>NC_136545.1:18658452-19371786 GCF_910591455.1 Pholis gunnellus
TGTCCTGTTTTCTATACTGCTTCCTCTTTTCTGGATCGCGTTGGCCACTGATGTCTATCTAACTGACGAACACTCAGACACGGCCTGCCCTTGTACAAAGCTGCTTACAGCCTCTTTTTAGCACAGCCGAGACGGTAGGGTTTATACTGGATAGGGGATTTCTGCCAGCAGCCAGGCCTCTTTCCCCGACCATAATTAGGCCACCCACATTCACAGTCATGCGCCTCAGATGGTGACTCTGTGAGATTTTGGGACCTTCCACACTGAGAACATGTAATGATTTATAAAAAGCAACCAAAAAACTGAAAACTATGCGCTGAATAAATAACCTCAAGCATGGTTTTGTGCTTTCTTGGCTGTAACAGAAAACTCATTTGTTCATGTTTCACTTCCTGCTGTGTTCTGTTATGGATATCAAGTTATTTCTCACATAACTTACACCACTTAGAAAACAAAGACATGGAGCTATTCTATACTAGTGTTTGTTCTTCACATATCCTCTGCAGTGCTTGTCTAGAGTTGCCTATAGTGTAAAGTGATATCTTTACATTGTGAAAATAATCCTCCCTATGCTGATAACATAAACCAAAAAGGACTTCGGTTTACATTGCGTGCGGAAAGTTATGTAATTTTGATCGGTGTTTCATGTTGCGTGCCAGAGTACATGGACGTGGGGCGTGAACGCCACTAGTGAGAATCTGATTGGTCGTGCTCGAGTGACGTCAATGATTGACAGCGCCACGGGGCCAATGAGCGTCCTCGCTTTGGTCTCGCCCCCTTGTGGGCCGCGGAGGAGACGTTCAGAGTAGAGGGAGCTTTTTTTTTTTTCTGGACGAGGAAACCGTGCCGTTATGTCGACGGGCTGAGTAGGTTTTAAAACAGTTTGTTCTGCACGTTAAACCCAAGTTTCAAACGCGAGGGGATGTTTTTTCTTTCACCGGCCCTGTAGAGGACATGTTTAGGGTTCTGTTTTATTTGAAAGTACCCGCAAAACTCTGAAGTTTAACGCAGTGGAAGCGTTAAAGAGGACTCGTTGGACCCATGCAGACTCGGTATGTAACGTCAGGCTTACTTCTGTCTAATCTCGCTGACTAAGCTCGCGAATGTGAACGTTAAACGTGCTAATGTAAGACGCTGCACTTCGTGTCAGGTCTCTGCATTTTTTTCCCCCCTTGAAGGTAGTTAAACTTAAGTTAACGTCTAGCTTTTCATTTCTTTTTTTCCTCGTCCTGTGGTTAAGTTATCAGCCATGTTCTTCCCCTCTGCGTCCTCCACATTGGTTCAGTAGCGTCACCGCGTTGGACTCGATTCAAACGTGCATAAAAATCACTTTATAAATCCACAAGTTTCTTGCAAAACTTCGCATAGAGGTTTCCATGTAGTTATAGAACAATTAACGTAGTCAATTAAAGCTGTGGCTGATTATGCTAATGTTAGCACTGTGTGCCAGAAACTGTTAAATATGCCCTTAAGAAAACAGCTGATCACTAATTGAGTTTGCATTAATAAAGTATTTGCTATTGTAGATAGTATGCATTGGTATACTTAAAACTTAAAAGTGTATATATATGCAGTACATAACTGAGTCAAGTATTCAGTAGGCTGTGCATTCTTAGTCTAAATATAAATTCTGCCCTTGCAGTGTAACATCCACAATGATTCTTCTGCAGAACAATCGCTGTCTTAATTCAGGGTAAATGTTAGTTGTGCATCCCAGCATTGAGTGTGCCTTAAGCTGTAATTGTCTTATGCAATGTGTTCGTAATGGCCTCTGCTCTCATCTTACAGGTCTGGATAGCATTCTCAAGGCTGCAAGCTGCAGGCCATCTTCTGATGGGTACACGCACCGAGAGAACCGCAGATCATTCACGAGAGACAGGAACTGTGAAAGAATGAAGACGAGCTAGATAGTGTGGTCTCTCACAGAGCTGCAGGAGGTTTTTCTTGGAAGTGTACACGTGCATTTGAACTAGCAAATGTGTAGCTGGACTCAAAACATAGTCAGAGAAACCTGAAAAGTAACCTTGTTCATTGAATCTTCGGAAGAGGCACCCTTGACACAAAAGTGATCAATATGAGCGCTGAAGGATATCAGTACAGAGCGCTGTATGACTACAAGAAGGAGCGGGAGGAGGACATCAGCCTGCATGTGGGGGATATACTGTTGGTGAGCAAAGGAGCGCTGGTGACTCTTGGGTACACCGATGGCCTGGAACAGAGGCCGGACGAGATCGGCTGGCTGCCGGGCTTCAACGAAACCACTCAGGAGAAAGGCGACTTCCCCGGGACGTATGTGGAGTTCATTGGAAAGAAGAGGATCTCCCCGCCCACGCCCAAGCCGAGGCCCCTCAGACCCTTACCTGTAGCTCCAGGGGGCTTCAGGGCGGAGGCCGACTCGGACTCCGAGCAAGGTGAGTTCCACACCGCTCGGCAGAACTCTTTAACTCTTTTAAGTGGGCCTGCGACAAAGAATGTAGAATAACCGGACAATTATTCTATCGCATGTCAGAAATAGAATTCATAATCGATTTACAACCATAGGAAAACCAGAACATTTTGACTATTTGATTATCATAATAGTAGAAGATTCATTTTCTGTCAATCTACGAATCGGATAATGAAATGATTTCAGCCGTTCTTGATCAAGAGGATTTAGTTTTTGTGGGTAACGCATATCCGTTTCTTACAAATTGCAAAGGAAGCACTAATTCAGATTTCATGCAGAATACTTGTATACCTCGACACGTCAGAGACGAGACAACAACGCCGATAAGTAAAAGTAACTTTTTTATTACCCGTCCAAACACTCCAGTGACTACTTTGAAACATGCATGTAGTGGGATACGACACTCATTGTCTGTTAAACTACATCCGAAAGTAAATGTTGTGTTTTGGATGCAGACATAAGACTTCCTCAATAAAAGCTATAGCGTAACATGTTTACATATTGTTACAGAATCCTAATTGTTCTTCTGTGGCGCCGGTGAAAACTACAGGATGTGAACTCCACAACGCCACGTTTGAGACACAGTGTTAACTTTTGCTGTTATTTGTCACGTTTCAGTTGTTTGTAGAGTTTGTAAAGATTATTTGTAACGTGCACTTTTTCGAGTAAAACGTAACTTTAGTGAGAATTCATGTTGCATGAAGATCAAAATATTATGGTGGAAGCAGCGAAGGGTAAAGGAAAGAATCAGCTGTGCCTACCAGATGTGAAATCTATATAGTCTGATGGTTAAATGACTTTTCTTCTTGCAAGGTTGTTGAATGAAAACGTAAACAACTCGCACATTTGGGATTCAGTGTGAGAAAAATGCTGATTTTGCAGAACAGTTGCGGCCTCTGACAACAAGTGTCTCTGCCCCGAGCTGTACAGCTGCACTGGATGTGAACCAACTCGGTCCCCGAGGACAATGCTGGCGTTTGTCCAGGCTATAGTACACCAGAGCATATCGGGGCCAGCCATATGCTACCAGTGGATATCATCTGTGGTTCTCTCCACAAAGGCACATCTTCAGGGAATGCGTTTCCTTTCGCCAGTGTTGAGAAAGATGATTAGATCACTAAATACTGGTGATTAAGGCAAAGTGCTCTGAGAGCCTTCGGGGAACAGTTAGTATAGCTCCATCGCGACTGAAATAAACTACGACCCCACATCCTCAAAGATGTCTTGTTTACATCTTTCAGTTTCTTCGCTGGTCATTAAAAACCCTCAGGCTCTTTTTGTTGTTTAATTTTCATGATAATGTTGCGACTAAATTAGCAACAGTCTGCTGCTAAAGCGACAGGGCCTCGCTTGGACAAAACTCATTTACACTTCTTCATGAGAAGCTCTTTTTTTGAAGTTCTGACACATGTAGGCGAGCAGTTCAAATCAACCCAATTTGTATGCACCATTCAACAAACACAAACCACGAAATCAATCTTTTATTTGCTTTGCGTGAGAAGGCAAACAAGTCACGAGTCGGACCGTTCCTTTTGCGAGTAAGATCTTTTGCTAAAAGAGTTTACGTGGCATCGAGAAACAATAAAAGTAGTGCCTTGCTGTAGTTACAGTTTGTAGTTTGTAGTCTGTATTTAGCACGGTTTGTTCAAGTTCTGCAAATTTCAAGATGGCTGCGTATGAAAATTACCCTTTTTTTTTTTTTCTGAATCAATTTAACTGCTGTTCATTTAACTATGAACTGCAATTAAAAACTCGCGTCTTTTTAAAGACGCTGCGGCTTGCGCCAATGTGCGCTCACGGCTTTTCTGCTCACCTAAAGAGCAGCTGTAGCTGCCAGGTTTCTAGTTTCTGCCCTTTGTGGTGCGATTGTGAAATTCTTTTGCCGTGGGTTTTTTTTTTTTTTTTTGCAGGGCGAGCGAGGGAGCTGCATGAAGGGGGCATGTGTTGAATGGCTGTGTTGTGGTTGAGTGGCAGCGCCGAGCCTGGAGCGAGTGTGAATGTAGCACCGAGAGAAGAAAAGTCTCTGTGTCCCGGGCTGTGGGAGACAGAGAGAGGGAGAGAGAGGGGGGGAAGGGGCCCCCAGGTTATGGGTAAGGAAGAGAGAGAGAGAGAGAGCGAGCCCCTGTGCTTGCTAAAGGGTTCGTGCAAGGGATAGTGTGCAAAAGGATCAGGATTGGAGCAGAGCTGGGGGCTTGGTCGAGGGGCCGATGCAGCGTGGGGTACAGTGGGGGAGGCACTGGGAGGGACTTGGGGCTCTGCGGGCTCAAGGGGGCTTTGAAGAGGGGCCCTGGGATGGAGGCAGGGCTCTTGCTGCTCCCAGAGTGTTTGTGATTTATTGCCCACTACCAAGGGATCTCACTCACTCCCTTCCTCCTACTCCTCAGCTTTTTTTTTCTTCTTCCACCTCCCCTCCCCTCTTCCTCCTCTTTTTTTTTTTTTTTTTTAAATGTTTTGATAGTTCCTACAGTGAACTGTGGTGGTGGGGGGGGGGGGGGGGGGAATGGAGGGGCCTCTCCTCTCTGAGCCACAGGGGTTTACATGAGTGCAGCAGATGTGGAGAGGGCGAGAGAGAGAGAGGGCTGGGAAACTATTCCCCCTCATTCCAGCTCTCAGCCTTCTCTCTCTTTTTTAAACATTAAAGTGTTGCTCCTTCTCTGGGCCCCTCCGTTGAGAGGATATACATGTGTTGGGCCCCGCCAAGAGAAAGAAACTCTGAGATTAAAAACCCATAGAACGAAGCCCGTCTGAAGGCCCCATTATTCACATTTTAATTGCATACAGAAATCCAGAATTATTTATTTTATTAAAGCAGCTTTTGTTTTTATCAAAGTAACAAAAGGTGGAAGGTGATACTCTTCTCAATCTTGATGAAGCTCAGTGACCATGTAGCGTATTTCGACGTCTCTAACGTGGTTACACGTTCTCCGTTTATAACAGTCTTCATCTCCAACATTCTTCCCAAATGTCGGAGATGAAGGTGTGAATAACCGATCGTTGCTCTACATGCTCTCACAAGGTTCAGCCGTACATGCTCGGTCTTGTTCAGGAAAGTATTTGATGCCATCAGACTTCATCTTCGTCTGAGGCTTATCATCAAGTTTTCATGTGTTATAGTACATTACGAACAAAAAACGCATTTTAAAGCTCTGCGATGAATATGACTGTAGTACATTTCAGAAGCACATTCTATCATCTTCAAACATGTTGATCTTCTGATCATATATTTGTGCAATAGGGCAACATTTGGGTTGAAGTCGTCGTTCGGGGCTACTGGAAGGAAGCGAGCAGCCGTTACAAAGGAGACGGTTGCTGGGAGAGAGCTGCATGGCTGCAGATTTAGATAATGTAGTTTTCCTTCTCCGGGCCTCTCTCTCTTAACAGCGCTGTTCTCTGCTCAGAATGAACTTCTCTCTTCTGGCTCGTACATATACGTGCACACCTACTACTAGAGGCGTCACGATTTAGAGTCTAAATAAAAAGAATCCATCAAACTGACCTTCACATTTTCAAACCCACCCGCAAAAACCAAACCGCCCTCTGCAAACTGATTTCAGACCATTTTAAGGGTTCTAATGGTGCGTTCAGGTACCTCGTAAACTCTGAGAAATCAGTGACACAGTACCCTCCTGCTCTCTAGTGGACCCTCTTTTTTTTTACTGTGTAACAGTTTGTTCCCAATTAACTGGTGAAACACGTTATTACATATGAAATTGATTATCAAATGTGGCCCATGTGGCTATGCCGCAGTCTAAAAATGGCAGAGCCGCGGGAAAAAAATGTTGAAATCGAATCGTGGATTTTGGAGAACCGCGACACCCCTACTTACTACTACACACACGACTTTTATTTTCCAGGAAGGACGGTCGCATATCGCTTAATCCATCCAAGTTACTGGAAGCATGAACGCTGTTTATGATTTTCTTTTATTAGCCCTGATGTTTTCCTCCTGTGAGGCTGAAGGCAGGAATGTGTTGGCGCTTCTTTGGTGGAGGGCTGCGCACAGACTGCGTGGGTAGACTGATTTGTAGCTTTGTGGTGAATCAGTATTGTGCTAAATGCTGATTGCAGTAACTTGGTGCACAATGCATGTGCACAATAAAAGGTTTGCACACTGAATGAGACCCCAGCGGTTGCTGTTTTACACCGTCGGTGTTCAGCGTACATGCTGCGGGCATGAAGCTAATTTAGGTTTATTTATTAGAACATTATAACAGTTTGTCGAACATTCTCGTTGTTTAGCATTAGCTCGTCGTGCTGCCAGCATTAGTCGGGGGTGAGGAGAGCGGCAAATCTGTCAGACTGGAGCGGGACTTAAATATATCTTTGACTTGTCATAGTTTCCGACAATCGGATTGTGTCACGGAGAGGATTTGGTCATAAAATGTCTGTCATGTTCTTGTAATCCCTTGTTTAACTTTGAGAACATGAGTTGCTGCTTTTGTTTTCTGTGGTTGTCGCTTAGCGTTACGACAACACACACTCGTCCTTCTCTTCAAAAGCGTGTGAAACAGGAATTACTCACCTCGATTATATCGGTTGATCGATTGTCTATAAAATGTCAGGAAACGGTGAACATACCGTCCAAATTCCCTTTAAACTTAAGATGTTCTCTTTAAATTTCTTGTTTTGACGGATCAGCAGTCCAAAGCTCAAAGATATTTAGTTGACTATCACATTAAAGTATTAAAAAATGGCAAATCTTCACATTTGACAAGCTGGATCTAAAGAATATTTTCGATTTACACTTGAAATTGACTACCAATAGTTACATATTCATGTTCTCTTGGCTAATCTATTCTTTGCTCAATCTGAAAATCCCCCAAAAAACTAAAATAATGACGCCTCCTCTACTGCTGTAATTATACCAAATAAATGTGTTGCTGTTCTGTGACGTGACAGAAAAAGATAAGTAATGTCATCTCAGGGCTCAATAAAATCAACGTTGTAATTAGATTATTTTATTTCTGTCCTAACTGCGCTGTTGGATGAATCCTTGACTTGTGTGCGTGAAACGCGTTTCATTACTTGATGGTGTGCAGAGACTAAATAGGTAAATCTTCTTTACTAGAGTCGCAGCATGTCTGCTAGCAGGATTAAGAGAGAGAGAGAGAGAGAGGCTGAGAGAGAGAGAGACAGAGACAGGCTGAGAGAGAGAGAGAGAGAGACAGGCAGAGAGAGAGACAGAGACAGGCAGAGAGAGAGACAGAGACAGGCTGAGAGAGAGAGAGAGAGACAGGCTGAGAGAGAGAGAGAGAGACAGGCTGAGAGAGAGAGAGACAGGCTGAGAGAGAGAGACAGAGACAGGCTGAGAGAGAGAGACAGAGACAGGCTGAGAGAGAGAGAGAGAGAGACAGGCTGAGAGAGAGAGAGACAGAGACAGGCTGAGAGAGAGAGAAACAGGCAGAGAGAGAGAGAGACAGAGACAGGCTGAGAGAGAGACAGAGACAGGCTGAGAGAGAGACAGAGACAGGCTGAGAGAGAGAGAAAGACAGGAAGAGAGAGAGAGAGAGAGACAGAGACAGGCTGAGAGAGAGAGACAGGCTGTGAGAGAGAGAGAAAGACAGGCAGAGAGAGAGAGACAGGCTGAGAGAGAGACAGACAGAGAGAGGCTTGTTAGACTTGAAGAAGTGGTGCAATAAGACAAGAGGTGCGATAAGAGAGCAGCACAAAGTCGAAGGAAAAGGTATTTGAAATATGTCACGTATTTGACGGGGAGGATCCACGCTGGACTGTTGCATAAGTCCCCGAGTAAGACAGACGGCCTCCGTTATTTCAGACCGGGGGAACTTTATTTTCCTAGTCGGGGTCATCGCGCAGGTAAGAACTATTTAAAAACAGAAGCATTTACCTTCTCGTATATCTCAACATGTATAGACCGCCATGCCGAGGAGAAGGGCAGCTCCAGCACCCCCCCCCCCCCATCATTTAAACAGCCGTCTCACTCCTGTCACACGCCACTAGAAGTGCTGTATCAAGGTGGTACAAACTTGGAAAATGCTCACATACGAACCACATTCTGCCTTTTATTCAACAGACTACAGAAACACTTTTACCCCTCGCATCAAATTCACCGATATTAAAATCATTAAAATCCATCTGCATTGGTGCAAAAGCTAGACAAATACCACTGTACAGGTCTCTCAGTATGCACTCATACATCCAGGCTTGCAGACTCTACTCCAGGCATTGCATGTGTCCTCTCTGCAAGTAGTAGTTGCTCAGTACACCTGTTGTTATGTAGCCTGTTATAAAACTAACTGACAGTTAATTGCACATCAGGAACCTGGTTGTGTGTGTGTGTAGGTGTTGATCGGTGCTCTGCTCTTTTATAGGGTTAATTGTCAGGCTGTAGCAACAGTGTCCTCATTGGCTGCTGCTTAGCTTATGCACTGCATCTTCCACCCTGCAGGAGGAGACATTGCCTGTTCCTTTTTTTAACAATATATTTTACATGCTTCAGCTCAGAGCTTGTATCAGACTTTGTCTTATAGTATTATAGCGTAAACCTGTTAAAGCATGTTAGAGCCTCAGTTGGAAATGTGTTCATGAAAGTTCTCAGAAAGTCTGACTAACGCTTTACATCAGCTGCACCCTTCTTCATACATTCCACTGAACAGACGAATATTATAACATGTAACACGCGTTGTGTTGTGATGCACTTCTTTGCTCGATTGTGTGCTGTGGTGTGCGTTTTTTACTGGCGTGCCTCAGCTAGACCTTTTCTCAGACGAGAAGAAATGGTGTAACCTGAAAATGCTGGTTACTTGAGTAGACCCTCTAAATTTATCCGGAGCGTGAGCTATCTTTAGTGTGTCGGTGGTGACCCACGCCTGTCCTGCCCACAGTCTGCAGTCTGTTCGGTTCAGACATACCTTTTCAGCCCGGGAGATTGTAACCCCCCCCCCCCCACACACACACACACACACACACACACCACAGCAGCACCAGTGGCAGCTGCGTCGACTGCCTCAACTTGTGGTTGACTAACTGACTACTGACTGGCGGGAGGCCTTTTGGGATATCATGAGAAGGTCTGCCAGAGAAACGCAGGCGTGTAGAGACATGTCCAAGGGGCCCCTTGTCTCCTCGCTCTCCTTTTCCCAAACTGCCACAAAAACCACCCTTCAGTTGAAAAAAAAAAAAGTCTCACGATCAGCTGTTCTAAAACGAAGCAAGACAACAGAAGTACATTGCGTCGCGACTGTAGTCGCACTGCAGTACGACAAATACGATTATTTAGTGCGTTGGTGGCGTTGGTTATACTTGCAGAACGTGCATCGGTCGTATATGCGCGCTATACTTTAGTGTGTTTACGTGGTGAAGTTTGCTCTACCTGTTTGCACGACATCAGAGAAAGCTCTCTAGTTATTGTTATCATTGCTTAAATGAACTTTTTGCAAATGTTTCCACATTATTTGGGTGTATTTCTGTACGTGTTTCGGTGGTTATTTTGCTCTGGCCGGTAGGGGCGTTGTTCGTGCATCATCACCGATAGCTCGTAACATTTCTGCCATTTTTCCGTCCGCTACGTGATACAATTCCTATCGCATCGTCGACTCTACCAAGAAGCAACTCTATCTTCACAGACCCGACCCGACCCGTGTCGCGCAGAGGCCGACGGATACATAAATAAACAAATAAAACACGTTGGAACTCTTTGAAGGGTCTTCTTGTTACAGCGATTATCACCAATCTAGAGACACGCAAGGTGGACGTGAACCTACTGTTGAATACGGCGCTCTTTAATCCTTATAGATGTGTCTTAAGTATTTACAAATTGCCGTATTTAAAACCTCTTATAAAGACAGAAATGTTATCTTTGTGTGTGTGTGTGTTGGTGGTAAATTTAGGTTCAGGTTGTAAATTGAGTTTCTCAGAAAAAGGTTGGCTGTGGAATGGCAGCCGTGTTAGGTATCTCGTCTGGGAGAAAGGTTACGCTTCCAAGGTGTGCGATGGCAGCACTGCGTGTCTTGATCTCTATTTAGGGAAACTCTGGTGTTCCATCTCAAAGTTCACTGCTTCTGAGAAACCCCCTCCCCTCCCCTCCCCTCCCGCTTTGCGGTTCCAATAATGTCTTCCAGATGACCAGTTGTCCTACATGGAGTTGTGTGTGTGTGTGTGTGTGTGTGTGTGCTGTGGTTAGAGGGACTTTGGTAATCCAGTTTTCTTCACACGCAACATGCCAGCCTGTGCGCTGCGCTGGCCAGAGAGGATGTGGATTTGGATGAAGCGGTTCTTTATTTGCTTGATTGAACCCTCTGCGGTGGAACAGGGTAGTTCCTCGGTAATGAGCAGCACGCACGCATCAATGGGGACCAGTAGATGCGCCCGATTTTCAAAAAATTCGTAATAATTTTTAAAGGGAGAAAGAGAAAGAAAAATATGGTCACTAGAAAGGCTTCCATTCATAGTTTCTGAAGCATTTTTGAAAACTGCAGACTCTTGTGTTGGAACAGTCGAGCCTTTCAGTGCAGCGCCCTTTCAAAATACGCCTTTGCAAATCCAAATAAAATCCCTGCCAACCCCTTCATCCTTTCATGTCCACACCTGGGTGCAAAGTTCTGAAGGACAAACTGAGACCTGGCTTCCCTCATATCACGGGGTATTTGCTTATTTCCACCAAACCCCTAACTTCAGTGCTCAGCACCTCCCGTGTTCCTGAATCGCTCTGTTGTAAATACTCACTTTTTTTACTTGTGAAGGCGCTCCTCTGCCCCTCGTACCTGTAGCGTGTAAGTCACGCACCCAATCGGCCCGTCGCTGGTTCAGATGAATTAAATTAAATTAGCTTACGTAAACATTCATCTCAACTTGTGATGACTAGCAGACCAGTTCCATTTGTGTATGGGCCGCTTTTACTTTCCATTTTCTGTGCTTTTTTTTTTCCTGATACGACTTATAATTGACCGAAACCGTGAACAAAATCCATCCAGTCATCGTCGCCACTCGCCTCCAGAAAGAAATGGAGCAAATGAAATCCCCTCGGAGGCCAAAAGGATGAGACGATAGACTCTCGTAGACATTATTATTACCTCCACATTGGCATTTTCTTTGCATCAGACAGAGATGGAAGACAGACAACGCCCTCATTTCACTTTATCACACCCATCAGCCCATTGCGTAACACACATCACATCATCGAAGTGATCAGCCATTGTGTACTTACTGGCAATCATTTTTATATAATATTAACAAACATGCATAGTTCAAACTTCTCAACTGTTAATACTCTCATAATGAACTAGTATCTTTAGGTTTTCAGGGGTTATGATTTACATTTTTCACTGCTTTTAAATGACTGCATCGATTACATATGAGCACCCTGTACTCCTTTTAAACATCAGTTTGTCTGTTGTTCTTCCCTCCAGGCTTCTATCTGCTGGACTTGACGGAGCAGTTTTCCCTCCCAGAGACCAGTCCCCCCATGCTGGCCAGCCTGCTGGAAGCTATCGAGAGGAAAGGTGAGCTCCACCGAGGAAACGCTCTCCTGCTGTTAACGCTGACTGTGTTTTTATTATCGCATTTTGTCGACCGGTTGCACAGAAGTTTTCTCAGTCGAAACAGATAATGATTTGTGTTTTCGGTGATTATTTGCAGGTCTGGAAAACCCCACTTTATATCGAACATTTACTGCTGGTGGTGGACTTGAAGTCAGACAGTATTTTGAATGTGGTAAGTAGTTTTTTTTTTTTATCGCTCTATGTTCCCGATCGTCGAGTGAGGAAGACAGGTGCTAGAAAGAGGAAGTCTCATATAGAAAAATAATCAATGTGTGCGTACACAGTATGTTAAAAAAGAAAGGAAAGTAAAAGGGTTTCTGAAGGCTCTACTGCAATCGTGGTTGAATATGCATGATGTAGTTTTGCAGAGTTTTAAGTTTTCAAACGTTTTTTTTGTTCTGTGCTTCAGACCCTCCCTCACCAGACCTGGAGCAGGTGGAACTTCCCGTCCTGTGTGATGGTCTGCGCCGGTACCTGCAGGATCTTCCCCAGCCCGTCATCCCCACTGCAATATATACTCAGATGGTCCACACTGCCAAAGGTGAGACCAGACGCACAGATCACATCTTCACCATCAAGCAGAAGTACCGACGTAATGCAACCTCTCTGCACATGAACATTCAGTACTTTGAACACAAAACCACAAGACCTCATCAGCACGGTTTAGCCCTCAAAGAAGACTTTTATATTTTAACTTTATTTGCTTTTTTTTTTTTTTTTTTTTAAGTGTAAAACCATAAAATATGTAATTAGAGTTTTTTTTTTGTCTCTGTTAACTTTAGTTTCTGTCTGTCTTGCTTTTTTTTGCTGCAAGCACAGAAACTCAAACTCACACACGCTGTTCTGAAGCGCTGCATTCTCTCGCTGTCACATGGCCAGAAACAGGATATCTGTGGTTAATAGGAACTAAAACAAGCCTGAGAGTTTTATCTCTAGCATCTCTCAGCAGCCAATCACCTCCCAGTGTACCTTACGCTCATTGTCAAACCACACAATCTCTCTGCGGTTTCATAACCCATCTGCACATGACGTGCTTTTTTCCGTCTCTCCATTTTTCTTTTTTTTTAAAGAAACGTCTTTCACTTTACGCTCCTCTTCCGAATCTTTGACGTGATCACTTTTTTCACATGTGTGTCGCTGACCTCTCGGGCCTGCTCTCGTCTTATTCAACAGAGGTGGGGAATCCTGAGGAATGTGCCAAGCTACTACGTCGCATCGGCAGCACCCCGAGCCTGCCTCCCCAATACTGGCTATCCCTCCACTGTCTGCTCAGGCATTTCTCGAGAGTGTGCCAAAACGGCTCCAAGAACCTGCTCAGTGCCAGAGCCCTGGGCGAGATCTTCGGCCCCGTGCTTTTCAGACAACAGGCCACCAGGTGGGTGTCGGGGTCTGAGGGATAAGGGATCTGCACAAGTGTGCAGGCTCAGTCATGCAACGCCGAGACTCTCAAACATGCACTCACATTTAGGCTGACACATGTACACACACTGTCAGGCACTCATGGGTTTTTTTTTTTAGCTGCACACGATTTATATAGGCTGGAGCTTTTCTACTTACCAGCTGTGCTGCGCAATTAAAGTAGCTAAGCCTGAATTACCATCAGATTGAAGCCAGCACAGAGCAGCAGAGACTTTAACCTGCGCTGTAAAAACGCAAACTTTATGTAACTTTTATTTGTTTTTTCAGCAGTTGTGAACCCAGCTTGGATGCTCACATCAAGATCATTGAGGTTCTGGTGACGAGTGAATGGAGTGAAAGTCAGTCAGCTCCAGGTATTTAACAACTTCATTTTTCTCTTTCCGCAAAGTTTGAAATGCTTGTTTTGATCGAATATTATTTAGAATGAAATGAGCGTTGCTGCTGTTGGGTATGTAGCATGTGTTGTTGGGTGCAGAGCGCGGTTGTGTGTGTTCTGCAGGGCCTAAAACAAGAGCTGAACGCCCTCGGGTCTGAGCTATTAATAGCTTTGAAGAAAGATGTTGAGACTTGCAACTGCAGCAGTTGTAGATGTCCGTGGACGACACTGTGGTGGTAACAAACTGACACATGGTCATTTCCTGTTTGAATCAGTGCGACAATGTTCCATAAGGTTTACCTGCTAGAGAATGTTTCACGTTTTTTGAGCTTGCAAATGACCTCGTTAGAAATAAATGTGAGTTTATGAAAGAGTTTCCATAAGAATGTATTGGATACAGGGTCCAACTTTATCTTAATTCTTTTAACTTTAGCGTGATGAAGGCGGTTGCTGGTGAGTTTCCGTTGAACAAATGTCCGTGTAGGTGTGAGAACAGAAGATTGATAAAATCTTCATGACATTTCTTTTTTTTCTGTTCGCGTGCGATGTTATTACTGTGTAACACGTCAAACTGGGAGCTGCACAAAGTCGGGTCTCATGGCCGGTGCAGCGGTGGTCTGCCATAGATGAAGCTGGTCTGGTGGTTTGTGTGAGTGCAGAGCGCTGCGTGGCACAGTTATGTTTTTACAGTGCTAGTTAAAAGCACGCTCGTTGGCTGGCCCTGGACTGGCTGTGGCTGTTTAAACATTTTATTACCTGTTAGGTCTATTTATAATGTGCCTGTGCATGGGCCACTCTCAGCTGTCAGTAATTTGCACCTGCGGGGGCACTTTGGCACTCGGATGGATGGATGGATTGAAGGGCGGCCAGGCAGTGAAACACTTTTTTTTAGTTCTTTATACACACACACACACACACGTATAAACACAGGACCCAGTCAAACATACAACAAACTTCAACTGTGCCTAGCTGGTTTCAGTCACCTGTCTTTACAGATAACCGGGTCACAAGACGAGAGAGGAAGAATAGCCTACTTTGTAAATACACATGTACATTCTATACGTGTGTGTGTGTGTGTGTGTGTGTGTGTGTGTGCGCGTGTGTGTGTGCCTCCTCCCAGTTACTGCGTGCCTATTTTAAGTAAGCGACAAAAGGCCCACTTAGATTTGGTTGGCTGGAAAGTCGGCCTGCTCCACAGAGCGCTTCTTGTTAAGTGAGGGCTGCTTCTAGTTTCTAGGGCCACTCTCTCCCCCCTCCCCCCCCACACTCTCTCCCTCCGTCCTCCCCTCCGTCCCCCCCTCCGTCCTCCCCCCTCCTGCGCCTGGATCTCCACATGTTCTCCCTGCCTCAAAGTGCCCAGCTCAGCAAATATTTGAAACTTTGCAAGTTAATCATAAGACTGAACTCCCCCTGCCTCCTCCTTTACAAACACAGAGAGAGAGAGAGGGGGAGAGAGAGAGAGAGAGGGAGGGAGTGACCGACCGACCAACCAACCAAAGAGACTGAGAGAGAGAGACACACTCACACACACACACAGCTGGTACGACTGGCTGCTTTCAGAACAGGCAGCACTGACACCAGGGCAGCAACAGCTAATCATTAACTATCTGCCTCCATGCGAGCAGGCCTCAGAGAGGAGGAGGATAGAGAGAGACTCAGCCCTTCACTCACACTCACAGCAGGAACTCACTCAGTCCGCTCAGACAAGTCGCACGTTGCACCTGCCTCACGCCGAGCGGATTACCTGGATTTCTTATAAGAAGCGAGTAAAGCTGTGTTACCTTTTTCTAAGAGTTCAGAATTTAACTATTCAACTATGAAATGGAGCTTTACTGGAGGACTTGAAAGTAACTCTGTTGGATTTAATTTACAATTTGGGAATAAAACAGAAGATACAAAGAAGAGATTGTTGATTCCACACAACATGCACAGCTTACAACGTAAGTTTGATGTTCTGCATCTTTTTAAATTGTCTTTTTTTTAAATTGTCTTTTTTAAATTGTCTAGTGTGTTTCTACTAAGACACAAATGCCGCCGCTTACAGAAGGACCAGAACAAGAAAAATAGGTTTTTGTTTCCTTCGAGCCCCCGAGTCCGAGCTGTCGGTGAGCAGTTTCGCCTCGGGCCGCTGCTGATGCCGTTTATTCTGTTCTCACAGACTGCATATAAAACTGAGCTCTGCTCGGAGGCAAGTTTTATGAATTTTAAGAGTTCAGTAAAGAGCTTCAGTTCGGACTTAATATTCCAACAGGAACGTGTGCGTCCACAGCGGAGGAGGGCGAGTTTATTTTAAATCAAATAAGAACTTAAACCCTACAGATAATAATCGTCACATGCTGGATTTTCCTTACAATTCAGATCAAGGACTTTGACATTTATACCTTTTTTTTTTTTTTTTGTTAAATACACTGATATGTACTTAATCTGCTCAGTGGTATTACTTCATAAATTAATCACGTAGAGGCCTTAGTTGAACCTAGCAGCACTGTGCTCCACTTGAATCCTTGTACTTTACCAAGAAACTAGGTCTATTTTCATTTCGCTCAGGAAATCAAGAGAGTTATCTCTGTCATGCCGAGTGTCACGCTGTGGGATTACAGGCGTATTTTGGAGCTCTGGGTGCCGCTAACCGGGCCCAGCATTATAATTTAGCTGCGTACGTGCTGCTGCAGCAGAGCTGGCTTTGTCTGAGTGCCAGCAGTGGGCCGGACTAAACCTCCGCACGACACACGCCGAGAGGAGGGGCTGAGCAACCTGCAGGGGAGAGAGAGAGCGAGAGAGAGAGAGAGAGAGAGAGAGAGAGAGAGAGAGAGAGAGAGAGAGAGAGAGAGCAGCCCAGCCCAGCTCGACAGAGAGGGAGAGGATGACCGAGGAAAAGCATGGAAACAGGCTGCAGGTCCGTTCTTTCCTCCGTTAGTGACTGGCGCGTTTGAGATGGATGCATACTAGGACGTAACGTCGGGTGCTGCAGAGAGAATAATGAGGGTTGGTTTTTTTTTCGTCAAGCTGCAGTGTTGTTAAGAATTGAAGCGGTAGGAGGTAAAAGGCAATGGGCTTTCAGAATGACCTCATCACTCTTAGGAAATGAAAGATGCAGGAGTGGTTGGTGACAAACCCCCCGTGTGATTGGCTGTGGTAAGTGATGTAACACGTTACTGAGCAGGCTGCACTTAATGGCTTTTCAAATAGATGTGTTGGTGGTTGTATAAGGAACTTATTTTTTATCCAATATGCAAGCTGTACATCTGTAGAAATGTGTCTTCTGTGGAACTGTTGCGGAGAGCCACCGTTGAGACTGGATTGTCCACGTATATGTGGGGTTGAGAACGATACATTTCTTCGAATCCGGAGAGGAAATGCGATGCGATTGGAAGGCAAAGGTGCAGCGGAAACGACTAGCTGTGGTTAGAGATGGCACGCTGCATTTCTGCACAGATTGTAAAGCTTTTGCATTTTCATGCCGTCTGCCTGCGGTCTCTGTGAGTCCTGCGAGGTCCGTTGTAGCAGTAAAGGGTGGTGTAATGTGCAGAGGGAATGAACAAAGGCAGTGCAGATTTGTGGGTTAAAAATAGCCCGCTACCTTAGCTAGCGTCACTGTGAAACCACCAGCTTGTGATCAGCCACTGCAGATGTAACGTGTTGATTTTAGATCACCAGCAGTCGTTAAAATGTTCCATCACGTGATTATCGCACATAGACACAATGTAGATCTGACTCTCAGTGCTGCTTAAAGCTGCATTAGGAAAAGGAGATCCAATGGTCTGATTGTTAAGTACACAGTTAATGTTAATTATCTAACAGAATCTGGTTATTTAGGATTAAAGCTGGGTATTTGCATTAGGTTTTCACGGTTGCATTGCTTCATCCATTCTATTCCCCTTTGTCATGATCAGTATGCATCGCGGTCATTCATTTATTCCTGCATGAAAATCTATATATTTCGCCACAGAAATCTCCTTTTCCTGAATGAAATTCATTCTCCCTGACTCATGCTTCATGTCCCCTCCCACCGCCTCGCTGTTACCGCCTCTCTGCTGGAGAGGGGAGGCAATTTTTCATCCCTATTTAATCAATGGGGGGGGGGGGGGGGAGGAGAGAGAGAGTCACAGAGCTTGTGCGGAATGCTGGACTACATTCAATGTAGTGGATCTCCCGTTTTGGTCTCCAGTTGTGTTTTCTGCTGCTTTTTAAAGAATGTGTTCGATGCCGATCGAGAGCCTCATTAAACAAGTCGCAACGAGCGCCAGAAAAATCAATCGTTCACTTCAAGTTGAGAAGCCGTTTTAATGTAAACATGGACACATTTTAGTACCTTTTTGTTTACATTCTGTGTTCTTTCCTCTTTTTGTTCCCCCCCTCACAGCTCTACCTCCGAAGCCACCCAAGCCCACGCCTGTGACTAACAACGGTATGAACAACAACATGGCGCTGCAAGACGCCGAGTGGTACTGGGGAGACATCTCGAGGGAGGAGGTCAACGAGAAGCTGAGGGACACCGCGGACGGTACTTTCCTGGTGCGCGACGCCTCCACGAAGATGCACGGCGACTACACTCTGACTCTGAGGTGAGTTTGAAATCACTTCCTCTTATCAAGCATCTTGTTTATTCACGGCATGTAGTTTTAACAGGTTTTGCTCCTTTTTTCTTTGTCTACAGGAAAGGAGGAAACAACAAGCTCATTAAAATATTCCATCGGGATGGGAAATACGGCTTCTCAGACCCGCTGACCTTCAGCTCAGTTGTTGAGCTCATCAACCACTATCGCAACGAGTCCCTGGCTCAGTACAACCCCAAGCTAGACGTCAAGCTGCTGTATCCCGTCTCCAAACACCAGCAGGTAAGACGTCCGCTTAGAACTAGAACTAGCAACTCTTGCAATGCCTTAAGTTCAAGCAATTTACTGCAACGTTTTTTTTGTTTTGTGATGTTTCCTTAGGATCAGGTGGTGAAAGAAGACAACATAGATGCTGTAGGGAGGAAGCTCTGCGAGTACCACCAGCAGTACCAGGAGAAGAACAAAGAGTACGACCGTCTGTACGAGGAACACACCAGAACGTCACAAGTGAGTACCACCCGGAGTCCAACCACGATCGAGAACTTTTCCGCGTTTGCTTGTACGACGTGCGCTCATCCTGTGCCTCTGCTTCCAGGAAATCCAAATGAAGAGGACGGCTATCGAGGCTTTTAATGAAACCATCAAGATATTTGAGGAGCAATGCCAAACACAAGAGCGGTACAGCAAGGAGTACATTGAGAAGTTCAGGAGGGAAGGCAACGACAAGGAGATCCAGAGGTAAGAAAGCACCACACAAAAAAAAACACCATTAACAGATAATAAAAAGTTGAATTATGTTGAGATTAAACGTCATTGTTGCTTTCAGGATTATGGGCAACTACGAGAAGTTGAAGTCCCGGATTAGTGAAATCGTAGACAGTAAGCGCAGACTGGAGGAAGACCTGAAGAAACAGGCGGCAGACTACAGAGAGATCGACAAGAGGATGAACAGCATCAAGCCGGACCTCATCCAGCTCCGCAAGACCAGAGACCAGTACCTCATGTGAGTACAGCGCTCCGTCAGCGGGCTGCTCCCGAAACCTTTTATGCTTCCCTCTGGGGAAAACCAAATTGGTTCTGCCCTGGTTCCTAACGTTCTCCTCTCCTGTAGGTGGTTGACCCAGAAGGGAGTCAGACAGAAGAAACTCAACGAGTGGCTCGGAATCAAGAACGAGAACACAGAAGAGTGAGCATCCATTTAATTAAGTTTTAACAAATAAACTGACGGTGGAAGGCCTTTCCCTCTCAACTTACATCTTACCTTGTTTTTTTTCTAGTCAATATTCTATGGTGGACGATGACGAAGACCTTCCTCATCACGACGAGCGGTCCTGGAAACTGGGCAACATCAATCGACTACAGGCGGAGGCTCTCCTCCAGGGCAAGAGAGACGGAACATTCCTGGTTCGAGACAGCAGCAAAGCGGGATGCTACGCCTGCAGCGTTGTGTACGTATCCGTCAGACAGCCGTTAACGGGACAGAATCACAAACAGAAGTCAGGTCCCCCCTGTATGATCAAGTGGTGTCCTCCAAAGTTAGTCTGTTTAGTTCAAAACTCCTTCTTTCATCACTATGAGACTGCTGTAGCCTCATACTAGCTTCAGATATATTTCTGCACAAAGCAATGACTTACCCCGTATGAACTGAGGGCATGATTACAGCAAGCCGAGTCTGCATTATTCTATATATGGGCACCTGACTTGATGTTGTTTTGGAATAGCGTGTGGTTTGTGGTTTTCTATAAAGAAGCAAGCGGTCGGAAAGAACATTTTTATTGCCTGCAGACAGCGGAACCGATCGTGACCGTTCTCTCTCTCTCTCTCTTTGCAGTGTGGACGGTGAGGTGAAGCACTGCGTCATCAATAAGACCCCCTCAGGTTTCGGCTTCGCCGAGCCGTACAACCTGTACAGCTCACTGAAAGAACTCGTACTTCACTACCAGCACACGTCTTTGGTCCAGCACAATGACTCTCTGAATGTGACGCTAGCGTACCCGGTGTATACCCAGCAGAGACGGTGAGGACCCCGGATGTTTCCACACGGACACAAAGAAAAAGGCCTCACGATGAGTTTGAGATACCTGTTCCTCGGGACTCCCATGATTTATAACAAAAGAAAACGGCTCCGTTTGCCTAACTCAGACTTGAAAATCGGAGGAAAAGACTCGATGAAGCCTGAAAACATTTCAGTGACTTTGCCCGAACCAGGAGCCCCGAGTCTGAATGTAGATTTATTTCTCTCTTGCTTTTTTGTTGGAGCACAGAATCAAGCAGAAACTGCTGAACTCTGCCGCAGTGGAGGACATTTGAGGCCTTTTCCTAACGGTGCTTGTTTCTTTTTCAAAGCTTTACCAGCCGGGAATGTCTAATCGCAACAGATGAACTCTGCTAACGGAACCGTACTCACCGGCCACAACGCTGTTTTCTTTCCACTTTTTTGTTTTCTTCCCATCTTTGTGTGTCTGTTTCTGCACAAGTGTTTGTGTGTGTGATTGTGTGCGTACGTGTGTGTGTGTGTGTGTGTGTGTGTGTGTGTGTGTGTGTGTGTGTGTGTGTGTGTGTGTGTGTGTGTGTGTGTGTGTGTGTGTGTGTGTGTGTGTGTGAGAGATTGTCCATGTGACCAAAACTCATAGAATCAGGAAAGTGTGTGACGTCGGGGCAGGCTGTGTAACACATTCGCTTGTGTTAACTGTTCACTAGCAGACCATGGATCAGCTGACAAATGTAGCAAAATGGCACTTTTTAAACAAAGTTTTAATTTTTTTTTTTTTTTTTGAAAAAGACTCGTATGGACTTTTTATGAGAGGAGCAGAGGGGGACGAGACTTCCGCATCCTGCCTTCACACTGTTGAGCATTATAGTGCAGACGCAAACTTGATCTTTACTGTGGCGCGGGTGAAACTATGAATGGACTTATATTTCATGTACATATGTGAAAATGTGCAAAGTCATGAATCAAAAGTGCACCATACCAAAAAGGATCAGTTCCTGTTTAGTCATATTCTGATCTGCTATGCAATTCTTTCTCCATTATTCTTCAGAATTGTGTTTCATTCTGTCGCAACCCACGATATAAGCTTGTTTTATTGCTTGAAAAGTATCTTTTCCTGTGTAAATATCCAAGAGGGTATTTTGTGTCAAAACGCCAAGATACAGTTAAAAAAAAAAAAAAAAAATGCTTATGATTTTTAAAAGATAATAATAGCAACATACACTTTATTATAGATTACTTTAACTGGTATAAAGATGGAAAAGATGAGTATTTTATTAGTCTTTTTTTTTTTTTTTTTTTTTTTTTCTTCAAACTAATGTTCTTCTCAGGCAGAGCCTTTTTAGAGTATTTGAGCTGCTTCAGTCACAAGTACTACTTCTTACAGAGCTACGCGCAGATCTTTGTTGAGCTGGACAAAGAAAAGCGCTCGGGAGGAGCGAGATGACGCGATTGTACAACCCATAAATGTAACCGTCACAGCGAAAACGACAGGTATAGATTTATTTTGTTATAAAATATATATGTTCCCACACGAGAATATATCAAAAGCAGACCGGTGTTTTCAACTGATGGATATTGTTATTAAAAGATCGATATACATTTGTCCACTTAGTATTTTTCTGTATCAGAAAATCACTGTGTTTACATGGGTGGATCGGCTCATTTCAGATAGTCTTTAATTTCATATTTCAACGTGTGCCAGTCACATCCTTGACAGAAAAGTGTAACCACAGCTCCACTTCATTTTCTTTCCCACATCTTTTATTCTAGCTCTTTAAAAGTCCAAGTGACCCGGTACGTGTGTGTGTAAAGCCCAGTGGACTGGTAATAATCACCGTGAAATGTTTTAAATGAAGCCACCAGAACTACCAATGTATCATTCTAATTAAGTCTAACCGATGGGGAGGAACTTAAAATCACTCAAACGACAGCGTCCGCCACTAATAATATATATTTCAAACCATTATTTAGATATATTTTTATTCCCACACTAAAATGTAATCATGCTCAGCACACGCTGTCAAGTTTAAACGGTTGAATATATCTTTGTGTAACAAATTAGTTGTAAAGAAACGCAAACATTAACCCGATGTGATATCGATTAGTTCTTTTCAAATCTGATTCTCTCCGTCTTTGGCACAACTTCTATTCGTGGTAAAAAGGAAACGAGCTTACCAACGGCGTTGTGTGACGAATGTAGACGATAAAGGAACGCGTTCGATATCACTGGATGTGAAGAAATGTGTCCGCGTGGAAAACATTTGATCATTTTCTTTTAGTTTAGTGCATATTATTCCCCTCTCATGGCAGACGTGTTGTACAGCTTGGACAAGCTGCTCAGATGTTTTTAGATGTATTTGACCGGATTGCTCATCCAAGATCGGTTCTTCCAAAGCCGTTGTCGTGGATGCTATATCTGTCATATATGACGTTTATTTTACTAGAAGACTATTTACCGCCCCAACAACTTTTTTTTTTTTTTTTTTTAATTCTTATTGTCAAAATTATTTTCTTTTTTTCTAGTACTTGGACAACGTGCACCATTATTTTCTTTGCCCCAAGTCTGGGTTGTCTGGTTATTTTAGGTGTCTTCTTTCTTTTCTTTTTATTTGAAGCTCATCTTTCTGTGGGTGTCCCAGACATAATGATTAGATTGAGATTTACCAGTGTTCCCCAAGTTATGCTTCAAATCTGTATTGGGCTTTGTTAAAAAGGAAATAAAACACTTCTTTTTAAGAAACTGGTCTTGTTTAAGTCTTCTTATTGAAGTTAATGCAAATATTCACAATGTTTTCCTGTTCCTTTTTTTTACTTCTTCAACATATACTATGACTTATTCATGATGTCATAGTATATACAACCTGAGCGTAATGTAGCAGTGATAGGATCTCAATGGGATCTCAATGTGGACGCTGGAGACGCATGTTTAAGGTGTAAACTTATTCAAGTTAAATCATATCTAGATACAATCTGGAAACAAGGTGTAAAGGTAGTAGTCTTGTTTTCCATATTTCCAACAATTCAAAAACCAACTGTTTTTCCGCCTCTTAACTTTAGCAACCTGCTAACTGTCAAACAAAACCAGTTCTTTGGATATCAGCTGGAGGCCTTCGCCTTATTGTGAAATATCTTTGATGTTTTTAAAGCAACAAACTCCGTGAACGTGACTGTAACACCAGGTGTGCAACAAAACTACAACACAGTGTTACCAGTGTTCCCTCTCGCCAGATGTTATCATTTCTTTCTTTCTTTCATGGGAAAGTGGTGGAAAATGTATAAATAGTCACTCTTTATAGATTAAACTATCAATAGTCATACAAATCAGTTAACATGAACTCCAGCAACTTTAAAATGCTGATAACACACGTATGCATCAATAAAAAGCAATAACTCTGCATAGTGATTATTTTACATCTGGCAATACTAAGTGTTATGAAATACTATTATGAATAGTATTTGAGTTAAATCTAAATATCTTAATCTCTAATAGTGTGTTTTTACATTGTGGCGTTGCTACTTTCACTTGAGTAAAGGAACCGCACAGTTACACAACGGCTCTGAATGTATTGCAGACACCCAGTCGGGGCAAATAATAAGAAAAATATCTCTAAAAATGTAGGTTATACATCAGACAATACATATATCAGAACAACACGTTTACCCCTGAATATCAATCATTGTTGTATTCCAAAATATAACAAAAATTGAATAAAACGGTCATTGTGAAATAATGAGATTCACTAATTCTCTTTAAAACAAGAGTGTGCAGTAATTTATTCACTATTGCACAAATGCTAATGAGAGGAAAATGTGTCTCTTACACAGACAGTATTACAAATTATATATATTATATAATGGGGGCAATGGTAGTATCGTGCTGCACCATAACACATATCATACATGTTTATGTAACTTATGTACTTCGACCAACTGCAAGAGTAAAAACACTAACAGCAGTGCATCCTCTGCATATAACCCCACTGGGTTAATGAAGCAATACGAGTTGTGCAAGGGGGGGGGGGGGGGGGTCACGAGTCAACCACATCTGCTCTGGACTCGTTCCTGGTGAAAGGTGACTCTCAGTGTGGATCAATAAATAACATGTAGCATAACCACCGCCATAAATATTTCAAAAAAGTAGAGCATTTTAATGCTAGTGCCAGTGGCACTTTCATTCGTGTGCTATCGTTACAGGCTACTTCAGTGTTCAGAGTATGGGTGGGATTTTACAGCTCCAATCACTGTGATTAATGGTCATAATCTGCAGGGAATGTTTAATAGCATTGGGGTTTGTGATAGCTTGGAGTTTAAATAAGGACAGAGCCAGTGGGTCGAGATATTTAAGGTGAATCATACATGAAACTGATGAAGCACTTCGTCTTTTATAAGCCAGCTTGCTTGAAGCAATTACAGTGAAATGCCGCTATTTTTCCTTCGGTCGTCTGCCGGCCAAAGCATCGTACAAAGAATTCCCATTATCGTAAATGTACTTTTGATTTTACTTTTCTTTTTTTTTGTGTCTCTGGTCCTTTAAGAAGAGGAATTCTTCCTCTTTTTAGGTCACAGACTGTAATGTAGTCGGGCCAGTTACAGAGCTGTAAAGGATGAGGTTTGAAGATATGGCAACGGGTTCAGACGGCTTATCTTTACAAAGAAGAAGAAAACCCTGATAGAGGCAGCACATGCTCCGGCAATGTACAGCACCCTGTTAATGTGTAACAGATATATCTGAAGCATTGATGGGCAGCTCTCAGAAAGAGATCTCAGGGATGCGATTGGGGAACAAAGTCCATCGATCGCCGCCCTGCAAAGTATTGACATGATCAGTTAGTCATTGTGTATCAGAAATATTTCAGCAATAAGCTGCATTTACAGATACAATGTTTTATCTCTCTGGTGTGTTTAAAACTATTGTGTCTCTTTTGACATGACGATAATTCTGCAAAAAAGAAATCAAGAACAATCATATTTTCATTCTCGAGCACGTTGCCTTGATGTGGACGTTTGGTTCACACACCGGGACATTCAGACATGAAACAAAAAACGAGTTCCACTGTCGATTCTTTTTTAGATTAGATGTAATCAAACCTGACGTCTTTTTTTGGAAACTGACGCGTTCCAGGAAGCAGGTTTACCGAGTGATCCAGATAACTTTGATGAGTAACAACAAAAACGGGACCCGCCTAAAATCTGATGTGCAAAGAGACACGTTCTGGAAACCTGCTTCCTAGAATAGGACCTTTAAGTGGAGACTTGTTTTTTCTTAGACTGAATTACCAGGAACACAATCTGGGAATGTTCCAAAAGTACATATAGGGCAGACTCAGGCATGGCGCTTCCTGTCGACTGGCCCAATGTCCAACATGTGATCACATTGAAACCTCCCAAAAAAAACAAAACATAAACAACCTCCACCTCTCGAATGAAATAAAATGACTTTATTACCTATAGTCACATGCTGCTGAGCGCATCGCACCATGTGGCCGCGCTGCAGAAGTCTCCATACTGTAAATACTCAGACTGTTAATGAATAAACCAGGCCATTATCCTGACTCAGCAACTCTCGCAGGCGCAGTATGTGGTGTCTGCAATCAAGAAAGACTCTATGCCTTCACATCTGCCAATCATTTTAGACTGGTGATAGAGGTGACTGTGGGTCAAAACCTTTAGGTTAGGAAATAAAGCTGAAATAACTTAAATAAAAGACTCCCTCTCAAGAAGCTGAGTACTCATTAAGCTCGTTAAGGCAATTAAGGTGCTTTAAAACCCCGAATGCAGCAATTTGCATCAAAAATCATCTTCTTGGAGTCATAACTCAGTCAAATATGAACACACAGACATGATACACATATCATTAGATTCGGGTTGACTTATGTTTTGCCGAAGATGTTATGAACTCGGATGTCAATCGTGAATAAACGTCCATTGATCCGGTTAGAAATCATAGAAAAAAAAGACGCTCCTTGTAATTTATTGGGACATTTTCAGGACTATTGTGTGTTTTGCCAAAAAATGTAACACGTGTAGGCTAATAAAGTCTATCTAATCTAATCTAATTAGACGGGGCTGCCATGTGTCCATGTCTGTTCACGTCCCCAATAGTCTAATGATTGTGGGAACTGTAGTTCCAAAAATGAAAGCATGAAAGAAAGAAAGAAGACCAAACGTGACTTTGGGAATGACAAAATCAATCCACTCTTTTCATGTCGCCACATTTAAATCATAATCTGATCACAGTCATGAATAATAGATGAGTTTTTGAGTATTAAACTCTCCTATTATACCTTAAGATGTATTTATTAACTTTGTTGCCTATTTAATCGTAATATTTGATGTAATATGAAAATACTTCAGTTTTAAAGCTCCATTTTTCTGTGGCTTTAACCCCCAAACAGGTTACAGACTAAGAGGAAGGTAAATCTATGACGCCGTCTCCAGACTATGTCCAAAGATCATGTTTGGGGCGATAATGTAATTGCTAATGTTATATGGGCCTATCAATAATTGAAGAGGCAGGGTCCGCCCGGCCCGCGATGACATCAGCTCTGATTAGTAGAAGTGTGTGGATGGAAGTCAAAGTGCTGAGAGAAGGCCAGACCATAAATCATGATTCCATTACTGTGCGCCTTAATTAATGAACTAGTCCGTCAGGTCGCAACACAAACAGCAGGGACAACAGAATCTCTGCTGCCCTAAAACAAACAAACAAGGTTTGACTTCACAGTAAGATATTAGCAGGTCTGGTACAGACGATGGTAGTTCTATTGTTCCCTCCTCAAAGCGGCAGCCAACGCTAAAGCAGGAATTACTTTCAATCCTCACCGTCACTGATCTTCTATACGAGTCAGAAGCTACACACATGTAGCCAGCGGTGGAAGAAGTAGTCAGATCGTTTACTTAACGTACAACAATTCACAAGTAAACGTCATGAAATTCAAAATGTTACTTAAGTAGAAGTAGAAAAGTATTAGCATCAAAATATAAGTAAAATACAAAGTACTCATTATGCAGAAAGGCCCACATTATATTATTGAGTTATATATTATTGATGCATTAATGTGCTCATCACGTTAATGGGATTTTTTTGTTTACTACTATTATTTCACAAAGGGATCAATAAAGTCTTATCTTCATCCGTCATCATAAATCATCATTATGTGTTCATTTGATTTTGTACTAGTTCCAAACATCTTTGAGCTTCACTCTTATGTGAAAACCTTCAGAAAGATCATTTTCCATCATGACTTGTGAGCACATTTGAGCCTCTCTCTCTCTCTCTCTCTCTCTCTCTCTCTCTCTCTCTCTCTCTCTCTCTCTCTCTCTCTCTCTCTCTCTCTCTCTCTCTCTCTCTGAGCTTGTGGCCGGTTCAGTCAACGTGGTGGAAATGTCTCATTGTGTTGTAACTTCGCTTAACTGTCACAGTTAAGAAACTGTGGTTTGTGCAGTTTCAAAGAGGAAATCTGTGAACATGGAGGATGGTTTTCTCCTCTTCCTTCTTCGCACATTCTCTGCTTTGGGTTACTTGCTATAAAATCACATGAAGGTTCACTGCACCATCATTCTTTTGTCATTTTTGCACGTTATTAAATCCTCATCATGCTCTTTGCATTCTATATCACCGTAACATTTCACCGGGCCACATGCTCTTTCCATTGTCTTTATCAGCCTCTGCTGATCTTTGACCCATTGATTTTCAACAATTTCAGGCCTCATTCAAAGCTTCCGTTTTTAGGAGGAGCAATTTGTGGCTTTGCAGATATGGAGGCATATAGTCATATATTTTGATTTAACACATTTTAGCTCGTGATAGAGGTGACTGCAGGCCCTTGAACTTGAGTAGACAGGTTAATTAAGGTTTGTGCAACAGGAAAGTGCTCTATTTATTTATTTTAAGTTAGATATTATATATTAAAATGTATAAATGACTCTTAAGGAGTTAGTTCATCGACTTCATTGTCAATATATGTGAAATATGAATTTTCTGTAAGTCCTCTATTTGCTCCTCCTTCCTCCTCAGTTCCTCCGCAAACTCCAGCTCGTCTTTAATCCAATAAAAAGGAGCCTGATTGAAATCTCGTTCAGCTTACTTAGAGTATGTTTCCATCAGCTGAGGATGAGAACTACATTTAAAATCATTTCAACAGATTTGACCAGGCTTGAGTTTCCTCACATCTGGATTACTGTAACTCTCTCTACAGCCTGAACCAAGAGTCAATCTAACAAACTCTAAGACTTTTTAAATAATTACACAAACAACCTATTGCTGCTCACTTTTACTGGTATGTTTAATCCATGTTTTACTTAAATGATGTTCTAGTAGTGTCATAATTCTAGCATTTTTTTTGGATCATTTCATATTTCAGATTATTATTAGAACTCTTTTGTTATTTATTTGATATTGCTGTCCAGGTCCAACAGAGACAGAGATCAGTGGTTACAAACTGCATCTTCTTCTCTATTCACTACATCAACCATTGCATTGCAAAGAAAAAGAACCACAAACGATTAACCGACCGAGGACCAGGAGCCAGAGAAAAGCAAGAGAATGCAGTTAAAACGCACTGGAAGATGAAACCTGCCACCACCGGACTCTAAAACAGCATGGCAGTTATCAAAAACGGACACCTCACTGGAATGACAGCTGATCAAATCTATGTTTAGCTACAACACGGGATGGGGGATTTATAAAACATTTCAAATGTCAAAGGTCACGGAGGAGCTGACCTCTGGGTTTGAATGCCAGAGGATTCATTGTGATGCTAATCCTGTTTTATCCAGTCGGACCCTAAAATAAACCGAGCGCTCTGAAGAATGAGCCGTAATCCCCATCACCGAGCGCCGTGCGCTCCTGTTCTGAGCCGGGATGTTATGTCACAGTCGGTGCTGCAGAGCTAAAACCATCATGAAATGAGGGTGAGGATACGAGCAGGTACAACAGATATCATAAAAGGATTTTCTGAGCTGATTTGAAATGTTTTACGCAACATATAAACAATCCAATTGTATGCACACAAACCCCACAAGAGCTGGAATTAACATACATACAAACACAGAATGATGGATTATCCTCCTTTTAAATTTAAAGGAATAGTGTAACATTTTGGGACGGTTATTCTCATTCTCACAGAGAATTATATAATGCAACGCTCGTGTTTGTAGCTTAGCATAAAGATAATTATGCTAAGCAAGCTGTTTGACCAGGGGGGCAAACAGCTTGCCTCGCTCTGTCAAAATGTCAAATAAAATCCATCTACCAGCACGTTTAAATCCCACTTATTAACACATTATGTCTCGTTTGTTTAATCCGTGCAAAAACAAAGTGTAAAAACGCCAATTTGTGATTTTGGTCACTGGTACGGCCAAGAAATGGTCCAGCACAAAACCCCTTGTAGACAATTTATTAGAACCTTTGAAAGAGCGAGGCTAGCAGTTTCCCTCCGTTTACAGTCTCTATGCTAAGCTAAGCTAACTGGCTGTAACTTCATATTTAATGTACAGACATTAGATCTTCTCATCAAACTCTCAACAACAAAGCAAATAAGCGTTTTTTTACCAAAATATCAAACTGTTACTTTAAGGAAGTACAAAAAATGCAATAAAGCCACGTACAACATGTCTTTTCGTTACAAGCTCTTTAATCAGGATTACCCCTCGCAATTCCATGCCCAAAGAAGACTTTTACTATACATTCACAAATGTATAGGCTGATGGAATTTGTTAGCATTTTCTGTAAGGAGCTTTGGACCCAAAAAGCCCAGAAAGTCCAGATGGCAACTTGATGAGGTAAAGAAATTGGGGTTGTGATCTCTGTATATAGGACTGCAATAAAGCAGCTTGAGCCGTCATATGTGAGGTTCAGCATGCATGCTATAAACACAGCTACAATCCTCTTAGGCTGCGGTCCAACTTGACGTACATCTGCAGCGACCTAATGAAATGTGTTTTCGACCTTAATGCTCTCAATGTAAAGCTATGAGGAGGAATGAACGTGCACAGCCATGTGAGGGATTACAAGATCACTTAATTTGGGCTAAAAAGGAAGGAAAGCTACCGTTCACAGAACAAAAGAGGTTAAAACTATAGCTTTGAAGCTCAAATAATTCACTATAATGTAGCTGTCGGCTCTGCTTTCTTGGCTTAATCGGCGGTCAGGCATCAGACATCTGGCCTTGAGGCTTTTCATCGAATTGCGCCGCTTTTCTGAAATGGACAATAGCATCAAATCTATCAATTCTGATCAAATCCTCAGTGATTAACTAAATGAGCTCTTTATGAAATCGGGAACCATTAGAGGAGATCACTCGGTCATAAAGCCCCCGCCCCCAAATGCATGTTGTAAGCATGTACATGGGAGGTCACTGACCCTCTCTCATTTTCCACGCTATCCTTTTGATGACACGCCGGATGGCTGCACCCATTGTTGAAGGCCACAGATGTCAGGAGATGATCACAACGATTAATGACTATATAATGGGATATCATTTTCCACAATCCCTTGTGCGAACGTATGTGACTCTACAGTACTCTACAAAAAGAGCTGTGCATCATTTCGTGGTGGAAAAAAAGACATTGCATCACAATCAGCTTCTGGATTGATGGATGAATACTGTTTTTACGCCCTGTATGGTGTCAGAAAAGTTGAAATTCTTTGGTTTTCCATTTTTCCAAAAAGGTTCAGAGTTATGTGCTCTAACAGGTTTGTTTTAGCATGTTAGCAGCATGGCTCCACACCCAACCGTCTCAACAACTATTTTCAAAAACTATTTACTGCAGACATTCCTGATGCCCAGAGGATAATTCCTACTGAATTTTCATTTTATGTTACTTTATACTTTTACTCCACTACACTTTAATATCAGCTGGGTTGGAAGGCAACCTGGACCGGCCAGAGACGAAACGGAGGAAAAGCACTTGCTCCTCATTGGTGAACTCCTCCAGGCTACCTAATGTTCATCAGGACTCATCCCGCCTTTCTGTCCTGCTGTAAAACCTTACTCTCCTGATATCAAAGCCTTTTTGTACTACTGCACCTGACCTGCATATAGTTTGATTTATTTTAGGTACTGAAGTTACTATTTTCCTTTACTGTTTTTATATTATGCATATAATGTATTTTATTACCTTGTTTTCATCGGTCAGTTTATGTATTGGATGCTTCTGGACTTCCGTGTGTTCAGTGAATTATGTGCAAATGCAGTAAAGAAAAGAATTTAATGATGAAACCCAATTGTGTTTTTTCAGTTTGTTCTACTGGGGTTAAAGTCGAAAACAGTCAAAAAAGTCATTCAATCAGGAGAGACTACATTAGAATTTCACAATAATTTATTACACATTGTACAAATGTGAATAGTGCAACGTCTTTGGCGATTGGACTCCATCCTGAAGGAAGACAATCGATGTTGATGAAGGGAGTTGCTGCGGAGTTATAAACAGCATAGGATGTCGAAAAAAGTCATGAAAAAGTCAGTGTAGTAACTTTAAAAGTAAAGTAACTAAAAAAGTAACTTTAAAAGTAAAGTAACTAAAAAAGTAACTTTAAAAGTAAAGTAACTAAAAAAGTAAAGTAACTAAAAAAGTAACTTTAAAAGTAAAGTAACTAAAAAAGTAACTTTAAAAGTAAAGTAACTAAAAGAGTAACTAAAAAAGTAAAGTAACTAAAAAAGTAACTTTAAAAGTAAAGTAACTAAAAAAGTAACTAAAAAAGTAAAGTAACTAAAAAAGTAACTTTAAAAGTAAAGTAACTAAAAAAGTAACTTTAAAAGTAAAGTAACTAAAAAAGTAACTAAAAAAGTAAAGTAACTAAAAAAGTAACTTTAAAAGTAAAGTAACTAAAAAAGTAACTAAAAAAGTAAAGTAACTAAAAAAGTAACTTTAAAAGTAAAGTAACTAAAAAAGTAACTAAAAAAGTAAAGTAACTAAAAAAGTAACTTTAAAAGTAAAGTAACTAAAAAAGTAACTAAAAAAGTAAAGTAACTAAAAAAGTAACTTTAAAAGTAAAGTAACTAAAAAAGTAACTAAAAAAGTAAAGTAACTAAAAAAGTAACTTTAAAAGTAAAGTAACTAAAAAAGTAACTAAAAAAGTAAAGTAACTAAAAAAGTAACTTTAAAAGTAAAGTAACTAAAAGAGTAACTAAAAAAGTAAAGTAACTAAAAAAGTAACTTTAAAAGTAAAGTAACTAAAAAAGTAACTAAAAAAGTAAAGTAACTAAAAAAGTAACTTTAAAAGTAAAGTAACTAAAAAAGTAACTAAAAAAGTAAAGTAACTAAAAAAGTAACTTTAAAAGTAAAGTAACTAAAAAAGTAACTTTAAAAGTAAAGTAACTAAAAAAGTAACTAAAAAAGTAAAGTAACTAAAAAAGTAACTTTAAAAGTAAAGTAACTAAAAAAGTAACTAAAAAAGTAAAGTAACTAAAAAAGTAACTTTAAAAGTAAAGTAACTAAAAAAGTAACTAAAAAAGTAAAGTAACTAAAAAAGTAACTTTAAAAGTAAAGTAACTAAAAAAGTAACTAAAAAAGTAAAGTAACTAAAAAAGTAACTTTAAAAGTAAAGTAACTAAAAAAGTAACTAAAAAAGTAAAGTAACTAAAAAAGTAACTTTAAAAGTAAAGTAACTAAAAAAGTAACTAAAAAAGTAAAGTAACTAAAAAAGTAACTTTAAAAGTAAAGTAACTAAAAAAGTAACTAAAAAAGTAAAGTAACTAAAAAAGTAACTTTAAAAGTAAAGTAACTAAAAGAGTAACTAAAAAAGTAAAGTAACTAAAAAAGTAACTTTAAAAGTAAAGTAACTAAAAAAGTAACTAAAAAAGTAAAGTAACTAAAAAAGTAACTTTAAAAGTAAAGTAACTAAAAAAGTAACTTTAAAAGTAAAGTAACTTTAAAAGTAACTAAAAAAGCAAAGTAACTGAAAAAGTAACTTTAAAAGTAAAGTAACTAAAAAAGCAACTTTAAAAATAAAGTAACTTAAGTAAAGTTCTGACTTTTCGACATGGTACACTGACTTTTTCATGACTTTTTTCGACATCCTATACTATGCTGTTTATAACTCCGCAGCAACTCCCTTCATCAACATGAAGCTGCTTAGTGACAGAAAGAACTATTCCTGCATACAGCTATAGTCTTTAAAGAAGCTGTTACTAATAAAACAGACTGAGCAACAAAGTAACATTTTCACAATATTTCTTGCTGTTTATTTTTAACTTTTTGGGCCGAATAAAAAGGTACTTTTTACATTTTATTGATGCTTTTCAATGTAACTGGTATTTTGTGTTAACAATGCTATGCATGTTGGGCTATTTTACCCATGACTGCTCAATGATTGTCAGTAATAAACAGCAGTGGAAGAAGTACTCAAATCTTTTACAAAAGCAAAGATTGCAGAGCAAAAAGATACTCTGCTACAAGTAAAAGTCCTGCATTCAAAGTCAAAGTACCATGTATGACTATGAAGAAAACCACAACCTAGATTTTAAAACAGTCAAAAAGATCATTTAAATGATTGATATTATGTCTGCAGGCTTAAATACAATATTAAAGCATGTTTCTTTATGCCACAGTTATCTTCAATCTCAGCACACTGAGCATATGTGTGACGGTGGAGTGGAACAAAGTGTGTGGAGTGCACTGACAAGGCCGTGAGCAGATGATTTAGATACATGCTCACACAGTGCCAGGGACTCTGCACCTGAGGGCAGTGCCAATTCAAATATAGCACAAACTCTTGGGAAGAAGTTTCCTTGAAAAACATGATTAATGGCAGCCCAGCATGTTTCGGTGAGGCTGCATGCGTGACTAATGCAAACAGGGATTTTTGTTTTTAGGTAACAGACTAACCTTTGCTCAACTAGCACCTTATTTTGGTTCCTATTTGACCTCTATATGAAGCTATAGTACAGCGTTGCTTTCAGAACATATTTTACACCCACACCCACTTTTCTGCATGTTGAAAAACAGCAGCCAATCATACACTAATAATAAACATAATGAAAGCCGCCCCCTATTTGTTGAATGCAACAAAAATCTCAGGGTATGTTACAGGATGCGATGTGCACATATGCTGAAAGTTTCGTGAATTTTCGACAAATGGTTGAGAAGTTATGTGTATTGATATTAAGCCACGCCCCTAGGAAGTTTATTGGTCCATATCTTATCAACGCAAAGAGATATCAAAAAGCTTTTGATAAATCTGAGTGATCTACATACAATAATGATCCACAACAAATTTGGTAGCAATCGGACCCATCATGTAATCAAAGACTGAGCAGTTTGCAAAGATTTGTTTTTCACTAAATTCAAGATGGCGGAAAATCTAAGTAGGCGGAGCTTAGGGGTCTGAGAGGCTTTTTTTTTTTAGATCTAGCAGATTTGGACATGTGTGTTGAATTTCAAGTCAATCAAACATACTGGCAAAGGGGCGTCGCTGGAGCGCCTTGTAGGGGGCGCTAGAGAGCCATTTTTGTACACACAAATATGCAACCTATATCAGATGGTTATTTTCACCAGGCCTGACAAGTGTGCAACATTTGGTGAGTTTTCTAGTATGGCAAGTCCCCCAAATATGCGCCCGAGTGCGTTCGATGTACTATGTGTGTGCGAATTTCAATAGGGCCTTCGCTGGCCCGACGTTGTCGGTTGCTCGGCTCCTAATAAACTATAATTTACCGGAATAGAAACCAGACTGCGTGAAGTCAGACTGGTCGTTAGTTCGTTGCATTAGCAGGTTGCTGAGTTGGCTGTGTACATTTGAGGCAGCTCTTTGTGCAAACAATGATATAACTGTGCAAACAAGTTGTATCACAATGTGTAGCAACACCATGACAGTTCTGAGAACTGTTGGCTAATTTTGGTTCACATGTATTGAGGCAGGTCCTTGTTGAACTGCAGCCGTACCTGATGTATACATTACCCTATAGGACACAGCTGCACAGCAGGTTTCTATATACGGTTAGTTATACTTTCTAGTGAAGATAAATTAAATGCCAACAAGACAGAGTCTACAGCGATGCTAACTGTTAGCAGCTAACAGTGAGGTTGTATTTAGGCACCTTTAGGCTTTGAGCTAAATGCTAACACAAGCATGGACTTTAAAAAAGATTTAAAATACTCATATCAAGCAGACATTGCACACACTGTATATTCCTATATTCCTACAAAATGGCCAATTAAAAAATAGTTAGTGTTTTTCTAAGCAGCTTGAGGGTGTCAAATCCTCATTTCACTTTTGTAAACGTTTGATGTCATTTATGAATCAAAGAATGCAGTCACGCTAGCAACTAAATGCTAGCATCAGCATGCTAACATGCTGATATTTGGCACGCATAATGTCCATCGTCTTAGATTAGCGTGTTAGCATGCTAACATCTGCAGGTATTTTTTGTCATAAACCAAATTAAACAAAATAGTTTCCACTTGATCGCCAAAGGTGTTACAATTCACCATCTGGGGACCATGAATGTCGTACCAAATTTGTTGTACAGTTGGCGACAAATGTGAGCGTCATGGTGGTGCTCGAGGAAAAAATCTAGAGTTATCACCAACGTCATCAGCATTCATCATCTGGGCATGCATGACAAAAAAAAATCACAAATATGTGATTGCAGTCCATCCTGTAGATGTTGAGATATTTTGGTCTGGACCAAACGACCAATAGGCAGACATTACCATCTCTAGAGCCACTAGAAAGGCTAAAAACAATAGCAATCTAAACGCTATTTCCTTGGTTAGCTTTCTGGAAAATCTGCTTGATTTGGGGGTATTTCACCAAGAGAACCCATGAAAATACATATGGTCTCTAAACAGAGGCCGTTATCGGCTCTTATCTGTCCTCTTGGCGACAGGAAGTAATCGAGGGTCATGGGAAATATGGTGCTGCTGATTTTGACAAACACAAGTGCCAGACAATTGCGTAATCTAATCTCCTCCTAAACATTGAGGGGTAAGATATTACAGTTACTCTTCGGAGCTTTATTACAAGGACACTTGAGTCATGACCTCCAAGTCCTCATTTAAAAACATCTCGGGCTGAAATGTGAGCTCAGCGTTTTGCATTCGTAGAAATCCAGGTCAAGAGTTATTTCTAAATCCTGAACTTCATACGGAAAACTCCCAGCTCCGTGCCAGCCGACATCTAGTATCTCCTCATTCCTCACAGTCATATTCTAACTACATGTTCCAACACACTAGACCCTCGACAGCTGAGAGTGTCGGGCTTCTCTCTGAACAGCACGAAACATATACTCAGAAACATCCTGCTGTGATATGGACTGAACCAAACATTCAGTCCCGGTCTGATTGACCTCGAAGAAGATCGGATGCAGGAACATCGGACCAAATGTACCCATAAAAGTGGGCTTCAAAACAAACACGGCACTAAAAAAGAGAGGACACTGAGGTGGCTGCAGATTAACACTAACGGGAGGGTCAGTCGCCCACAGGATGTTGAAAGACTGGAAAGAGCCAGTAGGAGAGAAGTAGGACATGCAGATCGTTCATATATAATTCAATCATCTCTCACTTAAAGCACTTGTGTTATTTCCAAGAAGTTGGGAAGTCTTCCGACACCAAAGTCTCCCCTTGTCATAGGTGAGGACTTCAGAATCTGGAAGCTAAACTTATATGGATGTGAAGTGCAGAGCAAAGATATCGATTATTTTGAACCCTGTGCCGCTTGCACAAAAAGGTTCCAAAGGGCTACAGTTGCAAAAAATAAATAAATAAATAAAGATAACAGACTTTTGGACTTTGGAAACATGGAACAGATCCTATATATAACTATGAGGCTGCACTAAAGCCAGCAAGTGGCCGTCTAATAGGTTTATCAGAGAACTATTTCAAACCAAGGCTTGGTTTCATGTATGTTCATAAAAGTCCCCAGAAAGCAAAGTCAACATTAAGAGTTTTAAAGTTTCTTGTTTGAGAGTAACTCCCGACTCCTGCCATACAATGTATAAACTGAAATTACATTTTTTATTTGAACGGGAGAAAGTTTTCTGATATCAAACAAGTAACAAAAGGGTTTCTGCAGAAATTAAGACATAAGTCATAGAATGACAAAATAAAAATGTGAAAATATGATCAACAACCTGAATTAATTGACATTGATGCCACATTTGTTGTCTGTACTTCCAAGCTTTATACAACATAACAGAGCAGCAAAAAGATGATGATTAAAAAATAACATATTTTTTGTTTTGCTAATTCATTGAAGTATTTTTAAAACTACAGTACTGAATGACATTATTTTCAAGTCCATAAATAATTCATATTTTTTGAAAGCTCTGTAAAATATCATCCTAAGTAGCACAATAACCACATGAAGTACATCCACATGAAGTACATCTTACCGTTTTGCATAGCGGGTAAACACTGCCATCTAGTGGCACAGAGGTGGAAATCATTTAAACGTCTACTTGCTTTCTTTCGTTTTTAAAGAGTTCACACACACTTTTATCAAACTAATGTTTTTATTTGTATTGAAGGTTACAGAGCATCTTTCTATCAAAACTTAAATATGAATTCAGTGGTGGTCTCCAAATGGTCTCTTGGTTGTACAGTAAATACATTATATTCATTAATGTCATTTTCTTAATTTACCCTATAACTCATAATGAACATTGAATTAACTTTACGTTATTTTAGAGGGTGTGACGCCTTCTGACTATGTGCCCTTGACATGTGACTGATTCAGTGGATCCATTTACACACTTTTACAATGAATTCCTCATATGATAACAGATGTTTGGTCCCAATAACACACTTACGTACTGTATGTCCATTTACGCTCATCAAACTCATCGCTGCTTCCAAATATACAATCACACATACGCAACAGTGCCAAATTGGGATGGCGACACAAAAAAACGGTCCGATTCTTTGGCGTAAATGTTACCAGGTTCATTCCATAATTTCAATTACATTCAGCGTGATTGTCTTTTGTTTTGTGTGTATTTTACAGAATGATTCGATGATGAGGGAACACGGAAGTTCATGACTGCCGTCGAGGCTCGAGAGTGTGTGTGTGTGTGTGTGTGTGGGGGGAGATGAGGCGTAGACGATGACGGGGGTTCGCGAGTCTACGATCGTTTTTTTCTGCCCTCAAAATTTCTGAAGTTGGCCGGCCTAATCTTCATCTCTGCAAATTCAATTGAGTGTTCGTGGCCCTTCCAGTGGAACCAGTTGATCCCCTGCAAAGAAATACACAATACAAATCGTGAGACATCTAACGCGGCGAGACTCGTCTTTCCTTAAACGGGACGTCCAACAATTCACAGACGTGGAAGGAATTCTACTGGAAAAAATCACCAAAGATGAGACGTAAACAGTTAAATATCATCCCTTCCCCGAGCGATAAAAAGGAATAATCTAAGGCCTTATGACATCAAATGTAACGTACCTTGCTGTGACTGTTGTCACCATATTTTCCCATGAGGTTGACACGATGACAGTTTTTATACCAAAAGGCACCTTTGTACGACAAGGCGCAGTTGGTGACGGCGATGTCGTTGTCGTTGTCGAAGGTGGAGAAGGGTCGACCCTGGTGGTACGTCATGGAGTCGCCTGGTGGAAATGTTTTTAAGAGCAAAGCTCAGAAAACACAGCTCATTAGTCAATTAAAGACTAATAAGTAGTGTCATGGAGGCTTTTCTTTAAGTGCGTTTAGTGTAGAGCTAAAGCCAGGGAGACAATTAGCTTAGCTTAGCATAAACAGCTATCCTGTCTAGGTCTAAAAGTAACAAAATCTCCCTACTAAAGCTCAATAACTACACTATCGCCCAGAAAACATGCCTTTACATCCCCAAAACCAATCAGGAATAGCTTCTCAACCACAAGACTTGTATGCCTATTCATGGTCTCCTTTGAAAGTTAGGAAGCTAAGGAATATGAATCCATTGTAAGTAAACCTATTTCTACCAACATTCCAGAGTAAATAAAGATGCAACAAAAGAACTCGCCGAGTAAATTGGGTGTCGTCAAATCAACCAAGACTAAAATGTTGAGGATTGTCACTTTAAAGTCTTAATCATTGAGCTTTAGAGGTGCTGGAAGGTTGATTTCCTTATTTTCAGACAGAACCAGGCTAGCTGTTTCCCCTTGTTTCCAGTCTTTAAGCTAAGCTAAGCTAACCGGCTGCTAATATTTACTGAGAGTGGTACCATTTTTGTCATCCAACAAAAAAAAAAAAAGCAAGCGTGTTTGCCCCAAAAAGGTCAGACTGATCCTTTAGAGTAACACCTACCTGCTGTTCCACTATACGCCCCTATGTAGACTTTATAGCGCGTTTTTGGCTCTGCAATCGTGAGCTTGTCGTACTGAGCGTAGGCCGATTCCCCGTTGTCCCTCATGTCCACTCGCAGCTCATAATGGCCAGAATTCGTGATTTTATGGAGGTTGGAGAGACCTGTAATAATTGAACATGTGTGAGTTGGGCAGAGGGGCTGACGTAAGACAGAGAAAGAGGAGGCGAAGAGCTCTTACCCAGCCAGAACTCATCGTTCTTGTTTCCGAAGCCAGCGGTGTAGTTCTTCCAATTCCTGAAGAATTCCAACTTTCCATTCTGGCGTCTGAGGAAAACCTGAAGAGCACAGAGTGTCAACAACAGCTTCGCAGTAATTAAAACAGGTTTACGGATTCCAGAAGGTTGATCCACTCACCAACCATCCTCCGCCATCAGTGGTCATGTCACAGTAGACCTGGATGGGCTGGCTCTCCTCTCCTCCCACGTAGGTGGTGTACAGACCAGAGGTCGTCTCTCCGTTCAGTAAGATCTGAGCACAGTCCTTAGGGCGCCTGTACAACTGTCCAACTAGAAGCACACATTAAAAAGACATCAGCTCAGAGGCCTCGGCTGCTTTATCTTCCAGACAGCACATCAGGACCTTGGAAAGAAAAGTAAAGAAAGGAAAAACAAAAAGGCTTTTCCATCGCGAGCAGCTCAGACAGAATGAAAAATAAGCACAGGTGGAATATCACATTAAAGGAAAGGAATTTGCTTTGGAAGAAGTCAAATATTTCTATCGAGCATCTGGACAAATCACCAGCTTTCAAAAAGAAATAAAAGTACCGGCAAGTTAACGCTGCTTTTTTTAGGTGCATGCACACAAATAAATAAAAACACTAAAATGTGTGTTCTTGCATGTGTTTCCATCCTCACTAGTAGTGAAGACGGTGGTCACGTGACGACTCCTCCGGTCTCCAGCGATGGTCTGAAGTCTCACGTTGTACTCGGTGGAGCCGGTCAGCTGAGCCATGCTGTAGGAGGACGCCGTCGGGCTGAGCACCACTTCCTGAATCCAGGAACGTGCATATATAACGAGACAACAAGACATTTACAAAGAGCAAAACCACACTGGAGGGTTAACCACCACATGTGCACGTTTGGCATGATTGGTAATTTGTTTCTTATACCGACTTTTTCATTTGACACGTCATTGACTACATCTCAGAGGTAAATATTGTACTTTTTACCATGATAATATTTATGTACTAAATTGGCAGTTGGTGCCCAAAAAGTGGGCTATGGGAAAAAAATCTAACTTAGAAAACAATAAAATAAAAACACGTGAACACCGTAAAACTGATTCTTTTTGAGTGTCCTGCATTCAAAAGCAGATTTCAGATGTCTGAGTTTCCTTGAATGCACCAAAAAAATAAAGTTTTTATTTGATAAGTGATTCCTTGACGGTGTAAACAGAGAACAATGACTGCCAAGAAGTTATATAAAACAGGACGGCATGCTTTTGGAAAATTGTCGTCAGTAAGCATGAATTCACGCAGTCTGTGTTTTTTGGGGATTTAAAGAAAAAAAACAGCAGTGATTGGACTCATGCGGCGGATGTACGTACCCTGATTGTACCATCAGCTGTGGAGAAGGTGAGCGTGTAACCGGTCACAGCAGCCTGCGGAGGTTTCCACGTGAGAGTCGCACTGTCGGTTTGAATGTTTACAGCCGTCAGATCACGAGGAGGATCCACATCTGAAAAATACAGCAACACACTGTAGATTCATCATTACTGAAAATACACAAGAATCAATACAAACATTGAGTTTCAGGGCTTTCCTCTCTCTCTCTTTCTATGAGCCTACCGGTGGTGAAGTCAGTAACAGCAGAGTCGCTCTTCTGAGCTTCCTTCATAGCATGTACTCCAACTGTGTAGTGTGTTCCTGGAACCAAGGAGCCCATCTCAAACTCCACCGTGTTCCCAGAAACATGCTCCACCATATGGGACACTGTAAGGCAGGACACACCCACCAATCAATTAACCAAATGTCACAGTATCAAAGCAAAATGTGTCAATCACACACACTTTGATACACCTTGAAATAAAAACTCTTTCACTTGTGTTCTGTACATGTATATTCTCGGTTCAACCTGCTTACTTTCTCCATTCAAGTCCATTCAAAATCAACCAGGATTGAAATCTTAAGGAGTGCACCTTTAAGGGTTAATGCAGATAATACATATAACAAAGAGAACCCACCTGTATCAGCGGTGTAAGTAATGACGTAGCCATCAACAGTGGCCACAGACGGCTGCCACACCAACAGGGCTGAGATGTCGGTGACATTAGCTGCAGTCAGACCCTGAGGTCTGTCCAGAGCTGGAGGACACACAAACGGGGACAATTCAATTTACTAGGAACCGACTCCAACGTCAGTACGAGTCAGGGAGGACTGACACAGACGTGTTGTATAATAGAAGAGGAGGAGGAGGAGGAGGAAGAAGAAGAAGAAAGCCAACCTGTGATTACAGTGTCGGTGCTGGGGTCACTTTCCTCAAGACCCTTCACAGCACTCACAGTCACGCTGTACATCTTTCCGGGGGTCATGTCGGGCAGCAAAGCCTCAAACACGTCGCCGTCCACGGTCATGATCAGTGGGCTTCCTGTGGAGGAGAACGGAGTCAAATATGGACCCTGCACTAAAAAACACATATTGTACATTTTATTTGACGATTTATCTGCAAGTTCACTCCATAAACAACTCTTGTATAGTTTCTGATTTTAGTTTGATATACAGTTTATCTCTTATTTTTTTTACTTTCTCAATTTACAGCATATGTACTTATTTCTGTCCTTGTGATGCTGTAACAACCAATTATACAATTATATATTTGATCATTTCATATTTGACTTTTCAGTTTGATTAAACTAAAACATATTTAGCAAATTCAACTCCAGCTGAACTATGTAAGTAAATTAAAATGTGGAAATAAACCAGCAGCCTATCTATGGCAACACAACAACGGATTGACCTCCTACCTCCTTCAAAGGGCACATAGGTGATGCGGTAGTTATCCACTGGAGAGCGAGGCATGGACCAGTGAACCACAGCCGAGGACTCCATCACTTCAGAGAAGCTGAGTCCTCTTGGAGTGCTCAGGCCTAGTAAAGTATATATGCACAGGACAACAAAAAAAAGGTGAGTTAAAGTGAAGAAAACATGTCCAATAACATCGCAAGAAAAGAAGACGCTCGGAGGATCCATCAGAGTCAGACATGGAGTGAAGCCTAGACCAGAGGGATGAAGAGGATTAGTGGGACTTCAGTTCTCATCTCTCCCAAAAAGCTTAGTTGTTAGTTTTAAACTCCACACTTTGCTGTGTTTTTTTTTTACATATACATATACCTGTCTGAGCAACCCCAGTGATAGGTAGGGAGCGTTGGTCCAACGTGACGCCATAGAGCTCGATTTCATACTCGGTGCCGCTCATGAGTCCGGTTAAAACCTTGGTTCGCTCAACGCCGCGGACGCTGTACTCTCGAGGGTGAGCTAATCTTTTGCCGTCTCTTATTTTGATCACGAATCGGTCGAACAAGTCTTCGTCGGCCGTCCACGACAGACGGAAACCGTCGGCCGTGATGTCCGAGACAAAGAGATGCTCCACCTCCAGCTCAGCCTCTGGTTAGACAAGGAAAACATAAACGTTGCAGTGGGATTTGGTGTTTTTTTCCCCCCCCCCCCCCGGCAATATTCATCAACTTCTGAAGAAGAATGGAAGAAGTCAGGAAACAGGTTTTTCCAGGCGGCAGCCACCTCTCCACATCTGCCATGCTCAGGCGTCCGTTAGTGTAAATCAGTTAAAAAAAAACACACGGCACACGGGCGACGAAGGTTTGGTGGATTAAAAAGTCAAGATGCTTTTTGTAAATGTTTATTTACGTCACATTCCTTAAAAAGGCTCTGAGGGCTCTGTTGGGACGGATTTCGTCAAACGCCGGTTGAGACGAGGTCCCCATGCGTCTTCGAGGCATTCAGTGCATTCAAAGACAATGAAACAAATGAGATTAGAAGTTAAATCAACTGACATTTCATGCTCAGAATGTCTTGTTGATTTATCAGTGTTTTCCAGCGTCTGATCATTTAGTTTTTTTTTTTTCTTTAAAACCCGATTGATGAACCCAGCATGGAGAAGGAAAAGGGTAGCAGCTTGGTGAAAGTAACTTTAAAGTCCACAGACGTATACGTGTGGCGCCAATCAGAAATATGAAGGAAAACACATTTTAAAATATGAACACAAGCAAAATTGCTTGTTCATATTTTGGGAGGTACAGGAAGAAACGGGGAGGGAGGGAGCTTCACGTCTCGTCCTCCCGGTGACGAAGCAAACGCTTAAAAGTAAAGAAGAGTGAGATCGTTCTGGAAAAAGAGTCGTTTGTTATAAATCAGAGGTTAGGTCACAGAACCGAGCCGCAGCCTCACCATCCAAACATGGCGGTGAGCAAACTTTGTATGACATCTTTTATTTTAAATGATCAAACAAAGAGCATGAATTTCAAAGCTATTCATAGACCAGCCAGGGTGTGATGGTGAAACTTCAGTTTTTGGATCACATATTTACAGTAGTCGACAGGGTTTTTTTTAGTAAGAGGAGGGGCCTTGCGGTGCACTGTGAGTGGTACCTGTCACAGCCACTGTAGTCAGAGGCCGAGAGAGAAGCCCCGACTCTGACACCCCGGTCAGCCTGACCTCATAGCCTATGCCGGTGATGAGGCCCCAGATGTCCAGGTGACTTTGGTTTCCCGGCACAGTGAACTCCTGAGGCTCCAGCAGCCAGCCAGAGTCAGTCACCACTATGTGAAAACGGCGGAAGCCGCCACTAGAGGGCGCTAATTCCTCCGGCTGCTGCTGCTGCCGCTGCTTCACCTCCCACGACACACGGAAGCCGTAGGGAGTTATGTTGGAAATGGTCAAGTTTTCCACTTTAGGCAAAGGAGCTGGAGAGGAGTGGGTTTGATTTTTTTTTTTTGTTGAAGTGTGTGGGAGGGGGAACAAGATGCCGTCAGGAGGATAATGTGTGCAAAGATTGCAAAAGCATGTCATAAAATCTGTTCCTCCTGTGAGGCAAAACGATGGGAACATCTGATCTGAATATAATATTAGTAGAATATGGATGTAACCTCTCTTTCATAATGCCACATTTTGAAGCTTGGATTTAATATCTGGAGCCACAAAACCAAAGCAAGAACGAGGATGTTACGAATCTCAAGATTTGAAGGCAGAAAAGTGACTTTTGAAGTCAACGCGGGCATCTACTGGTCATTAGTGGAACTGCATCTTAACACGATTTCGGCTTTAGGTTTTAGCCCTAATCATCACCTGATGTCTTCTACTGACGTTTGCACTTTAAAAGCAAAGTTTAATCAATGCCGGCTCTTTATCCAGAGGTGGAACGTAATGAAGAACATTTACTCAAGTACTGTACTTAAGTACAAGCTTGAGCTACTTCCACTTTACTTGAGTATTTCCACCTTTTGCTTCTTTATACTTCTACTCCACTACATTTATTTGACAGCTGTAACCCAATAACATAATATATACTGTATTATTTAAAAATGGGACATACTGCCAAATGACTGGTATATTTTAATGCTCATACTTTTGTACTTTTTAAATCAGGATAATAGAGTATTTATACACATATTATACTACTACTTTTACGTAAAGTAAATTATCTGAGTACTTCCGCCACCATCTTTATCATATTTACTGACACAGCAGCCAATTTTAACGAAATAAAAAAAATCTACAGTATATGAAAACTAACAATTTCTGTCAAAGCTTATAGCGAAAGATTTTTTGCTTCCTAACAGAAATAAATATTAATATTATTTGGGGTTATTAATTCAAATTATCTCATGCATATGCTAACAATATGTGCTCATGATGCATGTCAAATTTGCTCTTATATCAACTTATAACAATATTTATTCTCTGCAGTTATTCTGGTATGTTAAGCTGATAGCAGGAGACACATTTCCCCAAAAGCTACTTTTGGTGCAAAACCATTTTTTTACAGACGACTACAAGAGACGCGAGTTTAAGACATGAGTAAAATACGTAGTACCTGTGACGCCGTGGGCTAACACAGAGGGAGTGTGGCGCCCGTGAGAGATGCCGTACAGTTCAATATCATAGCCCGTGGCGTCCATCAGGTTAGAGACGGTAAAGTTACGGGCGTCACCGGGCAGTCTGAACTCCAGCGTATCAGACTGCTGCTCGGGGTCACTGACCCGGACAACAAAGCCATCAAAGTGGCCCGACACAGCGCTCCAGGACAAGCTGAGGTTATGTGGGCTCACAGATGAAGCAGCTATGGGCCCCAACTGTGGGACATCCTCTGAACAGAAAAAAAGAACACGGCTTTTCAGTTATGTTGCGCTGTGGTTGAATCACAATGTGGCTGCAGTGCCGGTAAAAAACAAAAGAAAATGCACGTTAATGCGATACCTGTTGTAGCTACGTCAAACAGGGGCTGTGTGTTGCGGCCCCCGGCGCTGGCGTACAGCTTTATGCTGTAGCTTGTGCGCGCTTTGAGGCCGGCCATGACCGTGGAGCGCGCGTCTCCTGGCAGAGCGCGCCCCATCGCCTGCGAGGGCAACGCAGACTCTCTGACTTCTACTATAAAGTTATCAAAAGCCTTCTCTCCTGTCCGCCACGACAGAGAGAATCTGTCTGAGGTAATGTTAGAGACAACTAGCCTGGACAAATCAGGCTCTTCAGCTACAAGGGGGGAGGAGAGAAAAATATAAAATATGTTGATTTGTGGACATAGAAAGCTTGTATTTGTCTCTGTGTATACAGGCCCGAGCCGAATCTACAGCGCAGATAACACATCTGATAATAGGTGATCCTATTCTTTGTAATACACAAAATCAAAATACCTGTTGATGCAACAATACTGAGAGCGCTTGTTCGGGATCCCTTGTACACCCCATAGACGTAGGCTACATAGTCAGTGCTGGGCCTGAGCCCGGTTACGTCGCGGGACTTTACACCGCGGGACACGTTATATTCCTTTTGCTCCGTCAGCCAATCGGAATCAATTATCTCCAGGATAAAACCATCAAATTCTCCTTCAGTGCCGTTCCAGAAGATTGAAAAGCTCTCTGACGTTAAGTTTGAGATATATAGTTTGCCAACTACTGGTTGATTCACTAAAGAGAGAAATCATTATTAGAGTTTCATTAATAAAAGACAATTTGCAGAACACATTCTAAAAGAGGTAATAAATTACTGGTAGCTCATTGGTTTGATTTATCACATCAAAATGTGTTACAGGACACTCACCGCCACCCACTTGCAATTCCTGATAGTCTGAGTAGCTTAAAAGATTAAATACATGCAGATATTTAACTTGGCAGCTTGACTTTTAAACAAATTATGCCTAATGCTTTTATTTAAAAAAAAAAAAAAGGTGAAAATAGCTGAAGATTACTGGCCTGCAAGTGTTTATATTAATGTGAAAATGCAGCAAAGGAAGAAATATAATCGTATAAAAAATATCTCTTTCATGCGTGTGGAGGGAGATCTGATCGTGCAGTTGATCTGAGATAAATTCTGCAAACTGTTGCACCGGAGTGATCCAAAGCAGAAAAGGAAACTTATAAAAACATATTTCCTACATGCGATGACAAAGCCAGTGGCTTGCAAAACATGCAGCAGATAAATTAGGCATCATTCAGACGTAGAACAAGGTGGCGTTACTGTAAACCTCACATCATATTATCAGCTTTTTACCTTGATAACGACAAGAAGGTTTAATCATTTGCCACCTAGCAGTTCAAAAGGAAATGAGGATATTTACTTTGAATCAGAATCGACAAACTGATCTCACACAAGCTAACGGAGCTCAATTGTCACAAAAAATAAATAAATCAAAACGTGTGAGCAGCACATCCACGAGCAAATGATCCCTCAAGGTTAATCAATTATTCACTGAATGAGTGTTGATGGGATGAAATGAGATGGTCACGCTGTCGTGGTGTGACTGGGCGTGAAAGTAGGTGAAAAGTTATTGGTTTTGCTTTTGCAATCATTGCAGCACATCAGCGTCAAACCTCAACCACGATGCAGGGGATGGTAGAGGGGGAGGAGGGGCTTCATGCACTTCGGTAACTGGGATGGAGGGAGCGGTTCGGGGTAAGGGTGAACATTTGAGGGGCGTTTGCTTTGTTCAGTGATGCGGCACGAGTCCTCATCACCCTGCCCTCTCTCAGCTGGACAGAAACAGTGGCTGGAGGGTAAAGAATGGTTCACGGCATGTCGGTTAAGTCGGACAGTGACGACAAAAACAGAAATGAGGTTATTGTGTCGTTCTCGTTTTCATGCAGCGTGGACGCTCCACTGTGAGTGGGGACAGCAGAGGTTCGAGTGTCTGTGTGTGCTTCGCAGACACTCGACTGAAATGGAAAGTTGTGAATCAAAAAGGGAAAGAAAGTTTAAAGAGTTAAGAGGCCAAAAGAAAAACAAAAAACAAAACGCTGCAACGCTGCGAGTTGCAGGTACCTGTGGTGGCTTCAGTGTACACGGGTTCAAGGAAGGAGCCCTGATACATCCCAAACAGGCCAACCATGTAGCTGGTGTTGGGATTCAGCCCGGAGATGCCGAGGCTGAAAGCGTCTCCGGACAGACTGAGGTTCTGGCTCTCTTCGAAATTGTCCAAGTTTGTTACCTCAATGACAAAGCTGTCAAATTCCCCCCCGGTGGGGCTCCAGGACGCGGTGAAGCCGTCCCATGTAATGTCAGAGGTGGTGAGGTTCACCACCATGGGCTTCAGCTCCTCTGGTAGACAGACAGATCAGAGTGGGGGGGTCAACTGAATGGATAGATGGACTGTAAAAAATGACTCTCGCATAACCTTTCACAATATTCATGAGAAGTTGGGCCACAGTGAGAGAAAAATTAATCTCAGAATTCAGGATTAAAGACGAACTATTCTGAAAAAAAAGTCATAATTCTGAAGAAAAAAAAAGGAATAAAATTTCGGGAATTCACATGGAAATTTATGAGAAAAAGTCATAATATTTTATAAAATTTTTTTTTAATCTTGAAATATTATGACTTTAATCTTGAAAAATAAAGACTTTTTTCTCAAAATATTTTGACTTAAATATGAAATAAATGTATTTGCGGCCCTATGCTCTGCCGTAAATCAGAGGTAAAGCAAAGGAACATTCGGGATGAAAGAGGGTGACGGGTTGTGATGAATGCCTACAAAAAGAGAAAACATTTGCTCCATGTACCTGTAGTAGCAAAAACTTTGAGAGGTAAAGATCGCTTCCCTTCCACCAGCCCTTGCAATGTGATATGATATCGTGTGGAGGGGGACAAACCCTCTATTTCAGTGTCCCTCACACTTCCTGGTAGTGTGGTCACATGCTCTTGTGACGGAGCACTGAGCTCCACCAAAAAGCTATCGAACGCCTCGTCAGGCGCCGACCAAGCCAGGCCCACGCTGGTGGAGGTGACGTGGACCGTGAGGTCCCCCAATACGTCCAGGCTCGAGCTTTCAGGCTCGGCACCGGAGCTCGTGGCACCAGTATCGGGCGTGTTTAGAGGACGGAGGGGATCTGGGCTTTGAGCTGCTCCGATATCCAGAGCGGTTGTCGGGGCATCTTTGATGCTCAGCGTAAGAACATCTGGAGAGGTAGGCTTGGGTGCTAATGTGAATAAAAGCAGGTTAATGAATGAATTTGTCACCAGATCTGTTGATGACTGAAAAAACAAACCTGTGAAGAAGAAGCTGGGTTAAAATAAGAACAACATATCGTAAAGTTCAACTAAAATAATTCTGTCCGTGACAACCGGAACTCTCTTATTTTCTCGTCTCTTGTCATCCCAGTTATTTCCAGGACCGCAGACTTTATCATCAAGCAACAGCTCGGGCATTAATGGCGCTAGAGGCAGCGCCATTAATTGTTGAAGCCTTTTGAGTAGTCCACCAGAGTGGAAGTACACAGTCGTCTTCAAATAGATGGTGAAGCCATGCACAGCCATTTAAAGTTGCTGCTGTTCTAAGGAAGTTCCGAGTCACTGTTCTTTTGTCATGCGAGTGACATACGTTGTAATTTTGCTGGAGGATCATTTTATTCTGAAATGGAGAGGATGAATGATGCAGATGGAATTAGCTTTCAGAGAGCAAAAGTATTGCTTTTAAAAGCTCAAATGCAGGAGGAAATCGGGACAGACGGCATCTGAACTGTAGATCTCTTCTTGTATTTGAATTCTAGGAAGCAACATTCTGCTGCTGTACTGAAGCCTCGTGAGATGACAGGTGGGATGAGGTCAGATGAGTTGTGTCTGTTAGGTTTGCCTTCATTCTGTCATGCATGATGGAAGGTATGATCTCAATGAGGAAAATACCAGCATGCAAATCACACCGCTAAACAACTATCCGTCCTCTATGCAAAACAGAAAACGGGACAAAGTGTCCCTAATAAACTAAAAGACGAGCTTATACCTGTGACTGCAACAGCTTCAAGTAGCGCAGATCTTTGGCTACCGGTAATTCCATAAAGTTTTATTTGATACTCTGTCGATGCATTCAGGCCCTGGATTCTAGAGCCAGTGGCATCTCCAGGAAGTTGGGCCTCTCTCGCATCCCATAATCGCTGAGTGTCTTTACATTCTACTGTCAAACTATCATAGACGCCGTGAGCCTTTAGTTTCCACGTGAGGTCAAATCCATCAGGCGTGACGCCCGAGATTGTCAGCTCCCCGAGCTCATCCTCAGGCTCCGTCCCGACTGAGAACTGGGACTCGGAGGGGTCTAAATACGCGAAGCTAATGACATTGTCCTCCGAGCCTGTGGCAGTCGTTAGCTCACGGTCGTCTGAGTCAGCTAAATAAAACGTGAAAGAGGCTACAAGAAAAAACAAAAAAGGCACAAATCAAGAACGCATCATTTAGGTGTAAGTGCATCTCATTTTCTTGGTGTTCGTTGGCAGCAAAGTCTTCAAATCTGTGGCGTTCATCCATTTATAATATACACTTAAAAAAACACTCAAATCCAAACAATTGAACAGAAAAAGGTCGTTTTCATTCATCTAATGCTCTGAAGAAATTCTGACAGCATATTTTGCACGACAAATCTGTTTTTATCCTCCTTTGCGAGACATGTGTTCTAATTTCCGAGATTATATTGTGGTGAAATGGTTCCCTACCCACCTGTGGATGCAGATAAGGTGACAGGTGCGCTCCTCTTGAAGCCCCTCTCTGCAGCCAGAGTGAGGGTGTAGCTCACTCCGGGAGTCAGGTCGGACAAGACGTAGCTAGACGCCGTGGGCGGGATCTCCACCTCCCCGACCTGTCCGTCCCTGGAGACGTACACCAGCCGGTAGGCGCCGACCTTGGCCCGAGGTTTCCGCCACCTGACGGTGAGGGAAGTCTCTGTGGACGCCATTTCTTCCAAATCTCTGGGAGGATCGATATCTGACAAAGAAGAGGAATTGTCTCACTTCTGTTGCATGGCTCAACACAAATCAGAAATCACTTCCACCCCCACAGTTAGTTTCATTTTGTCACCCAATTTGTATCAACAAACATGTCCGGCTGTGTGCGTATGAAGGGGCGTGAGGGACAGCGTCTCTCACCAGTTGCAGCATTTGTAGTAGCAGGGAGGCTCTCTCTCTCGTTCTTCACGGCAGTCACACCAATCCCGTACTCTGTCCCCGGGTTTAGCCCTGCAGCACAGAGGGATAGAAGGAAAATTACCCCGTGGGATGACTAACGCAAGTCACCTGTGCTCGCACTTAATATACGTTTGAGCCTTACCAGTGATGGTAGCCTTCGTGGTGTCTCCCGGTCCTCGTGGGAACAGCTCCTCACCGTGAGTCGCTCCGGAGATGGGACTGTATTTCACCAGATAGCTGCCAACATCCGCTTGACTGTTGGTCCACTCCAGAGTGATGCTGTCGTCCGTCTGGGACACAGCCAGCAGGTCCACGGGGGCGTCCAGGGCTAACGGAGGTAAATACATTTATCATCACATCGGGAGAAATATTGTTTCTGCTCACAAACATTGAAATTGGGCCACTGCAGATTGCAGTATGCAAACAGATGTATGCATAACAATCAATCAAACTGTAGTTGTGTGGCACCTTTCATAGAAATGAGTGCAGTTCAAAAGGGTTTCACAGATGACAGGCAAGCCAAAAATAAGACCGAGAAAACAACAGATAAATCAAAAGAATCAAATATAAGTAAAAGATAAATAATAACAATTTGAGATATACCAAAGTATCCCAAAATAAATATGAATACTGTAAAAAATATCCATACTAGTATGTTCTGCAATACAGCATTGTCCCATGAAAAGACAAACATCCCTTTGGTTCCTATCGAAGTGGTAAATCTCTAGTAATTTTGTTTAAAAAGATCAGTAGTTTACTAAAACAGCTGGTCAACGTGGTTTTTAATCAAATGCCACTCAAAAAGGAGGAAATGGGGCATTTGTTGGGGACTATTTTCAGCGGCGGATTAATCCACACGTGGAGCTCTAGTGAGTAATTGTGGCAGCAGGACGGTGAATGTGGGATTAAGTTAAAATGAACTACAGTGTGTGTTGTCATAATGAAAGAACATGTCACCCAGTGCAACAATGTGGCTCATTGAAGTGTTTTTAATCGTTTTTGGACAATAATGGAGCTCTAATACACAGAGGGAGAAGATATATCAGGCTTTGATACACATACTTGTTGGTAGGATACAATTATAGATAAGAATAACATAAAATATCACCATAACTTCAGTATTCCCCACAACATTTTGACCTTGCATTATGTTTGTCATGCGAACCGCCCATATAATTGCAGCTATAAAGTAATTTAAAATATAAATCCGCCATCACAAGCCTACCTGTAGTGAATGTGGCGACGGCAGGGTCACTGGTGAGCCCTCCGCTCCTGGAGACGAGCGACACCTTGTACTCGGTGTCTGGCCTCAGACCGTCGATGTTGTGCTGCTTGTCCGGGGGGGAAATCTCCACTCTGGTTTCATCCGAGGGGTCGGCGCTGGGCCCGTAAAACATGGTGAGTCTGTCGGTGGGAGACGCCGGCTGAGACCAGCCGACCAGAGCAGAGGAGTCCGTCACGTCCTTCACCTCCACCTGCTGGGGGCCGTCGATCTCTAAGGGTGGGAGGCAAGGGTGAGTCAGAAATGAGTGGGACATCGAGGGAGAGAAAAGGGCCGACTCACTATATATAGTTTCTTATCTGTAGTATGTGAGCCATTAGGGCCATAACTAATTACTACTTTCAATGTGATTTACAGACCTGTATTACACCGGAGGATGAATTGTAATAACTGATAATCCGCTGACTTTTTATCTAACACCATCTTCAGGTCCACATTTTCCTATTTTATCCAATACTTTGGTTTATGATGATAATACCTACAAAACGATCGACATTTCCCATCAGCCTCAGTTGTACTGCGCTTTTTACTTTCTGATCTTTAGCAAATGTCTGCATGCTAACAGGCTAAACCAAGATGGGGAACGCGATAAACATTAGAATAGGTACAAATCAGCATTGTCATTGTGAGCATATTAGCATGCTGACGTTAGCATTTAATTCAGAGCATCACTGTTTTTAAGTACAGCCTCACAGAGTCACTGTGAAGATGAGACACAAAAAAGTTACTGCTCCTGAAAGATTGTTGCACAAAACCTTTTACACTTCGATTTGAGTGTGGAGTAAACAAACAAGATACTTTGATAGTTAACATGTTAAATTGGACGCTTTAGAGGTGCTGTTTCTCTTTGCTTCAAGTCTTAATGCTAAGCTAAGCTAAGATGATCAGCTTCACATTTAGCAGACTGACATGAGAGCGGTATCGAGCTAATTTTCAGAAAGCAACTAAGTGTATTTCCCAAAACGTTGCACTATTCCTTTACAGTTCTTCAGCAGAGAAAAGTCTCAACTTTAAAAAAAAGATTGTTATTCTGCCTGTGGAGGAATGATTTATCTTCTAATAGCGACATTCACAAATCAAATCAGGACAAAGTCTCAGTCTGCATTGGTGTGAGACCAAACATTAACACTCCTGCTATGTTTTTTTGACCCTTTATGCATAAAAACAGCTCCTATAAAGCTGAACTTGGCTCTCTCATAATACAAAGCAATAACTTGGATCAACAAGGAAAAAGGCTATAGTGAAATATAATGTGGTTCCCTTTCACTCTACACTACTACTTGACAAACCTCCTGTGTTTACATGTGGAGACGACGTCTTTTCTCCATGTTAAAGCACCTCTGGTGGTAAAAAGGGTACGAAAGTTTTAAATGTACTTCTATCATTCATCCCTGGAAACCACGTTTAGTTTTCAACCTACACAAATAAATGACGTCAGAAATGACGTCTTTTCCATGCACAATGAAACTTGTTTGGCCCGGCCTGCCGTATCGATTGCACGAGCAACTGGAGGCATGTCGACAGCGTAATGTATGGAGTAGCGCCGCAATAAAAAGCTGAGAGCAAGATTTAGTGAAAGTGAAAAAACCCTGTAATGTGGTCATGCTAGGGTGAGACTCAATGTGTCATGAGTTATTACTCTTCTCTGTTAGATGGAACTAAGGAGAGCCAGCAGGGATTTCCGGTTATCACTCTTCTCTTCATTATGGTATTTCACTCTGACATTAATGTATTTTTTTTTTCACTGCTCAACTGAAGTGAAGGTTTTTTTTGTATCCTCCCAAACTGGTAATAGCTGCCAGACAGAGCAGGAACATGACATAATCGTAGCATCTGAACTTTTCTTAGGTTGAAACTGGATATTTTTAAACATCTATGATCTCACCGGGTCAGTCTATTTAATCCAAAGTGCTGAGAAAAGGTTTGTTTGCAACCGGGAGACTCACTGGTAGTGACTTTTTTGGATGTTGGGGGACCTCTGGTGTTGTTCTTGACGATGCTAACAGACACTTCGTACTCCTGTCCCGGTCCAAGGCCTGACTGGTGAAACTGGTTTTGAGAAGGTGGAAGGGTGCTCAACACTTTTCCGTTTTCTTCTTTCTGCAAGGACAGAAAAAAACGAATGTAAAATATCCTGTTGAGGACGTGAGACCAGATCACTGCGAGAAAATAAGTAAGCTAACATCCAGCCGGTCTGTATTTAGATTTCTGGCATTTGATAGAAAAAACATTTTTAGGCTTACTTTCTTTGTTGTCGAGGTTTAGTAGAAACAACCAAAAGCATTCTTATATCCGTCTGTAAATTTGAAGCTCGAGCCGGCAGACTGTTAGCTTAGCTTAGCATAAACACTGGAAACAAGTGGAAACCGCTAGCCTAGCTCTGTCCAAAGATATAAAGGAATTATCCCACCTTTACCTCTAAAGCTAAATCAAACCAATCCGTACAAAAACGGTGTCTTGTTATGGTTTCATTCATACAGAGCCGGGGTAGCTGTTTCCATCTGTTTCAAGTCTTTATGCTAAGCTAAGCTAACTGGCTGCTGCTTCATATTTAGTGTACAGACATGAGAGTGGTATCAATCTTCTCATCAAACTCTCTGTGTTTATGTCTGCAGCTGTCACAGGAAATGTGTGAGAGGACAGAGGGCCGTCGTGAAGTAAACTACATCACACGGCCCGTTATCAAAAAAAGGTCAAGAGAGGACATGCGTGTTTAAAAATGGATGAAAACTCTGCAGCATAATTTAATAAGGCCTCCGACTTATCAGCTGGCACAGTAATATATTTCCAAGTCATAACTGCCTCGGATTTACCCGCAGTGACATCCAGACCTCGCCCTCATTGAGGGTTTTTTTTTTTCCACATGTCAAAGCAATTTTAAATGCTTAGCACTGAAATAAATCCATGTTTCGCTGAGACTTCCAATAAGCTGGTACAGCTTTATCACCGCTCACTTTTTCCCCTGTCGCTTAATTAAAAACCCGGGCGAGCCTTCAAAAGAGTCGGGCAGACTGACCGTGTTGCGGAAATAGATCTCCCAGCCATCAAAGTGGATGTCCAGCTGGTCCCACATCACCTCCACCGAGGTCTCTCTCACTGATTTGAATATTAAACCCTCTGGCTTTGGAAGCTCTGGAGGGTCGGAAACAGAAATAATCATAGTCAGCTGAGCCACACCAACTTATTCTTCTATATTTATTCACATTAAACCAGCAGGAGGACGACTGTGACGTACCCGTGGCCACCCTCGCGCTGATAGGGACGCTCCTCTTGTTGCTCAGAACAGCGTAGACATTGATCAGGTACTCGATGCCGGGTTCAAGCTCTTTGACGGTGGCCGCCGTTTTGTCTCCTGTCACGGCGAACTCCAGTTGAAGACCATCAGGACCGGTGGGCACGTACGTCACGAGGTACTCTGTCACCAGCATCTCGTTGTCCCAGGACAGGTCCACCGTGTCAGCGGTGACGTCGCCGACAGTCAGGTCCTTTGGAGGAGACACTGGAGGGGGGGGGGGGGGAGCAAAGGGGTGTTTCCTTGTTACCTCAATCACCACACAGAGCTGATGCAAACTCCAGAGCCACATCTGGCTGTGGTGTAAAGAACTGCCAAAAACAATTGGAAACAAAGTGCACACAAGGGCAATACACGAACCAACAAACCTCTTTTATATTCACTGAAATAGATTCTCTCAAGATGAGTGAATTTTGAGAATAAGTGGACATTACATCACCCTGGTTTTGATTTTACGGTACAACTAGTTAACACATGGAAAGTTTCAGAATTTGTGAACTGCCAGATAATTTGTTTGTGTTTCTGCGGTGAATAAAACAGAGCTTCTTACCTTCTGAGCAGTCTTCTCCGATGTATCCTTCATCGCAGACGCACTGGCCGTTCACACAGCGGCCTTTGTCCAGGCAGCTGTTGAGGCAGCTCAGCACTGCGCAGCTTTCTCCTTCATATCCACTCTCACACGTGCACCTTCCTTCGACGCAGCGCCCCCTGTTGTTGCAGTTACCCGGACAGGCGTGCACAGAGCAGTCGTCTCCCGAGTAGCCTTCCCGACAGACGCACTTGCCGTCGACGCAGTGGCCCCGGGCCAGGCAGTCGTTGGGACACGCCTTCTGACCGCAGTCCTCTCCGGAGAAGCCCTCGTCGCAAACGCACTGCCCGTCGACGCATCGGCCGCGGTTTCGGCAGTTGCTGGGGCAGCTCAGCTCGCCGCAGTCCTCGCCGGTGAACCCCACGTGGCACACACAACGGCCCTCAATGCACTCGCCGCGGCCGTAGCAGTTCGAGGGGCAGGTCCTGATGCTGCAGTCCTCTCCGACAAAGCCCTCCTCGCACACGCACTGGCCGTTCACACAGCGCCCCCTGTGCAGGCAGTTGTTTGGGCAGGAAAGCTCAGCGCAATCTTCTCCCTGGAAGCCGACATCGCAGGCGCACTGCCCGTTTACGCACTGGCCTCTGTCGTTGCAGTTGTTCAGACACGCCAACTGGCTGCAGTCTGCGCCTTGATAGCCGATGTCGCAGATGCACATCCCGTTGAAGCACGTGCCCCTGTCGTTGCAGTCTTTGAGGCAGGTGAGCCGAGAGCAGTCGTCTCCGCTGAAGCCGGCGGCGCAGACGCACTTCCCATCCACGCAGTAACCGTTACCGTGGCAGTTGTTGGTGCAGGTGCGTTGTCCGCAGTCCTCCCCGGCGAACCCCTCGTCGCAGTAGCAGGTGCCGTTCTCGCAGCGTCCGCGGTCGTAGCAGTCTTTGGGGCAGATGAGTTCAGAGCAGTCGGAACCGGTCCAGGGTTCGTCACACAGGCAGTCTCCGTCTTCACAGCGACCGCGGCCAAGACAGTTGTTGAGGCACTTGGTCTGCGAACAGTCTTCGCCGAGGAAACCATCCGAGCAGATGCAAACCCCTCCGACACACTGGCCGTGTGCTCCGCAGTCCGCAAGGCAGACCTCGGTCGAGCAGTCTGCTCCGGTGAAGCCCTTGAAGCACTCACACTTTCCGTCAACGCAGCGGCCCCGGTTCTGGCAGTTACCGGGACAATCGGGTTTGGTGCAGTTGGGTCCCTTCCAGCCCGGCTCACATATGCAGCCACAGGTTTCAGCGCTGTAGTTTCCATGACCGTGGCAGTAAGGTTTAGTTCCCACCTCACCTTTGATAAGAAAGTAAAGACCAATGCAATTTTTACCAATTCAATTACAAAGTTTTGTTGAATATGCAATCAACTTGAGTTTCTGGAATTGAAGCAATAGCTTATTTGCTTTCTTGAGAGTTAGATGAGAAGACCACACTCAAATTAAAGGACAAGAGTGTAGGAATAAGTGACATCTAGTGGTGAGGATGCAGATTGCATCCAACTGAAATCCCCTCTGCTCACCTTTCCCTTTTCAAGGGTGTCGGAGAACTACGTTTGCATTTAAGTAATGAAGAAAGTAAAGCCAGTGTTTGGTTTTCCGTTCTGGCTTTAAATCGTAAAAAATCAAAGGGTAAAATGAAAAAGTGTATTTTATGGAGGGTTACCTGCAGGACTATTTCTTGGTTGGTTTTTTGTTCCAGGCGTTATGCTAAGCTAAGCTAATCAGCAGCTGGCTTTATATATCGATGGCGTCGATCTCCTCCCTCTAACTCTCAGCAGGAAAGCGAATATCGTGTCTCCCGAATGTTAATCTCTTCCGTGACGAGTGCATCACTCAGAAACGGTCCAAAGCTTATTTTAGCAGACTTTTCACTTTCATTGATATGCAGCAACTGTATCTCATGGCATTTGAGCCAAATAAAGGCCCTTTCAAACTGGAGAGTATTACACCCCCGCACTGGATTCCTGAACTCCCCAACAGATGACTGGAACAGATGTGCTGTGTGATATTCTTAACGTAGCACTTTCCAATGCAGTTTGAGAGAAACAAAGGATTATTTTACTTGCTGTAAGCTACATACCAGACAAAAGCACGACAGACAAAACGACACCTACCCGTGACCTGTGCACCGCAGCAGGGCCCGTCACCGGTGCACTGATCCCTAAGTGCTGAAATTTCTCCTTCAAGCATCTCCAGTCGGCTCATGAGGTCTTTCAGGCCGGGTAGGTCTGCGGCGCAACCGCAGGCCTGCCGAGGTACGTTGATGCGGTGGGTGAAGACGATCTGGTTCTCCCCGTCGACCGTGTGCTCGGCGATGTGCTCGCCCGAGGAGACCGCTGCATCTTTAGGACGGAGCTGCGTGCTCCCTGGAGCGTCCAGGTCCACCGAGCACAGGGCACTGGCGGGAACATTGATGTTGTAGACGTGGTTGAACACCACGGGATGGTCCGCGCTCGGCAGCGTGACGTTATGTTCTTGAGAGGGCTCCAGAGTCTGTCGTCGATGCCGGAGGATTTGCTTAACGAGACCAGCGTTTGATAAACTGAGCAAAGCGGTCAGGAGGAGGCAGCTCAGGACGCCCCGTGCACCCATGTTAGATGTGGGACGTGGAATTAGTGAAATAAATATCCGTTTGAACCTCTGAATGAAGGCCAATCCTTATTTCAAGGGAGGGTTCTGGAAAAGCAGAATGAAAGTATTTCATCACACAAATGTAAAGCTGCAACGATTAGTCAATTATTCGATAAATAATTGGCAAAACCAACCGTCAGATCCAACAACTGACCAACTCCTTGAAGAAAGCAGTAAGATGTTTCAATATCATCCGATACCAGTGAGTTAAAAAAACAAAAATATCTATTATAACACAGGAAGGTCTGAAAACATATTAAGGATTTTTACACTCAGGAACAACACTTCACTTGCTACCTGATGTTTACATCCTGGCTGATTTCGAGGTAAGCGATCATTTTTTTCCGCAGCTGATGGAAGAAGCCAACAAGTGAGCCAATAGTCGAATAGTTTTGGAATAGATATGCTTTGTTTTTATGGGTCACAAGCCAAAAAACACTGTTTAAGACAAATGAGTCCAGTTATGAACCCAATGGTCTGGTAATGGCAGCATTCATTCATTAAGTCTTAAGTGTGAGAAGAAACCCACACAAACATGTGAAGTGTCTGAGAATTATTCACCCGCAGTTGCTAAACAATCAATTATATGAAGCTATGATGTTTTTTTAATCCACTTTTTCCAGAGATATTACTGCACTTTTCTAATTCCCACTGCAACGCTGCAACAAATGTGTTCATTGGAACAAACAGCAGATGTCAGTCAGAGGAACCAGGAGTCCCTTCACACTATTCAAACTGACTCCAGGCTTTTTCTGTGGCCCACCCACAGAGACTTTATTTTTTGTGCGAGTCAGTCTGATTATTATTTACAGTTTGTGCTACATTTCTAACTGACAACAGAATACCGCAAGCCACCATGGGTGCAGGAGTTCGCTGTATAAAAGAAGCTGTTAAAAACCAAAGAATCCACAGCTGCGCCGGCACGTCAAGCTCTTTCGTAGTGCACATATATGAAAAGTCTCAGCTGTTTTACATGAAATACTATATAGAACGTATAAGACAGAGCATATCCCATACGCAGGACCTCCTTCTCGCCCACGATGACTTCATCAGCTGGACACTAAGAAGGCTATAATTTGTGGGAGCCAGACGAGAAGTAATGACAAGCTTCTTCCTCAGCGTGGGAAAGCCTGCCTGGATTACTCAGTGTTGAGTTTCCGAAGGGTCCGAGTAAGCATACTGAAAATCGATAGAATAGGCCAACAGACTAACTGACATACTGTATCTGTGCCCCTGAGGTTCACATGCACGTCTGCTGCTATGTCTGGGAGGCTGCGAACTCCATACGCCTATAAAAAGGAGGTTTGCATCTCTGTCAGTGTTGCATGATTGGGTTCAGATTTTTTGGATTGGTAGCATCTGACAGAAGCTCGCACATTCAATCAAATGAAAAATGACTTCCAGAAGTGAATTGTTCATGCGGTGATAGCTACGAAAAGACATGTGGTGCTCTTGGATTTAGTTTCTCATGAAGACTTCTGGAAACTATTTGTTCAGACAATACTGATACTCGGCTATCAGGTGACGAAAAAGTAGATATTTAACAAAAGGATGTCAAAATGCAAAACACAGAAGGCAGTAAACGTTTGACACACAAAGAAGCCTAAACATACGAGATCCCGAGCAGGACCAGAAACTATAGTACGAATGAAAAACAATAACACGCAAAAATACACACATTTTGCCTCCCTCTGCATTCTCAATATTAAACCCGCTGCTTGTCTACCTTTGACCCGACACCACGGGGTTAATGCAGCGTTCATGACATAGAGCTGTCGTAATTACACGTTTCTGAGATTGTTATAACGTCTGACTTCAAGTTGAAACGGACAACAATGGGAATCTCTACCATCCATCCCATTTGACATGAATGCTGCAAAATGCAAAAACAAAACTCTGAATATCTTCTAGAATATCAGAATCTAAATAGACTTTTAAATAACAAAACTACAGTCACAAGGTCCGTGATCGATGGGCAGATTGAAACTGTGTGTATTCATCTTTTGTTCCAAAATATGAAGGAGCTCTTCACAGGTAGTGATGAATTTTTCCTGCTAAAGATTTATATTTGGGGAAAAGCACTAAAACAGATTAAAAAGCAGGAATCAACAGTTCATAATGTGACACGTTTCGGGCTATTGGCCAACAGTCTTTGCAAAGAGTCCAACAAGCTGACAGGACATTTTGTGGTTTCATGCAGATTAATTGATTATATTTGGACGACAGGCTGCATGATTTGTCCCCTAAATCAAACAAATACTTTCCATTACTGTCACCACAGTGCCTCTTAACCCCTCTCATCAATCCTCTTTCCTCTCCTTTCTCGGCCTGACCTTTGACCTTTTCTTTCTCCTCACCGGGGTGAAGTTTTGCACCCCGCCACCTAAGACACAGATGTAAACCTGAGCTTGAGTTTCACAAGTCCTCGCACATCTGGCGAGTGGTGGGATAAAAGGTAGGTTGTGGCCGGTGTTGTAAATCAGGAAAACCCAAGTCTGTCAATATGTTTCTGATCTCCTTCCAGACAACTTTACAAGACACAGAGAGTGATAATTTGCAGGTCTTGGAGGTAAAGAATGAATCCTATAAAAAAAAATCCTCAGCACACGCTTCAGCTGAAGATGCTCAAAAGTGGCTCCGTGTAGCTTTTCTATGCATTTTTAAATTCATCAAATAGGATTCATATACAGAGTTTCATACTGTAGCCATAATGCTTACAGTTAAAAAGCCAAGTTAACGTCTTTTAAAGTAGACTAGGAGTTGACCGAGGACATCTCATGTGACTACGGGGACATGGGAAGACAATTTGGAGAGAGATTGAAATAAATATAACCTGTTCACTAAGCTATAATCCAGAATTGCTGTAGCTTTGGTACTCGTCCCTCATGCTGGCAGAGAGAAGGGAACTTTTCCGCGTGGAAAAGAGAAACTGGGAATGTTGGCCCCGGACTGCCGACATCTGTTTTGCTTAGTCAAAGAAACAAAAAAAGAAAGAAGGCGCTGTTGTTCTTGTTTGGTTTCCAGACAAAAAAGAGAAAGTGTGACATGCATGCGTCGTCTCTGATCATCTTTGTGCCAATCAGCCGGCTGAAGAGCCGCTCCTGGTGACGAGACGCAGACGAGGTCGTCTTCGTTTCACATCCATGGAAGCAGCACAAGTGCACCACGTCTGGAGTCTGGACGCACTCATGGAAAACATTTGTGGCCGACGGCGGCGTGTCAGGACTCAGCGCAGTGAACATTAATCTGGTGCATCTGCTCGTTTGATCATCTGTGATATTTTAGCTTTTTTTCATTTATTTGTATTTGTCTGATTCTCACGGCACAGCTGGAAATCATCTCAAGAAAAGCTAATTGGGCCTCGTTACTGCAGCAGGTACGACAATAGCAGAAATCGTAACACCTCATTAGCATATTGCACATTTTCCCCGCTGCTGAACAGATGAAGTGTTCCTTTAAGAATAATAAACCTGAGCTTTATGTGTTCCCATGTGAGCCGGAACAGGATGCAGGCTTCACTTTCAATTTGCAATCATCGGGTCTCTCCTCAGTCGAGGAGAAAGAGCTTAAAGATTTGTAAAAAGAGACTTGTTTTTCTTTCTTTCATGGAAAATTAAACAATTTTCATAGTCTGCTATTTGTTTCAGTCATTTTTCAAGCCAAACATCTGCTGGTTTCAGCTATTCAAATGTGATGAGTTGCTTTCTTAAACTGAATATCTTTAGATTTTGGACAAATCAAACTATTATAATATGTAACCTTAGCTTTTTACAGTTTTCCGATTAAACACCGATTAAAGGTGCCCTGTGGAGTTTTCTTTTAAACATACAAAAGTTAATATCCAGCGATCCTTGAGGTCATTCTCTTATAATTTCATTACAGCACTTTTACTTCTGTTTACATCCATGTTTACTAGCTTGCGGTCTTCTTCTTCCCGGTCTCTGTTGGCACATTGCACCGTACTTTGACGTGTCACAGTTTGGATCAGAGGAATAATGGGAGACCATTGGTCGGACTGTGCATCGCGTTACCGGCACGAGATAAACAAAAACAAGGACCTCCTCACGAGGAAACAGCTCTATAGCACTACGAGAGGTCTTAGACTCCACAGGGAACTTTTAATCTGCTGAGAAAATAATCGGTAAATTAAACGTTACTGAAAAGTTGCAGCTTGCGTTTATAGCTGTAACGCTCATTTTAAAGTAAGCAAAAAGGTGAATTTATAAACTGAAGTATTGGATAAATGTACATTTTGCAGCTCTAGTATTTTTGTTTTCTGAGCATTTAATGCCAGTAGGTAGCGCTGAGCAATTAATCCAAATGTTATTGAAACCGCAATATGACCTAATGCCATTTTAAAAACCGCAGGAGGCACAATGTTGCTTAAATATTGTTATATATAATGTTGTTCTATAGTCGTGCTGCAGAGATGTACACATCACATTCAACATGAGATCCACGCAAGAAAATCAACTTCATGTTTTTCAATGAAAAGAATATGACGTGTGCAGCGTTTGAGCCAAAGACAAATATCCCTTTGGGGACAATAAAATATAGCGTATCGTAATGTATAAAATTAGATAAACAATATTAAATGATCTTTCCCTTTAATATTATATATATCGCAACTGCAATATGCAGCCAAATATTCGCAATTTGATATATATTTGTTTGTAATGTTTCAGCCTTATCAGTAGAATATCAGAAGATATTCCTGCACTCGTTAACGACCAAGAAAATAAGAGCAGACTTTAATAACCCAGAAATTGAACTAATTACAAAAGAGCAGTCTAATCGCCCTCCTGATCAACACACCTGATTCAAGACGATAAGACACAGAACCTGCACATCATCCTCAAATATACTTATTAAAGTATTCTGCACTTTAAAATGATATCTAATGTTATTTCAGATTGTCTGACTGAGGACAAAGAGCGACATGGATTATTGGACGAGTGAGCCCGTCACACCACATCCTCATTAACCCACACAAGCTCTGTCGCTCAGCTGACCCTGGAGTCCAACACATTTTCACATAACATGCTAAAGAAGTGTGATGCTGAGTTATGATCGACCCCTGGCTCTTTGAGTGCACAGAGGTCACGCAGAGGGAAAGTGTCTGGACGAGCCCTGGGGGTGGGGTGGGGGTGGGGGGGGCTCAGGCTATTAAACCCGCTGTGTCCCTCCGACTGCATGGTTTGTTTCACAGAGACACCTTTCTCTCCCTCTGCTGCATGGACACATCCCAGGACGGCCAGCAGCACATAGCAGAGAGGCTGTAAAACATCCTCACACTGAAAAGCTGCAGATACGAGTCGTGGGGATGAAACTAAATGATTATAATCTTCCTCAGCTGAAAACATTCAGAAGCTAAAACTACCAAAAGCCAGACTTTGATTTCAATTAAGCAGAGCTAATGGACTGCATGGATGAAGTCTTTTTTTTTTTTTTCATCCTTGCCCACACTGGCAGACGCTGCCGTCCACTTTTCCCTTTAATTTAATCTCCATGATGGAAAGATGACACACAATGAAAACAGAAATGCATTGCAGAAGCTAATGTGATGAATCACCAGGCTGCAAAGCTGCAACCAGGGAAAGCAGATACTTGCACACAATGTTTGCCTCCATACACAAACACACACACAGATGGACAGTTTATTTTTATTTTTTGGAGTATTGATCTACAACCTGACAAAAATCGGCGAAAATCTTTTTGGCAGGAAGCGTGCTGGCTGCTGATCAAAGCTTCCACATGTTCTACTCCCTCAGCAGTCAGTCATCTCTGATCCTGCATTGGCTGCTGTGTGTGTGTGTGTGTGTGTGTGTGTGTGAGTGAGGAAGAAGTTGCAGTATAATCTAAAAATGTACTTCCAACGAGCTAGAATCAACGCCTTCTGGCGTCGTAGTAACCTGCGCTAGACTGCTAAAGAAAGCCACTATTGCATACACCTCTCATATGGAAACCATAATTCAAGAAAAATGCACAGGAAAAGTCAAGAAAATGGACATGAATTCCAAGGAAATGTCTATAAATATACAGAAATATATCTTCCTACCTGTCACAAGCACTTGCAGGTCGGATGAGGCGCTCCTCCGAGTCCTCACGCATCCATTGAGGCCAAAACAAATTGATGCTTTGCTCCGTTGTGACAACTGCAGCCTCTCCAGCAAGGTAGCAGCTCTGTCAGTCAGTCCTCCCTCAGCCAGCTACCTTATCGCTCCTTCACAGCTCAGACTGGAGTTCAGCTCTTTTACTGACAGACAGAGAGAGCGAGAGAGAGAGAGAGGGAGAGAGTGTGAGTAAATGTCTTTTTAAAGTGTGAGGAATAGTTTAGGTCAGACCCCCATTGCTTAGACTCCAACCCTTAAATAGCCATCATTTCTCCCTCCCTCCGCTGCTCTTCATTCCTCCCTCTGCTGCAACTAATCTGGGCTGCTGCCTTTAAATGAGATGCCAGTGTTACTGGGAGTCATGACAGAGCGAGCAGCGCTTGCGGTTGTGCAGGAAAATTAGAGGGGGAAGCCGGAGAATGAGAGGAAAGTTAAGTCCGAATGTAGACAGCAGACAGACTGTTTCCCTTCAATGAGTTTGCAATAATGGTTTACGAGCGTCTCCCCGGACAAATAAAGAACAATCGGTGTTCTCTTTAATGAAATATATAATATTTGAGGAAATAACTACGAACAACTACTTCTGATTTCCAAACTTGTGATGGATATCTAACCATTGTATTATTGCTATGCATGAAAGCACTCTTAATCGAATACATCTGCGGCACGTTCCCTGATTGAAGAGCTCCAGTGATTCTCCAGTTGGTGATGGTGGAGTTTTCTTGCTCAGACATAGTTGTTTCTTAAACAGACACGGTTTCTTTCTCAGACATTTAACAGACGGGATGAGCAGGAAACGGACACGTTCTCAACCAGCCATCTTGGATTAAAATGAAAGGCTTTCAGGGAGAAACGTAATACCAGTTATTCCCAAACCTGCGCGTATACCTGCAAGAAAACTCAGAGCTCAGTTGGGGAAACAGGCACCATACGGACGCAGTTTACCCACAATTTAAACTTAATATGATTAGATGAGGATTAAACCTCTGTGAGGCGGGTTTAGATGTTCACAAATCCTTTAGATTGAGTGGAACAACTCAGATTAGGCCACTAACTTTATTATTGATTAATGTGCTGATGTTTTTGTTGTTTAATCGATAATTCATTTGGTTTATTAAATGATAGAAACACAAGGTGGTGTTTTTAAATTGATTCTTTTGACCGACCAACGGTCCCAAACCCAAAGATGATTTGTTAGTCATCACATTAGATGAAGATGAGTAGGAAATGAGTTAGCGAAGAAAGTTAGTGCTGCAATTAACAATTATTTTCATTCATGTTCCGTTTACTTCGATGAATCATTTGGTCTTAAAACTGTGAAAAACTCCAGCGCGAAAAGCATTAAAAGCCAAGATTATTAAAATTGCTTTTCTTCCACCGTCCGGATCCCGTTTATATACAGATTACTCTCACATGAGATAAAAACATGCAACGGATCCTCACAAACTTTGGTATTTTTTACTTGAAAGAAATGACAATCATTCAATTATCCAAATAGTCTTAATTGCCTAATAATTGTCGTACTATTGAAGGATATTGTTTGATAATAGATGACCATGTAATATAATTATAGCTCTAAACAGAGAATCCGTTTTTGAACAAAATCTTAAATACGCATCAAAAGATTTGACCCCACTTCTGCATTCTTGAAGAGAAAATGAATTCCAATTAGAAATGTAAGTTCTGACCTTGTTTTTATAAAACGGAGAAGAAGAAGCAGCATCGAACTAAAACAATAAATCCGGACTAATCTAACGGCACTAAGTAGATTTGTCACTCTTCATTGCGGGACGCTCGGGTACACGAAGCCACGAGATGCAAAAACAACAAGCGTCTGTTCTTCAACACAGGAAATATCAGCATGTCTGGGTTCAAGTATGCGACGAAGAGGCTCCACTCACAGAGGCAGGAGGATAAACTCATGACATCTGTCATTGTAACATCTGTCACATAAATCAAATATTCTCCTCAGCTTCAGAAGACCGCAGGGATCTGGTCTGAAGGAGAGATGAGAAGATGTGTGTGAACCAAGTTCAAGGCTTACCGAGTGTTTCACATGCAATGCAACCCATGAGGCTCATGCACGAACACATAGAACAGCTGTAAACACGGTGTTGTGATTATAACAACACAATCTGAAGAACGTCTGACACCAACACGCTGGTGTTTAGCAGGTCAAATCGTCTTAGCTTAGCGTGTTAGCATGCTGACATCGACTAATTAGCTCTAAACATAAAGTTCAGCTGCGGTTGATGAGAATGTCGGGTATCTGCTCATAAACATTAACATAAAAGTGTTTTCGTCGTATCCTACACGTCTTAATCGGAAAGAATTGTCACATTCAGAATAGTGGAATATTAGTGTGCATATAAACGTTGTCAGTGTCAGCAGGATTCATCCTCTGGGGAACATTCTGCCGACATTTCTACCTTTCAAAAAGTACTTCAGTCTTGGCCAACATTTGAATCTTCAGAGCCAGAACAATAGAAAAGCTAAACATGTATAAATCTAGCATCCATCAAAGGCTGTCAGCACCTCTGAATGTAACTCAGCGATACACTAAACAGAGGGTCAGACAATGGTGGTGAAAACAAAGTATAAAAGTCAAACACCTTCACGACTAAATCTGCCAACCAGATGTGTCTGTGAGGAGACTCAGACTCCAACACAAGAGCACCGGTGTGGTTTTAACAAAGCAGGCGTTACAGATACAAGTCGTCTTCACCTTAAAAAAAAGGGTCCAGTTCCTGTTATTGAGCTATGATTCATAGCAGGAATATGAGTCTGGGGAAATAATAACGTGCACGACAGTAAGAACACGGTTTTAGCTTCAACATCAACAACTAAGTTTCAAGAACACCTTAAATGAACAGAAAGCAAACGGTAAGAAGCTGGGAACTCTGTGGCTTAAGTTGAGTAAAATCTATGAGCTGGTCGACAATTTTAATAATCAGTTAGTCTTTGAGTCATGTTTTAAAAGCAACAATGACAAAACATCAGTGGTTCCTTTTCAAATGGAAATATTTGCTGGTTTTTGAAGTCTTATATGATAGTAAACATAATTTCATTCAGTATTGGGACTGAGGTTTATCAAAACTAACCGTCCAAACCTCTTAAATTGAGGAAAACCCACTTTTTTTATCATCTTCTTTAACAATAAATTGATTATCTTTGGGTTTTTGACCTATTTCAGTATTTTCTAATGTTTTTAATGACCAATTAATTGATTAATGGAGAAATAATCATCAGATTAATCAATAACGAGAACAAAGAATTGGCATTCAGTTTTTGAGACACTCAAAGATTACCGTCGTCTCTCTTTAAGTGCACTGAAATATTCGTTTGTCACTAAAGACTAAACATGAATTGGTAGTTTATATTCTGGCATTCTTTCCTATAAATTATAACCCGTCCATACAGGTGCTGACGTGTTACTCGGTCCAGTCCTCTATAATCTCAACAGGCTGAAAGTGGCATAAAGAAAAGCAAAGTGTCTCCAGTCTGACCTTTGGACAGGCTTGTAATCATAGAGCGCAAAGGGTCACGGCTAGTTTGGCCTCAACTGTTCACTTAAAATGAACCGTGAGGTCAGTAAATGATTTGTTCAAACTACAAGAAACTGACTTTTTTTTCATTTATGGGCCAAATATGTGCCAAACACATGTTGATATGTATAAAATACTGTTTATATGTAACAACGTGGAAAGAGCCAATGAAAGACTCATGTTTTCATGTAGACATGGATTACAGGGAAATATTTACACTGTCACTTACAAAATGTTTAATTATGAAGCTCTATAATTACTGTCTTTTGCGAGAGGCGTTAACGTACATTACATTACAGTCATTTAGCTTTTATCCAAAGCGACTTACAATAAGTGTATTCAATGTAGGAGGTAAACGAACAGTTTGATCTTGTTTTAGTTAAAGAGTACAAAACTAAGGGGAAGAAAGAACGAGGAAATAAAGTCTGAATGTGTTGTGTTTGATTGATTACTCTTGAAATAGTTGTTGTTCAGAGGTGAAGGTCTTTGTTTTGACAGAATTGCACATGCAGTTCTCTTTAGTGAAGGTCACCAGGAACTTCCAGTCCTTACATGGTTTAGATTTACGCTTTCATTTCCTTATCATTTATTTAAGGCATGTCTTGTATCATCCCCTGACTTGTGCTTTTCATTCAGCTTCTTTTAGGGTTGTTTGAAGTGTTCCTTCGTCTTCACGGTGGAGCTTTTGTCACAATGTTGTTAAGCAACACACATGTGGATCTTCCAGACACATGTATTTATACTGCAATCAATTAAAACTGCACTTTAGGAATATTCCATTAAACGGGTAAGTTTTGTTTTTTATTGAGATCCGTTTTCACTTTTGACATTTGAGTCTTTTTTAAATAATCAGTATCAAAAAGCCACATTAATTATACTTAATATAAATATATGTATTCAATGTTGTAAAACAATGAAGCACAAAAACTTCAAAGGGCCGTGAATACTTGAAGACTACCGAGACTTTACCCTAGATAAACAGAACCGTGTTGTACCTTATCTGTTCCTCTAGACTTCTACATTGTGAGGGCTTTTTCCAGCGCTGGGTCATAGATTCATTATCAACAAACTGTCAGTAACACATAAACACGGCAACACAGCTAGAAGCTCCTTCTTAGAAGACCTCGTTAGCTTTAATGACTCTTGTAAAGTTGTGACAGTTGCGAGAAACTGTAGCTGCCTACAAACGGATTGTCTCAAGATTACAGCTGCTCGTCAAACGCTGGAGGGTTAAGCAAGGTGAAATGAAGACAGCGAGCTGCAGAACTAATTAAATACTTTCAGATGACAAAATATTTGCAGTGAGAGTCGGCTGCACTAGAGACAAAGAAACCCCAGTAAGATGGAGAGCCGTTGCATCCTCAGATGTGGCGTTGCAACCTCACCAGTCTGACTCTGAGTCAGCGACGGGCCATGTGCAGACACTGAGCAGACCAGAGACGTCACAGCTCACACAAACATGAACTAATATGGCTCTGGAGTGCTTTCGCAAAATCCCTCTCAGGTCGCTCCGGAGGATGCCTGGCAGATCTGCAGAGAGCCTCTGATTGCAGCCACCAGAACCACAGACAGAGCAAACTCTGCACGGAGATCCCTTTGTTGTCTCAGTGCGGTAGCTCTAATGAGCTTGTGCGCTTTACAGATTAGGAGGATCTGAACTTCCAGGCATTAGTTGAAAGGATTATATTGACACTGGGTGAATGAGCCGTACTGAATGTGACCCTATTGTTAACAGCTGTGTTTGGCTGGGTTGAGTTGGAGCTCAATCAACCCGCAGGGCGCGATGTCATTCATGAGATCGGTGATCAGTCATTCGTCACCGCGGTTAATGTCACAGCGATGAGAAGGATTACACAAAGCATGACATATACAATTCATATCATGAATGTATTATATAAGTCCAGTTTGCTCCATTTCTACTGAACACTAATAAAACATATACATGTGTACATTGAAGTGAAGATCGGCCCGTTGATGACACAAAAGGAAACGTTTAGCGCTCGCCGAGGTTTTTACAGCCGACACAAAAACAGGAAATGTGTGTGTGTACTACATTTTATGGCAATTCATCCAATACTTTTTGAGAAATTATCTTAAAAACAGACGTCCATCTTATGGCGCTAAAAGGAAAAAGTCAGTGGATCATCAAAGTCAGTGGGCTTCATCCTCTGGAGACGATGAACGTTAGAACATTTCATAGCAATAGATCTGAAAGTGGTATGGAGATATTTCAGTCTTGAACAAAGTGGTGGACCAATCACCCGACAATGCCATCCCAATAAATGAATACATTATCTTAATTCATATTATATAGTTCAGATAACTCTGAACACTTGAACAGATTCAGAACACAGCTCCGACTTTAAAACTACAAAAGGAACGCGTGTGTCCGCCGTTATCGTCGACACAATCCAATTTGTTGAGTTAATGGTTTTATTGAGTTTGGAGGAGAAATTATCATTGTCAATTAAAAACAGACAAAGAAATATGAAAGACATGCACTGACTGCATTAGGAGTCTTTTGTCGGTGCTGCATGCTCCGGTGAACTCAGTGTTGTAAAGTGAAGATGTTCGGTGGTTATTAAACTTAAAAAGAGAGTCCTGAAATAAAGAGAGACAACTCAGGAGTAGATAAAACCTGCCTGAGTCAGAAGTTTAAAATAAACCCATTACCTTTGGCTGCATTTGCTATGACTACTTGATTATAAATAACTTCATAACCTTTACTTCAAACAAATGATAAAGCAGAGAATCCACAGCTCGATTCTGTGTGAACAATACTATTGTCACAACAACGCTGAAGCTTGCCAACACAAGAAGACAGAGGAAACGTGCACGTTCCCCCCCCAACACATCTTCTTAGGTTCAGAACAAGCGACACACATTTTCCCAAAACACATCAGCGAAGCAGAAGGAAGCCGTGAATGTGTCGACTCAGATATCCCGTTGAACGTTTATGCCAACGTCTCTCTGGTGTTTACGTCCCTGCATTAGACTGTAATCCTCTCCAGGGTGTTGATGACATTCACGCCAACTGCAATCCTGCCGGGTCTCTCCGTTTGTGTTCAGGATATTTCTATGGAACAATTCAGCTTCTAGCTTTTGAGTAACGGTCTGTTTGAGCGACGACGAATGCATTTAAAAGTGTTTTGTTACTTGTTTGAATAGTGACCTATCAAAGCAAAGCAACGGCTACCTTTGCTGCAGACTCTGTGTCTGTGAGTTGTCTGCCATATAGTTTAATTTCAGTAGTACTTGTACTGAAGGGTACTGAAGTACTGAAGAGATACCGCCATCTATTTCACTAGGAAACTAGAAGTAAAGTTGTGTGTAGAGTAACTGTTTTAAATCGTTTTCATCTCTCAATGGTTTCTGCTTCAATCCATATTTGTTGCAGTTTAACCAGATAAATCTGTTGAATTCATTTAAAAACAGAGTCTGGATTACATAGTTTATCCGCTCTAAAGTGTAACATATCTTAGGTGATAGTATCTTAAGTCACAATTTAAAAAAAAACATAAAATCTAAAAAATCAGCCGATAGTATATGCAAGAATCCAGTATTTGACGGCCTATAAGATGATGTACACTATCTTTTGTAAAATCTTTTGTAAATCTTATAAACAAGAATAACGTAACGTTCTCTTTAGTTTCTTCATGCACGGCTGATTCTGCTGTACCTTAATTAATATTGTGGCTCTAAACACGTCATTTTGTGCCTTTAAAAAGCTTCGGCATGCAGCTGAAAACAGTCCCGGAGAAGTTAAAGTCTCGCTGGCACCGTCTGCATGAGCTGCAGGGTTTTACCCGGTTTCCAGGCCCTTCTCTCATTCCGTCCAGCCGACATTTCACCTCACTGTGGGAGATGGCTGGTCTTCACAGAGGCTACTCAGTCTGGCCTTAGTTAGCAGCTACTCAGCGCTTTCATGCACACAGCTGCAGGAACTCTGCGGTCTCAACTTGGACGAGGACATATTGGAAAATGTGTGGGAGCATGAAGCGATCCTTCTCACTGTGACGTAGTTTTTCATCGAGAAGCGGTCTACTAAAAATATCCAGTGAGTCTATGAGGAAATGTTGAATGATTGTAAAAAAAGTGAAGCCATTTCCTAACTTAAGGCTAATTTCCACAGTGAGTAAGAGTGAAATATGGCAGCGCTAACGTCCACCAACTGCATTACATTCAACTGGGAACAGACCAGAGGTAAACGACTTCCTCTGCAGATGAGCCGGCTGGCCATCAATAGCTGTCAGCAGTGGCTCCGCTGCATAGAGGGCATAAAGTTTACACCCAGCTTGAAATAAATACGTCATGTCGATAAATACGGTGTATTTCAAACTACGTCAGGCCCCATTGAGGCAGCACAGCGCACCGGTTTTCCTCTGCAGATGACAGCGAGGACAGGCGTGTCTGCAACTGATCATTATCTTTTTTTAAGAGATCCTTTCATGTCTGATAAAAGAAGGCTGGCGATACATAAATGAGATGTTCCGTTAGAGTAGATTAATTCACTTTGGCTCATCCGTGTGATGAGCAATGGAAACAGAGCATTTGTACAATGTGGCAAACATTACATTGTTCATGGAGATGACATTTTGTAGTCGCTGTGCGTCTGCAGGAAAGCCCTCACACACACACACACACACACACATACTAATGTACCGTACAAATACACACACACTAAAGGCACGAGAGTCAAACTCAGCCTCATATTTAATCTATCTTGTTGGGGAAAATCTAAATGACTAATTATGATGTGTGCTTACAAAGTTTGGTGTCCTAATTTGATCATCTTTATTGCACCCTGTCCTTGTTGTGTGAACTGCCTCTGACATTAATTAAGGACCACAAATGTTTAGCCTATTCGAAAGAACACTCAGCAGCGTGTCCTGGATTGAAATGATAATGAGGACTGTGGGAGCGTTAAGATGGGTACAGAGACAGATCTCCAAGTAGCCTTGATCCATGTATACTGTATGTGAATCAACTCTGTCTCCTTCTTTGCAAAGAATAAATGTCCTGTTTAATGATTTTCCATCGGTCTCGAGTGAATTCTTCTAACATATCCTTTATATTATTTTGTATCCAAAGCTGAACTAAAGCATGTCTGACTTCTGTACTTTCATCTACTTTAGTAGCTGGGAAACAAGTACCAGGAACTTTAAGTTCCAGGGAAAGTCATTGTAATAAAAATAATTAATGTATTGATAAAATGAAACAATCAAAATGTGCTTTATTCGAAGTTGACATGCACATTATATGACAGGCACCAGGCGTCTATCCAGTCGTATTTTATATCGATGTAATAGCTTCTTACATGGTCTTGGCAGAATAAAAAGGTATCAAAGTAATGAGCCGAATAAGCCAAAGCTACCGCAGGAGGAAACTTCAGCACCGTAAATGCGTGAAAAGCCACGAACATGTTTTGTTCATGATTCTATTTGTATAAAATGTGGCAGGAAACATTAACGAATGCACACAAGGCACAACCAAATATTTACCACATTAGGTCATGAGATTTACAAGAGTGTAGCGGACGAATATAGAAACGGGAGGAAGAGAAAAACTAGGCGCCAATCACATCAGCAGAGGGTGTTTCCATGAGAACCTCTTCCAAAGGTTTATCACTTCAGTACTGCTCAGTCATTGTCATTTGTGGGAAGAATATGGTGAAGTTCACAAAAACACAGAATTCATGAACAATAATTGAGCCCTTCTAAGTAATTCTAAATCTGGAAACTAGACAAAATACTGAAATGTTCTTGTTTCAAACAGCTTAAAGATTGTTGATTTTTCTATTTGCGGGAGGGTTCTCTCTCTTGAAGAGCTGCTTCACTTCACTTCACAAACAGACACCTCTAATCATTTCCAGGAGACCGTCGTCAACCATTATACGGATGAATCTGAGTTCAGATGAAGATGTTCTTTTGTTGACATGCCAGCTCAAACAGAGAGTTCAGCAGCTGCTTTGTGATCCAAACAACAGAAGAGGAGAGGTGATGTCATGCTTACCAGGCCACTGGGAACGTTAGTTCAAGTCAAACTCCCGGATAAACATGTCCACGTTAAGTTAAACATCACCGTGCCAAGTGTCCATTCATCGGATTCATTACTGGAAAGCCAATGGAATGTAATCAAAACTTTAAAAAACAGCGAATATCAAACTGCTGTCATTTAGAACAATAATAAAGTAAACATTTTTTATTTCACATTGGAGTTATTTGTGGCTGTGATCATTCCTCCCGTCCTTACCAGCAGTGAAGAGATCCTTTTCTAGAGTAAGAGACAAAATCTACATCACAAAAAATCATAAATGACGTCACGATGACAACGTCCACTTATTATATACAATAAGAAGTGGACGTAGTCATCGTGACGTCACACATTGGTTCTCGTCGTCGCCATCTTGGAAAATGGCCGTATGTTGGGTTTTTTCCGCAACCAATGAACAGAAGTTACCATATTTTAAATTCTCTAAATTTACTAAATGAACATCATGCTGTATTGAAGAAGACTTGAAACTAGAGTTTGAGACCATAAACTCATGTTTACAATGTTTACTGATGGAATAAATCAAGAGAGAAGTAGAGTCATTTTCTCATAGACTTCTATACAACCAGAGGAGTCGCCCCCTGGTGGACATTAGAGAGAATGCAGGTTCAAGGCATTTCAGCTTTGGCTTCACTTGGCAGAACCGGAGGTTTCCGCCTGCAAAAAAGGCAATCAGAAGTTCAATGAATGCTAATAAAGTGTTGTTTACCAGTGGATAGTGCCTACTAACAAGAGGGCAGAGGATTTCGTATCAAGATGGACTTGAAAAGATGAGAACAAATCCATAAAAAGTACCAACAACGTTGATGTTCCAATTCAAACATTTCTCAGGGCAAAATCAAGCCTCATTGCAAGGAGGGAAAAGCAGTCGACTACAAACCGTGAACATGCCACACACTGTGGCCAACACCAAACCACCGTGTCTTCCTGCTGCTCGCGAGTCAAGTTCTTCCAAATATGAAGTCAGAGGTTTACTGGTTTTAAATCCTTGTGGAGGAGATCTGTAGCTCAGATCAAAAAAATCTTAATCCACTTCAAAAAGGGAGATGTGTTGTTTAAAAAAGCGTGCGTCAACGCTAGTCGACCAAAAACAAAACTGAGGCCAAGAAACATTTTGATCAATTTGATCCAAGTCAGCTATTCCTCAATGTTTATGTCCCAGTCGTTTGGTTCCATTGCAGATTCAGTTTCTCTGGTTTATTTAACAGGCCAGCTCCCCCAAATGACACAAAGACATATTTCAAATTAACCCCTAATGTCATAAAGCCACGCAAATACAATCAGTTGTATGTGTGGAGCTTTTGAGCAATTTGTCTCTGAGATTTCTGCCTCCAAGCCAGTACGAGGAAAGGAATGTCTCTGGTTGAGCTGAAAGCATTGAAAATAAATTTGAAAAACTGAAGAGGAATGAAAACGTCCCACTAACTCTGATGATCCACAGACCTCACTGTGAAGAGTTTTCACGTAAGAAATAAGGATGAAATATGTGTTTTGTAATATGGATGAATTAAACCTTTACTGCTTAACTAGAAGAGCAAACACAGCAGGTCAGTCACTATTCTGTCACTATTACATGAAACTAAAGATAAAACTATTAGTTGATCAACAGAAAAAGAATCGGCAACGATATTTCAAGCAAAAATGGTGAAAGAATGCTACAAATTCTCAGGTTTCAGCTTCTCAAATGGCAGAATTTCCTGCTTTTCTTCTTCATACATCACTGTAAACTGAATGTTTGGGCTTTGGACTGTTGTTTTATACAAAACAAGACATTTGAAGAAGTCACATTGGGTTCTGCAAAGTTGTCATCGTCATTTTTTGTTGATGGATGGATAATAGAAATATTATAATAGTTGTAGCCCTGAAGTCAACATGTTCATGTGAGCTATACACTCAGAAGTCTGTACTTTTTGATCCAATTTATTACATCAGAGAAGGGACAAGCTGATACAAAATGAATTAACGCATTAGGTGCTTCATAGCACCATTTGAACAAAAGGTTTTTAATATGAAATTCAAAAGGTTAAACCACTGAAATCAAAAAAGAAACACGACACATTAATACCCTTAATTACTCAGACTAGCTGTTCAATATGACTGAAGACTCGGTGGAAGGGATTTCTTCTAGAAGAGACGTCTCTACAGACGGAGTGGAGAGGAGCAGCTCCTCGGTGAAGGGATTTCTTCTAGAAGAGACGTCTCTACAGACAGAGTGGAGAGGAGCAGCTCCTCGGTGGAAGGGATTTCTTCTAGAAGAGACGTCTCTACAGACAGAGTGGAGAGGAGCAGCTCCTCGGTGAAGGGATTTCTTCTAGAAGAGACGTCTCTACAGACAGAGTGGAGAGGAGCAGCTCCTCGGTGGAAGGGATTTCTTCTAGAAGAGACGTCTCTACAGACAGAGTGGAGAGGAGCAGCTCCTCGGTGGAAGGGATTTCTTCTAGAAGAGACGTCTCTACAGACAGAGTGGAGAGGAGCAGCTCCTCGTGGAAGGGATTTCTTCTAGAAGAGACATCTCTACAGACAGAGTGGAGAGGAGCAGCTCCTCGGTGGAAGGGATTTCTTCTAGAAGAGACATCTCTACAGACAGAGTGGAGAGGAGCAGCTCCTCGGTGGAAGGGATTTCTTCTAGAAGAGACGTCTCTACAGACAGAGTGGAGAGGAGCAGCTCCTCGTGGAAGGGATTTCTTCTAGAAGAGACATCTCTACAGACGGAGTGGAGAGGAGCAGCTCCTCGGGCCTCACCGACACAAACCGACCAAAACAATCTGCTGTCCCCATGACAACCACACTGCTGCCTTCAGATGTGGGCGATCGTGGGAGGTGGAACGTTTCCGTAGACGTTACTCATACGATTATCCTCACACGGACATCCTGCTTACAAATTGAGCTTTTTGGGGAGATTTTGCACTAAACGCATCGTCTTTCACAGATAATCAGCGAGCAGTCGCTGAGGCTGCAGCTGCTTTATGGACGATTGAGGGATTTAAGAGGCGATGGAGACTTTAAATGGTATTTTTGCACAATTAGTGACTGATTACAGGCAGTGACTATTTAATGACATGAAGTTAAATGAGGATTTGCTGCTGCAGTGTTTTAGAGTGTTAGCTGGACAAAACACAACAAGATGTCATCTTGAGCTCTAAAGAAAAAAGTGACATTTAACTGACTAAACACTTAAATCAATTAATAAACAAGAGTCTACAGCAGCACCTTTTCAGCTAACGTCGGCATGCTAACATGCTGAGGTTTAGCAGGTATAAGATTTAACCTGTTAACCATCTTTTTTAGCGTCACATAACCACAAAATACAGCTGAAGCTGAGGGGAATGTCATTGTTTTAGCAGATATTTGATCATAAACCAAAGTATTTGACAAATCACATTCGACCCTGATGGTGGCGCTAGAGGAGAAGTCAGGGGATCGCCAAAGTAAGTGGGATTAATCCTCTAGTGAACATGAATGTCTGCATTCTGCAAATATTTTGATAAGTGATTAATCATTTTCAGCCTCCGAGATATGATGATTTCCTGCGTTTCCTATCATTGCACATTGAGCATCTCGTGTTTTGAAGAGTTGGTCAGACAAATGAAGACACAAAGATGTGACTTTGGACTCTGGGAAACATGGCTGGACATCTTTCACAATTTTCTGACACTTTATTGAGCAAACAATCAGAAAATAATAAGCAGATTAATCCGAAATTAAAACTATAGTTAGTTGCAGCCCCAATAGTTATTTTTGACTCTTGCAGCCACACTTTGCGCCATGCTAAGAGAAAGGTATACTGGTAGAATATTGTTTCCATACCTGCATTAAATACTACAAGTTATATTTTAATTCTGCTCAAGTGTCACCATGACAAACTGGTTTGTCCTGTGAGGATACGGAGATTTGACCCCGGCAGTTTGCACTCCGACATACTTTCTAAGTTGCATTTAGCATCAGTTTGTGTTTGTCTCAAACTCTGATCCATCTCCAGGAGAACACGACTGCAGTCTCTAAAACCATGGTGAGGGAGACACAAACATCTCAAACAGTGAGAGGGATGAGGGGAGACGCTCAGCGAAGGAGGCCGTCGGTCTGAACCAGATGTGCCGACACATCAGCCAACTGCTGTTTTCAACAACTCCTAAATAATAGACAGTTAGATTACAGCTGTGTGCTACTGAACCCTGTTATTTATAATGCTATTAACTAGAAAGAAAATGGAAGTTTTTGTAAAATATTCCCTTTGTTTTCAAAATCCTAGTTTTTAAATCATTACTGGATAACAGGAGGTGTTTTTCTTTCCAGTCATAGTCAATGTTCACAACATGGTAATAAAACAACGTGTATACTATATTATGTATGTAATGATAAACGTTGCGAGACAAAGATATTTAAAAACTGCTTTGAATGCAGCACTCTAAAATAAATAAAGTATATAATAATAATATATCACAGGATTATAATTATTATGCATTAACCTGCAAGCATCACTAATGTTGCAGCTGGGTCTAATTTTAACTACTTTATATACTACAGGGTAGTTTAACCCATAATAATACATATTCATTTATTTGTTGTATTAATAATCCGATTGTACAAAGTAACAAACGAGCTAAAGCTGTCAAACTATTTTAGTGGCATAAAAATACAATATATAATATTTCCCTCTCAGATGCACAGAATTCTTTTGACGCCGCAGTGACCAAATCTATTCGCGCAGAACAATGACATTAATGTCTGCTGAATAACACCAAGGATTGTGGATCAATAATGCTAATTTTGTCCAATATTAGAGTAAAACAAGTAATTTCTTAACACTTACAGTAAAAGACGTTTGTCCACCGATTCAACTGGAGCAGATGAAACCAAGTCCTCTAGAAGAATCCTCCAAAACACACATTAGAGTTAAATCCCAGAGCATCCACATGATCCAGTGTCACATTGTATCCACCGATGGAGTACTGATTCAGCTATTAAAAACAAAAATATAGAATTAAACAATGGATTTATCTTAAGCGGAATAAACGTGTAATGTTTGTTGGCGTCGCCAACACTAGCTGATATGTGCATGGGTCATCTGCCTCCCTGCAGGAAGTCTGCAAAAATAAAAGAAGCCAAAATCAATACCGGTAATAAGCCATCAACTGAACAAAAGAGGTCAGTGCTTCCAGACAGAGAGGGATTAGAGCTGGCATGCTTGTCTGGGCGACGCAGGCTGAACGCTGCTGTCCTGCACTTGGATGGAAGTTTTTACTAGCAAACATGTCTACTTTTATTGGATGTCCTGTGTAATCTACAGTTAATTAAAAGGTCAGCTTAAAAGACGGTTTTAGTAAAAAAAGGTTTATGGAAAAAACAATAAAGGAAAACCAAACGACACCCCGAGAAAAGAGAGCTGACCTGTGGTTTAAGTTACAACCCACATGACCCTCTGGGGTTCCTGAAGAGAAGGCATTGAGTGTCTCAGGTCCTGCGTTAAAAGTGTGACATGGATACCCTCTTGGTGCCTTTGATGTGTTTCTTCAGGAGGCTGCCCCGAAGAAATTCTTGGAAAATTAACCTTTGGGCCCAGCGATGGGCCTGACAAACAAAAAGTAGCTTTTGGGGGAATCCTCTTGTTTGCCAGAGCGTAACAGTAACAACCAGAACCCACATAAGATTTCCCCTCTTCTGTCACTGCAAATGTTGGAAGTTATTCCACCTCAGGGGTTGGAGACAGGGAGGTGACGAGTAAATCATCGCTCACCAGTTTTCCTCTGAGGATGTCAAATGTTACCTCAGAGTATCATCAGTTGACTTCATGTCCCAGAAATTGAAAGATTTAAACTTTTTTCCCCCCATGCATTAGTCATGACACTGAAGTGTTACGCCCAGCAGACTTCACAATGATTTCTCTATCACTGCAGCTAATAATACTGTGGAGGCCTAGAATGCCACCAACAGCTGAGTCATTGTCACAATGAATCACCACTAGTTGCAGTCGAGGCTCCAACTTCTCAAAGGAAAGATTTGAAATTGTGACCTACATTTTCAGTATATCGTCACATTTTACAATGGCGCCTCATTGATTAGTCGACTAATTGGTCGTTTTGGTCTCTGATTAGTCGTTTTTTTTATGCTTTTATCAGGCTGAATGAATTATTTTTATGAAACTTATGAGCATGTATCTGGTAAACACAACATTTAAAGTGTCTTTGTGGAGAAAGTAGGTTTTACAGATCTGTTGATTAAGTTGACTTATCGGTCGACAACATCTTACAATAGTTCAGGGACTTTAGTTGAGGACGGCCCTATTTTATCGACTTAAAGAGGGATAAATGTCTCACAACATGTACATTCCTGATGTACAACTGATTCTTAGTGTGAGTAAACATATTCACACCTCGGCATATTACATATCTTTCCCATTTTTAGACGGCATTGGAAACTTAAATTGATCAATTTCTGAATCAGCTCCCCACTGCACAGATCTCTACTCGTCAATAGTGAACATGAATTACAATAATCAGGACGCAATCTGCCCAATCCAGACGAAGAGAGCCATCAGATCAGATGAGTATCTGGAGATAATTTAGATTTCAGGGAACAGAAAAGATGTTCTGGCTCATCCCTACGAGTAAAGACAAATCGCTGCTCATCGCTTTCATTGATGGATTTGACGTAAAACCTTTTCTGTAATTCAAATTTCACGCTATAATACGCTAAATTATGCATACTTGTGTTTTTAACATTGCTGAAGTGACAGAACACCAATAGATCAATATGCATGCTGCCTTTTCAGTGTTCAGAGTCCGAAAAAAGAAAAAGCTGCCGTGTGAGTGATGTCGACCTGGAACTACTGGAGACCGAATGCACAATTTATGCAAAAGTTTTCTGTTTTACGCCATTGCATTCTGTTATACAGACTTGTTTTGAAGTAATCAAAACTGTAACTTCTCATCAAAACCACTTCCTGAACTTGATTCAATCCCAAAAAAAAAAAAACTGCTGATGTTTCCATTTTTCTTTAAATATTTGGTTTCCAGGGAAACTTTTGACTGAGCATCAGTACAACTGTGTTTTTTAAACATGCTGACAGGAGTTCTCTTACTCTGAATCTTTGGCTCGTTAACTTTTTGTCTAACAATAATACTTCTGCATGTTTTGGATGAGATTAACAATGGCACCAGATGATGCTGAGCTGTTTGTGATGCATGGCTGAAAGCCAGCAGTAGCAGAGTTTACTCTGCAAGACTTCTAATCCCACATGGACAATTCATTAGTATTGTATCGCAGATGTGTTGGCACTGACACGAACTACTGCAATTTATAACTTTAGATGCAACACCAGACTCTTACTTTCAGAGGCAATAAACTGGAGCAGACAAATCCAGAAGTGTCAGCAGGTTTTTAAAAAAGGAAGCCGAGGGTCAAAATCAACCTCGTGGAAGAAAGAATGTGATGAATCAGGTCGTTGTGAGATTACATCATCGCTACAGGACGACGCAACAGTCTGCGAGACAATTCTGATGATTACTATAAGTTATATTCATGTTTTATTGATCAGTTATCAGACATTTATTAGACCGATTCTCAATCCGGCGTCTGCGATCAATATGAGACCATGTATGCCTAAAGATGATATGCATCTTTGTTTTTACTTTCTATGGATTATATTGGATCATTGAATCGCTGTTAAGATCCAGATCGATTCAGCGTTACACCCCTATTCACTACTTTTTGGGTTGCCAGGTTGTGATGAATTACCTTTGACTGATATTTATCCTCTCAATTCATAACAATTTCTATTAACATGTTGTTCTAAACAGTGGTAAACCATAAATGAATACTCTTTTTCTGATAAAGTCATCAAGTCTGCAGTTATAAAAGCTAAAATATAGAGATTTTGGTGTAATATATGCAAAAATCTTTTCCATAAAGTAAATCCAGTGTAAATTAAAGAACTTAATCGACCAAATAATGCAGGAGAAGGATAAACATCAGTGAGCCAACAGGATGTCTCACAACCTGGCAACCCAATAGTTCTGCTAATAACTGATCTTCACAGCATTGGTAAATCATTTGTTAATATTAAGGCCACAACTCATTTATTTAGGCAAAACTGTGTGCAAGTTATTCAATATGTTCCAGCAGGTGATTGATGTCGTCCCAGCTGTTTTTAAAATTTTGTTTTAAAAACAAAGAGGTTACAAAAAAGTAAACGTTATACAGTATAATGTACCGTTAAGATCTGGACAGAAGGTTTTCCAGCCCACTGTAGATATGTATCAGGCTACCAATAAATCTCTCTTTCTCTTTCTGCGTGTCCTGAGCCAATCTCATTAATTGTGTAATAGATATAAAAGCTCAAAAACAGTCTCCTCTTTTCTCCAGGAGTCTTTCCAAGAAGAACAAAGACCCGGGAGGCCCTGGAAGATCTCAGGACTTTTTCAGGAAGTTGTTGAACAAGAATACCAATAAAAACACACTCTGGTTCCAGAAGACCGTTTATCTCGTGGGGCAGACGGCTATTTAGGAGACAACAATGTGACGGATTGAGCAACATGTGAATTCCACTAAAGAAACTTCCTACGAGCTTTAAAACTACCGGTGACGTGAAGTTCATGATTTCTTTGCAGGTTATTACTCCTAAAATGTTAGAAATCATCAGCCGAGTGACTTTGTTTCTGTCAACTTTGGATGAACTGAGTTTTTACGACACGATAAAATGTGTTTTTCTCAGTGGAGTTTGGTGTATTTGAGCGATAGAGCTGCTGTTTCAGGTTAAACAAAAAGGATTTTACTTTTTTAACCAAATGTAGGGTCCTTTTCATAATGTTATGATGTTGAGCCAGTATGGACTCCTTTATAGCACGGACAGTTTGACAGAGTACCGGCTGGAGGCGGGGCTTAGCGAAGGGTCAATTAAACGACACTGACACGCTTCAAAAAACACAAACGGTGATTTAGCTTTGTTGACCAACAGCATTTATTTGCCATTTCTGTCTCCACTACTCATATTTACTTTAATTACTAACATTACAGTATCTAACACTTTATTCTTTAAGTCCTCAAAAAGAAAAGGTCTGGTTTACTCAACAGTCGGGACCTTAATTTGGGTGTTGAGTAAACCAGACCTTTACACCGTTAACGCTGGTTGTATAGGTTATAAGTCACAGCGAGAGAGGATTAAGTGAATGAGCTCACTGATGTCCAGGTGGAGGATGAATCGGTTGCAGATGAGTTACCCGCTGGTCGTGCAAACGCTCAATCTCAAACACTGGAGCCACTGACATCAAACCGAAACACCAGCAGGCCCTTCATTACTCAGCCTTTGTACTTTTACATTTGGTGATGGATATTGTGGAGGAACAAATGTGTAGTTTAAGGTTCATAATATAAGACATTACTCAACTATACGGTCGCCTCCTGACACACCACACACTGGTTCATTCTGTGCAGAGAGAGCAAGAGAAGCGTGACTGTATCCGGTCTTTTTAATTACGTATTGACAAGTCCCCGGGGAGTGACCCAATTTCAATGCTAACCAGTATTTAGTCAGCCAATGTGGGACACGGTAATAAGCTAGAACATGATACAATAATGTATAAATATACATACATAAACCTTTATCAGACTAGTGGCTTGTCAAAGTGCTCTTGATGTTCTGTGATTGTATCATTAGCAGCCCACTCCTCAAATAACAGTCATCTCAGATCTTTTACTTTAAAAGTAGAAATACCACGGTGTAATAAATACTCTGCTACAAGTAAAAGTCCTGCATTCAAAACATAAGTAATCAGCATTCAAATCTAATAAAGTTTATACACATTACCAACTATCTTAGGTACCAGACTATGTGTATAAATGTGTATAAACAATAATGGAGCTGCTACAATGTTAGCAAAGAATAGCACCGATTGATCAGAGCTTCATTAAAGTTGTTTGCTCGTCGTCTTGCAGAGACATGAATTCAGACTTTTTACAAATCTGCATTATTATGTAGTTATTTCAGCATCCCTTTTATCCGTTTACTATTAAATCAGAGCAAAATTGTTCATTTTGGGTTCATACAGCAGTAGTAAACCGATCGACCTGTGGATCAATAGATAGAGTAAATACAGCTCGATGAAATTCACACAGCGCCATCCATAATATACTTTAATAGTTTGGGACACTGTGGTGTACATGTCTTGATTCTCATATGAATATCACTTGATTTTCACACATACTCAAACAGCCGAGGCGTTTTTCCTTGTCTTGAATAATGCTGCTAAACTCCAGCCACAGCTCGCTTGGCTGAAGCTCAAGCAGCAAAACTGCGTCCAGGACACGGAAATGGAAACTGTGGATCCTGTAAACTCCACATGGAATTGTTTGCAGCTTGATCTCCCCCTCTGAACTCCCAAGATATTCACATTTGACTTGGTTTTGTATTTGTTGACTCAACTATAGTTACCGGGCTCCTCTAGATGTCCAGTAGGGTCTACAATAATCTGACTGTGAGGTTGTTTTCAGTGCTTCCTGGCAACCACAGACTGTCCTGTGCTTTAAAGACGAGCTCTTGGAATATGACGTTCAAAAGTATGAAGACTATATAAACAGAGGAACTGAAGGTGTTCCTGCTAATCCCCTTTGACTAACCGCCAACACACATTCGAGACCAGGCATGCCATCATGATTGCCGTTATGAAAATACATCTTCATCTCGGGGGGGGAGGAGGGCGGCATACATCAGCCATGACAGCACGAGTAAATGTTTGGATCACAGAGGATACTTAATACTGTCAACAGGAATGGAGTCTTTTTCAAAAATTCAGCCGTTTGTCGACTAGTAGTTTGAGAAAAACAAGACAAAGGGTCTACTGCCATGCTAGCGGCTCTGTGGTGTACGTATCAGCATGCTAACACGCTACATTTTGACTTGGTGATGGCGCTAGATAAAAAGTCAGACGATCACCTTTCAAAACAAGATCATCTTGAGCTTCTATTTTCTGACATTTTGTTGACTAAACAATGAATCAATATCTACAGCAGCGCTTTGGAGCTAAATGCTAAAGTTATTACCATGTTCACCAAATACCTCATCTTAGTTTAGCACATTAGCATGCTAACAACAATACAAACCATAGCCTGTATATAAGAAGTGGATGTAGTCGTCGTGACGTCACCCATTGGTTTGTGAACTGCAGTTTTGAAGCCTTCAATTTGGCGTTTTGGTGGTCGCCATCTTGGATTTCTGCCACCGCCATCTTGGCTTTTTGCAACCAGTGAACAGAAGTGACCATATTTCAACTGTGGAGTGACACCTTGGTAGAGATGCCGTATACGACCCGATAGCGGTAACAATCCATCAAATATTAGTTACATTATACACAAGAAAACCTGCAAATGTCAACCTGCTGCTGACTCTGGAGAATATATGAAGTGGTGACAAAAATATCATCCTCTGGGGACCATGAATTTATTGCCAATCCATCTTATTTCCGTTTTTACCAAAAGGTGGACGAACACGCAACACTTCATCCACATTCCTCCCCTAAATAACCCGACTCTGTTCCTTCCTGCAGAGCACCTCACTTTAAATGAATGCACCTCGTGAACTTTAACCGCACTCTCCAGCCACAATCTTTCAAACAGCCGCATATCTGGGGGATGAGCAGAGCGTCCCTGTTCAAAGTTGCATTACGCAGAGTCTTCAACATGGTGACATCATCAGACCTCAGCTGTTGCCATGACTGAGCAACTCCTGCCTGACCTGAATCGCTGACGCTGTGCGAGGAGAAGCGCGCCAAACTTTCTGCGAATAAAGATGCCACACAGCGTCGCCAACACCTGCGCAAATAATACATCAAAACATGCAATCTCATCGGGAATCGTGTGCAATTAATTTTCTCAGAGATTCGCCCAGCGGTTTTTATAATTTTATAATTAAAATAATTGTTTGTTGCAGTCCCTAAACCAAATGTTCAGTTAATTTGAGATTATCAAGCATTACACAGAGAGCAATTTAGCATTAATTTGCCAAAAAAACGTTCCCTTACTTAATAGCGCAGACGTCATAAATCCAACAATGCCACTTCAAATTTATGAACAAGTTAATTCATGTGTAACAGCTAAACCTTTACCCTCTACAGAGATAATAGATGCACAATAAATACATACTAAATAAGGTTTAATAGAGTAAAAAACTCTGTGCAGACTCTGGATCACATCATCTATAACCCCTCATGGGTTTCCACAGAACCAAACAACACATTCAGGACTCTGGTTGTTTAGTCTGAGCTCGATGTCTGACTTAAAGAGAGCGATCCAAAAGTGGCGATGTGTTAATGCCTCCGTCATCCTCAAACGTCTGGCTTGTGTACGTAAAACCTCTTTGTCATTCTTGTTTGTTGCTTTCGGTCCAAAACTGAGCAAGGTGACGTCTGTCTCAACTGTTCTGAGTCAGAACTCGTGCGAAAAATGGACAACTTTTGTTTTTGGGACGGAGATTACAAACATTTATTCAAGAAGTAAAACTTAACAAACTTAAGAGACTGTACTCAACTTAAGTATTTCCTTTTCATGACACTCTGACGCTTCTACTTTACTACATTTCAGATTAAATATTGTGTTTTTCTACATGTATATGCTCATATTTAGATTCTACATGAAACTGTATAAAATGTGATGCATTGCAAGAAAGTAAATCTACCCACCAGTATCAATTTTAGCTTAAAATGATCAATAAAGACTTATTAATTATATTTTTTAATGCTTGTATTTAAAATTTTCCATCAATATTCCAACACTCAATAAGGATGTTTAACTGTGTTCATAGATGGGTTGTATATTTAATTATCATAGACGTATAGCATTTTTGGAGACTTGCTTGTTTACAAAATAAAACTCAGAATTCAGTTTCTGTTGAATCTAAGAAAGCATTTTAAATGATGTCTTTTTAGATAATTATTTTTTCAGGAGTCTCCATCTGGTCCAAACTTTTTTCTTACTGGAGGTCATACAGTAAGTACCGTTAGCATTTCCTTAGTTTCACCTGAAAGAGGGAAACAGAAGGAAAAGTGGACATTTTCAGTCAGAAGTTCATTCGTTTTCCATCTGCTTGCACAGAAGAGGAATTTCCACTCTGTCCTCTCGTTCGTGGTCCCAGCTCAACAGGTGCTGAAACTACACCTCATCTCGCCACCTTGTGCATCACTGCAGGTGTAAATGATCCTAAATCCTAAATGACTAAAGACAAACACGTGCATTGGATGTAAGTGATTTAAATATACACACAGGAACTGGCTGAGCCAAACAACAGTCCACATCCTCCCAACAGAGCGGACAACACTGGAACATCTCTGTGGAGATTCACTCGGCAGCAGAGGAGCTGGAAACAGATCGACGTGTGCAGCAGCGCGTCGTCTTTTCCACTCAGCCGTAGTTTCACATTTGAGTGTTGGAGAAGAGGATGCAGATGTTTATCTGCTGCTCCGCTGTGACAACCTGCAAACATCCTTGTGTCAGCACGACGACGAGTCCTCCAAGTTAAACAACAGAACGCTCCGCTTGTCCGTGTCCTCCAGAACAAAACTGGACAACGTTATGGTTAAAAAGGCACAACTTGTGTCAGGGAAAGATAATGTTTAAAAAGAGGCGCTGATTCAGTTTTGTGGTCATTTTGGAAGCTGTTTAAGCTGTTTAATTAAATGTATTTGTACAGCCCAAAATCACAATTCACACATTTACCTCAGAGCACACGTGTGCTCCTGCTCTGGTGCGCCTTTGTACAAAACAGAAAGCCTTTGAATTTGCACTGTTCCCTCTCTTATCTGTGTTGAGTGGCTCAGCGGAAGCCAGATCATTGGCGGTTGGCGGTTCGATCCCCGGCTCCTACTGTCTTGCATGTCAAAGTTTCCTTAAGCGAGACACTGAATCTCATCAATGCTTATAGGGCAGATTAAATGCAAAGGCCAAATTTCGTTTACAAACGCAATATAAATTGCTCTCATTTAAAATGTGATAATCTCAAATGAACTGAACATTTGGTTTAGTGGCTGCAACACACAATTATTTTCATTTTTCATATTAAAAATGTCCAATGTGACATCTTCAAAATGCTTGTTTTGTTCCAACAGTACAAAACCCAAAAGATATTCACCTTACAATTATATAAACGGGCTGAAGACATCATTTGTATTCTTGATATATATAACTGACATGGTTTATTGATCAACAAAAATTGTATTTTTGTTTATCAACTAATCGTTCATCACTAATTTGTATATGAAGATTGAAATAAAGTTTAAAGTGTGAAGGCAGCAGGTTTCTGTTGCATCTTCAGTCTCTAGAGGAGAACTTTCTATTCTGTTGTTGATTCATCTGACTCCTTATATATAAATACAGGTTTCTCTTTATGGCCACTCTCGGCCTCCGTAGCAAAAATGGACGCCAAAAAAGATGTACTTAGCTTGGTGAAGTGTAGCGGTTTTTCCGTCTTTGAAACGGTCCTTCAAAGATGTCTGAAGTGTTGGTATCAGGCTGAGCTGTTTTATGAATTCATGTATTAAAAGTAGCGGAAGCTACACGGCTCCTCCGGTGAGAATAACGTCCAGCAACAGGTGAGGCTCGAGGCTTGAATTAGCCGCGCCATTGAGAAGGGTGCGCTCGATTTAAGAGCCGGCAGGTAGAGTGTGGAGTCATGTGTGAGTGAGACTAGCACCGCACAGGAGTTTTATAAAAGTATGAGTGAAGAATATGTATTATATAAATTATATATTAAAATATTATTTGTATTTGTATCTTCATCTTGTTTTTCATTTTGTATATTTATTTATTTATTTTATTTTATTTTATTTCATTTATTTTATTTTATTAATTTATTTTATTTTTGTATCATAGACTTCCATTAGTGAAATAAAAGCTCAGATATTTTACTCAAGTAAAATAAAATTCTTCATTACAGGTGTACTTATTATGCAGAATAAAGCCCCTCTGAATGTTCATTATTATGTATTATATTATTGATAATGTTGCATTAATAAAAAAAAATAGACAGATAAATAGTCTTTATTGTCCCACGTGACACATACAGTGGGCATAAATACACATGTACATTGATATATGTTATTAACATTATTATTGTCAAAATAAAGGTCATGGGAAAACCTTACTGTGAATCACTGTCCCCATCTCCTCGTCCCACCACATCCTCTAAAGGTGACCACTCCTCTTGTCAGCTCACTTCCTCCGAACTCCTCTGCACAGTCTGACTCACCAAGACTCATTACAGAAGTATTTAAAGTTCTGTTCATGTTTGATACAAACTCGTCCTGTTTTTGAGCATTTAGGAAGTGGAAGGACACAAATTAATCTTTATTTTTAAATCCACTCGGCTGTGAACAAAGCACAGCATTGTTCTGAGGGCCAAACTGCTCACTTTATTCTTTGTGTGAAGAAGTTCACGTCCAGTAATTATCTGAAACTGTAGATTAATTTAAATTACTCTGCACATAAAAGTACAATGTTCCCCGTTTCCCTGGTTTTTATTTTTAGTGAACTGAGTGACCTCATTCAGAGCAACAAGGCCGTTTGTTTAGCGCCCTCTAGTGGGCAAAGATGGGAAGTAACTGTACAACTTTGAGGTACTTGTGCTTTATTTAGAGGTAAAAGTATCCAATATTTCACCAAAACAGCAAATGAAGACACATTTTTGAGACAGGACTTTATTTCCTTCTTTCTGATCCTTCAAATTTATCTCAGGATTAAGATAAAATACCACCTAAAATACTTAAATGTACATGAATTAGTTTAAAAAAAGTAAAATACTGCTTTCACATTAATGCGTATTGAGTATTAACAATCTAATGATGTCACATTTAATAACAAATCAATATCAGGGGATATTTCTCTGCATAACATTTTGATACTTCAAGTACTTTTAGCTGATAATACTCTAAATAGGATTTTGAATGCTTGAGTATTTTTATATTGTTGTACTTTTACTTCTGAGTCAAGCTTTCTACGGAGAAATTAATAAAAAATACTCAACAAGCTGAAACCTTTATTACATACTGCATGTCCTTTATTAATCGTAACACATCAATATTATCAACGTCAGAATATATATATATACACATATATATATATTTCAAGGTACATAAATCACTCAACGAAATACCCTGTTTTGGACAAACAACCGATACAAAGTGCACAAATAAAGTGGATTAAAGTCGACTGCATCACATTTACAGAACTGCTGTTTTGCGTTTAGAAAAAAATAAATCTACATCTTACATTCAAAAACCAAACCTCGGGAGGGTTTCTGTACTCATGGGTTAATATCATATATTAATATTCTTAGAGAAGGGGTGACCCATGCGGCGTATTCAAATGACACACACACACACACACGCAGCACAAATTGAAATATAAACATATTTGGCACCATATTTTAGCATAGAACATAAAATATAACTTGCAAATACAACATTGTTAGTATACGGAGGTAATATTTGATTTTGGCACGATACAAGACCACTTAAGACATGTCATGTTCATCCTACTCGTTACATGCTCAGTCTTCACTGAAACGTTGTTGTTTTATTTCTTTTAAAGTGAAGAATAGAAACCTCAAGTCCTCAACATTTAAGAAAAACGTCTCTCTAAAACCTCACTTCATCAATAAAAACTACGCTCAACGACGAGGAAAGCGGCGTTTTCTTTCCTGGAAAAGTTCCACGAAAAAAAAAGAACGGTTGCAGTTCTTCGGTGTCACAAATGAGTGATGTGAGCAACTGAGTGGAGTAGGACTTCTGTAAACCCTTAAAGCCAAAGTGTCATCAAAATATAACAGACATAATCGTACATATTGCACTCTAGAAGGAATCATAAGTCCTTCCTGCACGAGGGGGGGGGGGGGGGGGGGGGGTCGTCCTGGCCTGTTCAAACCATCTTGACAAACAAAAAGCTGGTATATAGATATAGAATTAATAAGGTATTCAGTAATACTATGTTTATTATAACATCTCGTGTATATTAACATTGATATATAGATTATTTCAACATTATGATATGAAAGATACATATTTATAAATTGCTATGAATATAGGCGGCTGCTGCTGCTGTTGGACAGACGCAGCGCCAGATATAACATAATAACTATTCTATGATTATTGTTTCGTCCAAACAAATCACAAATAAACGCTTTCACACACGCGGCCCACGGGGGGGTAAACCCCCGTGCGAACAACTCCATAGTGAAGAATGGATTGAAGCCTCCCATGCACAGAGAGGGTTCAATACAGGTCGAGACTGGTTTTCAAACAGGCCAGCGTGAAACCTCAAAAACCTCAGCATGCATGCTAAGTGAGAAGAACGGCAATCTCTGGTGGACACATAGAAGAATTACATGTTATAATGTGGATTATTGTGCAGTGAGAGCACATTCAAAAAACACTAAAAGAGCTATCTGGGGAGGAACATCTGCAATAAGTAACGTCAACAACGTCAAAAGTATTACAATCTCTCGTTTTTCACGTCGCTTCTCAGCCTCCGCACACATTTACCTCATGTATATTTGCACCGACATATATATATATATATATATATATATATATATTATAGATTCTATCTTAAGAGCAGCAGAAACACACACTTGTATACTTGTATGGACAGAAAACAAGGAACGGACAATCCCTTCATTTCGTGAAAAACCTGTGTTGACCTCGAGTCTGTGGTGGGGGCACAGTACTATGTGTTGAGATGTGAGCTAGTGAGCATATCCTGGGTGGGGGGGGGAAACTCCAGCTATGTTTGATGTTATGTCAGAGTTTAATGCCTCAGGCTTGACCGGCAAGCTGCCCTGACTCCTTGGTAACTCCACTGTATCTTCCACAGATGTACCAAACCACCAATCAGAACCACCAAAAAAAAAATAACCCCTAAAGAGGAACAAATAACACTAACTTTACATGTTAAAGTAGCCTGGCTCCAAAGACGTGCAGGCAATGTCCACCATCACGGATGGCTAATTCACTAACGAGTTCAACAACAAACGAGGAAGCTTTATCGTAAAGCTCAGTGAGAGAAATGAAAGAGTCATTTTATACGTAAAAAACGCCAGCGGCATGCCAAAAAAAATCAAAAAGAAATCAAAAAAAGGCAAAGAAAATGCCTGTAATCTTATTCATAACATAACTCCACGTTTGTCTATGCAAATTCACTCGACACTGGAATTGAGAAGCTCACAATATCCACAATCTGCAAGAAAGAAAAAAAAGCTGCAATCAAGCCATGCTCTAACTCTATTATAAGTCATCAGAATGATCACGCCAGCTGTCTGTAATCTACAACCCTGTTTCTAGCACGCACCCCTTCAACTGTAGGGGCTTAAAGGAAGATGCTTACTCACTCTTTTTGCACTCTTTCTTGCACTCTTTTTTGTCAACTCTGCTCCTACTCAACACTGCGCTGACCCTCGCTGCACCGGTGCTCCTGTGTCCTTTTTCTTTTTTTAACTGAAAACGTTATGTGCAACAACTGAAGTGACATTTTACCGCCCAAAAAAGGCTTTTTCGCACCCCGAAATGTACGGCAATGGACGGTGGTCCTCGCATAGAGACCACCCTGGTATATGACGATGTCAGCGCCGTCCGGACGGAGCAGACTGCAGCCACACTGCAAGGGGGGGACAGTGAGAGGCCTGAACAGAGCCCTAAAAAGGACCACCATTGAGCCTAAATGAAGCTTTTAATGGTCAAACAGCTGCCTGGTTGCCAAACCGGAGGTATGGGGGGGGGGGGTGTCTAGAGGCCGGTGAGGTCCACGATGGCCTTGATGAAGATGGTGTCGTCGCGGATGTACGAGTTCTTGGCATCGAGCTTGGAGAGCGGGCAGAAGAGCGGACAGCCGCTGGCGATGTTCATCTCGCTCACCGGCCGCTGGAAGGAGGAGGAGGTGACGTCGGGTCGAAAGGCGTCGATGATGTGCTCCCTGTTGCTCTGGTCCAGCAGCATCAGAGTCACCTGGAAGAAGGAAAAAGACCCACGAGAGACGTTATTGGATCGGCGCTCGTCTACTCGTTAAGACTTTTATTATTAAGGCCGAGTCCAGACCGACTGTCCCTCTGCGTGAAAATATAATGCAACTTGTTTATTATTTATTTCTCTCCTGTCAAATAAATACAAATTACAAAAAGTTTATCTGATTTGAAGAGCCATTTAAAAAGACCTGTGCATTCATCCCACAAGAGTATATAAGTATATATTTGAGGAAATAATAAATATCTGGATGTTGTCGGCTCCTCTAAAAGATCAGTCCTTTGATGACTCATTAAAAATAAATGTTGAACATATTTCAAACATGCAATCTTCATCATCTTTGTCTTCTATGTTTCCTTATTTAATAAGAACAGTGAATGAACCCCCCTTTAGATCTGCAGGCGTTTTACCTTCTGGTTGAAAGGCCATTTGAGCAGAGCGTCACTCAGTCCCCTCATCACCACAAAGAACAGGGACAAGTGGCTGCCGCGCCCCGTCCCGTCTCCGTTCAGGTAGATCCGCAGACACATCTTGTAGCCGTACTTACTGGTGTAGAAGGCTGGAGGGAAGATTCAGCTTTAGTCATTTGCAGATAATGAAGCTTCTGTATTAGAAGGGTTCCAAACGTGAGACGTACGCCGTGCTTCTTCACGGAGGCGGGGCTTTCGAGAGCGAGTGCTTTTGCCAAACTAACGTTACTCTCGGTGGACAGTTTATGTATTTAGTATTGCATTACAGAGTGGTGTTCATGTTATTTAGTCTACCCCTCATTGAGGTACGGCGGGTTCAGCAAAAGTGGGACATTTAAGCATTCTCGTGTTTTGCCATTTGAATTAATAGAACCAATATAATGTTGTATCTTAATATCTTGCAACAACACTACACACACTACTACTGGTTTTAAGTAAATAAATCATTATAGCTTAAGAAATACAATAGTCTCTGACCACATTTCACAATAAGAACGCACAATATATGCAGTGTAATGGGGCAGGGTCTCTTTGTATGGCCTCATGTGTTGAGTACATGTGTAACACCAGAGTGGATCTGCTCGTACTTGCTGGTGCGTCATAATCATTGCCGGTGGAAAAATGTGCATTTCTGGGGTGAATTGCTGCACTTTTCTGCTCATTAATTGTGTGTTGCTGTTCAGCTCGACCAGGTCCGATTGTCCTTGGCTCCCTTTTGGATCCGGTATCATATTGCTACCGGTCTGTTTTGGATTGGGTGCAAACATTTCTTAACTGTGTTAATGGACGATACGTTACCTGGTGAGAACATGGCGGGGGCTCGACCTGCGATGGCGTCCTGTCTCTTTTTGGCGAAATCGGAGATCCTCCAGACAAAGACGCCGTCAAAGGTCGTGGCAGACATTTCCCTCAGCCGGCCCTCCATCTCAGCGACCGTCAGGTCCTTCAGCCCCACCGTCCTCTCCAGCTGTCGCACCTGGACAACCAACACAAATACATACAGTGATAAAGCCTCACAAAATGTTGTCGCTTCTATTATTATACTTTGTGTTGCTCCTATTATGGAACTACAGTTCCCATAATGCTTTGGTGGATGTAAACAGGAAGTGTAACGTCAGTATGGATTCAGTGAGTAATGCTGTGGGCTGCAACTTCAAACTGCAGCCACACTGGGCACAGTTCCAGTCTGACCTTGTTGGTCAGAGCCTCGATCTTGTCCTGGTCCAGTTTGTGCTGGCGGTTGCTGGCCTCCATGGTGGTGGCGAACCTCTCCACCTCTCTGTTCAGGACACACACCACGTTCTCAAACGTGCCGGATTTGACCTCGAGCTCCGTGCACCTGCGACCCAGCTCCACCACTTTGGTCTTCTCGCTGTGGAGCTGGAGCTCCAGCGCCGCGCCCACCGAGCTGGGCAGAGGCGTGAAGGAGGTGGACACGGACAGAGTGGGAGCCAGAGTGGGCGGCGGAGGGAGGGGAGCTGAAGCGGTCGGACCAGGGGGACCGGAGCTGGAGGATGAGGATGAGGAGGCGGCGGCGGCTCCCTGCACGGGAGGCCCAGAGGAGGTGGTGCTAAGCTGGGAGACTCTGGCCTCGAGCTCCCTGAGGGACTGTTGGAGTTCCACCAGTTTGTGTCCGGCTATTTCCAGTCCCTGGGGCTGCAGGCCCTCCATGCTCACTTTCATGCCCATAATGTAGTGCAGCAACAGATTGAGGTGCTCGTAGGCAAAGGCGCGCTCGTGGTCATGAATCTTTTCCTTTTCCACCTACAGAAAAATTGAAAAGACAGGAGGTAAATAAAACAGAAACAACACCTGCACGCAGTCTGATAGATTCTTTGGAACCTTCTCTTAACTTAAAGAATACAATATTATAGAGCGGACCATCAGGCTACTTACAGACATGTCACATCCCACGACATGAAATCGACACGGAGTTCTGAATTTGCTGCAGAACTTAATATGGTCCACATACTGAAAAATAAACAATAACAAGTGTTATTTGCAAACCTAGCAAAGGAGCCCAGAGGTTCAATAAACAACACTCACAGCTGTTTAGGAGATATTCAAAGATTCCTTTAAGACTCGTCCAACCGTCTAGATGAGAAAACATTCCAGAAATACTAAATCGTTCTCCAATCCTTTCTGTTATTTTATCTTTTCATACAAAAATACCACCTTTATAGCAAAGACATATGTAAAAACGGGTTAAAATCTTTTATAATCTTTGTATGTTGACAGAAACGTCTTTCTCTCTGGAAACACAAACCCGCTGTGTGACTTGAATGTAATCATTCACACACTGGTGATAAGTAGCTCGGTGGGACTGTGAACCTTTTCAATTCTACAACTAAAAGTTTCCATCTTGTTTCACAGATCCACCTTTTCTCTGGGGATTTTCTTCTTGGCACAGCCTTCACAGATCATCGGGTACTTGGGACAGATCTCATCATGTGCCTGAAATTGAAAAAATTAAAAAAACAACAGTGTTGCTTTTCGAGACGTATGAAGAGCAGCAGTGACGAGCCGAGCGTCTCCGCTAACTTTGAATGAATCATTCCCGACCTTGATGTTTTTGAAGTGAAACGGCTCCTTGCAGTACTTGCAGTTGAGCGTCCTCTCCGGGCACTCTCGCTCGTTGTGGCGCTCCTGTTCATTGAAGCGGATTCGTTCTTTACAGGAGGGGCAGGGGATGATCATGAACTCACACTTCCCCTCGTGGTTCAGCTGTAAAAAAAAGAATACAAATAAAAATGAATAAATAAAGACGCAGAGCTCTTAGTTGTTGTAGCGGTCTTTACAGGACGGAAACTTCTGCAGCGCCTTCGCTGTTTTATAGAAACAGAATCCGGTTTATTGCCAAGTAGGTTTTAACATTTAAGGACTTTTCTGTGGTGTTTTGGTGCTTTACAAGAAACAGTAAGAGGAAATATAAATAGAAGCTGTAAAAGTACTGAAAAAGACAAAGAACTATAAAAAATATGAAACAAATACTGTAAAAAAAACATTAAGAATGTATCTGTTATTAAAATGAAAGTAGTGTTGTGCCGGAATAAAGTATAATATATATAGTATACATAAATATATAGATGCAAAAATATACATACAAAGAAAAGCTAAATGAATGAAAATGACTTCATAGACATTGGGTACAAACATTGTTGGTTTGTCTAAAACAATAGAATTAAAACATCAATCAAACATGTAAAAAATGCAAAAAGGAAGTCCTGAAAGTAGGTCAAAGGTCACCTCATAGTCTTTAATGCTGCCCTTCCAACTGCAATTTTCATTGATACAAACAGCTGAAAGGTTTTCGACTTCCCGTCGCACCGCGTTGTCAGGAAAAGCCTGAAAAAACAAGAGAAAGCAAAAAAAAGAGTTTCTCCAGCGGCCGTGCTCCTTTTTATAGATTATTAATGTTCAGGTGAGTTTCTTTTTATCAAAACATGGAAGTTAACGTGTGTTTTTAGGATCGCAAAGATTAAAAACATTTGTTCTGCACGTCTGCTGCTCACAAATAAAGCACGAGGCGGCAACAAGACTTCAACGCTTCTAAACAGGTCAGTGAGCCGCTTTCATTCTCGTCCATTATTACAAGCAATGACAGACATTTACTGTCCAGTTTACACGTGTTTACAAAAGAGGGAACGGAAAGTATTGTTTTTAATTCATCATCAGTCATGTGGCTCCTTTGTACCTGAAACTGTTTGGTCAGAAAGTTTAAAAAAAGATAAATAGAGGAACATATATTGTGATGAGGTCGTCTCAAGAATCAAGAACTATACTCAGAGGCCACCTGACAGCAGTGAGTACTTTTACTTTTGATACTCTGAGTACAATACTTCAGGACTTATGTGGTATTTTGATTAAAGGGCTTTACTGGTTGTGGAGTATTTTTACAGTGTTGTATTGGTACTTTTACTCTGTGGCATCTTTTCACAGCACGTCTTGGTCTTTTATTCTATTTAAAGACATCAAAGTGAAACTGAGGCCGATAAAGTCTTCATTTAAACTGCTGTATTTAGACCCTGAAGACGTTTGTTACTGCTGGTTAATGTACTATTATACAAATATATATTGTAAATACATTAATGCATGTTGTCCGTCTATGTTATTCCTCGTTTTACTTTCTTTCTGAATGATACTATTTATAAGTATTATTCACATGCATGTATTCTTATGATTTTTATTAATGAATTGGAGTTTTGGACTGTTGGTCACTACTTTTAAAATGTAATACTATTGGAGGTACAAATTCTGTGCATAAATTCTGTGAAGACATTTACTTACATTCGAGAGAAAAAAAACTTTTTTCTAAACTGGATGAAAATGTGTTTATACTCACACATCCTTGTTTCAAAATCGATGTAGGATCCTCAAAAATATCCTCTTTAATGCAGGCGCTGCATTTCTGAGGTCCATTACTGCAATAAAACAACAATATACTCTGATGTACTGCAAATCCAAAATATGCAAACAGCACATACACAGTGGTGGAGAGTAAGAGTACTTAAGAACTTTCACTTAAGACACATAATATCATATAATATATATACTGTATCATTCTGAAATGAGCCATTCTGCATAATGAGTACTTTCACTTTTGGTACTTAGAGTGATGCTAATAGTTATGTACTTTGAATGCACGACTTTTACTTTCAACAGTATTTTACACAAAGTATTGCTATTTTCACTCAAGTAAAAGATCGGAGTACTTCTTCCACAACTACTGATACCACCAAAAATACAATAACATAATAAATGTAATTCTGAAATGGGTCATTCTGCATAATGAGTACTTTTCCTTTAGTTCATTTTACCGTATTCTTCTGTATTTTGACTCAATTAAATTTGTAAATGCATGACTTTTTTTGCAGCAAATGTGGTATTACTAGGTTTACTTCCTCCACCAATGCAGATACCGCCCCAAAAATACAATAAAATCATAAATATCATTCTGAAATAGGTTATTCTTCATAATGAGTACTTTCACTTTTGGTAATTTCAACGTTCATTTTTTGCACTTTTTACTAAAGTAACTTTGGTAATGCGTGACTTTTTACTTGCAGCACAGCAGTATTGCAACTTTTACTTCCTCCAGCAGTGCACAACACACACACACACACACGCACACGCACACACACGCACACACACACGGTACACACAGTTTTACCTCCTCACCTCACAGTCCTGTTGAAGCAGTAGGAACAGAAGCGATGTCCACACTGCGCCTGAAACGGCCGTCGGAGGATGTTGTGGCAGCAGTTGCACAGGTGCTTGTCCTCCAGCTGGTTGCCCAGGATCTTCTTGGGGAAGCCGGGTTTGTTGCTCTCCATGGACGAGGGAGGGGACGGCTCCTGCGTGGCCATGGTGTCTGTTCACACGTCACACCTGGAGGTAAAAGAGGGGGGAAAGACGTGGAGGGGAGACTTCATCTTGATGCAACAGTTAGAGAGAACATGCATTTCCTATTTTTAGCACTGACATCCATCCTGCCTTAATAACCCCCCTACTCCCCCCCCCCCCCCCATCACAGGCCAGCTGGAAGGCCCACACCCTTTGTTTACATTTCGAGTATGCATCCCTGGCTCCTTCTTGTGGTTCACTTGGCCCCATAAACTGACGCTGCTGCCTCTCTTTGCACTCACAACAAATACTCTGCTCAGCCTACCCAGTAACGGGGCTGACAAATCGCACATCCATTGTCTCTCCTCCGCTTCCTTTCCGCCTTCCTTGTCGCTGTTGCTAAGCTATCAGCATCCTTTTAGTCAGAAGTGGTACCCAGCGCGCGCCGCCACGCCCCTTTCAAATGTGAAGCTTGCAGCCTGAGACACCATTTACCAACTGGAAGGAAGAAGAAGAGAAAGAAGCTTTGCTGCAAATGTTGCAATCACTAGAGTTTGCACTTACCAGCGTCTTTTTTTTTCCTAGTCTAAACTGTCATCGCGTGCAGAGGCTGTGGAATCACCTCTCCCGGTCGCAGGTAGTCGCTCGCGCAGCGTGCAGATATCGCATGTGGTTTTGCAGCCGACTGGAGGTGTTTTCTTCAACGTTAGCCACATAATATAGACGTGCTCCCCCGAAAGCGATGGCTGTTATTGTCCAATATCGCCATTGCACTTTCAGGCTGCCTCTTACGTCATGCGGTGGGCCGAACACGGGTTGATAGGCAGACGAGATGTGGAGGCGCGCGTGCCATTGGTTCAAACCCCCACGAGTGGGCGGGTTCGCTTTGTTGTGAAATAAACACTTTCTTTATAAATGCATGTTCCTGCTTTTTGCATCTGTTTAATGAAAAACATTTTTCATCTTTGGTCTGCAGCCCTTTGTATGAAATGTGTGTATATTTATATATATATATATATATATATATATATATATATAGAGAGAGAGAGACAGAGACATTTATTAATAAAATAGAATTAATAAAAAAGACGCAGGGCATTTTTTCGTTGTATTTCTGCTGTTACTTCAGTACACTGAGTACTTCTTCCAGCACTGCCAACTGGCATCAGTATTTGTGATTAGATTGCTTTAGTTTGCATTCATTTGTTTATGATCTTTGTGACCCGACGTGTGTTCAGACCTGCTGACAAACTCTCTGCTCTCAGAACAAATACAAATTCAGACCAACAGAAACTGTATCCGAGACATTTATTTCAGGACTGCGACACAAACAATAGTTAAAGGTACAGTCTGTGATCTGAATGTAAACAAACCACCGCCGTTTAAAGCACAAGCTCTTTCTCTTCTATTGCTCCTGAAATGATTGACAGCTCTTCAGATACAAGTTTCTGTGGAAAAGTACAGGACAAACTTTTAAAAAACTATGACCAGCTGAGAAGCGCCTAAATAAAAACTATAATTTACATGGTTAGAAAAAACATTTACAATAAAAAAAAACGCTTCACCTAGCAAACTTCTACTCACATAAGCAGCTCATTTTCTACCGTCTGATACAACACACTGTAACAAGAAGTTGCCTTTAAATGTCATTAAAAGATATTGTCCTAACATCCATATCGGAGTTATTTTTACACAAGACATAAATATAATGTATTTGACCTTTTAAGAAATGTTTGGAAAACATTGAAATATGACCTTTGGACCTTAAAAAATAATCCCACTATTGTGAAATACAGAATAAAAGCTCCCAGATAAATACTGCATAGATGCCTAAATGTTCTCTTCACCAACACGCTGCCTCAGCTCACCCTCCTGCACAACATTGTGTTTGGAAAAAGTAATAAAATAGTCCTGAGTGGAACGAGGAAAGAAGCTATTATTGCACAATTTAAGTTAAAGTTCAATCTGTTTTAGGAAAGCTTTCTGTATCAGCTGTCCGGCAACAAATCTATTACCAAACGTGATCTCTGCTGATCTTCAGTGATAAACCGACACCTCTAATAAAAAAAACGAAACGCTTCAGTCCAGACGGACAAAAGTCTTCTTTCAAGTCTCTTCAAGTAGCTTCCGAAGGCTTCTTTGAATCTAGGATTTAGAAACAAGAAGGACATCTGAAAACATCCTCGGATAAAAATGATCAAATATTCATCATATTAACTGTGAACTACTGCAGATAGAAGTTTTCAAAGGACGGTTCAACAGTTTAATACCACTCCCATATCTGTGCAATAAATATGAAGCTGCAGCCAGCACATGGTTAGCTTAGCTTAGCACAAAGACTGGAAACAGGGGGAAACAGCTAGCCGGGGCGGTGACTGCATACTTGCGCCTCTAAAGCTCGCAAATGAACATGTTATGTCTCGTTTGTTTAACCCTTGAATGCAACGCCGGGATTATGTTACACCCCGGCAGTCATATGGTTGAAAGCTGCACATACAATGCAGCGACCCACACGACGTAGATGCAAGATGTTTTTAACAATAACATTTTTTTTATTTCTGATGTCACTCATATGTTTGTGTTTTGTTGGCTCGTCTCTAACAATGTGAACAAAACTCTTTTTAAACAGATGCAGGCTCTGTAGCGTCTTGATAACAAACTCATGGATCAATAACTCCTCCCCTCTCTTTCTGTATCTTTGAACAGAGCCGGGCTAGCTGATTCCCCTTGTTTCCAGTCATTATGCTAAGCTAACCGTCTCCATGATGGAAAAACATTTACAAACTCTCACACAATTAGTGCACTACAATCCAAGTCTCATCCATCCAGTCGCAAGTTTACAACTTCACAAACGCATGCATCTTAGCTGAAACCTCACTATTTAAAAACACTTTACTCGTTTGCCTGCGTGTGTTTTAAATATTGAGCATTCATCAGGAATTCAAAGTAACACAAGGTGAGTTATTGATAAGCAAATAGTAATTTTGTGGGTTTAGGTATTTCTTTAAACTATTAGACATAACATTAGAGACTCGTCAGTGACCATATTTGCTGTGCACGTGCACGAAAACTGGACAAACCTTTTCTAGCTTGAACAAGTTGGAAGACAGCTCTCCATAAATCTCAGCATTCACTTCTTCCTGAGGCCTGTGGCTCACCGCGTTTCTGCAACAACCAACATTTGCACCAAAAGAAATATAATCAGCATGAGTGCATTTGTTCATCGTTTGGTGACTCTGACACCAACATGACGTCGGTAACATGAGAATCCGGCTCTTACTCATTACGAATGTGTTGCCCGACGGACACCAAGGAGTTCAACCGATGCTCAAGAGCCACGATCTTGAACGCCATGTAACAGGAGGACAAGACGAGAACGCTGACTCTATGAAGAGACACGCAAAAACACATTCAGACAACTGCCGGCACGCCCAAATAACGATTGTCTTGTCAGAGTCTCGTGTTTCCTGTAATGAAAGGTTACTCACAAAAACAAATAGATGAGGAGGATGGCTTGTAGGGAGATGGGCTGTGAGGATTTGTCTTTGAGCTTCGTAGACCCTACGAGGAAAAAGCAAAAAGAAAGAAATATTCATTTGTAAAAAAGTAAATAAATGAGGTGCCACATTAAAGGTATATTTTGAACTTTTTAGGAAATATACTTAATGCATTAAAGGAAAATATTGATCTCATGTCTGCACAGTAAATAATGAAACATCAAGAGACAGTTAGCGTAGCTTAGCATAAAGACTGGAAACGAGGGGAAGCAGCTAGCCTGGCTCCGTCTAAAGGAAACAAAATCCACCTATCAACACCTCTAAATCTCACTAATTAACACGGTTTGTGACGCTGTAATGACACCCGATATACCTTTGGACAGATTCAGGCTAGCTGTTTCCTAATGTTTCCAGTCTTTATGCTATGCTAAGCTAACCAGCTGCAGCTTAGTTTTTACTGTATAGACATGAGAGTGGTATCAATCTTCTCATCCAACACTCAGCAGGAACGCAAATAAGACTATTTGCCAAACTATTCCTTTACATATACATAGATGACTTGGTTTATAACTGATATTTATAATCTGTAGTTCTTCTGGGAATCACCGAACGGGTTAACAAAGCTTCTTTTAACACAAAGATAACTGGTATCAAGCTACCGTTGTTCAGGGCAGCTCCGTGCTTTTGGCTCTGCGTCTGAAGATGAACGTCTGCGTGGACTGAAACCTCGGCGCTCTTCACTGCACTTAGAAACGTGTCCGGGAGGCCGGCGAAGTCTGCTCAAACACACAGGAAAGAACTTGTAACTCTGGCTGCCTAAGCAAATATTAATAGACTCACCAAACGTCTGTACAAACACAGAACAAGTGCTTCATGTTTGCTTGTAAGATGGAAAAAACAGAAAAGCTGACAACAAAAGCTTAAGATGTTGTTCATCATTCGATAGGATCATCACTGTTTTCATGCCAACTGTCTTTGCTATAACAAATAAAAGCCTCCATGGCTCAAATTCCACTTGGCTTCCCTCCAGCTATTTGCAAACTAAAGGCTGTCCGAGCCACAGTGACACCTGACACCCCAAGCACAACAACAACACAACCAAAGTGAGTCGAGCTGATTAAAGTAAGTGCACAGTAGCTTTTTAAAGGGTAAAAGTACACATAGAGGGATGAGGATGGAGCACACAAACCAGTTATTTTGTCATAATCTGGAGTTTGAGAGCCGGAGCTGCTGCTCTCCATCATCTCCTGACGTCTCTGTTGCACAACTCCATCGAGGTCGGAGAAGTCTGCCGAAAAGTCCTGGAGTGCACATACAGGAAAAATACAATATACAATGGGTACCACATACAGAGAAGGTATTGTATAACATGAGAACAAAGTGTTTCTGTAGATTTTTCCTTCCCGACTCACCAAAGGAAGCGACGTGGGGCATTTCACCCTGAAGCTGTTTTCACAGGAGGAAATAACGGCGCCGCTACAAGTTTTATCCACCTGGAAGGACAGAGGACACACATTAGTGTGGACAAAGAAAGGTTTTATTTAAGCAGCAATACAAGTTTTTTGTAAAACTACTACTACTGAATGTTAGTCTAACGTTCTCTCTCCTTTAGCTGCTTATCGCTTCACTGTGTTCACCAGCTAGTCGCTAACTGTGTCTGTCTGCTGTTTGCTGCTGAGCAATAATCACATTTTAAGGTTTAACGTTTATTTTTCTTTAACAGGGTATATGTACCTATGGATAAAGCCAGGCTAGTTGTTTCCCCCTGTTTCCAGTCTTTATGCTAAGCTAAGCTAGCCAGCTGCTGGCGGTAGCTTCCTATTTAGCATAGAAACATTGTATCAATCTTATTTGAAATGCATGAAAACATATAAGCCATTACCACTGCTCCACTCTGACCAACTGCCTCACTGACATTAAATCATGGATGCAAACCAACTTCCTCAAACTCAGCTGTGATCAATCTGACGTGCAACCTCTCCTTTGAGCAAGTTAACCAAATCACCAGAACTTCCTTTTTCCACTTAAAAAAACATAGCCCGTCTCCGCCCAACACTCCCAACACTACATCCAGAACTCTGCTGCTCGCCCGCTCACCCTCGATCACATCACCCCTGTTCTCCAGAATCTCCTCTGGTTCCCCGTCCCACAACGGATCCAATACAAAGTCCCTCTCCTCACTCATAAAGCCCTCCACAATCAGGCCCCCGCCTACCTCACTGACCCGCTCCACCACCGCACTCCATCCCGTCGGCTCCACTCCTCTGACGCCGACCTCCTCTCTCTTCCACTCAGGACCAAGCACCGGACACGGGGCGACAGAGCCGTCTCCATAGGTGCCCCCTCCCTCCGGAACTCTCTCCCCAAACACATCCGAGACGGCACCGATCTGTTCAAATCACAAAAACAAAACTCGCCTTTTCAGAACTGCCCATCCAAATGTCCCAGAGACCAAGGTGACGTCTTCAAACTGCATTTTTGTGCAGCCGACAGACCAAAATACAAAAATATTCAATTTACTGTGATATGAAACAGAGAAATTTGGGACGCTGGAACATGCAAATGTTATATATCTGGGCTTGAATTGGGTTTAATCAACCATCTGACTGATCATTTCTCTCATCTTGTTTACGCCACAATAATAATAATAATAACCATTGAATTCTATGGGGACAAATAAGATGTTACTTACCTCCAAATGGCCGCAGAGGGAATGCAGGAGTTTGTAGGTGGAGTTTCGAGAGAGGAAGGAAACAAACACATGCTGGAAAAACATGATTTCTTGATTAGAATCACTTTTTTTTTTTGTTTACGTATATTTGTATCAACCATCTTCTTACCTGATCACTTATTGTTTCAATCACGAGGGCGTTTGGCACTAATAACGCAGTTTTTGTTTTTTTGATGAACGTCACAGACACCACTGGGATTGAAATCTGTAAAAAAAAAAAGGCAAAACGCCACCGTGACTTACCGGATAGTTCACCCATAACACATGAACGTTATCACAGTGACCGTGTCATACCTTAGTATCTCTGCCAAAGACTTTGGAGAGGAAACAGATCCAGTTATCGGACACGTACATTCTCCCCTGATATAAAATGTCTCTCTGCAGGGCACAAGTGTAGCCTGTTGACACACAAACAGATGTTAGTGTCGTTCCTTTGCTTCTTCATGTGAGAAGAGAATCTAAAAAACGTACTTTGTTTGAGGAGCTCATCTTTTGTGACCTCCTTGAATAACTTATGATACTGGGCGTTTGTCTTCGATAACTGAAAACAAAGAAATGTTGTCAACAAACTGCACAAAAAACAAAACATGTAAAATGTGTTAGATTAGAGTAGATGTGTCCGTACGTGACTGTACTGGACTTTCTTCCTCTCAAGCTTTGTTTCACAGTCGCTCGGAGTCAGCGTTGGAGAGAGCTGCTCCACAGGTTTCAATCTGACAAATTTAAGGTGTGTTAAAGGAAATATAAACGTCCTTCATTTGGCTTTGCAGGGTGTCAGCGGCGTTACATCAGAGCTGCTTACACAGCAACAGACAAATGTGTAAACAGCACTTTGGTCATGAGGTATACACAGTAGTTAGGTGGAATTACGGAGCTGGTATGACGACTTTAGTGAAATCGATCCAGTTTAAACTACGATAAGATTTCATTTTAAAGAAAATGAATCTTATTCTTTAGATTTCTTCAGGGTGTTGCTAAACTATAATTTTAGCCTTTAATCCATCTGTGAAGATGCTTATTAATTAGCATTTTTTCACCATAATGGATGCGTTTTTATGTCTGAAACGACACAGTCGATAACAATCCAAAGACGAGACAGTTTTAATGTATTAAAAATCTACATTAATTCCAGTTGTTTTAGCACATCATAATATTTAGATTTGGTTGTTTTGAGGGCCACAACTACTAATTTATTTCATGCCCGATTGATTTTATAAGCCTATAAGCTAAATGTGCAATTCCAGAAACTAATGTGTAGCGTTTTTATTCTTGTACACATGCTCTCAATAAGACAACCCGTTTAAATGAAAGATTAAATACATTTTAAAAAACTACCAATTATTTTCTCAATTAACTGCTTAAAGACCAAAGCGACATCTTTAAATATCTTATTTTGTCCATCAAACAGTCCAAAACTCTAAAATATTCGATTTAAAGTGATCAAAACAGCAAATCCAGCATTTTAGAAGCTAAAGCTGAAGAATGTTGCTTTAATAAAATAAAGAAACACCCTTCCTCACCCCATGCCGGCTGGCTTCATCTTGCTCTCTGAGGGGTCTGCCTCTGAGTCCAGATACAGCTGGAGGTCTGCAGGTGACCCTCCGCGCCTCATGTGTCTCCTCCCCCCTCCATGGTCCACCTCAGACCTGGGAACACCACACAGGACACCGTTCCCTCTTTTTAATGTGCATCAATCTGCTGCACAAACACTGTCAAACTAAGTATGCGGGATGTCTGCAAGCATTGCGTTAAAACAGCCAAAGCAGACCCATCGGCTATCATTCATAACATGAAAAGTTATTATTCTCTTCCATGCAAATTAACCATATCTGCTCTTATTCAGTGCCACGTACGCGTCGCGTGCATCTGTTAAACAAAGTGAGCACAGCCCTTTATTAATTCGAAAAGAAAAGCAGGATGTGTGTGCAAATAAATAAACCCAGAATGCACGAGGCCTGGAAAGCCACCCTGGGCCCTTTCCTCTCCATCTTATCCAGACTTACCGGGTCCCTCGGGAGTCCCTGCGGAAAAGTTGGTCCGGTGCGGAGAGCGGGGTCAGAGGTCTGTCCGCCTGCTCGGTCATCAGCACCATGGTGTGTTATATTTCATATCCGACGCGTCTCCCACTTCCATCGGATCCAACACAGAAGCTTCAGGAAGCCTTGGCACGGAAAGTTTTTTTTTTTTGGGAAGCTCGACTCGGTGGACCGAGAAGCCCGGCAGAGGAGGAGCCGGGAAAATGGGAGAGGGGGGGGAGGAAACAGCGAGGAACAACATCAGCAAGAAGAAGTTTGGATCGTGTTATAAACATTGCAGAGAAACATTATTCCCTTGTAATAAACAGAGAAATAAAACGCTTCACAAGGTTGAGCTTCTGCGTAAAAACAAAGTCCCACAAACTTGTGAGTCGCTGGTTCCAAACTCTCTTATTGTCCTGCAACTGCTTTTCAAACATGAAAGTTATATCAGAGTGTGTGTGAGGGAGACTACCAGCAGGGGGCAGTAGAGACCAGGTGAGCTGTACTTTCAGGTGTGCTTTAGGTTTAACCTCACGTGACCTCGTGGAAAGCAGCAAAATACCAAAATGTAAATGTTAGTCATCTACTGAAGTACTGCACTCAGGTACTATTTAGAGCTATTGTACTTTAATTATTTTACTCTACTTTATACTTTTACTGCACTTTATCTTAGAGGGAAATATTGTACTTTTTACTAAATTAATTGTTCCTTTACATTTTCAGATTTCAAAATATACCTAATAAATAATGATATATTATTATAGATTAAACTCCCCAGCAGTATATAAAGTAATTAAAATGACACAAACCTTCAGCAGCTGCAACATCGAAGTGATGAACACATTAATGCATCAATAATTATAATTGATATTATTCTAAAATGATATATTCTGCATTATGAGTACTTTGGTACTTTAAGTATATTTTGATGCTAATAGTTTTTTACAAAAATGTGAATGCAGGAATTTTACTTAAAAGTATTTTTTACACTGTGGTATTGCTATTTTTTTGTCAAGGAAACAATCTTGAGTACTTCTTTCACCACTGTACTTGAGTACAGTCTTGAGGTACTTGTACTATAGTTGAATATTATCTGGTATCTGGTTTGGGCCCATCTGGGCTCGTTAAAAGGATTCATTTCTTTATTGCACACATATTTTTTCTCACCTACAGCAGATGTTAAGCATAAAGCTAAATGTGTATACAGCCAAAATAATGGAAGTTTGATTGTAAAATAGGCCAAATGTCTAAAACATGCACACCGACTTTGTTATTCAGATGTCGTGAAGCCTCCAGGTGTCGCTGTTGCAGCATTTAATGAAAACACCAGTTTTTTGGGGGAGAAAAATACTTCATTAAGTATCCAGGAAACAATGGCACAGCTGGCAATGCAAGCTAGCAGCTAGTTACCTAGCAGCTAGTTAGCCTGCCCATTAATCATGGCTGACAAGGAACACACGGGGTCAGAAGACTCGGTTATAAACTGCCTGCTTGTGCTGAGAGACATGGAGAGTTTGTTTACCGGCTCACGTCTACAAAGAAATGTGACCAGAGTTGATGTAAAGTGACATAACATTACATAATTACTGCAATTCACAGATTATAATTACAGTCAAAACAGTTGTTTCAATAGAATATGAATGTCCAACTGATGGCAGTGAACGTCAAAATAAAAGTGTAAATGCACCATAAAGGGGAACAGACGTTCTGCCATTCCCAACAGTATTGATAGAGCCAGAAGAAGGTTAGCTTAGCTTAGCATAAAGACTGGAAACAGGGGGAAACAGCTAGCCTGGCTCTGTCCAAAGGTAAAAAAAAAATCCACGTACCAGCACCTCTAATTAACATGTTACTTTAATCACGAACTTAAGTGTAAAAAACAGTGGTGGACGAAGAACTTTACTTTTAAATACCACAATTTAAAAGTCATGCGTTCAAAATTATATTTGAGTAGACGTAGAAAAGTACAATGTACCAAAGTAAAGACAGATTTATATTATTGTATAATAAATGATGGGATGATCCTTATCTTTAATGCATTAACTCCTTAATATACAATCAGGCATTATAATCTGTAACAATGGTTCATATTGTGTAAGACGGTAATGCTGTTATTTATTTATTCTACGGGTCCCAAATGTTCCATGTTATTTCTAAAATATTTCCTGGAAAGATATATTTAATTTGGTGCTAATTGTTTACAAAGAATGAAAGAATTTCAATTAATTCTACTGTAAATCTAGTGTATTTTTGTCAGTAAAAATAATACAAATTTGAATTAAGCTTTTATTTAAAAGAAATAACAAATGTCCCGATATTTAGTACCAAATCACACAGTTCTTTACAAGAACATTTCTTGGAAATTATTAACAAATAACATGCCGACATAATAAAGATGCTGCCAAACATTTTAATCTGTAAAAAACACTATCTGTGTCAAATAAATGTAGTGGAGTAAAAAGTGGAATATATTCCTATATATAAAAATGTGATGGAGTAAAAAATATAAAGTAGCATAAATTTGAAATAGTGGTGCCAGGCTAGCTGTTTCCCCCTGCTTCCAGTCTTTATGCTAAGCTAAGCTAACCCTCTCATGACTGTATAGCTTCACATTCACTTGTTGTATCGCTCTTCTCATCCAACTTTCTGCAAGAAAAGCAAATATTTCCAAAACTATTCCTCTGAAGGCTGTTTTTTTTAAAATATAAAAGGGTTCTGATTATTAGATTAAATGTGAAAGATGGGACTCATTCTGCTGCCTTTTCCCTTCCGACAAAACATCTCGTCCTGCGGGCAGAGGCCACTTTTTCAGAAAGCCTGTCAGATATTCCGGCACAGAAAGACAGAGAACAAGGCCGACACAGAGAAAGCAGGCTGCTGCTGCTGTGTGGAGGGAGAGTGCACACACAGAGAAAAAAGAAGAAAAATTGGTATTCGTGACGGGGGAAGATTGAAGTCCTGTTAAGTGCTCTGCTTGAAAGCATGTCTGGCCTCATTAGCTGTCAGTTGTAACAATACTGAACTGGCAGTGAAGACAGGTTGGAGTCTAGTGGTCATAAATCACTCCTCGACAGCCGCCTGACAAGCTGGGAACCAGTACACAGGCACGGGCACCCTCTCAGCCTGTCAAGACACCGTGCACAGGCACACTGTAATCTTACAAAAATCACCGCAACTGAAATTACATATAGAGCCTGGAAAGAAAGAAAGAAAGAAAGAAAGAAAGAAAAAAGTGGTGTTTTGTCAGAAGGAAATTGCTTTTATTTCACATGTATGTGCACTCGTATGTAACCCCTGCATGGCTGTGTCCATTAGCTAAATGAGCAGTGGCTTCTGTAGGGAGGAGGAGGAGGAGGAGGAGGAGGAATAGGAGGAGGGGGGTAAAGAGCAAGGCCAGCAGGTCATTAATCACGGCCCCTGACATGCAGAGCAGGAGGCCAAGGCTCCCCTATGCATACAGCTGCTGGGCCACACTCAATGCACAGGCGATGTGTTGACCCTCGCTGAACCCCCCCCCCACACACACACACACACACACACACACACACTCCCAGTGCCTGTGGCTCTCATCTGTCCAACTCCCTCTCCGTTTCTGTCACTCATTTCTGTCAGACACCACCTCCTCTTGACCAACCGCAGCGCTTCCCGTTGCAGGTTTTTTTTTAACTTTTCGCTTGAGTCAGTGAACACAACTTTTTCTTTTGGTCCAGATAATATCTCAAAAAAACGACGGGATGGATTGCCGTGGAATCTGGTGCAGACGTTCACGTTCCCCAGAAGATTAATCCTCATGACTTTCGGTGATCCCCTGACATTTCCTCCAGCTCCACCATGAGGTTGACATTTGTTTTCCAAAGCGAAACGTCTCAACAATCTATTGGATGGATTGCCATGAAATTCGCTTCTGACATTCGTGCCACCCTCAGCAGTACGATGGCGTATTGAGGCCGTTGTTGGTATAAAAAAAGAAAATAAATTATGGAGCCGAGGAAGGGGGGGGGGGGGGGGGGGGTAAATGTTCTGAGAAAGAACTCAGGATTTACGAGATCAAAGATTAAATTTGCTCTCTGATTTTAATTCAATACTTTGGTTTCTGAACAAATACCTGCAAAACTAACGACATTCCCATCAACCTAAGCTGTACTTTGTGTTTAACTAGCAAATGTTAGCATGCTAACACGCTAACCTAACACGGTCAACATTATTCCGGCTAAACATCTGCACGTTAGCGCTGCCGTTGTTAGCATTTAGCTCAAAGCAGCTAACCTCTGCTAGTAGATATACTTTTCATACAGTATCTTTAGTTCGTGCGGCTAATATCTAAACTTGACTCATCATCCGGCTGTTTTCCTTCAGTTATATTAGTGACACGCCTCAGAGAGATCGAGCACAACCAGTAAAGAAACTGGGAGCCAAACGTCCTGCTCAAAGGGAGGGGGGGGAGTGGAGGTTATTATTCACTATTCCCACCCATGTTTCCACAGTTCATCCCTCACAAAACAACTCTACCCTAATCTCTTGGTTGCCACAGCTCTTTTTTTTTTAACTTTATATATTAAAAAGACTCTGGGTATTGTAGTTAGAGGTGAGGGCCGGGTCGGTTGGTCTGAGTGAGTCCTGGGTGCAGCGTGACAGCTCCAGTGATTAATGATGACAGACTGTGGAGCTGCTCCTTCATCACATGACAAGCCTTTAACCTCTCAATCAGCCTAAACCCCGTGCACAGAAAAAAAAAAAGGGGAAGGGAGGACTCTCAGAGACAGTGAAATTGTTTCTTAACATTAAAATCATTAAGTCACAAATTGCAAACATCTGCGCCGATGCTTTGTCTGAATTGTCAGTGAGTTACGGAGACGTCTGCCGCCCAGAAAGAAACTCCTCTGCTTTCATTTTGTCTTCTCTCCAGCTTTATCACTTCATCCATCATCCGACTATGAGGGATTCTTTTTTTTTTCAAGTGGTCCAAAAATAAAGAGGACACAGATGTCAACGCTACACTGATGTTTCTAAAAAAAAACTAAAAACGGAACACCATAAAGCCAAAAACCACAATAAGCCACATTTAGACGGAGCTGCTCACAATATGTACTTGAGCTTTACATTACATTTATTTGACAGTTGTGTACGTTTGCAGATTCAGATCGACAATATTAAATATTATAATAGTTTGATTATGATGTTTTCAGATTAAGCAACCCGGTCAACGTATCCTCATACAGCGGTTCATATGATATACAAAAAGTTACTCCTCATTTTTCGTGCATTTTCACACAAAAGTCTAGCAACACGTGTCAATTTCTGCTCGTTATGTGCGAGTATTTCTACACTGTTACATTGCTACTTTTAGTAAAGTAAAAGTACTTCTTCCACCACTGTTTAAGTATACTTTTAATAATACTTTTGTACTTTTACTAAAGTAACTTTTTGAATGAACGACTTTTACTTGTAACAATGTATTTCTACAGTTATATCGCTACTTTTACTTAAGTAAAAGATCAGAATACTTCTTCCACCACTGTTTAAGGAATGCTTTTATTATTACTTTTGTACTTTTACTTAAGTATCTTTTTTTAATGCAGAGTATTAACAGAGTACTTCTACACTCTTACGTCGCTACTTTTACTTAAGTAATAGATCAGAGTACTTCTTCCAGCGCCTCTCGTTCCTCATGTCTCCCGTTTAAAAAAGATGTCGACAGAGGGAGTTTAGTGGTGTACAAGAGGGCAAACGCAATTATGGCTTCGTTGCTAATGTGCATGGCCCCAGCTGGTTTTGATCTGGCTGCGCTCTGAAGGGCTCCGAACTCAGTTGTCAGCTCTCATGCATCACAGACCCGGTGCTTAACGGAAAAACGTGCTTTGGCAGCGACCAGCGGAGGCCTGGAGCCCAGCGGGTGCTGCTGGGTTAGCCACATGCAGAGGAGGGGGTGGTGGTGGTGGGGGTGTGGGGGGTGTGTGTGTGGGGGGGGTGTTGGTGACACCATCCTCTTCCTGCTGCATCTGGATCCTCACGGTCACATTCCCTCATTCCTTTTGGGTTTTCACCCTCTTCATGAATGTAATTGGCCGGCGTGACCCGGAGCAGACGCCACCCAACGCCACAGACTTGGGAGGTCAGAAGAGAAGGACTCCAAAACACACACACACACACACACACACACACACACACACATGCACATACACGCACACACACACACACAGATGGACGGCAACGGAAAGAAAAGAAAAAAGTAAAAAAAAAAAAACTTCTCAAAACCAGAATGAGAAAGAGATGCCTGCATGGAAATAAGCAGACATGATTACTCAAATACAGTCATTAAGGAGGAAATGTTGTTTTTCAGGCTGTCAGGATGATTAATGAGGGACAGAAAATCCACTCAAATGCTGTTGTTTAGTCTAACCAGCAGACCTGATCTCTGCCACTAACGTAGAACAGACAGGATGTGTGTGTGTGTGTGTGTGTGTGTGTGTGTGTGTGTGTGTGTGTGTGTGTGTGTGTGTGTGTGTGTGTGTGTGTGTGTCGGCTTGTTTTACAAGTCCTATGGGGACATAAATCTGATTACAAAGCAACATTGTGGGGACTCGCTTTTTTTTTGGGGAGACAAAATGGGAAAAGAAATTGCACGTGCCCATAACGTAAATCATTACATATAAGGGTTTAAAATAAGGGATCAGCTGGCAGCTGTTATGGTGAGGGTTAGGGTGAGTTTCCAGAAAATGAACATAAGTCAATGTAATGTCCCCAAAAGTCATGAAAACCTGACTGATGTTTGTGTGTGTGTGTGTGTGTGTGTGTGTGTGTGTGTGTTGAATCACTCAAAAAATGTTCAAAGCTTGAAAAGAAAATGTACAAAGGAAAGCTGGAGAGGTAAAGTACTACAACACAGTAATATAGTGTTTGTGTGACACTGAATCACACTGTTTACTGTGTGTCATGTTAATAATAATAATGATAATAATGATGATAATAATAGTATTAATTGACGAGACAAGGACATATTTCCATGACTGGTCAACCGACTGTTCACTAAACTCCCTGAAACAGTGATTGCACATTCATAGCTTAGCTCTTGTATTTAGGCACAAGAGATTTGCAATGGATGTGTCCACGTTTAATATGCGGCTCTAGTTATAGTCATATTTAGCATTCAAAGAGTTTGTCTTTTAACCGAAAACACAAGATTAAAAGTGTAAAGAAGGGTGGGAATATGGAGGTACAGGGTACCGCCTTAGCGCAGACATCCTTCATACCTTCCAGTATTATAACTCTGTTAAAGGTTGACTATAATATATGACTATAATATATATATATATACATATATATATTATATTGATGCAGGTGGTGTCACTCTTTTTGCAGAAACCAGGTCATGTGTTTTTTGAAGGCCTCTGGAAATAGCATTTGACGCTAAAACACGTACTTCGACCAACATTTTTATGTTTGGATTTGAATACACAAGAAACACCAAAGGGATGCTAAAGAGTTATATAAAAAAAAGAAAAAACTAATGGACCTCTGGGTGATATGACAGGTGTGTCACTTGCATTTTGTTGTAGCTACTTAATTCTTGATTGTTGGTGATGTTGTTGTTGCACCTTGTTGCTAAATCTTTAATTGTAATGTATTTTTGTTGTTGTAATTGTCTGACAGTTGCCACAGACAGGAAGATAATTTACAAAAGGATAAATTAACTAACTGAGAATGGACACAACGTAAAACAGAAGCTGCAACCGTTAGCATATCCCGCTAACTAGCTTACTACGTACAGTCACGTCACTTCCGAGGCCAAGAAATATTTCATTTAATACATTTTTGTGGGGTTATACGTTACGTTCGTGGCGGCACATTCACTGTGTAGTGTTTGTAGAGTCCCATCCTGAATGCTATCAGAGTTTAAGCAAACGTTAGCGACTCGGTCACGCTCTTTAATGGATTTGCACGGGCAACCAAAGCCAAACTTATAACCTGAGATCTCTTCATTTGCCAAACACACTCGTTAGTCCTGGAACATGGAAACATACTGCTTTATGTAAGCTAACATTAAGTAGCCAATTAAGGACATGTCAAAATGAAGGAGAAAGGGTTACCTCACTTAAAATACCAGGAAAAACAAGCTCTGCACTGTAATACGAGATAAATAATGCTGTTTCTCATTATCAATGTAAACTGTGTGTGTGCTTTGATTGACAGGCGTAGCAACAGTAACTAATATGGGTCGTGTTCATTTCGTTTACATGGCCGACTCATGCTAATAATGAAAAATGTTTCCTGTAAATTGTTTTTAAAATATGCCGTTTTCTGATGAAAAGCAATCAAAGACATCTTTTACAGCACCAAGTTCTTTCAAAAATACAGTTTATGCTGCAATAAGATCACCTGGTCCACAGTGAACGTGTCAACACCTTCCAGAGAAAATTAGCCCTCTTTGTGAGCTTTTTTTCCAGCTCGTTTTGTGCCAGAAAGTCCTTCAGAAACTCCAGATGTTCTCCCCAAAAAATCATGCTGGAAGGCTGATAAGGAATCAGCTTTCAACAGATGCCTTGTGCCTCAGGACTCAGTGATTTAGTTGCTGTGAATGATGAAACAGGGTTTCAGTGTCTCACAGCCTGACAGGCTTTTATAATTATGAAGGCAGCTGCGAGGCCGGGTGACGTCATGTCAGCGGATGGGAACCAGAAATGAGATGGTACATTAGCTTTCTAGAGTTTTTGTGTTGATGTATTTGTTAAAGCGTGATATACAATCACTGGAATGTGGAAATGGAGCACAAGTGAAGCAGGTTGTCTTGTCCTTGGAAATAATCTATAGCTTTTTCTGCAGTGTGAGATTCCGTTTAAGGCTCTGGAGGAAAGCAAGTAACTGTTAATTTCATTATCTATTAATATAGAGATGATTTCAATAAATCAATTTAATTTAAGTTTATTTTCCTGCACTGTGAGTTCCAGCTGAAGGTTCCAGGAATGCAGCTAGCATGGATAAAAGTTGCACCACCACCAATATCTCAAAATAGTACAACAGTATTGAGTTTGAAAGATGTCACTGTCATTAACGAAAAGTGCATGAATATTTTGTTGGTAAAACACCTAATACGAATGAAAGCTGTCTTTGAAATGATTAGATATTTGTTTTTTAAAAACAATACATTTCACAAGGAAAGAATTTAATTAAATATAAATGATGGGATGATACAATCTTAAATTCACTCCCCTGCTCTTCTAGACAAACCCTTTTATTTGCTTTACTGGTTTATTCATCGGGGACAAAACACATGAATTCACATTAAAATACATGAATGTGTGAGATTTATCCAAAAGGCTCACCTTCATGTGCTGCTCCTCTCTTAAGAGACAAGACACATCATGATGTTTCCTCTTGATTAAACTTAGACGACAACCAGGTTTCGTTGGTCACCAATAGGTGGCATCCCAATCCAACACTTTACTTCCAACTATACCTTTAGTGCAGCAAAAACACAACTTAAATCCAGCAAATTAATAACACCATTTCTCCCATATATCAAGTCCAAGAACGGCATCGACTGACCTACATTGTTCGTATGAGCAGCTAACTTGTTTCTTAGATTTAATAAACTTAAGTGTGTCTGATCCAGGTTCATTCTGGTGAACCTAAAACCTCCAGTTAGGACCTACAGGAGGATTTCATGCCCTCCTGCCGAACTCGGACACCCCACAACAGTGTCTCAGACCGCTGAAACAGGAGCGCTTTCTCCTGTTACAGCCGGGGGCCGCCTGTTCTGACCCCTGTGGGTCCCTTGTCAGAGCTGTGAGCGACCAGCGTGGGTCATCTATACTTCGCCCAGGGAGTCCCAGTGTCATGTTGCTAGGAAATGGCACATTACCGCTGCCAATCATGGAGTAAGTGGAGCGACAGCCGGGACGTCATCTTGGCTCTGATGCTTATCAGGATCCTACAGCGTGTATACGTTACATCCTGTCTGATGGGTTTTGACTTGTACGTCTTTCTTTTGTAAAACACATTGTTAAGACCTGAGTATTGAATAAGGATGCTGTTGCTTTAAGGTGACACTGCTTTTACTGCAGAAAGAACAGAGGAATGTGAGCTGTATCCCTGTGGTCCGCTCATATGCTGCTCTGTCGACACGGAAGTAAAGCACACCTCAGTCATCAATCATGCGATTCTCTCACTGTAAAAATAGCCACGGGTACAAATCCACTCAAAGCCAGGCTGAAAAGTTTACATCTTGCTTTCATTAGCAGACATACAAGACGGGATGAAAAGGAGGAACAACAACTATCTATCTATCTATATATGTATAGATATGTATCTATCTATCGTAAACAGTTTAAATATTTGGAAATAGTTGTGTCAAGAACAAAAGAAGTGAGCTGAGAGAGAAGAAGTGGAATGTAACTCAAGTAGTGCACCTGCAGTAAATATGAGGTACTTTTACTTGAGTATTCCATTCTATGCAACTGCTCCACTACATCTCAGAGGTAAATAATGTACTTTTTACTCCACTACATCTACTTCTTCAGATAAATAAACTCTTTAAAAAGCCTCTTGGATCGGCTGCAAAATGCATCGTCACAAAGCTGAAAACAAGCTGTTTGTTCTTTTTAGAGATACGTGGTTCTCACAGGACAGAGACGCTACAAACATGATGATCTTATAGAATCTGATGCATTGATGTAGATTAAACTAATAACAGGACATAAAGGAGTGAACATGCAACATACACATTAATGCAGCAGGAATATTAATCCAGAAATCATCAGATATGATGATCACAATGAGTACTTTTACTTTAAGAACTTATTCTGCTGAAATGTACTTTTACTTCAGTAAGGTTTTGAATGCAGGACATTTACCAGTAGTGGAGTATTTTCATAGTGTGGTATTAGTACTTCTTTTACCACGTTCTCTCTACACTGGTTTCAATGAGACAAGGGCGAACTCAAGTGAAGAGGTGCAACAAATTGACATGAAAGAACCTGAGATGATCACCAAAATCTGATTGTTATTAGAGATAAAGAGTAAATAAAAGCTATTCAACTTCAAATATGTGATTTTAACACTTTGCTGCATGAAACTGAATGAAACTTATAAGAGGACTCATGTTAGACCAGGACCAAAGGAAATGAAGACAACAGAATTTACATCTTCAGTGTGATTTATTTAACAAAATATGACCTCCACTTTAACTGGACACCACCACAGGGTGTTCCAATTTTTACATAAAAAATATCACATCTCATTTTTATTGATTTGCTGTGGAAATAATAATAAAAAAAGAAAAGCTGAGGAGTTCAGAGAGAGAGAGAGACACACAGAGAGACACAGAGAGAGAGACACAGAGAGAGATGTGATTTCAACATTCATTCACGAAGAAGTTCTTAAGACGTTTTTTTCGACATCTGTCATCTGGGGCGTCCAACATGTCTGCTCAGAGGATTGTAAAAATGAGAATAGATTTATGTGGTAAACAACAAAGCCAGATCTCCCAGTAAAAAATAAATACAACTTCTCAGTAGGAATAAACAAAACGTAAGGAACCAAAACAAATCATCGCAAACCATTTGGGCTGACTAAACGGTTGAAGGGTGTACGCTGCGTCGGGCTTACATGCATCTCTTTGCGGGGAGAAAGCGACTGTGGCCAGACTCGCATCAGTCCACGGCTGCAGCTTATTGCCATCCCTGCCACACCACATTTTTCCGCACTAAATCATCATCATTTGCAGCGAGAACCCTGAACATCCAAAGAGCTATTACGCGGCCGTCCAACCATCAATTTGCGGAGCCCGCGGGGCGGCAGAAGTCGCCCGAGGGCGGTCACTTCTGCTGCAGAAGTATCCCAGCAATGTGCAGACATGCAAGAGCCACACGTGTCCTCTGATCTTTAGCAGTGGAGCCTGATTAGAAACACCCAAATCTCAAAATATAATGTGTGAAGAAAGATTTGCACCCTTCCACGTCCAAGTTCCACTTGAATCCAGTCAGAGGAAGAAGAAGCAACTTGGCGCAATTAGGTTCGAAGCTTTAAAGGAATAGTTTGCCATTTGGTAAAATTTGCGTAGCGGCTTTCTGGTTGCAAAGTTAAATGAGAACAATGAAACCACTCTTCTATCTGTCTATAAGCTACAGGCAGCAGCTGGTTAGCTTAGCTTAGCACAAAGGCAAACAGCTAGCCTGGCTCTGTGCAGCAGCGCCCCTGAAGCTCACTTATTAACACGTTATATCTCGTTTGTTTAGTACTTACAAATACTGAAGTGTACGCTGTTAAATTTGCCGTTTTCCAAAAGGTTACGTGCTGGACTATTTCTTGGGTGGAGTCCCATCGCGTTGATGGAAACTGGTCCCCCATAAAACGGTGATATTACGTTTTTACGCTTCGTTTTCTTTTATGTATCAAACAAACAACATTCAAAACGTGCTGGTTGGTGGATTTTGTCCCATGTGCACAGAGACTGGCTAGCAGTTTCCCCGTTTCCAGTCTTTGTGCTAAGCTAAGCTAACTGGGCTGTGGTTTCATATTCAAGAGAAAGATACGAGACTGTTATCAATCTTCTCATCTGACTCTTTGCCAGAAAAGCAAATAAGCGCATTTCACAAAATGTCGAACGTCTCCTTTGAACATATTAAGCGGGTGGTGTGCATCACTGGTAGCCCAGAGCGGATGCAGATCCAAGTCTTTGACTGTAGAGAGCGTAATGAGGGTAGTACGGGCCTGTGGTGGGCAGAGAGTGCAGGGAGATGGAGGAGGGTCCAGGGGGCATATGGACCTTGTTGTAGGGGTGATAGCGAGCTAAACCCATGCCGGGCGGCGCCCTGAGAGAGAGGGAGCTGTGCATGGAGCCTGGGCTGCTCTGGTGGGGGAGGTGGAGGTGGCAGGAGGCGGGTCCAGAGGAGGAAACGGCGAGCATCTTACTGTCCATGCCCACGGGCATCGCTGTGTGCGTGCGCAGGTGAGCCAGGAGCTCGTCGGACGTGGCGAACCGCTTGTCGCACGGCCCCCCCGCCGAGACCCAGTTGCAGGCGTGGGGCTGGGGGTCGTTGGGGAGCATGAAGCCGTACGTGTAGAGGGGGTGCGACAGGGAGGAGGACACGCTGGACGACATGGAGCTTTGGTGGAGCGAGTGCAGCGGGTGGGAGGGGTACACCAGCGGGAAGTTTGATTTGAGGGTTGGGGAAGGGTCGTGGATGCAGGAGTTGCAGTTGCTTCCGCCGAGATGGGACATGCTCGGAAAGCTGAGACAGTAGGGGTCCCTGCATAGACTCTGCATGAAGGACGGAGGGGAGGCCCCTGTGAGCGGGCTGGAGCTCGGGTGCTTTCCTCCCATGCCGAGGCCCGACTTTGTCGGATCCATCCCGGGAACGAACTGAGACGGGTAGCCGGCGTACGCCCCCACGACAGATCCGTGGTAGCCCATGTTAGAGGGCAGGGGGAAGAGCTGGCTGGTTTTGTAGGGAGAAATGGGCGTGATGCGTCCGTGGCCGAGGTTGGGCTGCGCGGACTCCGCTTTGCCCCCCTCGTGGTTGGAACCCCCGTCAGAGCTGCCGTTGCTGCAGTTCGTGACGGCTCGGGCGTGGCTGGAGTTTGCGTCGTGCGGACTGTCCGAGCCGGCCTTGTTTACGTCCGCGTCCTTTTTGGGGTTATTGCTGCTGCTAGTGGTGCTGGTGGGGCTGCCCTGCTCGTGTGCAGCTTCTCCACCAGGAGTGTGAGAGCGTGGCTGTCCACCAGGAGACTGGCTCAGTTTGTGATGCTGCTGCTGCTGCTGCGTGTGTCCTGGTGGGGTGCTGCTGCTGGCTCTGGAGCTGGGTGAGGCAGCGTGGGCTGGATAGGACTGCTGGCCATTGGTTGAATTTCCATTAGTGGTGACATTATTGCTGGGTACTCTGAACCCGACTTTATCGCTGCTGCTGCTGGTAACTCCGTCTCTGCGAGAGTCTCCACCACCTTTGTTGTAGGGCTTGAAGCTACACTTGTCCTCCGGGGAGGGGCGGTGCTCCCCGTGCTTCGACCGACCGCTGGACTCCTTGTCCCCCTGGCTGCTGGAGGAGCTCAGCTTGGAGGAGGACGGAGGGTCTGGTTTACCGATCTGAGAGCAGGTCTGTGCCAGCAGGGCCAGTGGACTCTTCTTGGCATCCAGCTACAATAAAATAAAGATTGTGATTAGCTCTTGATTTTTAAAAAGGTTTTAAGGCAAATAATACATTAATAATAAGCAAAGTCTGTTAACTAATTAACCAAACGGACGTTAGTCCTTTGTAGGCCTATTAACTGTTGGGTTTCTTAACTTTAACAGTTACTAGCAAGTAATTAGCAATTCTTTTGACTAATATTTTCTCAATTAATCCTGATCACCAATAAAATAATAGAAAATAGTGAAAAATAGGATTTCAGAAACCAAAAGAACGTATTCAACTTGCTGCTTCTAGAGCTCAAACGATTAGGTGACAGAAAAATAACCTGAAACTATTTCTAGAATCGATTTATGGTTTCAGTTATTTTTCAAGATACATTTTAAAAAAGCCAAAAATTCTCTGCTTTAAACTTCTTAAATTAGACGATTTGCTGCTTTTCTTTGTCAAATATCATAAACTGAGTATCTGTGGGATTTAAGGGTTTTTGGGTCAACAAAAGAAAACATTAAAAGACATCACCTTGGGCTCTGGTTAGTTGTGTTATGTTGTTTTTTGTTGTTTTTTATTTCTTTTACAATTTATCAATAATGAAAATAATCAATAATTGCAGCCATACTTGTTTGCTTTGTCTGACCAATGAAGTAAAACCTAAAAAATAATAAATTAAATGTCATATGTGACAAAGATACATCAGTACTCCCATTAAAGACACACAACGACTTGATTATCAAAACAAGTGGCTTATTATTGACTATTTGATTAATCGACTAATCGCTCTAATTAAAACATAAGTTGTCATTACTTTAGAGTGTTAATAAAAAAACAGTTATGTAATCTGTATGACAACAACAGTGAGGCAGAGGAGCATTTGTTTGTTGGATTTTATTCTCTTCTAGAATATAAATCAGGATTTGTCTTCGCTGTCATAACGGATGACACTGCGATTCATTTTCACCACACTGCTGTGAAATCACAAAACACTGCAGTGCAAATATAGATCTCGACATATTCCTTTCTAAATGACAAACATGTTTGTTTCTAAAGACAATAAATACCTCGATGCTCACTGGCGCGGGCGTCAAAGGCTGTAAATATTCCGGGTGTAGCAAGTGTCCGGTGTGCGCAGTCAACATCTTGAGAACTCGGATGGGGAGCCGCTTTGCCTGCCGAAGTGGGTCCAGAGGGGTCAACAGAGACACCACAGCACCGGGACGAGGCTTTGTACTGTCGCTGGTCTCACTGAGCTCGATCCGCTTACTTACTGGTCCTGAAGGGAGATATTTCATTGGGGAGAGGGCGCTGCGCTTTAGGTGGATGTGCGTCAGGATACTTTTAGTCCAGAATAGTGTTTACGGGTGATAAATGTAATCCATGCAGTCACCAAAAAATAAAAACGCACACACAGCTGGACGTCCTTAAATGTCCCGAAGGACGGAGAATCCTCTCAGCTCAAGCATCACCGACAACGGCTCCTATACTCCAATTTTAAAGACAAAAAGAAGTCCGCTGTGTGAATAATGCGCAAAATGGAGACAGTGTCCGTCCTGTTAGTGCATTAAAAAAAGACCAGAGTTTACTTTATATAGTCCAAGAGAGGAAACGTCCCACTGCGTGCTTTCGGTCCGGACTTCAGCAGCTCACTGATCACACCAGGCAGGACTTCAAAGTGTCCGCTGGGCGGCCGCATCACTCACGAGGTGGGCGGGGAGGACGCGCGTGAGGGCGGAGCGACGGCGTCCTCAAAGTGACAATACTTTTGACTCTAGTGGAGGAAGTACTCAGAGCTTTTACTTAAGTACAGGTAGAAATACTACAGCATATATATACTGTTTTATATATATATATATATATATATATATATATATATATATATATATATATATATATATATATATATATATATATATATATATATATATATAAAGCTTAATAAAAGCATCAAAATGTAAACATTATGCAGAAAGTCCCATTTCAGATTCATAATATATTATTGCATTAGTGATGCATTAGTGATGTGATGCATTAGTGATGCTTGTCACCATAATGTTGCAGCTGGTGAAGGTGGGGCTCATTTAAATTACTTTAAAATATACTGATATCTTGTAATTTATTAGTTGACTTATATTTTGTATTAGTCTTAATCTGCAAAGTAACTAAATGTTTCATATGAATGCAGTAAAAAGTAAATTTGCCTCCAAAATGTATTGGAGTAAAAGTACAAAGTATAGCAGAAAAGGAAAACTACTCAAGTGAAGTACCTTCAAATTGTGCTTAAGTGCAGTACTTGAATGAATGAATTAGTTACATTCCACCGCTGTCTTTGCAATATGTAAGTTTGCATTCTGATAAATATTAAAGTTTATTGTCACATAACTGTGGTTTACTCACAAAAAACCCTTTAAACAAGTTATAGCATTAAATGTGCAACAAATGGGTTGTGTGCCGACAGTGTCATGAGCTCTCCGGTTATTAGGAGAACAACGTGATACTTTGATTATATTTGTGGGGATTTGGGTTTTTTATTTCCTTCATTAATCATCTGTCATTCTGCTCTCTGAACTAGATGAACCGAGGTTGAGCCAGTCCACGATGTTTATCTTTATACAGCGACCAACTGTCCTACAAAATGACCCATTTAATTCAATTTTACGCAAAGAACAAGATAATCACATCCATCTTTTGTGCATTTATAAGCTGGACAGTTATGGGGCCCCATATTCTGGATGAAATTATTTGTAAGAGTTGCACTGTCTAGATGTTGTGGCCGATCAGGAGACGCACAAATAAAAAAAAAGCATAAAATTCGTGGCTATAAGATGTTGTCGACCATGACTAAGAGAAGCGATATGATCTCACATGAGGTTTCAGTGCAAAATCATGAGCGTTGGATCATACGGTTCAATTTCAGGGAGCAGTTTTAACATCTTTGACACGTGACCGTTTAAACTCAAAGGTTAGTCGAAATGGAAAAACTTAACTTTGCTCAAAATGTCAAACGGTATAATTTCCAGCTCGTGAAACATAGATCTAAAGGCACGAGCAGGAACTTCACCGCTGACAACTTCAACAGAGAGCGATACCATGAGTGTACTGGGACGCATGCGGTGCGCGGACCCCCTTATTAAAACTAAAAATGCACTTTAGTGAGTGTCACGGTGCTGAGAACAAAGTCAGCGAGCAGTGGAAATAAGTCGTACGGTCACATGAGTCATCCTTCACTCAGCTGTCGACAAGCAGATGAGTACAGGGCAAACACCAAAGGGGGTTTACCAGTTGAGATGCTTGTTTTTCACAGCAATTTAGGTTAAAAAGATTTCTGAGCGTTTCCTTGGTGTTTAACTCAGTCAAATCAGAACACAAAGTGGTGATACACACATTTATAGATTCAGTGTGACTTATACTTTTTTACCCGATGTCCAACTAAACTACACGTCCATAAATCCGCTTCAAAAGCAAAAGAGATGCTCCAGAACTTGCCTCATCATCACTCATCATGTCTTTAAGTTTGCTTCAGTATCAAAGTAAAGCAGTGAAAGCTGTCTGTACATCCATGGGCAGGTTGCAAACAGGAACTAGCTAATTCTGCATGCTTTTAAAGGGGGACAAAACATTCAGCTGAATTGAAATGTTTTTTGCAGCTGTTCCTATGTTAACTTTCATCAATTGCATCATGTCAGCAGCTATAGCGATTATATGTTATACATCAAATGGCTCGACCCACTCTTATTACCTCATTGCATGCGTTTACCGTTTGTTCTTCACTACGTGATGTGAGTCATAGAACAAACGGGAAAAGACATAAATGTAGTTGACAGACGCACAAACAGGTCACATATTTTCTAAATGCTTAATTCTCTTCCCTTTGAGGTTCACACACATGTTCAGCAAGTCATGCTGAATACCGTCACCATCTCTATTATTTTAAGGTTCGAGACATTATGCACTCATTTTCTTTCAATAAAAAAAGTTCAGGCGTGTTTTGACGCGTGGTGTGACGGATCATTTGTCTTCTCGCTTTTGCTCTGAGCGTAACATTTTCTTTTAAAAAATCAATAAAGCACAAATAAAATGTCACCACAGTCTATTTTGTTTTCTTTTTTAAATGAATGCCATTCATACCGGGGAAGAAACACCTGATAAAGACGGATCGCCTCAATATTAATGTTCTATAAATCTGGAATGTTAATAACTTTATTGCATTACCGCCTGCTGACTGACTTTGCAATGAGCTAATTTTGTTAACCTAATTATACAATGAATTGGTTAAAGTACTTAAAAATTACGGCTGACAAGAGCTATTAGCAGCAGCCCAAAATAGTCTCAGTCTGAGAGTCTTTGAATCTCTCAATCCTTTTGCCGCCTCAATTGAGTGCGAAATCATTCCTAATCCCTCATAACCTGTGGCCAAAAGGCTGCATAATGTGAATTAGTTGATGGATATTTGTACATATCCTGCAGGCTCCTCCTTAATCTTCAAAAGGAATGGTTCACATGTAAATATAGGGAAAAGGGAAATACATTAATACTGGAAAAGGGTTAGAATGTAGATTATTTAAAACAAATTATCTTACAAGACTTGTTAACTATGTGACATCAGCATTAGGTCACCGTTTAAAAAAAAAAAAAAGAACTAAAGCAACTGTCGCCTTGACCTCGAGCCCTAAACAGCAGAAACAGCCACTCTCAGCAATCCATCAATGTCCAATTTGTGATAAGAAGCAGAGAGTGGGAGCACCATCTCATCAGCAAACAAGGTCACAGTCTGCAGCGCTGCAGAGGAGACGGCACTAGTGTGGCTTTAGGGGGAAACAGACACAGCAGGAGCAGCGGGTTTCTCCTCACTAAGTGCTGGCACAGTGCAGTAGTTGTTAGAAAACTAGGCAGGGATCTACATCAGGGTATTTAATCATTTCATAAATCTATGAACCACAGTATTTAGCAGAGCTTCTCCTGTAGGATTTGCAAAATCAAAGCACATAAAAAAACATAAAAACTGCCGAAAGTAAAACGCCTGTATGCATCCGTCTGTATTATAAAGTCACAAAGAGGTCGCAGACGAAGTGTAATAAACGATATGACTGAAATGATCCCGGCACGGTGTGGTAATTTGGTATTGTGTGTAAAGAATAACAGCATCATATGGAAACCAATCATTCTTGATTTCCGATTATTGATGCAGGTTTAGAGGCAACACCCAAACCCCATATCCAAAGGAACGCAATGTGCAGGTGCAGATCTCTTCAGACTGAGAAATATTAGTAAGGGAAAAGGAGACCATGGGGGAAGAGAGAGAGAGAAAAGAGAAGGTCAGACACTGAGAAAGAGGCCACAACAAACAAAAGGGCTCTTCTCTTTAACTTCTCGTGACTTGCCTTGAAGTTGGTCATTAGCGGAGACAGGTTTCCTCTTGTTCCCTTATCTTAAAAACATAATCAAAGCGGCAACACGACGAAAAACAATGAAACCAAAAGGGACTGAAGCCGGTCTTAAAGACTCCCAACTACAACGTAAATGGTGTTTGGACTGTGATAAGAGGCAGATGGATTGACAGACATTTATAGAGCTCCAAACACCAGATGTGTCCTTTCTGTAGCTTTTGGTCTTTCACCCTAGAATGAGACTGAAAGCTGCTTCTGAAACACTCTCTTCTAATTTAAGTCTATTTGACACTTAAACCTTCTTGTAGAGCTGTTCATTATAGCACGAGGAATATGCAGCTCACAACAACAGCAGTGGCTGTTTGGCAAAGTTTATTGTATTTGCTGAATGAATAGGTAAACAAAAGCTACTTCCCATTGCTAGCTGATGAATTTTGATTACATTGGCTGAAATGACGACTGTTGCTAGCAGATTTTAGCAGGTTTAGCTAGCGAGCTAATTAACACTTGGTTGAACACTCAAGTGTCCAGCTGACTATTTTAATGCGTCCAGCTGATTTGTTCTTAATGGCCTCTCTTTTGCGTTTTGGAGTCTTAATAAAATCTCTGCAAAACCAGTACTTTGGCATGGCTACGCATCAGTCTCGACTTAAAATGTCGGTAGATTCAGGTGGATACATTGGTCTCTTGTGATTGGTTAGGATATGATATGGCTAATATCAGGCAGGACTAAACAAAAACTTGGGTGAACGTATCGCTGTCTCACTGGAGTGTAAACTTTAGAGGACAGAGCCGCTAGCGTTAGCTTAAAGTCTGATACGGTAGCATCTTAGCTCCAGCAAAGTGGGTGTTCAGGTCCTGAATGTTTTCTAATCTAATATAGTATCTAACTATATAATTAGGATGATATGCTCGTTAAGATTTGGCAGTAATGCTGGGTTAGCATTATAAGAAGTAAGCTAGTTAGCCAGACATGCTATCTCAGTAGCTAACTAGTGATTAAACACTCTGCTTAATCCATTCCACACAAAATACAAGCAAACTGCATAAGAAGAAACGCATGAGAAAATATACTTCACATACTTGCTTACGTACAGTACAGCATGAAACAGAATATATGAATGCTGAGTCTGTTGATCATTAATGCAAAAAATCATCATAATGCACTCATCAGCTTGCCTAGAATATGCCCAATGATTAAGTCTGTCCACCTGTCTAATCAACTTTCCCTCACATTTTTTAAATCATTAAAGATTGTTGGGGTTTTTTTTCAGCACACACACACATAAAAACACACACTTTCTCAGTAGCACAGATGCATTTTGCATGTCCTGTGGGTGGAAACGATCCGTAGAGATCCGGCTGCCAGAGGATGCCAGCCTGCAATCAGATTGTACTGTGCTGTTCAGAGAAATTTCAATGTGACATCAAAGATAGTTTTTCACACCCTTCTAGATTTGGCTTTTTGTAGAGGATCTTATTCCAAAAACTCAGAGCTGCCTGCTGGCAACCGTGTGAAAAAAAGGGTTCTTGTTTTAACTGCTTTAAAAGGCAAAATACCATTTTTTTTAAAAGCAGCTTTCTATTTAAATTCATGTTAATACTGAGAGCTATACTTTATATTTAAAGACAAATCAATGTGGATGTCTTCTATTTTAATTCAAAATCTGAGAGCAAACGTGTATGTTAGAGAGCATAACTAGCACTGCATAACATTATTTTGTGGGTTTTCAGGTTACATTAGGAAAAATAAAAAACCTGCTGGACTGGTACATCCACTGTGTGGGAGCCAAGACGCTACTATTACAGAGTTTAAAGGAACGTTAGCATTCAAACAGGACGCCGACATGTCGCTGTAGCCCCAACCCTTTAGCATTATGTCATGTATGTAGCCATCAAGTGGGTTTATTTATTTATTATAACATTTTGAGGCGACCAAAATGTTAGAATTAGCTTTAATGAACTGAAAACACACCGTGAAAGGTTTAAAGTTGGAAGACGAAAACACAGATAACTTTCAGACCGGACAACGCTGTGGTAGCGACCTGTCAATCACAAGGTAGCCCCGCCCTAAAGACTCTAAATGGACCATCATTTACTAAATGAACATCATGCTGTATTGAAGAAGCCTTGAAACTAGAGATTGAGACTATAAACTCATGTTTACAATGTTTACTGAGGTAATAAATCAAGAGAGAAGTAGAGTCATTTTCTCATAGACTTCTACACAACCAGAGGAGTCGCCCCCTGGTGGACATTAGAGAGAATGCAGCTTTAAGACACTTTTCAGAAGCGGAGGTTGCCGCCTGGGTACACAAACAAGTCCGCCAGAGCCAGAGACGCTTTGGAGGTCATCGAGGCAGCTAGCGACAGCTGTTTTTTTGTGTGTTAAAAGTGCTGTTTATCTTTGTAAATTCCATGTGTGTCATGCTAAGATGGAAAGTTTGCCAAACGTTTTGACAAAATTCCCAAAACACTGCGTTTTCAACGTACGTTACTTAATTAATTATCAGAGATATTTGACATCCAGTCTTGCAAAAAAAGCACTTTTACTTCTGAGGGCATTTGAGCGATCTAGTGGACCCGTTGCTCGACCGCTGCAGGGAAATTGATTGTGACTGCACAGCCCTGGAGGCGCTAAACAAACCTTTCCATTAATGCCTGCAGCCTTCACTCCACACAGTAGCTCGGCAATCATTTACCATCGATCCCCCCTCTGTTTGAAACACTTCGACAGATGCAAAGCGGAGGCCAGGCTTATCACATTTGTCAGGGCCTGTGCCACGGATTTATCTAAAGCCGACGTCCATCTTACTCACACGGCGTGAAAGTATCACACCGCACTGCAACACATCCTTATTGGGAACATAAAACCAATCAAATTACAGCTTTTGGCTGGTAAAGAGGCATTCCTAATAAGCTAATAGGCCTGTCTAAAATCTGGAAGTTGCACAATAACGAGTACATTTTGGGATTGAGCTGGGGTAAATGTCCAAAGCAAGGCAATATGGTTTCTATATTATGAATTGCTTCCGTATGCTCATTGAGACACATGGCATTGACTTATTTTGATGAAATAGTTGTTGATGCAATTGTGCAGTTTAGTTTTAGTTTTGCATTTGAAACAGATGCAATAATGATGAGTTTACTGAATTGTTGGTCAAAACAAACAAGCCCCAAATGGGCAGAAATTCAGTTGTAAGACAGTTTTTAGGGGAACTAGGCCGCCTTTAGGGTGTGGCAAAGTATCTAAAAGCAAAGACAGAGAACAATGGACAAATTGTAAAGATGAGAGAGTGAGCTCTTCAAAACCGCATGAAGTCGAACCTGTAAAAATATACTGTACGCCGCCACACTGATAAAGAAACCGTTGAGTGCTAAATGTGTCCTCTTAGAGCCATTTTGTATTTCCTACAGATTTCCCCGTGTTGATAAAGAGAAAGAGGGCGACACTGAAGTCAATTGCTCTCATACTGGAACCCCATTAATCCTGAGCCTGTCTATAAAATCAAAGAAGAAGCGGTTAGCTGTAACGGAGCGCTGGAGCAGGAAGTATGTCACGCATTGATTCCCCCTGTTCAATAAGTTACCCTGATAGAAAACCCTGTGGGTTATTTAAACAGAGCCACGGAGGGGAAGCAGGGAAGGCGCTCTCTCTCTCTCCTCGCATGCTCCCTACTTTGATGGCTTTATTTACTTAACCCTCAGCACAACCCTCATCCATAAATGTCAGGAACGAATCCACGCACCATTTAAGAAACCCCAAATGAGAGCTACACCAAACATAGGCTGTGTTCCTGCGTGCCTACAGCTGCATAATCACCGGTCAGCGGCAACCGTTTCCAAACCCCGAAAAAAAAAACACCATTTACAGAAGGAGAAGATGCATTTCAGCGTTCGTCCCACATCTGTCATCGCTCAGCGCGCACCACACGCCTCCTCTGCTCTCCCTCAAGACATGCCAGCACAGCAGACAAAGTCTGTCATAACACTTGACTTGTGGTTTAACAGACTATGGCAACACTGGAAGGTGGTAAATGAGATTGCTTTCTTTGTTTGTATTTCTGTCTTTGCAAATAAATCAAACCGAGAGCGCGCATGTTGCACCGAATAAAATCAAACTGCCGTGCAGTAACTCTGTGGAACCGCCTTTAATTTCAAATTCTGTCAGACATTGCAATATGTCCCGTAGGCAAAAGGTGTCCGGTTTCAACGCTGTGTGTGTGTCGTGACAGTTGAGGGGAGCTGTGAGAGGTATGAGGGCGGCCATATTGTGCCCTGTCAGTCACAGGAGGGGAAGAAGAAAGGGCTGTTGTCAAACCACTTGTCAGGCTTTGATGTAACAAAGGGCGGAAGAGCTCAATTAAAAGGCCATTATTGTGTTAGTAAATCAACGCCCATCCGCCATGTCACTTCAAACAAATGATCCTCACCCGGCTGCGCCAGCCTCATTTATTTCATGCATGATAGTTGACTGCAGAGATCAAGATAAAGGATGCAGCAACCGCTCAGCTGCAACGTTCGAGGAGTTGGAAGGGGGGGATGAGGAATTGTTTCAAATGAAAGCAGCACTTAGTCTTATTTACAGTATGTTTTACGGCTAATTCTGAAGATCATGCGTGGCACCCTGTTTCTAATGCTCAAAAAGTCATGAATTACTCTGTTGATCACCCAACAGGCCTCTCCCTTTGGTTTGCGATGACAAAGTGCTCTATTTAGGAAGTTAGATTGAAATGTCTGGGGTCTAATTTATCGCTCCGGGATGAATACATGAATGTGAAGTAGCGCCATATTTCACACACGCCGCCCCCACCCTCGGACAGAATATTATTACCGCTGCCCCAGAAAGTTGCGCAGGGAACCGTTTTTCACCTGAACAAGCATTACGGTGTCACATTGAACATTATTCACCGTGTGCAGAGCGGTCTGACACGCCGTGAAATATTTTCTGTGCTGACCTCAGATTTTCTGCTGAAGTGCAGAGTTTCCCCCTCCGGCTCCAAATGTACGGCGAACTTTAGAGGAGGTGAGATAATGTCGTGATTTTCCACAGAATCATAAATACAGATTTACTCCTGATATCTTTGAAGCATGGATTACTCCTTTTCCACTGTTCACCTCCCGCTGTTTCACTCCCACTTGTTCTCTGTAACTCAAATCCCGTATGGGACGTTGAGTTACAGACGCATTGATAACTTCTACTCAGAGGAACATCTGGTGAAAAGATTACACTTTAATGTGTTATTCTGTGGGTAAATCACATAAATATACCTCATATTAACGGTAATATAATAGAGTTTAAGGAGCAATACACCACTTTTGGTCGGATTTCAAATATGTAACCCAAAAGCTAATTTAGACTATTTTAACCACAAGACTAGAAACATGAGTAAACATCTAAAAAAAACAAGACCAATCTGAGTAATGTAAGGTGTTCCTGTTCCTTCCATTCTTCTCGACATCACATGTCTGCAACATTATGCTGCAAATGTTAGCATGCCCGGCTAACTAGCTTAGGCTACTAGTAGCAACCAATTGCTCGGCCTTGCTTGCAGCTTTCTTGAGAACCGCTCACCTAAGAAACTTCACACTTAACACTGCACTTCGTTGGCTCCTCAGCAATACGCCCGCCAAGTGTGAAGTCCATCGGATGAACGGTTGTTGAGAAACTCAAAGGAAATACATACATGCATTCATGCAGATATGAGACTCCTTCCATTTTTAGTTAGATGGAGCCATGAAGTCCTTATTTATCCTGTTGGTGTTCAGACAGCAAACTCAGGTCCGTCTGCTCGTTTCATGGTTCGTTTGAGCTGGTGTGAAAGCTGTCAATCGAACCCTGGTGCAGAACAAACAGTCGAAACGGAGACCGCGACCAAGCGTACTCCGGTGCGGTTTTGTGGGCGTGAAAGAAAACAAACCAACCACAGGATTTTGTGATGTTCACACCAGTCATCTGGGAGCACACGCAAAGAGAAATAAATATGTTTGTAGCCATGTGAATAACTAGCTACAGCTGAAAAAACCTCTTGGCAACATTTTAGCAGGAAAAAAAACGAATGTTGTCGACTAGAAACGAGAAGCCTGACACATGTGGTAAACACTTTACACCATAAGGTGGTATTTTGTGGGACGTTTTCTCTTCTCTTGCCTTGGACATGTAGCTTTAGCCTCACCCTTTTAGCATTAAATCATGTGAATTAGCTAACTAGCTACAGCTGAAAAAAAACCTCCTAGCAGGGACAAAAACAAAGGTTGTCGAGTAGAAACGAGAAGCCTGACACATGTGGTAAAAACACTTACATTAAGGTGTTATTTTGTGGGTAAAAGTGCAAGCTTTTCCCCTCACTTCCTGCCAAAATCGCGCTGTAAATTACTCACAGCGCGGCCACATCCAGCCTCAGCTTTCACCGTCTCGTGTATCCATGTGCGTTTGTGAATACATGTGGGTGATGTTGGCGAGATGTGATGTTACCGCAGATTGTCACGAGGATAACGGCACTAAAAGCACTTTCCTCTGCTGTCAGCCATGATGAATGTGTTTCAGAACACGACCGAGCATATATTATATCACCTGTAAGGTATACACACTGTTGAGACCATAACTCTCCTTCCTCGCCAGAAAAGAAAAGAGAAGTATGGCATTGTATATTTCCCCACTCGACACGTTTACAAGCCCTCCCTGTTGTATAAACTCAGTGATTGGTATTTCAAAGCACCTTGTCAGGCCGAGTACTGAGCACTGCCAGCTGCCTCAGCTGCCTCAGCAAACAGTGGGAGGCATTTCAGAGAGAGAAAGTAAGACTGAGAGAGTTACTGCCTCTGCAAAGTCGAATGCCTATTAAAAAACTCTCTCTTGTGACTGTAAATTTATAGTGTTTGTGCTCGCCGCTGTTAAAAATCAAAACCATCGCCTGGCCGGGGTTGTTCATTCCACATGAACCAGTTGGGAAAGATTTCAGCCTTGTTACAGGAAAGCGCTGAATGCTTGAAAAACAGTGGCCCAACGGGCAAAGACGATAACATTTTCTTAGATAAAAAGGGCTTTTTCTGTATCAACATGAACAGATGAGATTTATCATCAAGTCAGAATGTCATAACCGAGGCTCTGAGTGGATTTTTGGCCTTGTATATTTGGCTTTTTTCTTCTTTTTGTCGTCTCTCTCTCTCTCTCTCTCTCTCTCTGTAAGCCTTGTCAGAGCCTGTTACAGTCTATCTGGACGCTCGCATGTATTTTCATTGAAGCTTGAGCCAAAGAGAATTATTGTTGTGTAAATCTCGCCTATTTCAAAGAGATCACAGTAGTGGTAAGTCAAACAGTTTACAGTTTGTCACGCACTGACATGTGCTCGACAATATTAAACGAACAACACGGAGGAAAAGCAGGAATGCTTCGATGAGTCCAAACGTTATATCGCTCATATGGTACTTATCGAAGCCCAGAGACGCCAGGAATGGAAAAGAAAACAGTTGATGCGTGCTAAAAATATAAAATACACATGGTCAAGTCAAAAATTATGAGATAGTAAGTTAAAGTTTTGACTTTTATAGACAGTCAGAGATCCAATTACATCCACAATTTGCAATGTTTGAGCATGTTTTACTGTGGCGAGGACCAACATGTCACATAAATATTCAAACGAGGAACAAAAGATTAAAACAAGAAACACAGAACTGCTCTTCCAGTTTCCTAATCAAAACCAGTTTTATTTATCTTTTAAGAAAGCACATTTTCAAGCTGGCCAGATTCCGCTTCGTAATGAATGTAGTAATTGACACTGTCATGTTGTTTGTAAACCCATTTTTAATTGACCTATCCTATTATCTATTATTTATTTATTTCTATACATGTTTTTGTGATGTAACAAATCAAAATAGGAGGGAAATTCAGACATTACAGTCAGCCTAGAACAACATGTAAATGCCTGCAATCATCAAATGAAGTTTTTAAATTAGGCTGCCACCCAGAGCACACACGGAGGAATATCATTTTGACACTTCGTCACCCTCCGGGGCTGAGAAACGGACCCTTTTTGATGTGTGATCCGCCAAGGCTCGCGTCGGCTGGCAGATTTTATCAGCAAACAAGACAGGCAAGCAGAGAGCGCGCAGACTAAATAAAAGGGGGGTGAATGATAAAAATGTCAAGGATTATCTTCACTTCGCGGGGCGCTGTGATGTCGTATCAAAATGGATTTGGTGGAAATGATTTGGCAGGAAGAGGGGCGATGATGGGAGGAGGGGGGAGGCGAGATACAACAAGTGACGGTTGTGTTATATGTGTGTGTGTGTGTGTGTGTGTGTGTTTCCTTTTTGACTATTCAAATTGTTCGTTCCCTCATTTTTTTTTCCTGTCCTGACAATAATCGTATTACTGAAACTGAAACATTGAGCAGTCAACATGAAGATGCCACTTCCACTTTTGTTCCGTGTGCATAATTGAGGGGAAAAAAAAGAGAGTTGTTTATAAAAGTAGGAAACTTACTGTTGAACTCACAAACTGTAACTACCACGTATCCTTGTTTTGACCCTTAATCTCGTGAACTTTAACGCGTGAGCTGTGGATAGAATCAAAGCCATTCCTGTGTTCGTCCCTCAAACAAAGGCATCATTTGTTCCAGACTGCTCCATCCAGGGATCTAGCCTCTTTTTTTATATATATATCCCCATCAGCCATGTTTCCAACAGAGTGACAAACGAGGGGCGTTTCCTCCGGCACCGTGAGCCCATGTGGAGAGTACACAAGGTATTGGGGAGCTGTGACTCCCAGCACTGGTGCTTTACTGGAATTGTTGAAGGTTTTATCATTCCCAGTTGGATACCGGGTTTCCAGAAAATGACTCGCAGTCGAGTGAGGACGACAGCAATCCTCAAAATGCGTAGTATATGGGAGGTTTTTTTTACTGCCGAAGGAAAATAAAAGGTGAAAAGTTTTAACGTGAAGTAAAAGAGATGAAACCAGGCGGCAACCTCCGGTTCTGCTGAGTGAAGCCAATGCGGAAGTGTCTTAAAACTTGCATTCTCTCTAATGTCCACCAGGGGGCGACTCCTCTGGTTGTATAGAAGTCTATGAGAAAATGACTCTACTTCTCTCTTGATTTATTACCTCAGTAAACATTGTAAACATGATTTATGGTCTCAATCTCTAGTTTCAAGTCTTCTTCAATACAGCATGATGTTCATTTAGTAAATGATGACAGAACAGACCATAAAGCAGGGTATGCTTTAGGGCGGGGCTACACAGCGATTGACATTCCAAATATGGAAACTTCTGTGCATTGGTTGCAGAAAAAACAACATGGCGGCGGTTCGGGAAATCGCCGAACTCGAGACTTCATAACGGCAGTTTACAAATCAATGGATGACGACACGATGATGCGTCCACTTCTTATTTACATACTATGGAAGACACACTGTCAAAAATAATCGTACTTAGTCAAAATATTGACTTACTCAATCAAATATATGATGAGAGAAAAAAAATCTCATAATTTGTAATTTAGTGAGTCATTATTTTGATTTACTATCTCTTCATTGTGATTCATTATCTCATCATTTTGACTTAAGCTTGACTTTTTCTCTCGTAATCTTGACTTTGCATCAAATATTTTCCATTTACTGTGTATACTGAAGTAATCTTCATCAGCTTTCTTCTTTTTAATTCTGTCTCTGGCATAAAAATAGGCTCTTAGGTGTAACTTACCAAAAATATTGTATTTATTTAGTATATATAAGAAACAGCTTTGAGGTTACTGGTATGTTGAGATGTTTTCTTTTTTCTCTGTGAGTCAGTGTTCTCTGGTGAGATGCTAGTAAAGGGTGTGAAGCGTTGACGGGATTGTGTGATTATTGTTTTGCCACTGCTGTGTTTGTGTGTATGTGTGTCTGTGTGTGTGTGTTTTTCCTAAGAACTGTCATTTTGCTGTCACCCTGCCACTTAACGCTACTTCCCCTCCTCCCTCTATCTGTCCATCATGTTCCGGCAGGGAGGATTAGAGCTGTGGCTGTACACACACACACACATATATATATATATATATATATATGTGTGTGTGTGTGTGACTTTGTAGTCTTCACCCATGACCCACATTTTTTTCAACACAGGGTTTGAGGCGAGGCCAGTGTGTGTGTGTGTGTGTGTGTATCAGTGTGTCACTCCGACCTTATCATCTATGCTCGGCTGCATCCAGACTGCCTGTGGATTATCGCCGTCATCACCTGAGAGGAATGCAACTCAGTCTGTCATGTTCACCGTTTTGATCTCTGAAGTGAGACAGGGACACAAACATACATTACACACACACACACACACACACACACTGGTGACTCCATTGTGGATCCTTTTTAGGGACCCTGGAAACTACCCAAGTACAAGTACCTCAAATGTTCTACAGTGCTGGAGTAAATGTACCTCCACAACTGTCCTCTTCGTCTTGCTCAACCGCTCATCCCGAGGCAAAACAAAGACACGGAGCAAGCCCCGACAAAGGAAGGACACACGAGGGAAGAGGAGGAGGTTAAGAAATGAAAATAAACCTGAGAGCAGAAACCTGTTGACACACACCGAGTGGAGGTATTGCTTAAAACTGGAAAGCACATTTTTTCAATAACACCTTTGATGTGGCGAGAGGAAGAAGAGAGCAAGTCACACCGTTCACTCACAGCGGTGAAATGAAGCGCAGACTTTCGTGCTTTACACTCATCCGAAGAGACATCTGGAAAAGACGTCCCTCCGCACTCTTTGTACTTTTATTTTTTTTTGACATGAAAACATCGTGTGTCTCGCTGGAGATCACCGGCGGGCCTGACGGCAAATATTTACCCCCCCCCCCCCCCCCCCCCAAACCTCTCAGGTCTTTCAGCTGTGTTGCTCGCAACGAGGCACATTAAAGACGAGGTGATGACAGAAAAGCCTCCGTGTTTGTTAAGATAGTTTAAATAACAGAAGAGGACAAAAATGGTGGGGAGGGAAGAGGAAGCTCACAGGATTGAAAGTGTTGTATTAAACAGCTTTTTTTAAGAGCACAACATTGGCACATCATCAACTCAAGATTGTTGCACATCAAGCAGTTAAAGAGCATCTTTGTCATTTATTTGGAGTCGTGTTTTTGGGCTTTACGTCTAATATTCCCTCTCTTTTAGTCTATGCTATGCTATGCTATGCTATGCGCTATGTTCACCAGCTAGTTCTTGTCAGCCTGCTGTTTGGTGCTGAGCAGGTAGTGTACAGTACAACGTCTTTCAACAGCTGCCTGCTGCAGCCGAAAATAAACGCTATACGAGAGCAGTGAAAGTGAACCGATAAACGTGCGGTCCGGACGGCTAAACAATTATCTTCCTAATTCCTGTGCGCGCTCTACTTTGACTCTTCCCCCCCGTCATGCTGTCCTGCTGTCCAGGCAGCACTTCGACAAACAAAGCCCAGGGAGCAAACTGCTTTTGAATGGGCGCATCCTGCTGGCAGGATCTGAGCAGGCTGTTTATGGAGGGGCTTGTCAGCTGTTACCACTGGGATGTTGCAGCATGTGAAAACAGTGGGAAGAATCGGCCTTTGATGCCCCCCCACCCCCCCCACACCCGCACCCCCTCCGACACACTCGGTTCTTCCTCGCTGCTCTTCTGTTCTCCTGTTTTCTCTTTGATGGAGTTCTGTGAAGTGTTCTTCAGCGACAGGAGGCCGACGTATCAACCGCCCACACAGGAGAGGCGAACACACACAGCCCAAAACTAGCCGCACACATTTCACTGCACACCTGCTTAGCAGTGGTGGAAAGTAACTTTTACTCATGTAAGGTACTTTAATACAACTTTAAGGCACTTTACTTGAGTACTTCCATTTTATGCTTCTTTATATTTTTACTCCAACTGCATTTGTTTGATTCTTCAGACGCTAGTTTCACTGCAGATTCAGACAATACAACTAAATATAATCAACTAATGCATTATTATAGACTACATATTTAGTTAGTAATAAACCGCATGTTTACCAGCTGCAACTGTAAAGTGATGAGCACGAGTGCATCAATGATTAAAATCCAATAATATACGTTATTCTGAAATAGGCCATACTTACAAACCTCCCCAAACCTGGGTGCCATATGTTGTGTTGCAGGTGTATTCCTCCAGATAGAAGTCGTGTGAACACTTCATTTTAAGGCTTATTTGACAACAAATCACTGCGACAGCATCTTGGCAATCACACAGTAGAACTACATTCACATTACAAAGACATAATGTGACTTAATGCGTATGTGTGACTGTCCACTTGGCTCAGTGCTACTGTCAGTCTGAACACAGTTATTAATTAGCACACAGAGCACGAAAATGATGCTGCAAAAAAAAAAGGCGGTTGATTTTTCGGAGCTTTCGCACCCTTGAATAAAAGCACCAACCAATCACGTCGTGGGAAACACACATATTCTAAATATAGTGTAAAAACAACACTGAGGTTACGTAGTCTGAACCCAGAAAGCGCAGACCAGATCCACTCCTTCAGGTCTTACCTTTCAAAATAAAAGACATATACACAGCGTAGCGGTTGACCAGAGGGAAATTCACTTTGAGTATTCTGCTGAAAGAAAATTCAATGAAATATTTTACAAAAGCTTAGGCTGTACAACATTTCACCTCAAACAGACGGCAGATGCTGCTTTGGTTCAATGGGATCCCGCTAGTTGGTCTTCTGCCTTTTATTGAAAAAGTGTTGCAGCTGACGAAAAGTTTGCATCGCTGCCGGTATGACGGGCGAGTATTTAGCATTTCTTGTTGTTTATTTGTCACGTTCAATGTGTGTAAAAAAAAAAAGGTTAAAAAAGTGTTTTTTCCTACTTGAGTTAACCAAAGCTAAGCGCTCCATTCAGTCACCGGTATAATGGACAGGCAACCAATCGGCTTTGTAAGCATATACTTATCAAACAAAAACACGGCGAACCTGTAGTACAGTAATGCAGAGCAACCTCACAAAACATTAATCCGTGTGATGAATGATACGTGACAGAGCTGCAGCAGCTATTAGACAAAGTGCAGAGCGGAACAATAACAGTCCTCACATGACATTAAGTGCTACAGACAAGGGTTTGATTGCTGTCTGAGCTGACTGGCTTCCCCTCGTGAACCCTCCATTATCTGGTCACGAGATGTTTCATTTATAGACGCTTCCAATGCCAAGTGTAAAGAAAATTGGTCAGGAAGTAAAATGATGTCGTAAAAAAAACCCGCAGTAAAGGGCGGTTGAAAATGCCCTCAGTTGGTTGGTACAAGAGGGTCAATGCTGTTCTGTCGACGGCACTTTTGGTTTAATTTGACATATTAAAGCCGATGCCAAGAGCTCGGGTCAAACACAGAGCAGCTGCACATCCCGCCACATGTTCTATAGTTTTTGCAGAAGTCCATAACTTCCAACTCCTCTCATAAAACATTTAATAGGGCTTTGAACGGAGAAACACCGAGGGTGTTTATAAACTCATCTCCGAGTCATGAATGACGTTCGTGTGCAGTTTGTCACAAGCTACCCAGAAGCATAACATGTCATCACAATTAGCCCCACTAGCTGCAGCATTAAAGTTTATTAGTTGTAATAATCCGATAATATAAAATGATTCTGTGGTAGACCATTCGGCATAATTATTTATTTTACTTTTGGTACTGATGCCAATTACTTTTACTAAAAGTAAACTTTTGAATGCAGGACGCTACATGTAACACGCATCTGTTGTTTATTTTAATCTGTATGAAAACACGGGGTTATGATGGGGACTATTTTTTAAAATCTCAATTAGCTTTAGATGCTCTCGTAGGTTGACTTTGTTTTTTTCAGAGCCAGGCTAGCTGTTTCCCGTTGTTCCAGTCTTTATGCTAAGCTAAGCTAAGCTAAGCTAAGCGGCTCCAGGCTTGTACACCAGAGTGGTAACAATCATCTCCTCTAACTCTCTGCAAAAAAAATGAATAAACTTAATTCCCCGAATGACAAATCATCGATTCCTTTAATTAAAAATCAAATCGTTTAACAGCCGTCAGCTGCTCATTTTGGCAACACACTGAATGCAGCAATATCACCCAGGGAATATGACCATGTGTTCTGTTTCACAACTGTTTGTACAGTCATTAATCACACTCATCTGGATTTACATGCAGATTCAATTTGACTGAGTAAAGAAAAAGTTTCTGAGCTCATAACTTGAGATTCCAGCTCACACATAATATTCTTATAGGCTCACGATTAAAACACCTGCATGTACATGTTCCAGTAATACGTGGTAGTAGACATAGACGGTAATCACGTGTATTTTTGGCACTTTGGATATGAACTTTTCACCCAGAGAGAAGCTCAGCTGCACCCTGAGCAGATGGAAACACAAAGAGAGCTCATGTTTTGCATTAAGGGAACTGGTTGCCTGATACGACTTAAGTCTGAACACGTTTGACTCATGATCTTCCAAGGACACAAATCAAAACCAGCGAAGAGGTTCAGGAGTAAAATTGAAATGATCGTCATCGTGAATTTATTTCTCCACAGGAAATGTTGATGATGATTCGACTTCACATATCGGGGCTGAAAACGACCACAATCATCAACTTCAGTTACAACCAGCGTGTAACTGAGAAATCTTTAGCTGCAGATCTCATGAAATCAACCGAAGCAAACACTGAAGATCGGTGATGGGAAGTTGTACAGAAGTACAAATCTGAAGTACTTTACTTAATATTTATCTCCCATTTGCTGCTACTTTCTACTTTTACTCCGCTATCGATTGTACTTCTTTACTCCATTACCTTTATTTGATCATTTAACTTTACTTGTTTACTTGTTAAATCCATCAAAAGATCAATAAAGTTTTTTTATCATAACTTTATTGATCCCTTGATGGAATTAACAAGCTACCCGACGTTAAGTACTTTCACTCTAACTGGTTGTAAAACAGTCTCAATTTAATACTGATGCCTCTATATAACCTACATAAGTAAACAAGACCATCAGCTATTTATATATAGTTATTTTTTAAGGCGCTGTATTTAACATTCTGAACATTAGCAGACAACTATCATCTATGTAAAGAGATAGTGGAGTGACGTCTACCTGAACGGAGCATGTTATCTCGACATAGCCGTGTCGGCTACGCATGCTTTTAGTGCATGTGAGTGCATGTGAGTGCATGTGAGTGCATGTGTGTGCATGTGAGTGCATGTGTGTGCATGTGAGTGCATGCGAGTGCCCCGCTGGCTAGCTTGCAGCCGCGGCTCTGCACTGCTTTTAAATGGCGGTTAAGGTGCCACCCTTCGGTTTCCCCTCAGGTAAACACCGTTAGCTCTGTCGGCACTGATGCTAGCTGTTAGCGCTGTTAGCCGCAAGCTGTCGCCATGTTGAGAGACGCGTGAAAAGCAATCCCTCAACTATGCTCTGAATTTAGAGTTTGGCACCTTTAGGTAAAATATCTGAATCCTTCTTCCACCTCCTGTACGTAAATACAACCTTGAGGTACTTGTACTCTACTTGAGTATTTTCATTTGCTGCTACTTTCAACTTTATTCATATAAGTCAAAATAATGTAATATACTTTAAAGAGCCATTTTTAATTTTTGGGATTAAGCATGGATGCTAATACTTTGTTCTTTGTACTAAATGCAGAACTTTAAATTGCAACAGAGACTTTCCACACTGCGGTGTTACTACTTTGAGTACTTCTTCTTCCTCCTCCTCTGCTGAAAAGGAAGATGAGATGAAGGCAGAGACCCGACTAAATCATTAGGACAGCACTGTACCGGGCAAACCCTTGAAGCACAGTGTGATGAGAGCAGAGCTCAACACCTGACAGCGAGAGAGACAGATGATTTACTCCAGATTAAAGAACAACAGACACATTGTTCTCTCATCTTTCTCTCACCCCATTTATCCCCCTCAGCGAATCATTGATGCCATTCATGCCCCTGAAATGCTACGCCGTTGTGATTTTCTTCTCCTTCTTCTTCTTTTGTTTCTGCGCTCTCTCTTTTTTTCTCTCTCTCCCTCCCAACCCCAAGCGTTCCCGGGGCACTGGAGGCTCTCCTCTTTAAGTTTTTCTTTCCGCACAGATTAAGTGTGACAGATTGGCAAAAAGAGCACATGACAGGAGTTCAGATGGCAGACAAGAATAAGATCAGACATGTGATGCGATATTAAGAGGTCACAAGAGCTGACGCACACACACACACACACAAACAGACCAACCAAAGGCCTTTCTTTGCACACACACACTGATGTTAACCATATGATCCATAGCCACATTATTATTGGCGGAATATAACAAAGTACATTTACTCAAGTACTGTAGCTAAGAACAGATCTAAGAAACTTGTACTTGAGTATTTCCGTTGTATGATACTTTATACTTCTACTCCACTACATCTAAGAGGTAAATATTGTACTTTTTACTCCACATTTGTCTGACAGCTTTAGTTACTTCTCAGATGACCACGTATCTCCAGATGTGTTGATGTTGAATGTTTGTGATAAACTGAAGGATGAAGTGTTCCTTTATGTGTTGATGTTGAATGTTTGTGATAAACTGAAGGATGAAGGGTTCCTTTATGTGTTGATGTTGAATGTTTGTGATAAACTGAAGGATGAAGTGTTTCCTTATGTGTATATGATGAATGTTTGTGATAAACTGAAGGATGAAGTGTTTCCTTTATGTGTTAATGTTGAATGTTTGTGATAAACTGAAGGATGAAGTGTTTCCTTTATGTGTATATGATGAATGTTTGTGATAAACTGAAGGATGAAGTGTTTCCTTTATGTGTTGATGTTGAATGTTTGTGATAAACTGAAGGATGAAGTGTTTCCTTATGTGTATATGATGAATGTTTGTGATAAACTGAAGGATGAAGTGTTTCCTTTATGTGTTAATGTTGAATGTTTGTGATAAACTGAAGGATGAAGTGTTTCCTTATGTGTATATGATGAATGTTTGTGTTAAACTAAAGGATGAAGTGTTTCCTTTATGTGTTGATGATGAATGTTTGTGATAAACTGAAGGATGAAGTGTTCCTTTATGTGTTGATGTTGAATGTTTGTGATAAACTGAAGGATGAAGTGTTTCCTTTATGTGTTGATGTTGAATGTTTGTGATAAACTAAAGGATGAAGTGTTTCCTTTATGTGTTGATGTTGAATGTTTGTGATAAACTGAAGGATGAAGTGTTCCTTTATGTGTTGATGTTGAATGTTTGTGATAAACTAAAGGATGAAGTGTTTCCTTTATGTGTTGATGAAATCCTCCTACTTCTTCAGATAAATAAACTCTTTAAAAAGTTTGTTCTTTTTAGAGAGACGTGGTTCTCACAGGACAGAGACGCTACAAACATATGATGATATTATAGAATATGATGCATTGATGTAGATTAAACTAAGAACAGGACATAAAGGAGTTAAAACATGTGCATTAATGTGCAAAATACACATTAATGCAGCAGTAATATGAATCCAGTAACATCAGATAGTAAAACACTGAAAGGAAACATTTTACAGAAGAATGTGAACTTAAAACCTAAAGTTTTAAATGCAGTACTTTTACTGGAAGTGGAGTATTTTCACACTGTGATATTAGTACTTTTACTTCAGTAAAGGATCTGAATACTTCCCCCACTACTGAACGTTACCAAAGAGCTCCAACACAATACTCATTGAGATCTTATCTCGACTTTAACACAACAAAAAAGGGAGCAAGAAAGTGCAGGAACCGTCAGAGGAAAGGGGCTAACATTTAAAGTGAAGGTTTGACATTTGCTATAACCGCCATAATTTGATTAGACTTGGGTGACATTCTCTCACACAACTCAGAAGGGAGGAAGGCATCTGCTACTGCCAAACGCATTAACTTCTGTGAACTCGGAGACAGGAAGAGTGAAGTATTGTTTGAATCTACTCTCTTTCCATTCGGTCAAACAACAGGCATTTTAATGCTTTCAAGACACTCATGACAGCTCAGCAGGAAGATTTATAACGCTTAAGAATTGTGAACACATGTATCTGAGGAGGGTTAGATATTAATACTAAGATATATATATATATATATCTAATAAATATATACAGGGGGTTTTCTGGGCGCTGGTCTTCAGTGTATGATGAAATGATGCTCTAATAATCTGTTTTAATGTCTTTAAATAGATGAAAAAGAGAAAAACAATGACAGAACAAGAGGAAATGCTGGAAAGATTTTAATTCCAGAGATGTTGCCTTTGAATTGGCTATTTAAAAAAGGAGAGGATTTAATGTTATAAATATATAATTGAAGGCAACCTTTAATAGTAAATGTGCGGGGGATTTTCAGCGTACTGGGCTTTAGCTCATTACATTCACGGGGGTGACTTAGTGCATGATGAAATGATGCTCTAACATTCTATTCTATTGTCTTTAAATAGACGAAAAAAAGAGAAAAACAATGACAGAACAAGAGGAAATGCAAAGAGAGAGATCTGTTTCCTTCCAACGCTGCATTTCTGTTCATTCTTTGAATTTTGATTTAAAGAACCTTTAATAGCACATTTGCAGAGGATTTTCTGAATGCTGGGCACTGGACGACGAAACACTGTACTTTACGCATGATAAAATGATCATGACTTTCTATTCGGCTGTCTTTAATTAGAAGAAGAAGAAAAATAGGAAGGAGTTTCACGGAGAAAGCCTGGTGACAGTGAGGAGAAATGGCCCCGGCAGCAGGGTCCAGCAGGAAATTCAATAAAAACTCTTCAAAAAGGACCCGGCCCTGACACTGAAAAATAGCGAAATTACAACATACAGCAGGGTAACGAAAGACAGGAGTTATTGTATTTGGCTCCGAATCAGGAGAAGAGAGAAGCCCAGGGCCGCCACGTCAAATGAGCCGTCACCGACGGAGGGAGTTAAGCCTTGTGGTGATTAAATATAGGCCTCAAACCTGCTGGCAGGCAGGCAGGCAGCAGACATGTTTGTGCACGGCCAGCAGAAAACAAAGAGAGAGAGAGAGTGAGAGAGAAAGACAGACGGCTAATATCACAGGAGGAAAAAAACTGTTCTGTTTAGAAGAAAAGTGTATCAGGAGGGTCGGTGCTCATAGATCAGAGTAAGAAGTCCTGGAGGCGTCGATGGAGGAATTCAGCCCGAGGTGAAGAAATTAAAGTGATTCCTCAAACGGATGAGGTGAAGAAGTTCTTTCCTTTCAGCATTTTGACTTCCAGAGATCCAGTTTCCTCTTTGCTACGGTCATTTTTAATGCAACAACCGACCACAACAGACCCAAGACGCACAGCAAAACAGCTGTTTATTCTCTGTATTATGTCTCACTACGTCTTGTACTTGTCCTATTTTTGTTCATACTTTGTATATCTTAGCGTATTCATATCCATCCCTTACTGTTTATTCTATCAATATGTGCATCACTCTGCTCTTCTGTTTGGATGCTAAACTGTATTTCGTTGTCTCTGTTCAATAACAATAGAGTTGAATCTAAACTAATAATGATCATCTAGGTTTATGTTCTGGCCACCAGTTTTGATTGTTTCTTCACCGTCAGTTTAGCATACTACAATACCCATGAGCCTCTGCTTCCGTTGCAATGGAGAAGAGGTCGGTCAAGAAGCACGAAATAGAGCGGTGGCTAATTCAAAACACTTTGTTGTTACTGTTGAGAACAAAACACGGCACCATATAGTTTCTGGATTTACCCAGAACTTAAAAGTGAATTGATTTCTGCTGTTTCCAGTTTTCTCAACATCGTTATCTTCAGCTTCCACCTGCCACTTGCCAGAGTACACCTTAGGAGTCGCAGTTAGCATAGCTACCTTGTAGCTTTGACTATCTATCCAAGAACCAGATATCTTCTAACTCAGTTCTTTATCTTTTGTACGGATCATTCAACCGGGAGACTTTCATGTTGATCCGAGCTTTAAGCGATCAACATAACATTTAACATTACACTTAAGTGAGTTACGTAACATTGTCTATGTGGAAAAATGAATGCGTCATTTCCCTCCGCAGACAGGGAAACCCCTACTTCCTGCATCATCGGCGCAATTTGTGGTTTTGAGTCTGTTCATGCCTTTATCATTGCCACTGACCTCCAACCTGCCCCTTGCATTCAGTCCGAACCTTTAGAGGCAGAGACATGATTGGGATTTAAAGTGCGCACTTACTGAAAACACAGAATCTTCACCTTGTGTTTACCTTCTCGTGGCTTTAAGTGATGCATTTTGGTTCCCTTGCATTTACTTTCAGAGTCAAAAGACACTGAATCAAAGAGGTAAACACTTAAAAGTTAATAACTTGTCCACTGATTGGGACTAGAGGTTTGAAAACACCCTGAATGTCTGCACATATTTGATGATTATCCATCCAATAGTTGATGTTTCAGTCTGCTTTGAACCAGCTGCAACATCGACATCCAGTCTACGTGTTGATATTTAAACTAACAAGAGAGAAAGACCTTGCGGTGTTTATTTAACATTACAAGGAGGAAATAGATATTCTGTCTGTAGTTCACTGAGCTCGTGTTGTCTCATTCCTCTTTGACATTTTCCTCCCCCCTCCTCCTCCCCCCTCCTCCTCCTCCTCCTCCTCCCCCCTCTAAGGTGTGAGAGAGGCCTCGGCTCATCATGTGAAGCCTCCCCTCTAAGTTGAGAGACAGGGCACAGTCTCTAAATTGCTCCCGTCACCCTCGGGGCATGTTCATGTGAGGATTCAGTTTAGGGTGTGACAATGAGGATCATCTGGCTCAAATCAGCCCAAACAATCACGGTTCAGTTCCCCGAGACAGACGGGTAGCCGAGTCGGCCCAGACAGACGCTGAAGGTGTCCCCCGTCTGCCTTATCCGTCTTTATATTCCAGCCGATAAAGACGACTCTGAATTAATTAACGCCGCCGGAATCGCTTATAGAGAAAGAAAAAAACGCCGGATAGCTTAAAGCCTTTCGCATCACGGGCGTCTGCTGACAGAAAGATGCTCCACCTTGTTTCCTCCTCTTCAAAAGGTTATCAACCGAAAATTCCAAGACGGGAATCGTCGGGAGAGACGAGGAGAAATGGATTTCAAGAGCTTTGATGAGAGAGAGAGGCTTGCGATGAAAGAAGCTTTCAAAGCACAAAAGGCTCTTCCACTCCTGTTCTTTTTTCGCTTCCCGTCACTCTCCCCGAGTGTCGTACTTTCGCTTTGAGCTGCGAACCACAAACTGGTGTTGCGGCGGATTTCATGTTCAACGCCGCACGCTTGTCTCTTTCCATCTCGATTGTCTTGACCTCTTTTTCTTTAAAACATCTGACTCTGGACCAACACCAGCCCCCAACGACAGACACCCCGGCGGCCTTTTTGATGCCGAGAGATGTGAAAGAATGATGAAAGGAGAAAGAAAATAAGCGAGATGTCATCTTTAATGTCAAACATTATATCTCCGTCCCCCCTCCTCCTCCTCCTCCTCCCCTCCTCGTCTGGCATCTCGGCGATGTGCCGTAACGTTAGCCGCGTAGCTCGGAGCGACACCCTGTCAGGTGGAGCTTACAGACTCTGACACAGTATCCAGTAACCCCCTCGTCCAGGGCGAGTGTGAGCCAGACAGCGCCGGTGAAGACAGACAAGTTGAAAGGAGAGAGGCGATTGTTCGTGACAATCCTGGAGCTGGTTGTGTCTCATGTGACCGGCTGCTGCTTGCCAAGGAGGTCATGTTTGAAATGTTTGAAAAGCTACTCCACCGTTGTTTTCACAATACAGTCAACCAGATAACATAACACGGCTTTTAAACATCTTTATGTATTGTTGCCTCTGTTTTTTTTTATGCTTCAACACGACACGTGTTAAGTCGGTCAAATCCCCCTCTCCTTCAGCATTTTAAACTGGAGAAGCTATAGCAGATACAGCCATCGGCCCAAATATCAACAAAGGCGATGCACTTCATCCATAGATCAGGTCAGACCTGGGTTCATTCTCAGGCTGGCTGCTTGCTAGTGTAGCACACAGTAAAGCTAATTCCACTGACTGTATATAAGAAGTCGACGTGGTCATCGTGACGTCACCCGATTTGTGGACTGTTGTCTTGAATTTGGCGAATTACAATGTTTACTGAGAGAATAAATCAGGAGAGAAGTAGAGTCATTTTCTCATAGACTTCTATACAACCAGAGGAGTCGCCCCCTGGTGGACATTAGAGAGAATGCAGGTTCTAAGACACCTCCGCATCGGCTTCACTTGTCAGAACTGGAGGTTGTAGCCTGATCTAAACACAACTTAAACACAACACACACAGCAATTTAGCTCATACTTGCAGAGCCTTGAAGCACCCAATAATGTAATAATGCCCTGAAAATGTAATGAAACCCAATAAAGTAATGACTATACAAATAAAATGTGCTAACTTATATTGAAATAAAATGTTTACCGATGATGTAATACCTTTCAGGTGGGTCATTTTCTTTTCAAAACTGATGATGTGTTCATTTTGATGGATGTAAAAAAGTATGCTCAGTTAGCCAACTGAAAACATTAACATTTGACACGGATTTCATGTTTGGAAACGTAAACTCTCAGCTTTATGTAGAATTAGAAATTTAAAAACGGATGGCGAGTGTTTTTATGAGACAAAGATGCATTAAAGTAAAAACCCCAACACTGGCCAATGATCCATTTCCCTTTGAAATGTTTTATTGGTCAAGTTATTACATTATTGAGTTTCATTACATTTTTTTATCAGGTTACGGGCAAATTTGATTCAATTTAAATGATTACATTTGTGTTATTACATTTTAATAAGCCTTGACGTTGGTTCAGATCAAAGTCTGATCACATTCCACCAACGAACCGCTCCAGAACTTGTTTGTGAACGCACTGAGACCACTTCTTCCAAAGGGTCCTGGTTCCATTGTTTAAGACTGACCCGTGTACAATCAATGTGGTCACAGCGGTTCAAACGTACCGTCATGGAAAAACAAACCAGATTCAACAGAACCGAAGCACACAGGTTTGAAAACGCCCTGAGTTTCCTTCAAAGGTATTTTTGTGTCAAGTGGGAAATCAAAGCCTCACAGCAAAACTCATAACTTGCTCTTTGACACTAGCAAGTGAGCACATGTTCAAAGGAATGAACAATATTAAATTAAATAATTCCTGAATAATTAAGTTTTCAAAATTCAGTTGGCCCTCTTTATTACCAGGCTTTCTTGGCATCAAAATCAAACGAAGCATTGATCCAAATCTATTGTGCTGCTCTGCTTTTAATCAGCTTACGCTTTTCAAGCAGATCGCAATAAATGACAGTTTATAACAGCTGTGCGTTGGCCGTAAATCACTCACTAGTGCACGGGACGCTTTGACAAAAGGAGCAGTTAACGCAGTTTACTACGGAGCTTTGATTTGGTCAAAGGTGGGACGAAATCCAAGAGACCTCACAGTCAGCCGGCAGGTGCTGCTTTAGTGCAAATGAAGCAGATGTGAGACCTTTATCTTTCAGCACTCTGATACGGATTTCAAAAGGCAAATTTCTTTTGACACAGACGAAAGTAAAAAAAAAAAAAAAAATCCTGTCTTGTGATTTGGGGGATTTTTACCCTCCAAAAACACGCTTTATTAACCACACAGACGACTTTGTGTCGAACTGAACACCAGGAGGAAGTACACTCTTACATTAAGAGTACAAAAAGTACATTTAGCTAAGTGAAAGTACTAATACCACACTGTGAAAATACTCCACTACATTCACTCTAAGTATTACTTAAATACAACAAGTACTTAAGCATACTCAGCAAAATGTATCAAAAGTAAAAGTACTCATAATGCTTAAAAATCATCCCAGTCGCCAGGAAAACATGTTGGCATTGTATGTTTCTGCAAACTAAAGATACATTGAATCCTTTTTTCCTGCATTCAGGAAGAGTAAGTGAGGTAGCAAGAAAGTCCTCAAAGGGCGTGAAGGAGGGATGACGGATCGGTCAAACAAACAGGACTTTCACCCAGGAACCCGCTGTTAGTGTCCCGAGTGAAACCAACGGGTAACTTTGTTTCACTTGTTTAGTAACGTTACATGAGTAAGTCTGCTGAGAGTTGTTGGGATTTATTTAGAATAGTTACCTTGTTACAGTTGCAACATTACGTTGCGTTACTATTTTAACACTAGCATGATCTCTTTTGTAGTTCTGTTGCCGAACACTAACCAATTGTTTCACAACATTTACCATTGTGCGTTTCTGCAAGCGCTTTACGAGTCAGACATGAAACGTACTCATAACACGCTTTAAATCAGAAATGTTGACATTCAACGTATCCCTGATTTGCAGGAAGATACAATGCCAACATGTTTTCTATCGACTGGGTTCTTCCCCTGTGAGTCTTTTTCTATCATATATTGCATTACTGTATTATTATTACTGATGCATTCATGTTGTAGTCGAGGTGGAGCTGATTTGAAATATTTTATATGCAGTTGGGTAGTTTAATATATTTTATGTACATAACATCTTTAGTCTGCAAAATAAAGAGAAATAAAAAGCACCTCTGAGATGTAGAAGTATAAAGTCACATGAAATGAAAATACTCAAGCTGCTTAAAGCTGCAGCTCAGGGTTTACCTTAGCATACTGATGCTACTACTAACACAACTTTAAAACTTCTGCAGTCTAAAACAAAACAAAATTGTAAAAAATGAGATTCACAAGCAACAGCTGTGGAGAAGAGGTATAACCCTTTCTATCAAACCAAACTCCTCATGGTGACGGTGGCTGCGCCATATTTTGTTTTTGTTTCCGACCGCCATTTAAGCCAAAAGGAAGAAGTTTAAGTGTTCCTCTCTTCCTCTGGTGTTTCAGACCGGCTGTAATCTAATTGCCTGAGTGTGGAGGGGAAACTCTCAGGACATAAACAGCGAGTTAATCTGTATCTCCCTGATCTTACCGCCTGTCTGTCAAAACAACGTAGGTATAATTTAGCATGACAGCCTTCTGGTGGCAGCTGGGGTGAAGAGTTCACCGAGAGGCACAAACGCTGTGTGTGTGTGTGTGCGTGTGTGTGTGTGTGTGTGTGTGGGTGGGTGACTGAGGCAAAGATACAGCAGTTAGATTTATAATACATGTGCTGCATTTATGCATAATGGCAGAACTCTTAACGACAGTAAAGGAAGCATCTGAGAGTTTGCACAAACACAGCGGCGATTGTTCAGACTTGGGCACGGAGAGGTCAAGTAACTGTAGCACAAGCACGTCTATTCAAAGCCTTGAAAAATCAAGTGTGGCTCGGCAACAAAACTTCTTTTATTTAGATCCCAACCCCTTACATTGGACCTACTGTCTCTTATTCTGTGCGCTGACACTAAGAGAATGTCTTTTGACAACGGTGAACAGGACTAAAGCAGGAGGATGACCCGGCCGGGGGGGGGGGGGGGGGTTCTAGACCGGGGTGCTTGGGGGGGGACCCCCGGAGGCATACGCTGTGGGTACGCTATGAAGGCCGAAGAAAGAACAGAGCGAAGCCGTAAAGAGTTCGGGTGTGATAATGGATTCCCACATTAGGTCCATCAAGGTCCGATGATAAATGGGATGTGGCAGCGGCTTGGCGCGGGACGTAGAAAAAATCTGGTTCGGAGCGAGAGCGTCGAGCGGGACGGCGACTCTATGCTTGGTGGCAGGCGCTCGGGGCTTGTGGGGGATTTTGGAGACTCCCCCCCCCCCCCCCCCAGGGTCACAGAGTGGAGTGGAAACACATGGTTTCAATGTGCATCTCATCTCCTGCACTCAAGAGCGCGGCGGCGTCCACAATTTAGCATTTGTAGCTCTGGAATTACTTCATGGTTAGTGAGAGAGAGAAAAGCAAAAGCTGAAAATCACAAGATTTCAACATTTTGCTTCGGTCCCTTTACGCACCCTCCTCGTGCGTTTGTGTGTGTGTGTGTGTGTGTGTGTGTGTGTGTGTGTGTGTGTGTGTGTGTGTGTGCGTGTGTGTGTGTGCATGCTGAACTCCTGTAGAGTTCACGGGTAACGCTGGCTGAGAACCCGCAGGTCTGAAAACCCGCAGGTCTGAAAACCTTAAATTACCTGAGAGGAACATAAAGACAGCAGCAACCACAGAAGCTTTACTGAGAACTTCAAGCCAGCAGCGAGCTGGCAACGATGACACAACATGTAAATCACTTTCTACTGAAGCCGACCTTATGTTTGATATATTCCATAATCTAAAAAACATATTGAATACGTATAAAATATACAACGTCTTTGCAGTAAAGAACCGATCACAACAGTATTTACAACATCTAATCTTTTGCTCTGAGTTTGGTTTATGCATATGCATTATATGTGCATATACGCAATTATTCAGTGCAATAAGGTTTATATAGTACATTTTGTACATCTGTTATTGTCCTTTTGTTTTTTATCTCACCTCATTTTTATTCATCACTCTTCTTCCTCACTTCTTTGACTATTGAGCTGCTGAAACAATTGAATTTCCCTGATACGGGATCAATAAAGTTCTGATCTTATCTACGATATCTCATGACTATTCATCATCATTGTATTTGAAATGTGTCTCGGAAATACGGAGGAGGAGCTGGATCTTTCACTTTCCAAAAATAAACGTCGGAGAAATCCTCTCAAGCATTTACATAAACACATAAAGATAAACACGACAAACAGTCGCACACATTTATACGAGAATAAGATCCAGGTTGACAAATGCTAAAATGTTCCTTTAAAATATACATCGTAGCTATTTACATGGTGTTCACAAGTTGCAGCTTCTTCACAGTGAGACACACAAACAACTGCACACACACACACAAACATATGTGCACACAGAGCACCGACACATGTTCACACACACAGAAGTAGAAAATGGAATCCAGGTGGCTGCAGGAGTTTTCTTTTGCTCCCTGCAGGGTGTTCGGGGAGTTGAGAAGGTTGAAAACAAGCACGGACCTTAAGGCGAGAGCAAAGAAAGGAAAGGTTGACCTTTCGACTGTGTTTGTTGGTCTAGACTCAGGCGTGAACCTCAGGCCCCAGGGCATGCTGGGAGTTTAACCAGGGGCAGGAGGTCACCGAGACGGTCAGCAGAGCAACAGAGGGGTCAAAGGGGGGCAACAGCTCTGTTATTCGCCCCGTGACACAATTATTTTCCTATTTACAACCAATTATGAATCACAGCGTCTGTGGCAACGTCCAACTATCGGTAAATAAGTACATTTACTCGAGTAGTTTCTTTTTTTTGGTACTTTATATTTCTACTACACTACTTCTCAGAGATAATAATAGTAGTTTTTACTCCACTACATGTGTGTAACAGGTTTTCATCCCCTTAATGCTTACATACTTTTACTAAAGTATGGTTTTGAAGGCAGGACTTTTACTTGTAGGGGAGTATTTTTACAGTGTGGTAGTAGTACTTATACTCCAGTAAATGACCTGAATACTTCTTCCACCACTGCTGGTCTCCCGACGGCGTTCCTGGTATCTGAAATCTGAGAAAATGTTTCCTCGCTGCCTTTTTCTGTCTCTTTTTTTTCCTCCTCCTGTTTAAAATGGATATGAGCTGAGTAAGTTGTGGGTGAGGAGGGAGGGGGAGGGAGGTGAGGGAGGTGAGGGAGGGAGAGGGGGGGTTGATGAGTGAACCTCTTCTGGGCAGATCCACCTTAAGAAAAAGCCAGAAGGCCGCATCTGACACGCTGACAGCTTGCCATGAGTGACGTGTGATCTGTACAAATTTCAGGACTAATAAATCCACCTGTCAGAGGAAGGAGACTTGAAAGGGCCGCGGCCCCGCAGGCAAAGCTTAAACGCAACTGCTGTTGATGAAATTCTGCAGGCTGGAGAATTACAGCTGTCAGGAAAAAACGCCTACATCAGATGTGACGGCTCGCCTGGCTCCTTCTCTAACCTGTTCTCCGTCTCACACTTCCTCCCTCCCCTTTTTTATTTTTCACTTACTTGCCCTCTTTTGTTTCTAATCCCAAATATGTGTGACATTAACTTTTCTTTTTTTGAAAACTGCCGTGGGAAATATTGTCTCTCCAGCAGGAAATATTTCTTGTTTGTTCTCTCTCTCTCGCAACAAAACACACTCTGGAAGGAACAAAGCTAAATCATATCGCACACAGCTGTTTTGCTTTTCCATTACAGAGCGGCTCTATTTTCTTATTGCTTTGAAGTTCAGGCTGGACTTTAGCCAGTAAGAGACATATTCACTGCTGCTCCGTGACAGCTATAAACACAGTCTGAAGAGAGAAAAGCATAAACCAGCTGAGCGTGTTGCTGTATTTATGGGTAAACGAGTGGAAAAGCCATCGCTCTCTCTAATCTGTCATAAAGGGGATTTATGGGTGTGTGTGATGCGAGGACCTTGTTGAGGTTGTATTGACTCATCTCATGCAGACAGACTTCATGGGGCATGAAGCGTCTCCCCATTCCACATCAATGGACACATGATTCAATATAGAAATGCTCATATAAACACTTATTTTGTCTTTTCATTTGGATAAAAATAAAAATCGTTTCTGACCATTTTCTCTTTTATATATATTTATATAAAAGAGTTTTCAGTCATGCGAGCAGCTCTGTGAGGCTGCACATGTGAACGGCGGTGCTTTCAGCTAAATGCTAACGTTGCCTCGCTAACATGCTACATGCTTTTACTGAAGTAAAAGCAGCAATACTACAATGTAGAAATACTCATTCACCCCCTTACTTATGTACAAATATATTAGCATCAAAATGTACCAAAAGTAAAAATACTCATTATGCAGTTCAGATGAATCTATATTATATTACTTTATTATAATTATTGATGCATTATTGTGGTCATCACTTTAATAATGCAGCTGGTAAAGGTGGAGCTAACTACTTCCTGTACTGTTGGGTATTATTGATTAGATGATTTATATGTTGTATTAGTATTTTCTGAAATGTGAAGGAGTCAACGTATCCTCGTACAATGGTGCGATATCTTAAGAAACGTTACTCCTCATTTTTCGTGTGTTTTCCTGTGAAAACCAGCAAATTTGGCTTGTTGCATGCATACAGTCTTTTCAAAAAGAAACTTCTTTCTTCACAGGAAACAACTCAAGCTAGGTTTAGGAAAGCGTTACTGAAGTATGCACATTACGTGACAAATAAATCAACGTTCACCTCTTGTTTCTCATGGGGAACAAACAGCTGTCTCCTCGCTATTTATTGGAACATGCTGATGTTTAGCATGTTAGCATGCTAACATCAGCTAATAAGTACTAAACACAAAGCACAGCGGGGGCTGATGGGAATTTTATTATTGTTGCAAGTCATAAACCAAAGTTTTCGGGCGCAGCTGAGCAGGTTGTTTTAAACAGACTTACAGAAATACTGCTAAAGATATTTCTTCAATTGAAGTGAAACAAAGTAATGTTATCAGGCTTCCAGTGACAGTATGGTAGATCAAAGCTGGTGGCTGTTTGCATGAACAGTTTGTTTTTATGTTTGCCTTAAACTGCACCAAATAAGTGGTTAAAATAATATACTGAAGTGAAACCGAAGGTTTATTTAATGTGAATATTTGTGTGGTCGCCTAAAAGCTGTTTGTAGCAGAGTTGTCACAAACCCCGGTTGTAAAAAGACATTTATTCAGCAACAAATCGTGTCCGGTCAGTACAACAATTTACATTCACCTCAAACACCCCGTCATATTATCAGCAGAGTTACAGCTGAACGCTGAGAGGGGACAACGAGACGAAGGAGGAAAAAAATCACAAGTAACAGTTAGAAAAACGAGATGGAGAGAGAGAGAGAGAGAGAGAGAGAGAGAGAGAGAGAGAGAGAGAGAGAGAGAGAGAGAGAGAGAGAGAGAGAGAGAGAGAGAGAGAGAGAGAGAGAGAGAGAGAGAGAGAGAGAGAGAGAGAGAGAGAGCACTCTGGGGTCCGTCTTTCAGTTCCACATCTGGCCCTGATATTTCAGAGTTAATTAGTCATGCAGGGGTTGTGTGTAGATAAATCTATCATCCCGCAGAGCACAAACCATTTGAGAAATGAAAGGAAGTGAGGAGACATACACAGTCCGAGCTCCTTCATAAATCACTGGGCCAGATTACAAACAGGCACTGCGGTGATGAGCGGGAGGGAACAGGACGAGGCTGCTCCCTGGACTTTCTCACACAATTGCACACTTTCATACACGCACATACAGTAAGAGGATGATATATATATATATATATATATATATATATATAGAGATGTATTTAAGTCAGACTTTCCGAGTTCCCAGTCGGAAATTTCAACTGGAACGCCGCCTAAAGTCGGATTTCCGACCTCGGAAAGTCGGCCGGACCCCACCAACCTCGATATCAAAAATCCAAGATGGCTGCTAGTAGATGTAGTAAGAAAGCTATGGTAATATGCTGTTTATTAGCACTTCTCTCTTAATTGCGTCTCATTAAATCAGACCGTCCATCTGGAGCGATTAGGTTTTCCAACTTGTTGCATAAAACATCAAAAAGCAATGGATGAATTGATGCAGTAATAGCTGAAAAGTAACATATAAACAATTGAAATTAATTTAAAAGTATTTAATAAATGGTTAAATTAGATACCGAAAGGTAATGAATACATTTTTTAAAATTCTATATATTTTAGCAATGCCAAAAATATATGATAAATATAAATAGCTAAGATTATAGCTAAAAGCATTAAATAAATAGTTGAAAGCGTCGTACACATGAACGTATGGCGGACGTCGCCGTCTGCTGCTCTCTACAGAGTCTCACTCAGCGGAGGAAGGAGCAGGAGTGACGAGAGAGACGGACGAGTGGAATGACAGCGAGGACGCGTAGACAAGGCGGAGGTCACGAGGAAGAGGAAGAGGATTGTGGAGTGAGAAGAAAAGCCACTCTGACAGCGTCTGTTAGTCTTTGGGAGACGGAGGCCCGAGGGCTCTCTTTGGCGTGTGAGCGTCTCTATACTTACAAAAAAATATGTTTCGACTAAAACATGAATGAAACGTTATATTTTTGTTCTTTATGTGCAAAAACAGTTGAGCAAAAAATAACAAAAGACCTGCAGGAAGTCACTGTTATTTAAAAAATACAAGTTACCCGACAGAACAAATGCTTCAAGTATACCGTTGACGTCCAGCCAGTGGAAAGTACATTTAAGTACAACTTTGAGGTACTTCACTTGAGTATTTCCATTTGTTGCTACTTTGTACTTCGACTCCACTACACCTCAGAGGCAACTATTGTACTTTTTAAATTGAATTTTAGGATTAGTCATGCAGAATATAATGCTACACAACTTTAGGTTTAGTGGAAAACATCACGGCTGAAAATGATTACGAAATTGAAACGAAACAAAACAGAAAATGCAAAAAGAAGTAGTTTATTACATTGACAACCAAAGGGGACACAGACGGCAGTCTCCTGGTGAAAGCCTGGAACTCCTCCCTACATAGACTTACAATTTGGACTCCCGACCCCCAAAGTTTCCCCTCAACACACGGGCGCTTCACAGTCACAGTCAAGCTGCTGCAATAAAGATAACTTGTGGAGATGAGATAACTATCTCTATCTATACTATAGATTAGCGTTAAGACGCACATTCAAGATTGAATTTAGAGGTCAAGGTAAGAGTTAAGAGCAGAAAAACAACTTTTTATTGATCATTTCTTAACCGTGCTCGAGTTCACACTGGTTTTGTTGATACTCTGCTTTCTGTCAATCAGCTGACAGAGAGATGATCGCTCTGCAGCACGTTGCCTTACAGATGTCACTGTCAATTCATCTGCATCCTAATTAAGGCCTTATTTTAGCCGTCAAGCAAATTTCAAGACACAAAACAATCAACTACAAAAATGCATTTTTTACTGGTTTCAAAGTGTTTTGCAAAATTAGGCGAAAATGGAAACTACATGACAGTTGACGGGTTGAACTTTAAATCACCTCAACGTTTAATCTAAGGTTTAGGATTTATGGGTTTAGAGAATTTACGATGAGGTGAGGGTGAAGGTGAGGAGAAGGACAAGGTCAGAGGTTAAGTCAGGGAAAGTGCTGAGTATTAACAGGAATGTGTGTGTTCCAGAGGAGGGGGGGGGGGGGGCTGTGAGATGAAGCTCAGGGCTCCAAAAGAGCTCCGAAATATTGAGAAATTCAAGTTAAAACAGAATATGTGAGGAGGAAGAGTCAGATAGCTGAAGTGAAAGATTACAGATACAATCTCCATTTGTTTGTTTCAATATTTAAAAGGAAATAGGCCTAAAGCTATATGTTACATAATGCCATTGACACTTTACAGATTAGTTTAGATTCCTGAGTGAGAAACAAGAGAAGCAACACTTTTTCTCATCAATACACTTGTGACAGTTTTGTGTTTTATGATTCATATCTGAAGATTTAAATGATCTTAATCACAGTAGAGCCATTATTGTCTGGTTTAACTGTGTTTAATAATAGTTTGAGGCCAAAAAAGCTCAAATTGAGTATCCAATATTTCACAAAAAGCTCCAAAAAAAAATTATTAATAAAAATGTGTGCATTAGAAGATATTTTTGTAATCTCTCCTCTTCCATTAATAATCTTAAAACAGATTTTTTTCTGTCGACCCTTTGAAAGGGCCCGACCCCTATGTTGGGAACCACTGGATTGAAGTAAATATATATATATATATATTTATATATATATATAAGTAGTTAAATCTATCTTCACCTCGAGCAGGTAGAAGAGTAAAATCCTGTTTACACATTGAACAGTATTAATCTAATACTGTCGTATATAATAACATTCAGTCACAGGAGACATTTTTATGCAGAATGAGTACTTTACTTGTAATATTTTAAGTAAATATGCTGATTAATACTTTTTTTGCATTGTTGTATTTGCACTCTTACTTAATTAAAGGGTCTGAATACTTCCTCCACCACCTCATATGAACTTGGGTTCATTTCCGTTCCACAGATCAGTGTTTTGATCTCTTTGAAAACGCTGTTATGCAGAGTCCTGATCACGACCTCCAGCTCTTTTTCCACCGCAGCGTCCAGAGCGGACATGTAAGGCAGTCGATAGCATCTGACCGGGAAGCAATAAATCACAGATGAAACAGTGAGGAGGAGGGGAAGCTGTAAATCACACATTACAAAGAGCACAGCGAAAGCACAGGAACATTGCTCCGCCATGACATCGTCCCTTCAAAGCCGGCTCGGGCAGGAAGCAGTCATTCCCACTTCCTGTCACCCAGGGGGGGACGACGGCACAACTGAGAGGTGCGAAGGAAAATAAAATCATGTTTGGATATATTCCTTCTTCCCAAGGACGTGTGAATCCATTGTGATGAAGCTTCGCCGAGCTGATGAAAAGAGATCGCATGCGGCACAGGAATCATATTCGCACCGACGTGAACTCTGACCGTGACAAAGCTGTTGTCGTTGAAACACTGATGATGGGTTTGTTGGCGTCAGGGTTGGTTTGGTTGAAAAGTAAAACAAAGGAAGACAAAGGACTTTTTGCAAACTATAAAAACCTCTCTTATCACCCGGGTGTGTACTTGTTTGTGTGTGTATGTGCACTTATATATTGTGGATACACTTAATATTTAAAGCAGCTATAATTCATATTTTATAATATTTTATCTTTTCAATGTACTAAAAATATATTTTACAAGACTCCAGCAGCTCTGTACTCTGGTGCTTTAAGCTAAATGCTAACGCATAGTTTGTTTTGCGTGTTAGCATGCTCAATATTTGCTAATCAGTTCTTAAGATGAAACAGGTGCTCGGTCTATCACTTTAGTCGGGACTGAAGTATTGTCAGGGAATTTCGTGGAGATGTTTATGGTTACCAGAGGATGAATCCTACTGATTATGGTGATTCCAGAAATGTTCCCCGAGCACCACCATGAGGTTGATAGGTTTGTTTTTTAGGGACAACTATACATTGGATTGCGGGTCAAATAGTGGATCAAAGTTTTAACTTATTCTGTAAGATAAAAGTGGAAACTGTGATGATGCAGGATCTGACCAAGAGGTGCTATGTACAAGAGAAGGGGACCAAGAACCGAACCCTGAGGGACGCCATGGAGGACTGGGGCTGTGGAAGACTTACTAATGATCTGTATGTGGGAGGATGTAGGTAGAATCTGAGTGAGTGATAGCATTAATGCCAACAGCAGGACGAGGATTATAATAATAGTAAGTCATTAGTTCGTTAAGCGCTTTAACGGTGGTGTGTTTTGTGCAGAATCGACGTTCAAAAGATATGTTGTCTGAGTCCAAATAGGTTTTTATTAACACTTTTTTAAAATGTGTGTGTATACGCATATTTGAGTGTTGTGGAGGAGCTGGTTTGGTTGCTGCAGCAGCAGCTCAGTCTCACCTGCCTCCGTCTGTCACTCAGCAGTTGCAATGGCGAGTCAGCCGACACATCCTGACACAGAGATGTGACACCGTCGACGTCGCGCTGCCAAGTTCACCTGTCACCCGGTGGCTCGCGGTGATTTGTCCCGTCAATCATTCGCCTCTTCTTCCTCAGAAGGACAAAAGAAGGTGACGGCGCCTCTGTAAAATACACAAAAAAAAAACACAGCATGTGTTCTTTTTTAGGCGGTACTATTTTAGTTTAATTCAATTACGTTGTAATTTCAGGCTAGCGAGGATTACTGTAGATCGAAGGTGACGATGATGCTCATTTGGGTGCGTTTGATTTGTCACATCGCTGGGATGCATTAAGTGAATGTGAACCCCATTAGCCCTGGATCACCAGACTTGTTAGCAGCAGCACCCTCTGCAATAATTTACAACCCTTTCATCTCAACAGAATGTGTTTCTTGTAGAGCGTAATGGAAGTAATCCATTCTCCCTGTCAGCGCTGGAAAACACTTTGTTTTCTGTACAAATTGTGTTTGGGTGGAAGACGCTGGTTGGGGGGGGGGGGGGGGGGGGATTTTTTTGTCTCATATATGCAGGTTTTGAGGGCGTATATACAGTACAGTGAGTCTGCTCTATACTGCTCGTGTAACAGTGGGTATTCAAAGAGGTACATTTACTCATGAAATGTACTTATGTACAGTTTTGAGGTACTTGTGCCTTACTTGAGTGTTCCCATTTTATGTTACAGGCAAATGAGCTCTTTTTCTACCAAATGTATTTATTAAATATTTTACAGAACATATTATGAGCTTATCCAATATGACGCATTGTTACAGAATAATTGATCTAAAACTATATGGCAGTTAAAATTAGCTTAATATTGACTGAAATATACGAGAGCCTTTGGAGACGATTAACAAAAATGACAGTTAACAGCATATTATAATATATGCAATATAATTATGAAAGAAGTTTGGAGAATCACAAGAAACTGAGTGTAAAAAGGGTTAAAATCTAAACAGCAGAGGCCACGACATCCTCACTTTTGGTCCCAAACATGAGTCAAGCTCAAACAACACTGGATCCTGTCATTTATCTTAACCCTGAGGGCATCATTAGGGTTATGGAAATTATAAGAGCCAGGTTCAAATTTCCATATTTACTTTTTTTCTTAACCAAACCACAACAAAGAGCTGGAGGATGCTTGAACACACCATAAAGCTGAGGGAGTCTGGTGATAATTCTCTGTGGGCTCGACCACGAGCGACGTCTTTCACAATTACAGAAAAAAAGTGAACAAAAGCAGCTTTGATTCAAGTTCAGGGTCTGATCCCGTCCCAGTAAATATCATTTTCTGGTTGTTAGTGTAGTTAACTCTGACTCTATTAAGCCGCCTGCAGACTAAGTATTACGGCTGTGTGTGCTGATATCTGTGAACATTTCCATTTAGCTCGAGCAGTAACCGTAATGGTGTTAACGCCCATATCAGCCGGTGTTTTCCTCAATAGCTCTTTTTCAAAAACATCCTCCTCTCTGACCATATTAGAGCTGTGAGGGTGGAGACTAGCCTGGGTATGTACAGGAAATGATGCATCACCTCCTGGAAATGAAAGTGTTGGCAAAGATTATATTTCAGCCTTGAATGTGATTTACAATCTCACAATTAAACAACATTTGTTTAGAAGAAGAACAGCATTTGATTTGCAGACTCTTTGGCTCTTGCTTTTATTTAAAGCATTTTCAGCTAACTTTATTTTTATCCCAACTTTAAAAACCAAAGCACAACCCAAAAACAACAAACAACAATACATCTTTCATCCTCTCCCATATATCTCCTCCTCTTTCTCACATCTACCCACTCTTCCCCTCATTCCTCTCCCAACTGTATCTCCCACAGCCCCCACAGGCCCCTCCATAAATCCTGGGACAGCAGCGCTTTAATGGATAATTAATTGATGCCGCTGCAGCACTGTAATAAGACAATAAATTACGACACAGGCCGGTGTGCTGTGTCAGTGTGTGTTGCTAATGGCCCTTCAGGGCTGGGGCAGGAGGCTAATAAATTAGACAGGTATTAACTGTTGTGTGCTAAGTAGCCCTCCACTGCTGACTGCCATGAGCGGAGGAGAAGGAAGGAAAAAGAAGACGAAGGGAGAGAGAGAGAGAGAATACAGGAAGAGAGATGACCGCATTATTTTTGTTGAATTTAAAGTGAAATTAAAAACTGGTTTTGCCAAGAAATCAGTACGTTTTCGAATGTAATTACCAAAAAGAAGAAATTAAAGTTTTCATTAAATTTCTGATGCGGCCCCAGATTTGTAATCTATAATTTGTGTATCACCTGTTGCTGACGTGCACTAAAAATCAATACAACAACCACAAACTGGGGGCCAACGTTATGTACGCATGCACGGTCCCTGTCGAAGACCGGATATCATTCATTCCAACTGAGAATGAATGACGGACAATACTGGACTGTCCCCTGATTATCAGATCACTGATACGTTGGATTTATTTCCAAAACCTGTGTTGTAACCTGAACATCAGAAGAGCAGAAGTAGGAAGTGGATGATGGAGAGCCCCGTCCTCAATAAAATATTCATATTTACGTTACAAATCGTATACTTTTTCTTTTTTACTTTTGGGACACACTGCAGCTGGCCTTACAAAGTACAAAGTGCTGCCTGCAGTATGCATTTGATTGGGACATAAAACTTCGTCATAACATTGCACCTTGAAATTTTGACCTTCTTGCTCGCAAATGGATTGTGGGTCAGAATAGCCAGAGAAGCATTCTGGCTTGCATGCTGCAAACAGAAGCAGCAGGACATCTTGTATTTTTTACTACATTTGACATACTATGTATTGGGACACAAATACTAAATTCTTTCGGGACATACTCAACAGTGTGGTGGTATGAGAATTGTAACGCACAGTTAGTTTGACTTTTTTTCACAGCCAAAAGTGTAATCATGTCTATATTTGGGATGTCAAATTCCATCTTTTATCATCATCAGGAGACTTTGTCTCTAACAATCACATAAATACTTGACACTCACCATTGTTGCACCATTGCACTAATCCTCAGAACCAAACTACGCAAACCAAAACTTTGCATCTTGGTCAAAATAACTGTTCTGGACTTTCCTGCGTCAACAAACAGTACGCCAAAATAGTTGGGTAGACCACAAATAACACAAACAAAAAGAAACATGTCGTGGACATAGCCCACCGTTGGTAGCTTCTGCTTCCCAAGTAGAATATAAACAGTACGACGGGTCCTCCCAAATATTACATGTTGTAACGGGACAAAAAGTCTTGAATCGCTAATGTTGTGTTAAAAAGAATGAAGGGAAACAAGACATCAGTATATAGCCATGCTAGCCGCTTTATGAGACTGTACGTTGACACAGCACTGCTTTGAGCTAAATGCTAACGTTAGCATGCTAACATGCTCATAATGACAATGTGTTGACTTGTAGATGTTTTTAGCTAGATATAATGTTTACCACCTTGACCATCTTGGTTTAGCTTGTTAGCATGTTAGCATTTGCTAATTAGCACCAAACACAAAGTAGAGTGAGACTGATGGAATAGTTATTAGTTTCGCAGGTATTTGGTTACAAACACATGAAAACTTTGACCTGACGATGGAGCTGCATGACAAGTTAAGAGATAAAAGCGCAGTTAATACAATTCATGAATACGCAAACCAAATTTCATAGCAATTCACCCAATCGTTGAGATATTTCAGTCTGGTGGAAACGCTCATCTAGAGGATTCAGTTTTTTCCACAAATATGTCAAAATGGGAAATATTAAGTTAATAACTTAGGAGACATCGATTGTGATAACATAAAGCTTCAGCAGTTTAGACCTTACAGTACGATACCTACGATCTCTAGATTTAGACCCACAGTTCATCGTTAAAACACTTTGGTCTCAACGGTCTGAAGCTCTCATCATGTTGAGCGTAAAAGGATTGTGTCACTTTCCAAAGAGGAAAATCACAGCTTAGTAAACAAGGACAACATCTCCCGCTTGGAAAACGTGGAATTTCAGCGGATAGTCTCTAATCCCATTTTAATGGTTGTCTGATTAAGAGGTGAGAAGGATTAGGGCCAGGGCTGCATGTGTGGTGTGTTGCATGGTTAAACATTCACCACATATGTGCCGATTTGGAAGCAGCTGGTGGAAAATTACTTATACGGGTTAAACAAAGAGAAAGGGAAAAATTGCAGAGATTAGCAGTGAGCATGAAGAGGAAGAAAAATGGCGGCTCAGTTGTGTCGTTCTAATTAAAAAATGCGGCAAATGTCTCATCTCCTAATGTTTGCCCTAACGAGCACGACTTACTGGCAGTTATGTAGATAAAAACTCTTTCTGATTGATTCCAACAGGCCCATTGAAATTTGTTTCACTCCACCTTATTGATCACAACCCGCTGGTAGCAAACTGTTAATTAATAATGATAATAAAAGTGCCATGGATCGTTAAAATCAACCACACAAGGCTGAACTCCAGTTTCTCCACGGCTTTCCTCCCTTAGTGTTGTTGTTTTGTGTTTACTACTTACTTAAATATCTTAAATACTAAAATCAGATCCAGGGAAGTTTTTCCAGCTCACATCAAATGTAAAAATATTAATCTTGCAATTGCTTTTACACTTGTTGATGCAGAAATGAGTCCTAAAACCTGGAGATGAGTCAGCATTTTTGCACTTCCTGTTCCCTCATGTCAAAGGTGTACTTTGGTAAGAAGTCTGAAAGGTCTGTGGTTAACACAAGTTTAAGAGATCTTAACGTTTTGTTCTACAATATAAAATGTCAGTAAATACCCCTCTCATAAATATTAAAGCTTTTACGTGTCTTTAAAAAACAGGGTTTCTAACGAGACTAAATGAGACGACTAAACGCCATCACACCAAATAAACGTTTGCTTTTTTTTTCGACTGGCAATTGCATTCAAGCTTCAAAAGATTATCAAGATTATTGGAGATTACGTGTGGACATTTGTTGGAATAATCCCATTGGCTTTATGTTGAGGGAACCAGTGAGATGTTAACTTCCAGGTTGGCCTACAAAAATACGTAATCACCGCAGCACTCGATTGTCTTTACTAATTCAGTCTGATGCTGGCAGATAAGTGTCCTCCCACACACAAACACACACACACACACACTCTCCTTCATCCATAACAATAATAATATCAATAATAATGTGTTTGCTTTAATATAATGTGTTTCTGCCCACAATCATTCCACTGATTGACATGTTCATCCTTTAATCTTATTATATATATTATGTTTGTTTTTGAGATACCCGACTGAGATTTCTGTCCTATAATAATGTTGCTTATTAACGCTGTGAGCTCCACAAACAACATTCCATTCACCTCCATGGCAGAAATAATTCAATACAAGTAGATATAAGTGACAATTTAAATGTTTTATTGTCTTATGAGGGTGGAAGCCATGATGCTGAGTGAACCAAAACAGTTCAGTTGTGGGCTGTAAAACCGAAACAATGAGCTAAAAGACCGTCACTGCTGAAAATAAAACCCGTGACAAAACTAAGGTTAACATAGAAACACATGGTTAAAAATAAACAGAACAACGTTGACAGTTGTTTGGAAAAGGGAGACAAACAGCGGTCTCCCACCTCCTCACACCCGTTCATATATCAACTTTGCTACGTTCTTATAATCACTACAGCCACTACAGAACATAAAGAAATGTCATTTTGCGGCAGTACCGCTCTTCTTGGGAGGGCATTCTTGTGGTTAGAATGAACAAAAACACAATCTTTATCTGTGACAGGACACAAACTCAGCTCTCCCAAACTCAAACACCACACTCTTACTGTCCACCTCGCTACATACGGGCACATTACAACCTGCATTGAACACTGAACATTGGCATCGGACGTCTCTTCAAGAACTCCAAAGAGCATAATCCCACTGCAGGGTGAGGATGTCTGGGAGGAGGCGGCAGCAGCGGCGGAGGCAGTGGTGAACAGTGACTGTGGATGATGATAAAGCTGTTTGACTGGGTCACAGCCACAGAACCTCTCTACTCCCCGGCTCTGCAGAGAAGTGGAGCGCTTAATATATTATCAGTGGACACGAATGACACCGCCGGAAGACGGAGTGCTCCGGCGCAGAGCTCTTCGCATGCCCGGGACCTGAAGCATTCCTCCATATTTTTTCGCCGGGGCTGTCAGGCCGTCTAATAAAGCGGGGCAAAATGGAGGGACGGCGCAGGAGCTGAGGGTGGATGAAGTATCTCGCACTGATGTAATATGGCTTATAAATCTAATTTAATTACCCAGTGTGGGGACAGGCTGTAGAAGCCATGACTGGATTTATTGTGTCTTAACTTGGCATCTTAACGACTTTGTGCTTTTAATATCATTACCCTGTAATTTATTCCTTTTCGTGCTCATACACACACACTAACACACACACACACACACACACAGTACAGCCACAGTGCAGTCATAATCTTTTTAAGCAGGCAGCTTTACGGATCGTAGGACTCCTGAGCCGTGACAGCTATTGATCCATAAACTCCCGCTTTGACTCATCCCGTGCCGCCCCTGTACCGTACGCCATCGAGGTGATATCACTGATACAGGCTTCTTTCAGCGCTCACGGTTACATTTCAACACCGATAAGATTTCAACGAGCCTATTACGCAGAGGGCGGGATAAAATCAGTGTGCAAAATAACCCCCTAAAAGCATCAATAGTCGAATTTGGGGTGTCTCTAAAATTATAAGACAATTTTTTGTCAGTTGCAATTTGTCCCAGATCTCTGTGGCCCGCTCTTCATCTCCGTTGGAGGCTACATCACCCGCTACCAACATAACCCACCCGAATCTGTGGACGAGTTGCATTGTGGGTATTGCAGGAGTCAGGTTTTGAGAATGCTTTAAGAATAAAGACAAGACGATGTTGGTGGTTCTGCTGACTCATTTTTTAACTGTCAATTGTAAATCCAATGATGCTATAGGAGTGCAATGCTAGATAGGTTGATGTACTCTACTAAAATTTATTTTAACGGTCTTTGTGTGCTAAAAAATAAAGTGCTTGTCTGATAATCTGACACCATCTAAAATCTCCTTTATGACATCAGAATTGCATTTGAAGATTTCGACGATAAAGACAGAAATTCGAACATTTATGCCCTCTTTGCCCAGCGATTGGCCTCGTGCGCTTTCTCCTCTCACAACTACATTCATTACTTTTTTGTGTGTACAACAACGGGGAATGCCTTCGAGTAGAGACTGCGATGCGAAAGTGTGCGCCGTTATACTCGTTCTTGGACGTCGGGGAAGCAGTAAGATGCAGCCAGGAGGAGGCTATGGTGGCTTTTCAATTATCCTAATGGCCCTTTTAAATTAAATAAAAGAAAACTTCACATTCACACTTGTTCTGCTACAGATCGTTATGGTATCCTTGTCACAAAACACTATTTTTTATACAATCTAGACATTATGTTAAGTATGCATGAGAACACAAGCCTCTTCATCCCTCCAGAAAGACAATTAGATACTATACCAGCCATTCTACATTCTCTTTTCTTTCACTGCTGCTCGTCTTTATCTCGTTTCATCTGTCTCCTCCCTTCTTACACTGTTCTCTCATCCTTATTCCTCCCACTGGCCATCCCACGCCCTCCAGTTCGGCCTGTCAGCTTCAATAAAAAAAGACAAAAAAGGTGGAAAAATAGACAAAAAAGAATTAAGAAGAGATAGAAAATGAGGGATGGGAGAATGAAGGCGGCTTCGCACCACTCCACTCTCCTCTTCTCCGCCTCCCACCATGTCAAGCAAATAGTTTCCAGAGGCCCCTGTTCCACATCAGCTTAGCTCGCTATTCAGCTGAGCCATCGACTTAATGCAATCCTCTAAATGCCTGCTGTATGGCCTCTCCGACAGTGACATATTTGTTTTGCAGCCCTCTGCAATCTGATGTCTGCCACCGTACTCAACGTTTGATTAATGCCTCTGCTTTCGAGTCCCGTAATTGGCTGCGACTGCTCTGGCAAACAAATCACACAAAGTCTCTCCTGCCTGCCATTGGTTGGCGAGGTGTTGGGGAACTAATGAGCCAAAATTTTAGATAAACTGAACTCACCAAAGGCGACAGTTAGCGTCAAACAACCAGTCAGTCAAAAGACTATTTGTTCCACATTTAATTGGTCGTTTGAAATGATTGTAAGTCGGCAAACTTTGGATTTGTCCACACACAGAATTGTGCATTAAGAATTTGGAAGGTGGTTTATTTTTTGTTTGCATTCTCCCCCCCCCAAAAAAAAAAGAGCAAACGTGTGAGAAATGGATAAAACAGATGGTATAATGTAAACTGCAATTGTTAGCATGTCAAGCTAACTAGCTAACAGTTGTAAACAAGCATGGTCTACATTGTTATGAAGAGTTAGGGATTACATTTCTAAAGAGCCTCGTTTGTGCTTGTGTAGTCAGTGCTGGATGCTATCAGAGTTTAAGCTCATATTAGCAGCACTGTCATGCTCTTTCTTGGATTTGGGGACGTTAATACTGATGCTAACCAGGCCAATGTTACCCAATATAGCGTTAGGTTAGCTAAACTCAGCAATTAGCTCTTCAACTACCCTCCTCTACGCATTGGCCTTGAACTCTTTGTGGTTTTCTTCCATTTTAGCATGATATCGTGCTATCAAACAGCAATCAAGTGCTCATTTAAGACTCCTTTTATTATTCTCTAAGCATTCAGCTTGAAGCATTAAGACGTCAGTGGGAGAAGTCCTCTTCAACCGACTTGTGGCACTAACATTAGCTCAATTAGCCTGCTAGCAACATTAGCTCAATTAGCCTGCTAGCTCCAGCTAATAAAATCTGCTAGTTATTTCAGTCAGAAAAACAGGAAGAATAAAAAAGAGAGGCATAGCGATAAGAACAAAGGGCAATAGGGATTCTATAACAGTCAGGTTGAGCTTATAAACTTAGATTTGATTCTGATTTCTTCCAAATAAATCATGTTTGAGTTCAACAGGAGCTTTCTCCCCTACTTCCGTCTAACCATTCCCCTCCATCTCTTCTTCTTCTCCTCTCCACTGTGTGAGATCATCAAGGCTTAGATTGATGACGGAGACAAAAGATCACAGCATCTGTCTTATGGTTGAATCCTGGAGGAGGAGGGAGGACGAGGAGGAAAGTGGGAAGGTGAAGTTGGAAAATCTTGAGTTTAATGAGAGTTGACCTCTCCGCCCCACATATGGTCAAAGTCAATAAATGAGAGGTCAAGAGAGGAAAAACATAAACCCACATTAAAGACAGACAAGAGAGACAAACAAGAAGCAAGACAGCGGAAAATAAAGAGCAGGAAATGACAACAAGACGTTCGTCTGGCTCGCAACTATTTCTTTTTTCCGCATTTTAAACTTTTTATCCACTGGATTAATTTCTTCTCCACAAAACCTGTACACATATTTCCTTAAGTGCATTTTTTTTTAAACTCCCCACATGCACACATGTTGAAGTGCAAAGATGGATCACATGCAGTAAAATGTACGAGGCTCTATCTTAAGACCCCGAGGCCGAGAAATAGGATTTATGTTCAATTATGTTGCGTGTTCTTTGGTCTCTTGAGACGCTATTTGTTTATTCTTAATTACAGAGAAACATTCTTTACTTTCAAAGCTTTTCTAACTTCTAGCTGTTGTTGTTTTCACACTTTATTACCATCACGCACATACATGTGATACTTATACAGACACGTACGGCACAAAGCCCTCCAGTGTCTCGCAGCATCGCTAATGTGAGTCACATTCGCTCTCTTGACATATGACCTGGGTCACACTAATGATTTATGTCCTGTGTTCGCTGTAAACACAATGATGAGTGAGAGCCACCGTATTTTACACCATTAAAACAGCAGCTGTTACAGTGCTGTCCGCACGCATTACACATAATAGGACTATTCAGAGTGGGTGCATACAGTACACACTCACACACACAAGTAAGTGCATTAAGTAGCTGGTGATTGGACAAACATCGCTCCCTCGGTTTCTGCAGATTTGCAGCAAATGAGCCATACTGGTTATAATTTAATGCTTTCATGGCACAAAAATACGTTATTGCAGGTTTTACATATTTACATGACTTTCTGTACATTAGCTATTTTTGTTTGTTGAATCCATTTAAGAGGACATTCTTGTTTCCTACAACCTGGTTCTACATTTTTGAAGACATCTGTAATATTAAAAGTGTACTAAACAAGTTATACACTGAGAAACGCTGGACAATCAAGTCAGTCAGAGGATCATAAAGGTCTGTGAATAAACAACGCGGTGAGCCAGACTTATTAGACGAGATGGATGAAAATGATGCGACATTATTAACTAAGCTGTCTTGTAAACATGAATCACTTTAAGATGAAGCTTTTCATTCTACCGGTCAAATGTGGGAGAGAAGTCGAATGTATCTTGAGAGTGCAGATAATGGAAGACATGGAACAATATGACATACAATTACAGGGATATTATAGCTATTTACCAAACTGTATTTGCCTGAACCAGCACCAAATGTCACCATTCATATCCGTGACATTATAATAATTTAAGGTGGATTAGCAGCTCTCACAGACGAGATAGAGCAGGTTGGTTTTGTGCCACAGAAGAAGCTGTTGAGTGAATCACGTCATCGCCAGTGTTTAATTAATAGTTTCTAAAAACAAAACCTTCATAATCACTGAAACAACACCAAAAAAGAACATCCTCCAGTGCAAAACATGAGGGCAGACGCTCCCCGACCTGCCCGGCGGCCGTGGTCAGCGCGTGGCCCGCTGTCAAAACACGGCACGCATGTCGGCGCCGAGGTCAGGGCCGGGGCGAAGAGGAACTGGCACTCCTCGCCCTCACTGGAGGAAAGTGGGAGGTTTGTGACTGACGGACGCCACAGGGAGAGCGTGTCGATCAGTCACGGAGCGGCCGGCCTTGGCCGCGGAGAGACGGAGGGGGAAGAAGAACCGCCGCCAGCCGAGTTTTTACTGGACTGTGAGAGGAAAACCCAAAAAGGTTACACGAATATTTGGTCCGTTCAGTAGACATTACTTAAAAGATCAGCCAAATAGTTACCGATTCATTTTCTGTCAATCGACTGATTAATGAATCGACTAATCCTTTACTTGTATAAACTGTAGTTTAATTTATAAATCTTCATATTTCACAACATCTTGTTGTGTGTAACTAAAGTTCTAATAGCAGTGAAGTAAAAAGTCAAATATTTCCCTCTGAGGAGTTGAGTATTGTAAAAGTACAAGTATCTTAAATTTGTACTTAAATGATACAGTACAGAGTACATGTACTGAGTTACTTTCCACCACTGCACAAAGGAAAGAAAAACACCCCCAGATGGTCAGGATGGAAAAAAAAGTAGACAGACCTTTTTAAAATAAGCTGTAGGAGATGTGTGTTTTCTGTTCACATGTGGGTTTCTGTGCATGTGTGTATGTGCGTGTGCGTGTGTGTGTGTGTGTGCTGGGAGTGATTTATGGGGCCTGTCTTCCTCTGCCAGCAGTTTGTCTCTTCTAGCATGGAGGATGAATGGCCCACTGTCAGCCCTGCCTCAACCTCTCTCTCTGTGTCTCTCTCTCTCTCTCTCTGTCTCTCTCTCTCTCTCTGTCTCTCTCTCTCTCTCTCTCTCTCTGTCTCTCTCTCATTACCTTTCTTCCTCTCTGTCCTCCCCTCTCTTTACTATCTTATCTCCCCACATGCTCCATCCTCATGCATGCACCTTGTCATCCCCACTTCCCTTTCACCTCTCGTCTGCTCACTCGGTTGATTTGATCCTTTATTCTTTATTTCCCCTCGTTTCGCGACCCCGCCTCTCCCATCTGTCACATCTTCTCCGTGGATCCGAGACGCGCCTCGACCGAAATCCTCGACCTCTAATCTGATCTCTGATTCCAGGGACACTTCATTCGAACGGTGTGCATCCATTCCTGCAACCCAGATACGTGTGCGTATCTGCTTTCTACATTCTGCTGGATGTTGAGTTGGCTTTGAGCTGAAAGCAAAGTGACACCCGACTTATTCCAGTGGTGAAATGTAACACATTTGGTCTTGAAGTACATTTAAGGATGCAAAATACTCGGCTGTGAAACATTTTGTCAATAAATTGTTGCATAGCCTAAACTACTGTAAGCTATTTCATTGACTTTCCTTTTAGCGAAATGCTGTGAATAAATGTGTTTACACAGTGTATATGTCTGGAGCTTTTATTGTGAAAGGTAAGAAGGGAAGGAGTGGATCTGGTCTTGGCTTCCGTTGTCAAGATTGAAAGTTTGCCATCTTGGTTTCGGACTACAAAGCCTCCGTGCTGTTGTACACTTTACTGTATATTTTGAATATGTCTGTTCAACACAACGGGATTGGTTGATGTCTTTATGACGTGCAAATTAATCACACGGGGAAAAAAAAACGCCTCCAATGTGTAAAGGCCTTTACTCAAGTACTGGTCTCAAATTTGAGGTACTTGTACTTTACAGGAGTCTTTTCATGACACTTTATACTTCTACTTCACTACATCTCAGAGAGAAATACTGTACTTTTTAATGGAGTTTTAGGAGGCTGCAGGAGGTGGCGAATGTAAAGTAAGCACCGACCCATTGAGCCACATTTATGGGAAATACTCCAGATTGAAATATACTGAAATTAGCCTTTTAACAGACATCATTTAAATATCTAGACCAGGATGAATTGGCTGCAAAAGGGCTAAGAAGCATTCATATTTATATTCCTAATTCTTATTCGCCAGAGAACCTTTAACAGCATCAGCACACTGTACATCTTCCAGCAGCTGTGATAGACCAAGATGCTGAAGAATAATGTCTCCCGATGTCATTAATTGTGCTGTCATTATCATAATTTAACATCCCGCTCACCCCTCTCCATCTTCATCACTGTCTTTTGCTGTTCGCTCATTAATCAGACGAGGGAGGGAGGTGGGCAGACAAATGAAATAAAAAAAAAAATGACCTCTCTATCAATCGCATTTCCAACACATTAGAAAGGAAGCACTTTTTCTCCCGATGCCTCTGAGCTCTCAGCCTTCCTGTGCTAATGGTAGATATACAGTGACATGGTAATGATCTGGCCACGGCTGCAGAGCACAGGGTGTATTGATCAGCGGCTGATTTATTGCAGGTTACGGCTGATTATTGGGCCATTAATCAGTCTAGGATTACCCTATCAATAAAACTGCCTACGTTTGTTTGTAAAGTGCTTGCCAGGGCACGGAGAAGGGCATTGCATGTCCAGGCATCAGTGACACACAGCTACTATTTAAAGTCAAAGATTAGCTATTTAAAGAGAGACGTTCCTCACTGTATTCTCTGAATAAATGTGTATACTGGCGGAGGAAGCTCTGCTGGGAAAATAACAAGAATCACTCAACAGACGCATCTTTCTGCCATTTGTAAACATTAAATATTGGTCATTATATTTCAAACTAGAGCGTCACGGTGACTCGGACGGATTGGGTGCTACCTGGCTGAGTCACAAATACTCATACATGACAAATAGGGCGATGGTTAATGATTGGTTAAGAGTACTTGATTCAACCTGCAATGACTGGCTTTTTGGGCCTCTTAGGGTGGAAACAAGTTATGAACAGAACTAAATGTTGACATATACAATTTTACGTTTATACGGTGAATTCTTGACAAACTTTATTATTTACACATCCAGCAGTTATAGAGCAACGCTATCATTCATAATGTGTTGTGTTTGTGTCCACCTGATGAATTTAAGTCCAATATTCACTCTCTTTTAGCTCCATTTTTGGTCTCCACCATCTCCTAAGGGAAATATCTTTCTCTTTAGCTGCTAAATGCTCAGCTATGTTCACCAGCTGGTTGCTAACTCTGTCTGTTTGATGTTTGGTGCTGAGCAGGTAGTGTTCAGTGGCTATTTAGAGCTTTTTGCTGCAGCCAAAAAAACGACACTATGAGAACAGTGAGAGTGACCCAAAACAGTGAAGCTGTGGGCCGTACAGATAAAAAATGAGCTGAAACTCACTATGAAGTTGTTTAAAGTCCAGCGGGGCTGCAGACTTGAGTGATAATTCTCTGTAGATTCATTACTTTCAAGCAACCCCCCCCCCACATTGTTGTCATTATGAAAATATTGATTATAGCCGCGTAGGTATAGCAGTTAGTGAAAGATCATGGTCATGGTTAATAGAAACCATTGGGGATGCGATTTCGGCCCAGTATCCTTGGAATTACGTCCACTTTGTACACCTAGCCATCCACCCAAACACCCACCTTAAGAGGTTTAAAAGTCCCCGTTATCAATGCTTATTACTCATTATAAAGCATTAGTAAATGGTTAATTAACTACTACCAAAATCTTTGATACAACATAAAAACTCAACGCAAAGTGGCTCCAAATAATCAAAAATATATAGAAAAATACATCGGTACGAAGTCGATTGTGCTTGGCAATTTAACCTCAAAAACAAGGAAGAGCAGCTTTGTATGCTGCACATGATTCAAACCAAACCCTTTGTCGCGAACAACAAATACACACACAAAAAAAAAAAAAAAGTCAGCGCCAGGAATGTAATTCTCAACCTTAATCTCCTTCCTTAAATTAGCAGCCGGATAAAAAGATACTGCCGCTGTCAGCCTGCCAACAGCTTTACAGCCTACCATAAAGCAGGAGGGTGTGGTGGGGGGGCGGGGGGGGTCGTGTGGCGTTGCTTAACCCCCACCAGAACCCACAACCACTACCTGGAACACAACTTTTACAACAGCTAGCAAATTGAGAGTAGTGATTTTCCTATAAAAGCCCCGAAGACCAGGGGAGCCTGGATTCGGAGGGTTTAATGAGAAGGTTTGATGGCTATCCGCCGTCAAACAGGCCGACTTCCCTGCCAAAGCTCTGTTCTCTCTTTTTATTTGCGGGTGTGTTCGAGTAACTGATTAAACATCCCAGAAACCTCTCGGACGCGCCGCCAGCGGTCCCCTCGCTGCCTCCGAGTGCCACGCTCGTAAAAACCCGACTTGACAGTGGACTCGTAAAGCAGACATAATGCTGTCGTAAACATGTCACGACACCTGCCATAAACATTAATGACTGTTTATGAATGAGGATGATGAATTGGAGGCCCTTTTTTTTTTTCCTTCTTTCTTCGTGGAGGCTGTTCGGCTGGAGAAACACGACACCGTGTTATGAACCGAACTTTTTGGCAGGAAACTCAAAACATCTCCGCGCGCTTAAGCAGGATGCAGCGAGACAAAGAAGTCAAAGCAAAGTCATCTAGTTCACCGAGCAGTTGCTTGATTTATATTCCAATCTGTAATTAATAATAATACTAATAAAAAAAGATAACTCTTGCTAATCTTGCCATCCCTCCACGTCACCGAATATTGTAAAAACACTAAACCGAACACGCCAAACATTTTGTCTTCGACGTCACATGACCAGCTGTGTTGCTAGGTCACACACACACACCTTTGCATAACAAAAGCTGCAGGCAGCATGAGTGCTGCTGATGGAAACATGTAACAGCAACGAAGAAAAAACAAAATAAAGAAATCTCAGGCTTTAGCGCTCAGCACGCCGCTGAGGAACAGATAGCTGTAATCCCATTTACCCACCAGGCGGTCCAGCATGCCTGTCTGCGGTACTTAGAGATAAACATCGGCGTGCACTCTGCGTGACCCGGCACACACACCTGCCGAGACAAGCAGACGCACGCATAAATGCAGGTGCAAAGACAGCGAAAAAAAAAAAAAAAAAAAAGACTGCTTTGTGTGCTTTGTCAAAGTATGAATTATGACGCACGGCTTGACAGTTTGTATTTAAGTGATGTCAGCAGATCCAATAAGGCTATGTGGAACAGATGTATGTGAGCTTTATATACTTTGTGTGCTGCGCTGTCAGACATCCCTAAGGGGACGGTACAAGACAAATGTGTTGGTAATTTACAAGTGTGCTTAAATACCCATTATTCTTTCCTCTGCGAGCTCTCTCAGGATCCGCTGCGCTCATTTATCATCAGCTACACACACACACACACACACACACACACATATAGACGCAGGAAGAAAAATGAGGGTTCGTGCCAAAGTCGTCGCTGTTGGGATTGCATCAGTACAGAAGCTTTTGAGGATTATTTCAATTTATAATGAAGTTTTTGGGTAGTTTCAGTAACGATATGATCAAAGTCGACGAATCGCAAGTAAGATGGTGCAAGAAACCAGTGATGGAATGTAACTAAGTGCGTTTTTGAGGTACTTCAACTTGAGTTTGTCCATTTTATGCAACTTTATACTTCACTAAGTAAAATTATCCAATATTTCACACATAAGATTGTAAAGGGTTTCTGCCAGAAAAGAAAGCAGCATTGTATCTTACTACTGTAGGGAGTGAAGCTAGTATTATTGTAAAGCAAGTTATTTAGCTGGACATTCTAACTAGGGCTGGAACAGTACACATATTTCGTGGTTCGGTATGTTTTTGGTACAGCCCGGGGAAAAAAACAATAATAAGAATGAATATTCTCTTCATTTATTAAAAAAAGGTAAACATTACTATCACAGTTAAGGCACTCAAATGCTATTCAGGTGACGCCATCTTGAACTAAATGTTCAAAGTGTGTTCACAGATACACCGAGTTCAGTTTAACAGTGTCGGCATACAGTTTAACACAAATCGTTGTCCATTGAGCTCAACTAACATGCTTAAGCTGACAACGATTTATGAGCTGCCAAAACAGTCCAGGTGATTTGTGATCTAGAGTTTCTGTTCCACACGTGCGAGTGTTAAGACGTAAACAGCAGTTTGGTCATAGAGCATAATGTTGCATACGGAACGTCCTGTAGCGAACAGGTCGGGACAAATACACACGTACCATTCCACCCTTAATGATAACATTTGCTTGCATTACACGTATGACACATTTATACATGTGGGGAAATCCAAAGCCTACTGCCCAGGCGGCAACCTCTGCTTCTGACGAGTGGAGTCAAAGCTGAAGTGTCTTAAACCTGCATTATCGCTAATGTCCACTAGGGGCGACTGGTTGTATAGAAGTCTATGAGAAAATGACTCTACTTCTCTCTTGATTTATTACCTCAGTAAACATTGTAAACATGAGTTTATGGTCTCAATCTCTAGTTTCAAGTCTTCTTCAATACAGCATGATGTTCATTTAGTAAATGATGGTCCATTTAGAGTCAAACAGACCATAAAGCAGGGGATGCTTTAGGGCGGGGCTACTGTGATTGACAGGTCTCTACCAGAGACGTATATGGCGCCTCTAGGTCACTCCTCCTCAGCCCAAATATGGTCACTTCTGTTCAATGGCTGCAAAAGATGGCGACGGCCAAAAGGCCGAACTCGAGGCTTCGAAACAACAAACCAATGGATGACGTCACAACGACTACTTCATATATACAGCGTGCTACTGCCTGAACAGTTGTTAAACTATGATTGGGAAATCACTATTCAGGGGAGGGGTTTAAAAATGTTTAACTTTAACTTTTATGCGACTCTCACCAACGCCAAGCGGTCGTCCTCCGCCGTTATCCAGTGTGCCGTTGTCATCGTGAGCAAAGTAAGCAAAACGAAAATGCATGATGTCGTGACAATGTGGCAACACGAAGCGCTCGGCGGGCGCATAAATCAGGAGGGATGACGCCGTTTATAGCAAGGTTACAGTAAATCACACGCTGACGGATTAATCCCGGGGAGAGTCTTACAGGAAGAGGGTGGAATTCAATTTCCTAGCGTGCCCGAGCAAAGGTATGCTAATACAACACAGCCTGCACGCACCAGCCGTGGGCTGGGGCTGGGAGGTGGGGCTGCTGCAGGGCAGGGCGGTTGTTTTCTCTCGGGGGTCTCGCACCTTTCATGCTGTTCGGAGAGATTACATTTCAAAAAAAATGCCACAGACAAGACAGACAGGATAATCAATCACGTGAGCACCAAAAAAAAAAAAAACACAGGAGGCTGCGCGGTGATGTCTGTTTGCAGGAGTCATAAATCAATGCTGTGTTGTCAGAAGGGGTCTAACATGAGCGGGATACAGAAGCAGAGTCTGTGCAGTCTGATCCCACCCTCTCTTTGAAGGACAGATAATGCTCGCTGATCTAGTGCGGGTGTCCTTGGAGCCGGCCACAGTGGCAGACAGCGACCTCATTAATGTAGCGCGTTGGCTCGTAGGTGACCTCATTATTCTCCTCCCCAATCTCCACGATAACAAACTGCAATCGCCCTCTATTCAAGTGTGTGTGTGTGTGTGTGTGTGTGTGTCATGTTTTCCCAGTCATGAATCAGCGCTGCTAACCAACGTCACACTGTTTTGATAGCAACTCTCCCGTTTAGCTCAGTGATTACAGCGCTCGGGCTCGTGTTGCTACGGTAAGAACAAATCCAGCTCCGAGGAAACACAAACAAACAAAGAACATTGTTCTGGTATTTCCTCTCAGTTGTTTCTACCATGAAAACAAAGATTTGTCCTTTTCTTACTGGGCGCTTGCAGTATAGCATGCAGGCCGTTTTTGGTTTTCTGACAAAGTACATTTACTCAAGTATTTCTTTTTTGGTACAATTTTGAGGTACTTGTGCTACTTTGTACTTCGACTCCACTACATCTCAGAGGGAAATATTGTACTTTTTAATCCACTACATTGATACATTTATTACACTAATTACTCTCAAGATTCAGATAATTAATACAAAATATTATCAACAAAGAAAATATGATATATGTAAAGGATTATGTACAGCGAGCCGGTCATTGTTTTGCGAAATGAACCCCGACAATGTACATTATCCTGCTTATTATACGGCTACTTACAAGAAAAATCAATAATTATTATTCATAGTAACGGTCTGCTATAAAGAAATAACAGACCGTTGAAGGCCATAGCCGACCAATCACAATCGAGTATTCAACAAAGCCGTGTAATGATATCATACGTTGAGTTGCCCAGCAGTTTATAAAGTGGTTAAAGGTGCTATGAATGAAATTAGGAGCATTTCTACTGCCTCTCAAGGCTCTCGATGAAGACTGAGCCGGGGGCTCGCAGCTAACGGTGCTAAAAGCGCTAACAGTGCAAACTACAGAAAAAGTGCTAACAGCGTCCACCAGAGGGTGGATTCTACGCTTCAACACTATCAGCGGTAACCGGCGTATGACCGCAGTGCAGAACGAGGGCCGTGAGCTAACCAGTGCGCTCACATGCACTTAAAATTAGCCCAATTTTTTGCCAGCTACAAGAGTTAAAGTCCCAATAATTCCAATAATATGTATTGTTTTGAAATGGGCCGTCCGCATAATGAGCACTCTCTGTACTACATTTGTACTTTCAAAGTAAAACTTTGAAATGACTTTGAACCGCTGCCACCAGCAGAACGCAGGAAAAAAAATAATATTTTTTGTCGTTTGGTTGACCCGGCCCCTTTGAGAACGTATACAGTGAAACAGCCAAGCGAGACATTTTATTCAAGTGCTCTCTGGGTAAGTGCATGTTTGGGCTGTCAGGCTTGCGATGTGGACAGCTGAGAGCTGTTGTAAGGGGATCTGCTGCTGATGACGGTGATGATAGTGTGGCTTATTGGCCTGTAACTCCGCTGTCGGCTGTAATAGCAGCGCTGACAGATACAGACCACCCACTCTTCTCCGGCCAGAACACATTCATCATACTCTTGACTGCAAAAAAATTTTTTTTTTTCTTTCTTCCCCTTTCCCCAACATCTCAGCCCCGAGGCGAGACAAACATATATTCAGAACATGCACTCCGCACGCTCCACTTTTTTCTGAAGCTAAGGGATGTTATAGATTTGCAGGATGGCCAGAATAATAAAGTATCGTGATTTCAAGTATCTGGTTCATATTGAGGAGTCGACCGCAGCGCAGCCGGCCAGGTTCGTGGTATGAAATGCGGGCAAGAGAGAGGAGTTATTCCCTTTCCTCCCTCGTTCTCTTTACAATATATAGTCCAACTGCAATTAAATGACATGCTTCTTTCCTGCAACAGAATACATATCAGCTCTGTTAACCAAAATGTGGTTTGGTGAGGCTGCTTACCTAGCATTAATTCATACCAATTATCCGTCTACGTAAATGGAGAAATTGTTTCCAAATCACTTAATTTGAAACCGTATCTGTGTAACGTGAGGGTTTCGACATGTGGTGGTTGGATCACTCTTCATGAGAATAAACAGCGAGATGGAGACGGTTCACTTGATCAGCTTTTAACGCTTTCCTGTTCCTGACTCACACGTGACCGAGCCGACCAATCAGAAGCCGAGGAGAACTGATGTAAACGAGAAGAAAACCACAGAAGCAAACTGTGCAGAAGAAATTATTTTTAACTGTTTTAGTTGCTGATGAAAGTATTTAAACTGTGTAATTATTGTAGATATATTTTTGTGTTAAGTAACTTACAAAGCTTTCAACATCGCTTCCCCAACACTGATCATTTCACAAAAAATGTCCGGGAAACGTGGCAACAAGCTGGAAGAGGTTATAACCTTTATTTTAAACTGCATTTGACGGCTATTTTCTTCAACATATAACCACACATCCTTTGCCTACATTACAGTGTTACAGCAGTAATTGCGGCTTCTCCACGTCTGCCTATACATCCCGGATTCGTCTAGCAATGTTAAAATTAAAAGTTACAAAATGTAACTGTGGTTCTATGAGAACTGGACGATCGTTGAGTCGTATTATCGGGGAATTACAATGAATTATGACAGGTGGAGATAGAGTTACACAACGCTGACGTAGGTGCATTTTTTTCGATAACTTTAGTGTGCGTGTTTAAGCTTTTTGACGTCTCCGATCTGTGATTCTCGTATACTTGTACATGTCATCGCTGGGATTGATAAGCTGCCTTTCCCACTGGAGTCTGAACTTTTTTCGCTATCCATAACTCAAGTATGTCTCCGTGAGATCTTCGGAGGCCTCCGGGAGCTGGCGAGACCGTCAGTAATTCAATGCACAATCCATATGTCGGTTAAGAGCGCGATGCGTTCACTTCCCCTCCCTTTTGACCAGGACTCTGCTGCTGCTGCTGCTTCGCCGACTCGGGAGCTCGAGGAGGATGTGATGTCGCTGCCTCGTGTCAGCAACAAAGCAAAGGGGCCCGCTGAATAGTTTGATTCATTTAATCTCTGGAGAGAGATTCCTGCCATGTCTGCTGCTGCTCCATCTCTCATGTCTTTCATCCTCCGCCATGACAGTGATTAATGACCCTCAGCTGCCATGTGCTTCCTCACTGACACTGCCATCTTTCTTATTTCTTTGCACTCTGTCTCGCAAGAAGAGGGATTAAAGTAGGGGAATCTAACCCCCCCCCCCAAAAAAGCAATTGATGCCACATGTTCTCAGTGGGAGGAAAACCCTGATGTTGGTCAATACTGAGAAAGTAAGAAACCCAGGTTATTCCCAGGCACATAAATAAGTGTTCAAACCTGCCGGGACGACTAGAGGAATGTTCCCAGGCGGCGTTAACAGTGTGATCTTCGACGGGTCAGCCTGAGCGTTGCATCACTGCTGCCTGATACCGTGTGTCACACGGTGTCAGCGGTCTTTGGTGGGGGGAACGACATGTCAATCAGTCGACGAGCACAGTGCAAAAACAATAAGAAACACAGTAAATCTTCATGTGATTCATACTGAGCGGTATGTATCAGAAGCTTACTTGTGTTGCACCATCCGCTTTCATTATGAGAGTATAAACTTGCACCACGAAGAGGAATAGTTTGCAAAAACAATGTCAAAAGGGAGTAAACGGAGAGACGCATTCACTACTGTGTTGTGGGCAGTGCTGAAAGAAGTACTTACGAACAAGGAACTTTCATTCTGTGTGGATTGTGGCGGTCCCTGTGGACAGAAGCGGTAGTGTCTCTGAGCACCAGAGTCCCTTTAGAAAACCTCTCATTTTACTACAGCAGGGTCTGACAGTCTGCCCCTCTCAGTCCTGGTTCTGGTTCTCCCGAGCCTCCCTTCCCTCCAGCGGGTCCAGCAACACGTCCTGGGTCTCCGGCAGCGTGGTGTCGGTGTCACTAATGTTGCAGCTGGTAAACATGGGGCCAGTTTTAATGACTTTACATACTGCTGTGTAGCTTAATGTATCATAATATTTCACATTTTATTTGTTGATAATATTTTGGATTAATAATCTGAACCTGTAAAGTAACTAGTAACTATACTTCTTCAAAGCATTCGGACCAAAATCCATTTATTTATCTAAAAACATATTTCAATAAATTTAATAAAACTTTATTTACAGGTAAGTGGACTTCCTGATTATTTAAATAAGATGAACACCAACAAAACGTTTTTTTTCCCACAACGTATCAATGCCTTTATTACTCATATATAAAGCATTAATTAATGATTTAATAACTGTTAATGAAGCCATTCGTTACAAATTTAGGCCCAATGGTGGGTAACAGGTAATTAAGAGGTGAGCTCTGCTAGCGGTCGGTAGCAGCCGGATGCTAACGGCACACAGTTACACCTCATTCAGCAGTCTGACAGTCTTCATTTGGATTGCTCCCACCTTCAGTGTCCGACCTGCTAATGCTCAAACAAGAGGTTTCATTCACACAGGATGTGCAGGCGACGCTCCGTGTCACTTCCTGTTTCTCAGTCACTCTTACTTCTTTATTTCCCCCGACGTCTCCGCGCTCCACCTGATCCCCAGGTGTCGGACGGGTGACGGGTGACGGACAGCGGGGTGGCGGGGACGACACACGGTGACACATCTAATGCATTTGTCTCGCTCTGTTCATCGCTCTGTATCCATTCGGTCTTTTCTTTCCTTTTCCTTTCTTTTTAAAGGAGAAACTACACTGTACGGATTCTACGAGTCGGGGGACATTCAGAGCATTTCAATCCATTTTTGCATAAAAGCCTGATAGGAACACTTAAAATAGAATACACATTTAAAATATTGTGAGACAGTTTTTAACACTTGGCTGAGGTGAATAAATAAATCATGACATGCATGTTTTATATTGGCTTTTTAATATCGCTGTTAAATCATTTTTTATGTTATATTATTGTTTTTTATTTTCATTTATTTTGTATGATTGTAATTGTCTGATTTTATTTGAAATATCAAATCCTGGTTCAACCACGTGAAGAATCTTTGTTTTGAAAAGTGTATAAATAAAGTTTATTATCATTACTATTGTTTTATCATTAAATGTCACTCGAGCTTCCTCTGAAGCGATGAAAACATCTGTGTGGAGCGACGAGACTGAAACCTTTTCCACATTACATGATATGTTTTTATTATGTTTTCCATTTCTATCGTTTGAGGCTGACTGGCGCTCAATCAACTCATCTTGTTCTTCTGCAGCCGTTTATCTCCATGAAGCAAACTCCTAGTTTTCACATAGCAGCTGTAGATGGAAGTGTGCATTCATTTGCATTTTTCTTTTGCAGATTTTCTGCAAAATTGGGTACGAATAAAACCAGGTGGATGAAGTCATGTATTTGATGTCCTTGAGGCGTGCCGGTACACTGTACAGTGTTGCACTTAACTGTCACAGAGGAATAAATCTCCCAGCACTTTACAGTACTTTAAAGCATTCCTAATCAGTATTTAATAAATTATAACACTGTAATGTATGAAGTGTTTATTAATGTGTATTAATGTATCTGTCAACGTGGAGACTGGTGTGTAAATAAGTAATGAATGACCGTATAATTGCAATAATATAAAATATGTCTTTGCTGAGAAACACTATCCATTATTAACATTTATGTAGCTGCGTACAACAACATTACGGTGCGTTATAAAGACTACAAACGCAAATAAGATTAAAGCTATAATCCGGCACGGCCCTTTAAATGTTGACATGTATGTTTTAAACTGTTCATGGGTCCCTTTTAAATTAAATGAATTAAAATAAATTACATTTGGAGGCACAAACTCAGGCCAGAGTTTCCCGTTTCGTCAGTCAGCGAGAAGCCAGAGAATTTGGCTTAACTGACCTTTCAAACCCAAGGAGACGCATATTGTACAAGCAGGAAAAAAGCGTTTTCTCCCACACAATATTCATGTGTGTTGTTGTAAAAAAAAAAAAATCCCCCGTATTAACATCACATCCCATTTTTCTGTGACATCTTCCTTGTCAGATAGATAATAGATGAGAGAGAGAGAGCAGAGGAGCTAATGTCAGCACCTGCCTGTTGTCTAACATTCACACACAGACGGATCGTGAATAAATCACAGAGATGACGGCCGACTGTGACCTCGGGATTATTTCAGTTTAAAAGCTCACAATCAGTGTGAACAAGCAGTTTTGGGTCCAGAGGAGATTAACCTCTGCTCACCCCAGTGTGTCTACAGAGATAGTATCCGTGGGTTTGATGCCACTCACGAGCTCTTTTCACAATACTGAAACCACGGCTGACTTTATATCCTTGTTTCTGTCTATCGCCCACTCCTCCTGGTGCTTCAGTTGCTCTCAGCTGTTCAAACACAGCTCTTCTATTTATATGCATTAGCCTGAGAATATATTTACTCAGGTCCAATGAAGCAGTCCAGTATAAAAAAAAAAAAGAGCACCAGTTTAGCTTGTCAAATTACCCATGGGCCTGTGCTGCGCTGCCTGCTAATGACAGATAATTGAGCCGCTGGCAGGTTCGCCTGCCTGGTTTAATGTCGAGATCTGAGTCACATCGCTGTGACTCGGGGGGGGGGGGGGGGTCACGTCCGTCTGCAAAGCTTCTGCAGGAGCAGCGCTGATGAATGTGTGTCAGTAGGTTAGCTCTCGTGTACAACCATTACATTTAAGTCAGAGTTTTAAGGGATGTTTAAAAGGTATCTTTAATGAAAATATATACATTTTGCTGAAAAATAAAATGGATTTTAAACAGGTTTTCCAAGTTTTGACTCCGTTTCCCGTCCAGATAGCATGAAATGAGAAAACGTGATCGTTCGTGCAAAAATACAAGCAGGCCACAAAAATATATATTAAATATATTTTAAACTATTTTCTACTCCTTTTCCCATCCAGGTAGCTGGAAATGCCCTTGCTCGTTTTGTACGACACCAGAAACAAATATCTGATTATGACACTTTATTCTAATGTTATACATGTCTGATCATTAAGATTTGCAACTTGTTTATTTCCAAGTTGCAGCTCCAAAACCAAACAAAGATGGCAGCTGGAACTGGAATCGTTCTTATCTTGCGGCCGACAAAAGATGTTTTCTTCCAGATGGTCTGAAGATGTTAAAACACCTTCATAACGGTATTAAGTGCTGTTAAAGGAATAGTTCCCCCCAAAACAAGTACTCACCTCCTGAGGCTCTCTATGGTCCCGTATATCAGCATATCAGTGCAAACAGACTTGCAAAACAAGGTCAGAAAACGTAAGAAGAACTTTCTGAATATTCCTGTGCAGCATTATCCAAGCGTCTCATATTGTGGGCTCATGGAATCCAAACAACTTCCTTCACTCACACAAACAAATCTTTTATTTTATTATCCTCCCGCTTTGTTTTTCGGATGTTTTATAACCGTTTTCTAAGTCTTTGGCTCGTCCTGCGTCGAAGTCTGTTTGCACTGATTTGTGCTCCGCTCTCCTTAACGACATTCGATAGAAACCTTTTTCTGGGACCTGCAGCCCAGGGAGGTGAGCACTATATTCAAAGTATTAGGGGTGTCCCGTAGGAGGTTGCATAGTCGAATCTGATGCGCCAAGTTGTTGACTGAGTGTCCAATAAAGTCTTGCTCATTGATCTCCCTTAGTTTAAGCTTTATGTATCGATAGAAAAACAGTAAAAACAACGTTGTCGTCTGAGATGCATGTCCAATACGCTGTCCATTATTCTGATACCTTCAGCATAATGGACAGCGTATTGGCTGTTTGCTGTGTGCAGGGGTTTTGTGCAATTGTATTTGTGATATATTGATAAAACACGAGAGGCACAAACTGGTGCTACAGTGAAACATGCAGGAGTCTTGTTTATCAGTACAGTTTCTGTACCATTTACATCTGCTGTGCACCTGCAGCAGCACGCTCTAGTGTGTTCCCAGCTTTCCACCAGCGAGGGCAGCGAGGGCCAATTTATGGTTAGTTTGCTCGATACATCCAGTGTAATTTAATTCATCGCCAATAACCTGTGAAAAAAGTTTAATGGCGGTATAGAACGAAAAGAATTAGCGATACCAAAGGAGATTAGAGAGGCATTAGGATCTGGGAAGCTCGGCCGCGCTGCTTAACGACTCCTCTGTCCCGAACAAATCAGTTTTACAAAGCAAAGCTGCTCTCAGCAGAATTATAGCCTCTGTTATCCACCTCTTATTGCCTGCCCCCATTAACTGGGTCCTACCTGAAGAGGAATCGGTGGAATAACACCATCAATTCAGACCGCGTTGGTCCCTGGAAGAGGCTCTACCACAAGAAAAGAAATGGCTTTTCTGGCTTCATGTTTTTGGCTCATATGTACAGAAAGATAGAAAGAGTCAGTGACAGCAGCAGCGTGGCGGTTAAATATCTCAACAAATATCTCGTGGATTGGCATGAAATTAAGCACAGATGTTCATGGTCCCCAGCGGATGAGTCCTACTGACTTTGGAGATCAACAACTTTTCATGTAGCACTTCCATGAGTTTGAAATGTGTGGTTCATGGTGAGATGTCTTGAACAGCTTTCGGATGGATGTCATGTAATCGGTGCAGACATTCATGTGAACTTGTGATTCTTTTTTAAAATGTCCAATAGTTTAGTTTAAGACCAAATACCAGGCGGCAACCTCCGGTTCTGCCGAGTGAAGTCAATGCGGAAGTGTCTTAAAGCTGCATTCTCTCTAATGTCCACCAGGGGGCGACTCCTCTGGTTGTATAGAAGTCTATGAGAAAATGACTCTACTTCTCTCTTGATTTATTACCTCAGTAAACATTGTAAACATGAGTTTATGGTTTCAATCTCTAGTTTCAAGTCTTCTTCAATACAGCATGATGTTCATTTAGTAAATGATGGTCCATTTAGAGTCAAACAGACCATAAAGCAGGGGATGCTTTAGGGCGGGGCTACACAGTGATTGACAGGTTGCTGTTGCTACCAGAGGCGTATCAAGCGTTTCTACGTCACTCCCACAGCCCAAATATGGTCACTTCCGTTTATCGGTTTATAAGGTCAGTCCATAAACCTTATAGGTGACGTCACGATGACTACGTCCACTTCACAGTAAATGCCAAATACCTGCAAAACTAATGACAATCCCATCAGACTTTGCTGTACTTGGTGCTAAATGTTAGCATGCTAACACGCTAAACTAAGATGATAACAGTGGCCAACATTGATGAAAAGGCCGTTGTATAAGTACTCATTATGTACTTATATCTTTGTATATTTTCATGCTAATACTTTTATACTTAAGTACGATTTTGAACTTATACCACCACAAAGTGCATTTTCATCTAAAGATACAACCTGAACTACCTGAATATGATGTCCGTTTCAAAAGGAACAATCTTTTGCTGTCGACAAATCGTTCGGTTTCACGTCTCAGGTGCAGTTGTTCCGCCTAAAAAAGGCCCGACAAGTTCCCTCACATAAACCTGGGCTGCAGAGAGCCAGACGTGAGAGAAATACAGTGTAAAGGAGGAGGAAGGAGGGGGGGGGGGTAGACGTAGTGAAGGAAAGGAGCAAGGGGGTGAGGAAAGGGCTCGTATTGATCATCTGCCAGGTGTGATGGATAGCGCAATAAGTGGCAGCGGCCAGCGGAGGAGAGGAGAGAGTGATTTCTGCTTCTCAAAGTCCTGATGAATGAGAGCGTCTGAGAGGAGGCCGGTGTCCAGAGCCGGCCACGTGATGGACTGATGTGTCAGACGGAGAGAAATTGAAGGAGGGAAAGAGAGGTGAGGGTGGGGGGGGGGGGGGGGAGAAGGGAAGACAAGAGGGTAGACTAGTGAACTGAGGGATGAAGATAAAGGACATCAAGGAAAATGTAAACAGGAAGAGTAAGCCAGATGAGGGGGGGGGGCTTTTAGGAAGAGGGTCAATAAAGTGAAAAGGGAGACGACTGCGAGACAGCAGGCGACAGCGGAGTGAGTTCATCTTTATTAATGACCAAAGAGCAGAGAGGGAGTTATTAAAAAAGGAGAATGATGAATGAAAGAATGAGCGTGAACGGGGGGGAGGAGGAGGAGGGTGACGAAGGGAGATGTGATATATGCCCCCTCCCGGCTTTTTGAAATCCAATAATAACACTGAGGAATGGGCCAGTTGGTGGACCTGAAGGGAGGTGGAGGGAAGGAAGCCAGTAAAAACCAGCACTGAGAAACACATGAAAGTTATTTTCCTTTTCTGACCCCAATAATATGCTAATTATTCAGCGAAACGCCAAAGTATAATCAATCAACAGCGGTAAAGGAATAACAAATCATTGGAATCTGGCACCAGTCTACACATTATTTTTGTCTTATTTCAGTCACACTATAACAGACCGAGGCCTCTTTCACAAATCGTTCTTTCACAAATAAATTGACCCTTTTAAATTATTCTTTTTTTAATATCTTATTATTTTCAGGAACGTGGCGGAAGAGGAGCTGTTTTATCTGGTATTTAATATTCAACAAGTCTGCTAAAGCATTAGCGTAAATGATAAACCGCTCGCTTCACGCGAAGGCGTCTTTCGTCCTCGTAACGTTACCGCTTTCATTCATAAAACACAGTCGTACAGAGATTTTACACAATGACAATGTTTTTACGATTAGCAGGTATGTTTACCGTGTTCCAATGTTTACTATGTTACCAGTTTAGCGTGTTAGCATGCTAAAATGAACACAGTACAGCTGAGGCTGATGGGAATGTCATTTCTTTATTACAATGCATTGCACGGTAACTTCTGGGGAGGAAGAGGTTCTTTCAAGTGAGCAGCTTTTGATTCACATGTAATAAAAACGTACCGAAGCATGTCAGACGTGCAATAACTCAACAGCGGCGTTTGTCCGTGTGATTCTCTGAACGTGAAACTGGGAAATGACACACTCCTGTCAAACATTTTCTTATACGTCTTTCTTCAGAAGCAAGTACAAGTTTGTAAGAAACAACCTGACTTTACTTCATCCATACGACAAAGATTCAGATTGCGGCTCCGTCCTTTTAAAGAACTTATCTCTTAAGTTACGAGAGCAGCTAATGCAGCGATAAGCGAATTCCTGCACCAAGCGCCGCTTTGATAAATGGCCTCACTCTTATAGAAGAACCAGTGAAAGATGACAGCTTGTCCTCGCGTTGCCAAGTACCGACAGACAGTCCTGAATTACCTCCAATCCGGCGTGACCCAAACTGGCAACACAAGAGTGCTTAGTTTGGCAAAAAAATGTAGGTTTTCCTGGTGATTTATTGAAATGGAGAGGGAGCAGTGCATCGCCAAAAGAAGAGTTATGAGGAGCATGAAACCTAAGTCGTTCCCTGAGCTTGTCTGCATAGCCAGGCTGCACTTTGAGTGGTGCAATGTATGCGTATGACTCGAGTCAGCTTCAGCTGGGTCTGAAAATTAAAAATAATAAAATAAATCTGGGGGTGGAGTTAGAACGTGATCAGTCCGCTCCTCGTCTCTGCTGCAGGCTGAGGCTAACTGCTAATTAGCTGCTGGCAGCATAACACACCAGAATCTCCACCTGAACCGTCGGGCGGTTGAGTTGCATTGTGGGTAATGTATAATTCAGGTTTTGACAAGAAAGATGAAAGCATGGAATGAAAAAGACTAAATCTTTTTAACTGTCCATCGTGAGTCTGATGTATGAAGTATTGAGATCTGTTGCTCAAGTAAAAATAGTAACACCACAGTATAAAAGTACTCCATTAAAGACAAAAGTGCTGCATTAAAAATTAGAGTAAAAATACTGAAGCATAAGCATCAAAATCGTTTCAGTGCTCCTAAATAAATATTGATTGGAGCAGCCAATAGCCTAAATCCTTTAAAGACAGAAGTGTTTATAGTTTCTAGCATTGGGAGAACGGGTCGTCTCCTGTTTATTGTTTGGCACCATTTGCCTCGGTGACAAATCTTTCCATTTCTGCTCCGACGGTCGTTTATGTGCATCTGGTCAACGTGTGTGTGCCGGAAAGACACCAAGACATCTTGAGCCACGAGTCTGATCTCTTTAGAGTGAAAAGCCTTCCTGATCATCTGTGCACACTGATGCACTAACTGTTACTTTACATTGATAATAGTAGTTTTTACTTTTTAGTTTATATGACATCCACTGGAATTTATTCAGTGTATCATTAAATGCCTCTTATTTAGAACAACAGGTTGCAGGCTATAACTTTCTATACTCCTCCTTCACTACATCTCACAAGGACATATTGTACTTTTACTCCACTACTTTTGTCTGACAGTTTTAGTTACTTTAGTGACAGTTTTTCATCCCCTTCATGTCCAGTGAAAACATATACCTCCAGATGTGTTGATGTTTGTGATAAACTGAAGGATGAAGTGTTCCTCTAAGTGTTGAGAACGTTCTCCTCCTTCTTAAGCTAAATAAACTACTTCAGAAAAGAGAGGAGGAAACAGTATCTCTGTATGTTGATGTCGGAGCACAAAATGTCTAAAAAGAAGAAGTTCTTCGCTCTTTGTTGACAAAGAAGTGACTGTTGATGTATTTGGTAGCTGGTAAATGTTACCAAACTGTGCTCGAGATATATCAACGTGACAAAATACACACCAATAATATCAAAAAAGGCTCCGGGAAAACAAGTTATATCATCAGTAGTCATTTTAATTAGCATCTGAGGATAAATGTTCCCCTGAAGCGTCCCTCCTCTGCAGCGAGAGAACTTGGCATCCTGCTCCGCCGGTCTTTATGTATCTGTATCCACAGGACATCATCCATTCTAGCTGCGATTTCCAGCCTTTGATTCCCTCATATGTCTCATAAATCGCTGTTTGGAACTCATTCTGCGCTGGAATGACACCAAAGCATGAATGCAACAAGCTGCGCCTACCCGGCACAGTTTTTTTTTTTTAAAAGCAGCACACGTGGACGAGTGTAAGTTTGACTAGACGGCACAACACCGAAGAGCTGCACTGTTGATGCAAGACGAAGAAGTTTTGTATCGCCGTCCTGCTATTGTCATCTAAGAAGAAACTAAAGCGGTCAGACAAATGTAGTGAAGCAAAAAGTACAACATGTACCTCTGAGATGTAGTGAAGTAACGTACAAGTACCGTGGTTTTGTACTTAAGTACAGTACTTGTGTGAATGTGTTACACTAAAGACTAACCTCAGAAATCAACAATCCTAATCAACAGATGCAGAGAACGTAACAACACAACCACTCGTGCTCGTGTGCAGAGCCGCACACGCTGATGACGTCTTGTGTTCTGGATCCCGGGGCCCATGAATCACCTCTAGTGGGACAGGTAAGGTGACTCCTGGCGGCTCCACATACATCTCACTGCTCCTGCCTCCATCTTTTATTTCTCTCTAGCACACAAACCGATACTCAGCTCATTCGTCTGGTCTTCTTAAGACAGATCAGCTGATCGAGCTTCATGGCTAACCACACATCCGCCATCATAAGCAAGTTTTACTGGCGTCGCAAATCAACCGACCCAGCACTCAAGACTCTCCGAGACTTCCCGCTTCCAAGTACTATACAAAGTACATTTACTCAAGTAAAACATTGGGATACTGCTTTACTTAAGAAGAATCTCCTCATAACACTTTATGCTTCTACTCCACGACATTAGCCAGAAATTGGGCTTAAACACAACTTAAATACAGCATGAAAGTGGTCGTGTTTCTGAGCACCAGACTGCCTTCAGAAAACCTCTCATTTCACTGCAGCAGGGTCTGACAGTCTGCCGCTCTCAATACGTCCTGGGTCTCCAGCAGCGTGGTGTCGGTGGAGGAGGAGGAGGAGGAGGAGGAGGAGGAGGAGGAGGAGGAGGAGGAGGAGGAGGAGGAGGAGAAGCTGCTGCTGCTGCCGGTGTCTGCTAGAGGATCTGGGTCTGTCCACGGTGGACCGGTCTCTTCTGGAGGCCCTGCTGGAGTCTGAGCTGAAGGAGTTTCTGGTGAACCTGCATGATTTCATCTGATTTCATCTGACCCGGTGGCTCCGATGACGAGCATTAAGAATAACTATAGAAATCGACCCATCTTCTCTCTGGTGGTCTCGTTTACTGATGGAGGTCTTATAGAGGATCAGGACTAAACTAAGACTGGTTCAGAACCAGTCAAAGGGTCCTCACAGTAACTTTAACTAAAGGGTCTGAATACTTCCTCCACCACTGCCCACAGAGTGGTTTACAATCCCCTCCCACTATAAAGCACACTACCTGCTGTATCATTACCTAAACAGATGAGAAGTGACATCTGACAGCGGAGCAAAGTGTGTGTGGGGGGGGGGGGGGGGGGTTGTACATGCAGACGAGTCGAGCGAGAAGATGGAAGTAGTCAGCTGAACGAGGGATGAGAGGTGAGGAGGAAACAGAAGGAGGAGCTGAAGCCAGACAAGCTCATTAAAGAGAGGGCAGCGGTGTGACAAATGATGCATGGAGCTGGCGGCATTGATCTGGGTGGGGGGGTGTCTGGGTAGGGAGATGCATGTAAAAGTGTGTGTGTGTGTGTGTGTGTGTGTGTGTGTGTGTATGTGTGTATGTGTGGACTGAGAAATACTCAGGTGCCGCTGCCCTAATGGAGAGGCCAGAGCCGCCAGAGCTTCTGACAGATGACTTTTCAGAAGAGAGGAGGAGTGAGAGAAAAAAGGAGAGGTAGTGATTAGACAGTTGTGCTAATGCTTGACCTCCTCTAGCCCGGTGCCCGTCCTTCATCTCCGCCGAGGAAGAGAGGGAGCGCATAGAGTGGGAGGAGAAATGCTGAGATGTTGGGGAATAACTGGCTTTCTTAGGGCGACATCAGCACAAAATACATTTGAGGGATTTGTAAGTGAGACGGCACAAAGAGCTTAAATCAGGACATTTAAATCGTCCTCATATATAATATCTCGTGCTTCTTGGACTTGGTTTTTTTATAATTCCGGTAGCAGTGTCATTTTTTCCAAGACTGTCCAACAGCGACGTCTGATCAAGTGACACAACTTGACCCACTTGCATATTTGCACATTTGAACAATTGCATATTTGCACTATGAGTTGTGACGACTTTCCATTTTCCCGCTCTAGCTCTATGTTTTAATACGTTGATTTGTCGATGACGTTGTCATTTTGTTAGGCTGCAAAACAAATTAAAACAAATTTAAATAACATGTTACCTACCTAGCTAACTAGCTAGGTGGCATGATATTGTAAACAAACAAAAAAAGGCAATAGCTTAAATATTTGTCTCCTATATATATATATATATATATATATATATATATTCTTTTTGTATTGCAAAACTAAAAAATTACAGGAATTCTCGACCTTTTACAATATTTCTTCAATCTGGTGTATCTTGAGAACAAAATTAAGACGCTAGCTCTGTGAAGAAATGTGTGCTCTTTGTAAACAATTGAATCATGAACAAATTGGTTGTATGGATATGAATCTATCATATCATATATTTGTTGTATCAAGCAGCAAAAAAGTTGCACGTGCACACATCGTAACATTGACACTGAAACGAGATATCGTGCAGAGCTACTAAACAGTATCAAAGTAAAGAGACAGCGCTAACGGAAGCAGCTAACGCTAGCTGGTTAAGTTATAGTTGCAGTTATAGTTAGTTCTCTGGGGTCGCTCAAGCAAACAGCAGCTAGCTAACAATGCTAACATGGACTCTTCACCTTGATGCTGGGTAATAGGCCAACAAGGCGACCTAGCTAGGAAAGCAGCATGAGTAGCATTGTTATGCTAAGGCTTAAAAGCGTACTTTATTTATAGCAGCAGATTCTAGTTTCAGAATTACTTCGGTATTGTTGTTGGTCTTGCTAACAGGAGCTAACAGGAGCTAACTGCAATGCATGAAAAGTGACATTAAGAAATAAAACTTTTTCAAATGTTTTACAAACTGTTATATGTATATATTTTAGTATATACAGTATAATATCTTTATTTAGTATTGGAACACTACGGGGTTCCATATAAAAGCAAAACCGGTAAAAAATGAATTGTAATAAACACCCTGCAACAAACCAAATGTGCAGTCGAGATGAGATCACATAGGTGTGGATTAAACTCTGTGGAGTCACATTATATTAAAAAAGGTACATCTAAACTACAGCCTTAAAGAAAGACGTGTGAAGAGATGTACCCGGCACGGTGCCACTGTGGTTGGCTGAGCGGAGAGCGGAGCACACTCAGTGTTGGCAGCTTGAAGTAAGCAGCTGCTGAGAGTAACATCCAATTTCTGTAGAATATCGAAATTTTGTCAAAAAAACAGGTTAAATGTAGTAATAGAACAAGAGTGGAGCTCAGCACACACTTTACCTTAAACTGGGATGGATAGGTTTGTCAACATATATAAGAACATTGTTTGTATTTGTCAATATATATATATATATATATATATATATATATATAACTCCTGTGAAGCATCTGTAAATATAAAAAATGAATGAATGACTGACGATATAATATAACACTGTTGTATTCTAGTCCACAGCAGCGGAAATTGAGAGTAAATAAATGTTATTGTCTTCCTGTTGGTTTATACGTTCATATATGAGCTGCTTGTAATAATAAAGAAGTTTAAGTACACTGACTATACAATAAAGTATTCCCTAACAAATACTTTGCAGAAGAAGCCTTTTTCTTAATAATAACTGCTTGTCAAACAAATGCACCAAAGAAGCTCTAATTTACTGACAACTTGCCGCGGAGGAAACATGACAAAAGAGTTTGTCAATTTTATTATAGGTTGCAGTAATATGCATTTTCCCGGGAGGACAGCTTTATGCATTTGTGTGTTATTGGGAAACAAGTGCAAGGACAAAAGTAAAAAGATAACAGTTTTCAGAAGAAAAGGCAGCCATGAAGAGAAGGAGGGAGGACAGGAGAGGAGAGGAAGAAAATAAATGAGCGGGTTTGTTGCGATTCGGGCAGCCACACCGGGACTATCATTACCATACATCAGGACAATGAATGAGGCTTTCAGCAAGCGGTAATAAGAATTTGATAAATCATGAGCCGAGAATTAACTAGACGTCAAAACAATGAGAGCACTCTGATAGATGAAGAGAGGATGATGGCATAGATTAGTCAGAGCAGAGGAGAGAAGGGGGGGAGAGTCTACACAAGGTCAGGAGAGTGTAAAGGAAGGGTCGGCGAAAAAAAGAAAACCGGTGAAAACTAATAGAAGAAAGAGAAAAGAGACAGACGGGCAACCGAGTGAGAGTCTGGGAGTGATGCAGCGGACACAAAAACCTGAACCGGTTCGCCTGTGAAGACGTGACACAATAACAACCGATCCCTCAAAAAAGATGATGAATTTTAAATCTAGCTCTTTCAAATCATCATGTAGTTGTTGCAGACGAACCACTGACCTGTGTGTAGTAAAATAAATCTAGAGCTGCTTGAAAAATACGATATTATATCGATTCTTTTGCACAACGATACGATATTTGATGACATCAACAAAAGTCTGCCAGGATACGATTTTGATTCGATTCAATTCAAGGGGCCTGCGATTGATACGATACAATATCATATTCCAATTAACACAATCAGTTTATACTTATATCCACTCACAAAAAGCAACTTAAATATGATTTCAAGGATGGAAATGGCGACACGGACGTGCATCTGTGCATCGATTATCGTTGAATCGCTGTATTGATCCAGATTGATGTATCACTGCTAGCGGCAAGTGACTCTGAGTGGTGAGCTAAACGCTAACATCCTGATGTTAAGCATAACATGTAATGTTTACACATTAGCATACTAGCATTTCCTCATTAGCACAGCTGAGGGTGAAGGGGATGTCATTAGTTTTTGCAGATATTTGATTAAAACCAAAGTACATCTGCTTTTGTATCTCTAGCTCCGGATGGACAGTTTAACCAGAGTACTAGAACCAGAGATATTGTTTTTTGTATTCCGCCTACATTGCCCACAATGCAACTCATCCACCGACAAAGTAAAAGTATAACATTTAGTATTTTTGATGATTTACTGACTTCAGAGCGGTTGAAATGATTTTGGGGTCTGGATCCTTGTAGACCAGCTGCTATAATCAAACAACAAAGGGATCGGTATCTGCCAATAAGGATCATCAATGATCGGCGGCAAAAAAAACGTGATCAGGGAACTTAAAAAGTTATATTTGTTCCCTTTTTTTCCTTTTATGCTGATCCGTGACTCCTATACGTTTTGCGACTTTTATGATCCGTTGCACCGCTAGAAACCTTGAATTTCTGTATCAAAGTCCTCTACGATTCTTCCTCTGGGGAGCACGAATGTCTGCACCAAATTTCATGGCAATCCATTTAATAAGATGCTGAGAAGTTTTCCGTCTGGACCGACGTAGCGGACCGACATCCCATCCATCCCAACATCCACGCCGCCAGAAACATCACCCGAAATGTTGCAACTGATTTGACTTTGAATGCCAAGTTTTCTCATTAACATTCACACCTTACTGTCCATCTTACGCATCCGTCCTCTACTCGGTTACTCCTCTTCTCGCCCGGTGAGGGATTGTGACAGGGGGGATGTTTATTTAATGAGAGCAGTCTGGAGGGGGTAATGAAATCTACCCTCACACCATTAACAACCAGGCTTATCAGCTGGCGGGACACACGTCACCACGCTGCAGCCTTTTGTTCTCCGGCTCCAGGCTGCCACCGACCTAAAAAGGACAGATTAAGGATTCCCTGAACGGCGCCGACGCCTACCTCGAGAAATTAAAAAGCTGACCACCAATCTCTGCCGTGAACTATCATTTTTCACTCAGCTCATTAGGAGACGACACGGATGGCATTAGCGGAGACGGGGTAAGTGGGCAGGTGTCAGACGGGTTCATGTAAGGTATCTGCAGAGAGTGTGCTCGAGTGGGGGAGATGGTTGGTTTGTTACCTGACCACACAGACACAATCGATCTCCCCCCCCCTCCCCCATGTCACGGTAATTGATGCTGATGGATGGACCTCTCTCTCACTAAAACACACAAATGCACCGACAAGGCACAAGACAGGAAGTCTAGGGCACGTACGGCAACACGTGAACCCCCAATCTTCCTCCAAATATATCCAATTCCTGTATCTTCTTTTTTTCCAGATCCATGTTTGTGGCGATAAGTGCCATCCCGGTGCCGCCGTTCCAACCCTTGAAATCGTACAATATTCAGTGAAAGGCTCATTTGCTGAGCATTACGTTAGAGCGAAGCCGCTGATGGGCCCCACAAAAGCCATGTAAATGAGCTGTGAGAGAGGCCCATCAGTCATCATGCCAGATGCGCACTCCCATTATTATTTATGGCCATAATTGGCCCGTGTTTCCTCAGGCAATGACTCCGCACTGATGGATCTGATGATGACTCCGCTCCGCTCAACAATCAGGAGGAAGTCAGAGGGGAAGGGAGGAGGAGGGAAACTTAACGTGTGCATGTGTGAGGAAGGCAGGAGGGTTGTTCACATTATGCACAATGGTGTATGAATGTGTGAAGGTGGAAATTACAAATCCCAGTCGCTGGTTTTCAGTTCAATTTATATTAAAATACAGCAGAAGTTTTAATTTTACAGAAAATCCGCAAAAGAAAATTATTGTTTTTCCATCCCCTACTTTAGCAGATAGGATGTAAATATTGAATAATAAATATTGGGCTTTGTGGTATTGGGTTGTGACTATTTTATTATAATTTTCCAGTCTGGTGCCATTAAACAAGATGACCTAATTAAAAGTGCACTAGTCGCACTCAAATGAAGGAAAAACAGGTTTTCTTTATAAAGTTTTATTATAAATCCATAAAAACAGGTGGATGTAAACACACTAATTAACAATGTAGTTGTTGTTTGTTCTTTTTCCAAAGGATCGCATTACCGTCAGTAAGTGAACGCATCACTGCTCACACTGCCGCAGCATTCGGCACTGATTCTGACATCTTCAGTTCGGTAGTAAATTGCTGGTTTCAAGTCATTACATTCAATCCAGTACAAACTCAGGCCTACACGTGCACCGCTTAGAAGCTTAATGGATCAGCAACTAATTATTAACATCAACTTCGCACATTGTTTCTGTAGCTTTCACAGTCTTAAGGAAGCTTAATTTTAAGCTTTTTAATCAGGACGCTATCGAGGCTGATCAGTTATCAGTGAGGAGCTTCACTACGAAAATCTACTGATTTGGGTGTTAAAAAAATTCCCTTTTACGAGTACTAAACGCTTCTACATGGTTGAGGGTTTAATACACAAGATACTGAGCCAGAATCGACTAACTAATCAAAGTCATCCATCGTTCAGGGGTGATTTAACCCTAATATGTGGGTTATCAATAGTGACGAACATGAGAGACTGGGAATTGAGACGTGGATTGTCAGGGGATTGACTTCAGATTGGGTTGGTCGACTCGAGGATCGACAAGCCCGGATTCGGAGGTTGTTGGGTAAAGGGTCATTATGATCACTCTCTCTTGTCTGGTCCTGCCTCAGACACCAGTTAATGACTTTCTGCTGAGGCAGCGCTGAGCGGCGTTTGTACCGAGGACGCAGAAACGTTGCATGGCACTGTTTGTCGTCAGTCATCACGGATGTGTTGACAGGTCCTGTCAGCCTGCCTCTACCTCTTCCAGTTGGCAGGTAGACGACCTGTTGGCAGGTCTATTTCCCCCCCTTGTCTTACAGCGAAGGGCGCCGTGTTAGATTAGTGTGTGTTGTTGTGAGTGCAGGTGCTCCGAGTACGCATATCTACTATGTGAGGCTCTGCCAGCAGGGCTCAGATAATGTGTTTGGCCTTGTTCATTTGGCTCAGAAAACGTCTGACCCCTGGAACTGATGATCGGCGTTTCCTCGAGGTTTTTCCCCTTTTTAATGGTTTAGTTTCCTCGGTATCTACTTATTGCGTGCAGATTGGAGTAACATTTCCGACCTTATTATTATCAAACAGTTGACTCTGGACATGAGGGACTACCTCTGACGCTGCTGCAACAATAAACTACCAAATCGAAAGAAAGAAAGGATTTAAGAGTACTTTCCACATGCTACAACACCAAAGGCAAGATGCCACCGCCGTCTAAGTGGTACTAAAATTGCGTAATTTAGATGTATGAGGAGGAAGATATTTTGCTTTTTAGTCCCAAGTCATCTTGTTTCAGACCACTGAGTGAAGAACAAAAAGAAAGCAGGGCTGTACCAAATAGTTCGAAGCTTCATTCATAACGTTGACATTCAAATGATTATTATTAATAAATGAAAGAAATATTGTGTGCTAAAGTCCATTGGCCCTAACCTTCTCTTCCCTCTTCTTTCTCAAACATACTCAGCGAGTGACGCTGCTCTCAGGTCTCTGCAACTGTCTCAGTCCATAAGTCAAAACCTATTAAAAACAGATTGATGGAATCATTTCCAACTTCCATGTTTTTATCTAACAAAATATTCTGCTTCAATCCATATTAATTGGAGTTTAGCTTTTCAAAAACTACATTTTAAAATGTGGTCCCACACGCACCTGAGCAACATAAATAACATTTATATAGCCAAATTAACGCAAAGTCATATTTCCCCCATGTTTTTATGGCGATTACGTTGTAAAATATGACAACAAACATTCAAAGCTTCATTCGAAAACCTCAATCAAAGATTTGAATGTAAAGACATTTGTGCAGCCCCCCAAAAAAGTTGTGAAGTTGTTAAATGTAAGATGTCCCGAAGCCATCAATACACCTGAATGTTTTGAGCCCTGCCAGCAGCGTGGCTCTAAGAGATGGAACCGCTGGTCGATCCACCACTGAAATATCTCAACAACTCTTTGATGGATGGCCATAAAATTTGGTTCACACATTCATAATCCCCAGATAATTGAATCCTAACGATGGGCTTTTAATCTACCGTCTAGCCGTTTGGTTTATGACCAAACGCCTGCAAAACTAATCACATTCCCATCAGCCCCGGCTGCACTTTTGGTTTAGCGTTAACTCACAGACGTTAGCATGCTAACGAGCTAAACTAAGATGGTGAAACATGCTAAACAAACATTATAGGTCACAAATATGTTAGCACTGTTATTGTTAGCTTGATAGCTTGTTGACGTTAGCATTTTGCTGAAAGCACTGCTGTGCAGCCTCCTGAGAGAAATATCTGGGTCTTTAGCTGCTAAATGCTACATTTTCTTCAACAACTATTTGCTAACTTTGGCGGTCCACCTTGTGGTGCTTTGCAGTTATTGTACAGCATGTTTTTAGAGCTGATGAGAGACGTGCGAGTGAATCAAGTTGGGGGCCTTAAAACCAAAACAATGGTCTAAAGAAATGCGATATGGTTCATTGTAAGGTTACAGTTCATTGTGCAGTGCATCCAAAATCTTGAAAAGTTACTAATTTTCTGACTTAAACAGTCTATAATAACATTAATGTGCAAAACAACGGCAATTTCCGGATAGTGTCTGATTAATGAGAGGTTGATCCTGGGGGGGAACGAGTGTCTCATCACTGAAATAAAACATCTGTGGTCGGTTGTTTTAAAAATGATGTAACCTGCTCTCAACCCCAAAATATGCTATTACAAACGACAGGGAAAAAGGTAGAGACAGATCTCACCCTGTGTGCCAGTAAATGCAATTCATATGATGTTGGAAAACATTTTCGTGTGCAGATAACGTGGAGAGACAGAGCTAGAGGAGAGCTGTCTGTTGCCTGGTGTTGACAGACATGCAGTTACGGTCAACTTTATTTTGGCTGCTTCCACTCACTCAATCGTTCAATGAGAGAGACGGACAGAGTTGACTTGGCCATGAACTTTTGTCATATTCTGCTTGACATGTGGTAAACTTAAAAAAAATGTTCTCTCTTTAACAAACTTGTTTTTCAATGTCTGTCTAGAAGTCCATGACTTTGGTTCAGACTGACATTTCCCAGCAAATGTTAAAATGGACTCCCATGATAATATGTACAGACATTCATGGTCCCCAGATGATGATTACTGACTTTGGTGATTCCCTGATTTTCCCTCCAGCGCCACCATGAGGTTTGTTTTTAGTAAAATGTCCAAAACAACTTTTAGGTTGATGGCCATGACATCTTGGTTCAGACATTCATGTTCCCCAGAGGATGAACTGAAACAACTTTGGTTTGATTTGTTAACTTTAATCTAGCGCCATCGTCAGGTCAAATTAGGAATTTGTCCAATATTAAGACTAAATATGGTATTGCTATCCTAGCTTCAGCTGTACTTTGTGTTGAGTATTATTTTACAAATGTCAGCATACTAACATGCTAAACTAAGATGGTGAATAATATTACTGTGAGCTTGTTAGCATACCGAAGCGCGAGCCTTCGAGCACGCGTGGAGGCGTTTATACTCATTGCATTATTCTCCCAAATGCCAGAGGGTGTACAAACAAGTATAACCCATATACCGGTAGATATCCCTAGAGACTGTAGTTGTAACCATCAAAAAGCCAGAAACCAACCTCCACAATGCAGAGGAGGAATTGTAATTATCTGTAAACTCATATCTCATATTCGTGGACTACTTTATTGCCTTTAGACAAGTATTAAAAGCATTATAAAGAAACAAAAAGGTTGAATATCATGTATTTGATTTGGCTGCCAAAACATACATTCAAATCCTCCTGTTTCTAAAGCATCTAAAAAACAAATTGGCCTTCTTTGTATAATCCCTAGACATGTAAATAGTGCTTTTATCAGTGAACTATTTGTGACAGTCACGTGATCGGGCGTGCCAAGTTACAAAAATTCAGACAGTAGACTGTAGACCCTGAGCACGCCGACTCATTGTTCCATTAGCGACTGAGCTGAGGTGGTTTAACTGACTGTTCGCAAGCTTTAGCTATTACAGAGAACTCTTTATCTTTAATAACTTTTTATTGAATGGGGGAAGTAAATGAAACTCCAGCAGCCATTGTGACTGACTAGCGCTAGCGAGCTCCAAGCTTCCAGACCCAAATATTTTGCTAAAGAAGTATTGTAATCGTACTACTTTCCGATGTAGCCGGGCCATTTGTCTTTTAAAATAATATTAAACGTTTTCTGCTTTATGGACAGCATTTCTTTCCCCGTCCCTCCCACTCACAGCCCCCCCCTCCTCTTCCTCTCTCAAGCCCTTTCTGTCTCTGTCTGTAACACATCTTTCAGGCGACGTAGGAAGTCTCTCTGTCACAATGTGCTCGCTATTCCTTTCCAGGAGAGGATTGATGCGTCTCTGTGACTGACAGACTACATAAACAGATAAATGCGTGGCTCAGAGCTGTCTGGCAGCCGGGCCCCCTGTGCAGGCAGAGAGGCATGTAGTCAACACTGATGTCCTGGGGGCCTGTGAGGGAGGAAGGAGGCCGATGGCTGGCAGTGTTCTTACCCGCCTACACCCCTGATGTAGAGACACAGTGTGCAGCCTGCTATTTCCGAGGAGTGCATACAATTTGGCGTGACGTTCTCATGGTATTAACTTGTAATCTTTAATTAATTCATGAACATTTGGACATATATTTGGAAGCATGTGTGTGATGTTTCCAGTGTTATATCTCACAGCGAGTGTGTAATTCCTGCTTTGTGATGCCCAGAAGGGAGCGAGCCAGATCCAGCCAAATTACGAAATGCAGTTCAACACTGAATTTCTAACAGAAACGGAGAACAACGAGGCACTGGTTATACTGATTTTCTCAAAGTAAGTCGGTTTGATTAATCCCATCATGGATTCCACCTTCTCTACTTTGACTAAAAAGCTTTAATCATGTGGCAAAAAGAGAAGGCGTGTGTCTCCATCTGCTGGGGGAAGTCTGAGCATCCAGCTACTCACAGAACTACTTCTTTCCACAGAAAGTGCCTCCAGCGTTAACCCCAAAGGTGTAGGTCTGGTCTCAACATTGGTAGGGAAACATATTAAATAGGGGGGTCTTCCCCCGAAAACAAATTTGAGCATCAAACCCTTAATTTCCTGCATAATGGAGATTATTTCTGCATCCGTTTATGATGGAAAAGTCTTTCTTTATGTAAAGAAAAACACTAAACTTAGGCACCAGGTGACAATACAAAATATGAAAATATATTGGAACATTCTGCATCAAGGCTCTTAAGCATTCTGTATTACTTTCAAATATTTATTCTCCTGTAGATAAACGTTTCTCATTTAATCATCAGTCATCTTGTAAATCGGTGTAACTTGTATTCCACCTTCTCTACTAGTGTTCGAGAAGGCGTATGTCTCCATCTGCTGGTGGAAGTCTGAGCATCCACCCACTCACGAAAGTTGGAAAGCAACTTCTTTCCACAGAAAGTGCATCCAAAATGTAACCCTTACAACAATACAGATACATTCAATGTTATGTAATTGTATACCTTTTGTTTGAAGTAATGCATACTGTACATGCACACCACACACTTCCTGTAGCAATATAGTACTTAAACCTTAACCTCCTGCTTTTTATATACAGCTATTTGTATTTATTCAGCTTCACTGTCCTGGTTTTAGCAGTCAGATTGTATGTGTGCATATAACTTGTAGTTGTAATAAAGCTGAACCTGAAATACATTTACAAAATAATGATTCAGCATTTTACATGTCTGTTGTTTTTCATGATAAACCCCGAAATTGCACGATATTATAATTAGACATAATTCGCAATTTAAAATTACTCACACAGGTGATCACACAGGTGATGATGTCACCTACCGTGTCCAATTTTAGCGCATCGTCCTGCTGTTTTATTAATCCTCTTCAAAAACCGTTGAGCACCGACATATTTAATCTGCAGTTCTCTTCCAAAGTAAGATTTAAAACGTGTGTACTGTGGAGGATCATTATTAACGCAACACATGCTCGTGACCACTTACTAGCCAATGAGGACACCAGGAGGACTTGGCGAACAGCCAATCAAATTGCAGCATTGGTGCAAACGGCCAATCAGCTTTAATAATGTGTTGTTTCCAGAGTTTCCGTATAAATATATTTATTTAAGATTTAAGATATCATTGGATGATAGATAATAGTATAATTAAGGATTAATGAATGCCAGGTTTAGACAATTATAATAGTATTAAAATGAACCTTCAACGGTTGTGGTTAAGGTCGGTTGTTGGGCAGCAAATCTCGCGAGAGTTTGCGTACGTTTTTTTAGCAACTTGTGGGTTATTAGCTTCCACACTTGGGACACTTGTGAGCATTATGTTATCACAACATCAAACTCAAGCCAAGCACAATTAACACACTATTTTAAAACGATTATATAATATCTTGCATTAACCCATTATAATATTATAATCTAATGTTCACCATCTCCGTTTAGCGTGCACTAAATTTACACTAAAATCAAAGATGGGGATGTCATCGATTTACTACATTTCATCCAGAGAGGAAACATGCACGTCTGAACCAAATGTCACTTTAATTGATAGTCAATCAATAGCTGTGAAGATATTTCACGAAAATACAAAAATGTCAACATTAGAATAAAATTGATTCATTTATCCACTCTTATTTATAGAGACATGTCATCCATTAAATGTTTTATTTTCTTTACGCTTACATAGAAAAACAATAAAATCTGTCTTCATACATAGATATATTATACAGATATCTTTATTTTCCCAAATGAACCAACACGTTTACCCGTTGTGAGGAACACTTACGCACGTTTACCAAAAAAAAGCGTATCATTTTCATTTTAACTGGTTATATGATCTGTCTCGAGAAGAAAATACAAAAATATACTTCTTTATTGTTTGTTTTGTATTTGTGTAGGAGCCATTGCTTATGTCTGTGTATATACAGGATGTCTTGTTTGTACTGGGAGCCGATCTTATCTCAAGTTGACCACAGGTGGCAGTGTGGGTTAGTGAGGCAAGTATATTCTATGTGAGATCACATGATTGTTTTCACCGGGCAGCCAGTCATCATATCGCCGCACAGGTTTGCTTAAAAATACAAAAGGTTATCAATCCATAAACCGACTGCCTCACCCAACAGTCAATCAGCCTGGAAGCTCCTCATTGAAGCTCATTAAGAACAAACATGGCCGAGTGGCTAATTGCTGGAATTAGTCACTAAAGAAGTAAATAAATATGGATTTTTAGTGAGTCAAAGGCATTATGATGAGCGCTCCACCACAGACGTGATTATGTAAAAAATACTGAGCAATATTACACTGGGTAATTCACATGGCAATTGATTATCCATACCTTGCATAATATAATGACACAGGGGGTAAGTCACATACTGAGGCTTATGAATCCATATCTGTCCTCCCAGAGAGGCAGCTACAGTGGATTAGCGTCACTGTCATTAAACGACCAGCTGAAGGATTTCAACGGCCTTCGAGTGCTTCGTCTGGGTCGCGTCCGACTTGCCGCGGCCTCCCTTCTCCGCCGCCGCCGCCGCCGCACTCGTTTTCTCACAGTTCTCCGGCTGACCGCTCTGCTGGTGGCCGAACTCGAAGCCGATCCTGAGCTCTCCCATGCGACAGCGAGGGAGCACGTCCGGGGTCCACTCGATCACGAACGGAGCGGCCTCCTGCTGATCCGCCGGTCCTGAGGAGACACGACAGGCGTTCAAATACGGGCCGACTTCACGCCGATTACTTCTCGGCGCGTGAACGACGTCACTCACCGACTTTGAGGAAGGTGCGGAGCTCCATCGGCCGTATGGCCTGCGGCCGATCCGACCTGTGTCCCTCTGGTAGTTCTGGTTCCGGCGGAGGCTCGGGGCAGCAGAAACTCGAATAAGAGCCGTCAGCGTTCTTTACAAAACTCTGAAAGAGCTCGAGAGGCAGCTGATGGACAGAAGAGAGTAAGTGTGAATGTACGAACATAAAGATATATTCTCCGCTTTTATGGCAGCTGGATTGTGAGAGAACAGTGTTCAGAGAGCGTTTACCTCTGAGGTGTCAAAGATGCGTTTGACTTGCATGAGGTTGGTGATGTGCCAGGTGTACTTAGAGAACGAGCCGAGAGGAAGTCCGTCATTCCTCACAAACGCTGACGAACACAAAAAACAGACGAGGAGAGACAAAGAGAGTCCATATTTGTTCACTTATTTGTGATTTGGAAGAAGTATTTAGATCATTTATAAATAATAATGTAAAAGTTCCTTACAGGTAAAACGTCATTCAAAATGTAGCGGTGGAAGAAGTATTTTACTTTAGTAAAAGTAGCAATACCACAAGATAGAAATACTCTACTGCATTAAAAATGTACGTATTATGATTAAAATATACTTAAAACTACCAAAAAATGGTCCATTTCATAATCAAATACATTACTATATTATTATGACTTATTAATGTGTTAATCCCTTTAATTTTAATTACGTTATACACTGCTGGGTAGCTTAACCTATAATAATATATTATATAATAATACATCATAATGTATTTGTTGATTTATATTCAGTATCAAGAATCTGATTCTGCAAAGTTAAATAATTGCAGTGGTTTAAAAAAAGCACAATAACTGCCTCCAAAATGTAGTGGAGGAGAAGTATGGAGTGGAAATACTCAAGTAATGTACAAGTATCTCAAAATTGTATTATAATGTATGTATAATTATATTGGATCTCAAAAAGTACAGTACTTGAGTTACTTTCCATCACTGAGATATCTGAGTACAATGCACCTTAAACACTTGTAGCTCCAGATTTCCAGGTAATGACCAAATGAATGATGCATAAGTTACATAATGAATATAATGAAGTGTATTGTGTTGCTCCACCTGTTGTGAAGTTGGGCAGCCTCCTCTTCTTGGAGCCCAGCGACAGGCGGTGCTGCAGAGCGTTGAAGAACTCCTGAGGTATGTGGTACACCAGAGGTTCCGGTTTCCCTGAAGGAAAAACATCAACACCAACAACTACTTACTGTGTGCAACAAAGCAGCCGTCAACCTGCAAAGATTAACAGGTTTGAGTTCGTTTAATAGTGATTTATAGATATATAATTATGGGTTACCAGATTGTGAGAAATCCTTTTTCACTCCCTCATGTGTCAAAGGAATATTTAGGAAATGTACGAATTCTCTTTCCCTCGCAATGAGAAGATTGAAGCCACTCTGGCTAGCGTAGCTTAGCATAAAGACTGGAAACAGGGGGAAACAGCTAGCCTGGCTCTGTCCAAATGGAACAAAATTGGGCTTCAAACAAGTAGAACCAAACCTTTAAGGCATCCCATAAATTGATCTTAACTTGGATCTATAAAGCTGTATTCCTCCAGATTTCAAATATTATTGTAGTAATCTGTAATAGAACTGATTTAAAAAGTCCTAATACGGTTATTAACTAGTAACAGAGACATTGTGCCTTACTCTCAGATTTCTTGTTTATTAAAACTTTATTTTTACAGGTTTGGCCAGTGTTTCTACCCCGGGACACAGCCACAGTTAGCTTAGCTTAGCTTAAGAAAGTAGAATAAATTAGATAAAGATTTAGAGGTTCTGCCCGGTAGGTGGATTTTCTTTCCATAGTACAGAGCCAGGCTAGCTGTTTCCCCCTGTTTCCAGTCCACTGTAGCCTATATATATACAGTGCATCATCTCACTCTCTGCAGGAAATGAATGAAGCATGAATGAAGCATTCCCCAAACTCTTGATCTATTTCTTTCACCATGAACCACTGACATGAGTTCATAGACCTTCATCTTTACCATCGAACTGGTAGTGCATCGTCTGGTGGATCCTCTCTGTGACGCCGGCCAGCCACTGCAGGAAGCCCATCGTCACCGTCCGCTCATCCACGAGCTGCGAACTCCCTGAGACACAAGCACACAGATTATAAAGTACCACAACAAACGTCATTATCTTCTTTAAAGCTTCTAGGCGGACCACCCACCAAACCAGATATGTACTCGTTAAAGTCTGTCAAGTTTAGCTCATAAAAAAAGGCCTGCAGATACGCCCACTGCAGCGCGACCCTGTTCTTTTTTTAATAGTGGATCGGGATTAGTGCTGCGGGATTAGACAGGGGGGGATGATAAAGACAGAGACAGATGTCTAAGACGATGTGAGGCTCTCTTTGACACACAGATTTAGGCAGAAAGATGAAAGAAGGGGAAAGGGGAAAGGAGGGCGGGCAGGCAGCACCTGGAGCCTTCAGCCCACCGGCACCAGGGGCTCTCCTCTGACCGGCTCTCCTCCACACCCCAGAGGTAGAGGCCACTGAGGCGGGGAACAGAAAAAAGAACAACAGGGCGAGAAAGAGAAGGAAGGACAAGTGGAAGATTCAGACAAACATGCTCTGGAGAATCGCCCCGCATTAATGTGGTGATAACAGATATATAACAGATAACAGTACGAGAGGCGTTAACGGTGAAACCACCAGAGAGAGGCTCATCCAGGCGAAGCTTCTTTGTCTTGAGGTGAGCGTTGAGCGGGTCGGCCTGTTGCAGAGGCTTCTCACCGGGACTCACGACTCTGCAGGTAGCGGTGTGCTGCGCACCTGAGAAAAGACAAACACAGAAAAAAAGACTTTATAAGAAACGGGTCAAAATGTAAAACTATCAAGACAGCAAACAGCCGGCTCAGTGTGCTTTACCACTGGGGGTGTACTTGATGAACGCGGCGAACTCTGACGCCAGTTCCTCGTCGCTTGCGAAGGCGCACACACAGGCGTAGAAGTGCAGGCAGGGTTGTGACGTGACCGGGCTGAGAGACGGAGGGTGCGAGTTGGTGGATCCACCTGCAGCGTCGACACCATGTTTGCTCTTCCTGCTGCTGCTGCTGCTGCTGACCTGACAGGCACAGTGGAAGACGCCATCATGCTGCTGCTGCTGCTGCTCTCTGACCTTTCTCTCGCTCTTTAAACCCTCAGACAGTCCACCCGCACCCACGGTGAGATGCAGCAGCCCCAGAGGATGCTGGGAATCTACATGGCACTTCACCACCAGGGTGTCTTTTGCGACGCGCTGCACCAGGGGGCCCGGGGACTCCGTGGCCAGCCTCCACAGCTCCTTCCTGGCTTGAATGGAGGCCTGCAGACCCTCCAGGACGGAGCTCTTTAAGGTCAGCGGCGTGGAGCAGCTCCGACACTCTATCGCCTGCTTGATGTGGACGCAGAGGCTGTCTGAGGACTGTTTCGAGCCGGCCGCCCCCGATTCGGTCTCGCCCTGGTGTGACCGCTGACCCTGCCTGCACGACGGCAAAAAGCAGCGTCCCAGGTTGATGCGGGTCAGCAGGGTGGCGCCGTCGCCTGTCGCTATGGCCGTGTCCGTGGGGACGAGTTCAACGAAGCCCAACTGAGTGGCCGTGGCTCCTCTTCCTCTGTGACACACCGAGAACACCTGCACTCCTGTACCTGAGCCTCCACCCAGACCTCCTCCTGCTCCTCCCGCACCTTCGCGCTCTTTCCCCATTCTTTCCTCGCTGTCTATTATCACCCTCACCACGTCCACCGCACATTTCCTGCTGCTCCTGCCCGCCGCCGAGGACGCATTTCTGAGGGTAATCCCGCACGCTCTGTTCTTGCAGCTGAGCCCCCGGGTGCCGTTGTAGACGCCACACTGCGGACACTTGCGAATCCCCCGCAGGGTGGCCCTCCCCAGGTTGGAGAGGAAGGCGGGAGTGGCGGCTGTGGTCTTTCTGCCGTCTCTCTGCTTTGCTGCCAGGTTGGCCTGAGCGGTGAAGGTCTGGGGAGCGGAGGACGAGACCACGGTCGACGAGGACGACGACGCCGCCGTTACTTCTGTTTCCATCTTTGGGACTCTCCGTCACTGACAGTTTAGCTGGAACAAAAGGGATTCAGACCTGGATGAAGGAGGAAAAACAATACATTTCTGTTGAGATTATGTTTTGTAAACGGAGAAACAAAAGTTGTGTAACAGTTCAACCAGACTGGGTTCCAACAGTGTTCTCTCCTGTCAGGCAACACTGTGGGAATCATTTAATTCCTCTTCTTTTGGGGCCAAAATTATTTAAATGGCAAATAATACATTTGGCAACTGAATTATACTGTTTTTAAATAACCATTATTGAAGGAACAGGTGATTCTAAACTTTTTTAACAGTATTGCATGTAATAAATAAGAATATTTTTTGTATATATATATATATATATACATACACTGTATTGTGATATTGTCTGTGGGTAGTAATAAATATAGTAAATCTTAAAGTGTCATTCATGTATCATACAGTGAGAGTAAAGAGAAGGAAAAACAATCAATGCTTTTTTTTATGCAAAAAGAAAAATTGCAATATTAAACTTTATTTAAAACGTCATTGCTTCTTACGTTTTGCTGATTTGTCACAGTTAAATGCGTTATAATGCTGCAGATTGTATCATGTAAATGTTAACATGCGGCTCCACCTCGCTGTAAACACACCTCGCGGGTCGCATGCGACCTCACCGCGTGAGAAATGTTTAAAATACCTGTGTTCGGCTTCTGTTTGGTCAACATTCATTTCAACTCTGGCCTCCAAAACCGTCTCGACCGTCGCCATTCCTCCTTACATCCCGACAACCGCATTGCGCCTGTAACGACACTCCCCATTGGTCGGAGGCGATCACGTGGTGGAAGAAATGGGGGGCGGCCTCTCCGGGAGCGCGGAATCATGGGAAGTGTAGTTCATGTAGCTTAGCGGCCGGGTGCTTGAGGTTAGATCAGTTTTCTGGTCGACTTTAGCCTTTTTAAACATATATATGTATTATATATACATATATATAATAGATAATATAATACCATGTTATATATATATACACATAGTATAAAGATGTAGTAAATTGGGACCACAATCTAAATTTCGTTGTGCAACCCTGTCTACAATGACAAAATCCTTGTAATGTTGAATTAATTGACTGATCGTCTTTAAACATTTTCATTTCTGTTGAAGTCTTCAGACCGAGAGTCCAAAACCCAAATATAATATAAAGTTCTATTTCCTAATAAAAGACATGAACATAATTAGCATAGCGCCATACAACCTTACATTTAGAGGTGCAGGTGTTCTGCTTTTTTTGTCCACCCACTACATTTAGGCTGAAATAATGAATAGTTTAATCTATTAGTCTAATGGCAGACAAACTAATCAGAAAGTATGATTATAAAGTATAAAAAGTCTCAGTCATTTCATTTTTGAAGCTAAATATAAAAGTTCTCTCTGGTTCAGCATCTCAAATGTGAAACACGTGCTGCTGTTCTTTGTCATTATGATATAAAACTCAACATATTTAAGTTTTGGACAATAGAGAACATTTGAAGACACTTTTTTTACATTTCATGGTGTTAACAACTAATCAAGAAAATAATGAGCAGATTATTCGCACATGAAAGTAATCTATAAACGGTGACTGATCATATGTTAACAGGCGACTTTGAGACTTCAGGAGAAGAATTAAAAAAAATAATAAAGTCTGCACACTTTGAATATAATACATGCGAATACAGTGAAGTTTTGTCAAACCTGGTTTTTAAAGATGCAAACAGTGTAGCTGGGATCTGTTTTAAGCATCAGCATTTTAATGGGGACAAAGCAAAAACTCAAACCATGTCACTGAAGCATCGACAGACCTTCTCTCGCCAAAACATAGGTTGAAAACATTCTTAGGCACCGCCTACTCCTGGATGATCTTTTTGGTTAAATTAAAAAAAAAGTAACTCACGGATAAGGCAACACAATGGATGTTTTCCAGCTCTGTTAAAAATGATGGTGGCCACAGTGCAAAACTTGGATCCTCATATGGTTGTTTTCTTGATCTATAAAAACAATTATTTAGTTTTAAGACAGAATAACTTAAATGATGTATTACTTGTCAATTGAAAAAGGCTTTTGCATTGCATAGCAATGCTGCTTTTTCGTGCCGAGTCGCTGGAAGAACCAAATGTTGCCTCTAACTGTACACGGACCAGTGCTGGACAGGGATGCTACTGTCAAACAGCTGCTTGTGGACTCCATCAGCCTTCATTAACATGTTGTCTTTATACAGATTCAGTACAATTCAACAGACTGTTTGGTTATATACATAAAAAACAGACAAAAGAATGTGGAATGCAAAAACATAAAAACAACCGAGTATTTCAAATTGTGTGAAAAGATAACCTTAAGTATTTGTGCAATATTCATCTGCCTATAAGTAAGATAAGAGTGGCAGTAATCCCTGCAATTGGTTCATTTTGAGATATTGAAAATCTAATTTAAAAAATAAAAAGTTGACAGTTGACAGCCACTTAGTGTTCCATAAACAAACATAAAAAAAGGTCTCGCGTGTCGGATGATTTTTCGATGGTGTCACTGCAACATTTCCTTATAAGACAGTCCCGAAATGAAACACAAAAAAAAAAAAAGGCAAAAGCTCTTTATACAATGTCGTCATTTTTAAAGTTGCTGAAAACAAAAAAAAAAAAAAGAAAGAAAACGACACAATTTTATCAGTTGCAAAAAAAAAAAAAAAAGATGGTGTAGTCCTTTCTGTTTCAGGGGGAAGATGAACTGGACATTGTTCTTGTGTGTAAAAGCATCAGTTCATGCACACACACACACGCACACACACACACACACACACACACACACACACACACACACACACACTTCTTATCCTCAGACTGGATTCTCTTCGGTCTGTTCAGCCCGTGTCCCGGCAGATGACGGTGAAGGAGCGCTGAATCTTAAATCGTTTCCACTTTTATCCTCAACCTGCCTACTCCGTCTGCTCAGTGATTTCCTACATTTCACAGAATGACGTCGACAAACACCCTGAGAACTGCCTCGGACCGGAAGTGAGAGCGAGAGGAACAAATTAAAATGGCACTCCTTCCTCAATACGTTGCATTACTTACTATGGATTAATGAGCGCCGTCTGTCTCCCTGTATGATTGTTAAACATTGGTATAAAATCCCGCCCTTGCTCTTTGGCTCTGAGGGGCTGAAAACAAACAAAAACCTGGTGATTTTAGCTATAATTAGTCGGTGTTTCTCTTAAATTAAAAACGTGGCTGTGCTAGAAATATCTACACACACGGTCGTATAATTTACATTTGGCCAGTCATCTGCAGGCATTACAAAAATACGCCAAACAATAAAAATGGGCCCAGGAATAGCTGATTTGACATTATTTACGTGTTCTGGAGTGGATCGTTGTCTGTTTTACACTTGCAGATTTGGGCAGTGGGTGAAGTTATGGGCTGGTAAAGGTTGATTTAAAAATGAAAAAAAACATGGCGTACCAGCTTCTCTAACAGAATAACGTTTGTGTGGCGACAGAGAGCACATCTAATGCACTCCTCCTCCTCCCCCCCCCCCCAGCAGAGTATCATCCGTGTGGCCCTTTAGAGGCTTTAGAGCGGCCTACTGTGAGCGGTGCTCAGTGGGTGTGGTAGCCGGCGGTGCTCATGCCGGCTGTGTTGGTGAGCACGGCCCCGTTGACTCCCTGGCCCGGCTCCACCATGGCCCCGTTACTCACGGCGCCCACACCTGTCCATCCGGCACCGGCATGTAAATGACTGAAACGGCACAGAGAGACAAGACGGTTAGCGGACGCAGTATCGGATCTGTGGGATGTTTGTGGAAAGTTTTTAAGCCATCTTAAGTTATTCTTCTGTCATTTTTTTTGGCAGTTATCAAGTCATCGCTAGTACTCACTTGTAGCCCTGCTGATCCCAGGTCTGTCCGTAGACTCCATAGCTGGGCACCTGCCATCCGTTGGGCACATACTGGCCGATCTGCTGGGCGGCCGCCGTGTTGCTGTACCACTGACCCCACTGACTGTAGGGCTGCGCTGCGAAGCTCACCGTGTTCTGCTGAAGTACAGAATAATGTATTTAAGTGTCACATTGCACCACAGTGAGATGAAGCAGTCCAGCAGGGATTCACTGTAGCGGAAGCAGAGGACAGTCCTTTGTGTACATACCTGTGGCATCTGTACCTGCTGGATGGGGCTAACCATGTCTGTCGTTTCTTTGCCCCAGTAACACTTCACGACGTAGCCCTCTATGGATGTACCGTTGACGGACACGATGGCATGAGCTGCTGCTTCATGGGAGTTGAACCTGCACACAGAAAAAGAGCGTCGTCGTGAGGTTCGTATTAAAAGATGCACCGAAAACGAACTTGTATTTCTGATTTTTTTTTTTTTTTACGTCGGCACAGAACGTCACAGTCACAACATGTCGCCGGTGTGGAAGAAGACATGAAGCTCAATCTGTCATCTCTTAACCGTAACTTAATCAGACACTTATTATATTAAAATACCGTCGTGCTGCTCAGAGTAATCTCAGTGACCCGCTGATAACAGAGGATGCATTGACTCGCATCATGCTGCGTTCAAGCTCTACTCAGTAAACATAACGCTGTCATGAGGCGTTCAAATGGAGTCTTGTAAACTTGAATAAATCCAGTTGTTTGAAGCAACATAACAGATAATAAAGGGGGAATTGTGACCCGTTTTAACACTTGCTCTAAGCAGCTTACGATACATAATTAAACTACTACTTAAAATTGTTTTTCGGGACATGAAAGAATCATTCAAATTTTCCCCTTACCTCACAAACGAGTAGCCTTTGTCGGGGAAAACCCGGATTTCCATTATTTGGCCGAAAGGTGAGAAGGTCTGTCTCATGATTTGCTCTAAAAAAGGAAAATTAAAGCGTTAACATCCTGTATTGAAAGAAGCACTTCTACACCTGCAGCTCGGTCTCAAGGTCAAACTCACCTGTGAGGCCTGTAGTGACCCCGCCGCAGTAGACGGTGCAGTTACTGGGGCTGGACTGGTTCACCACCTCGTCAAAAGATAGCTGCTTGGTGTTGGGTGCTAAATGAAGAGATAGAGGTACATCAGGTCAGAGAGCTGAGATACAGATGTATTCTTCTGTGATTGAATGACAGTGAACTTACTCTCGTTGGTAGTTTTAGGAGCAGGCTTCCTTGTGGCCCAGTTGGTCCTGATCTGCCTTCCTCCCAACCACTGGCCTCCCATCTGCTGGATGGCGTTCTCCGCATCCTGATCACGCAAAAAGAAACACGCAGAACTCCTCAGCCACCGACGAAGCGTAACGTCTCACTGCATGCAAACCCTGAGCTTCAACTACTTTAACTAATGTGTTCTCAGTCCTCTCACACATGGGCATTACTGGCACACTTACCCATTTGTTGAAGAAGGAGACAAAGCCATAGCCTTTAGATTTACCTGTGGCCATGTCTTTCACCACTCGACAATCCCTGTGGACAAATAACGTTACGTTAACAAAACGTAAAATGTCAAGAGGAGGATAAAACCCAGAAACATATTAAATATCTATAAAGAAAGGGATTTAAAGCATGCTAGTGATGTAGCATGTCTGGTCTAAATTGGTAATATAGAATTACACTAATAATGATCATAAGAACACACTTACGATATTTTCCCAAATGGAGCAAAAGCTGCTTTTATGTCATCTGTGGTGATTTCAGGACTTAAATCTCCAACAAAGACGTGGAAGTGACCTAAACAAAACAAAACAGACGTTCACACAAACAATTTAACACAGAAAACACACAGATAGCATGATGTCAGTGATAAAATATAAAAACCTGACGGGAAATTCTGACTCTTAAGAACTCTTAAAAACCGCGACGAAGAAAACGTGAAACCGCGACGAAGAAAACGTGAAAACGCAATGAAGAAACCGTGAAACCGCGATGAAGAAAACGTGAAATCGCGACGAAGAAAACGTGACGAAGAAAACGTGAAACCGCGACGAAGAAAACGTGAAAACGCAACGAAGAAACCGTGAAACCGCGATGAAGAAACCGTGACGAAGAAAACGTGAAATCGTGACGAAGAAAACGTGACGAAGAAAACGCGACGAAGAAACCACGTAACCGCGACGAAGAAAACGTGAAACCGTGACGAAGAAAACGCGAAACTGACGAAGAAACCGCGTAACCGCGATGAACTACTTACTACTTGTGTCTTTCTTTTGGCTGGTTGGCGTCGTGGCCCAGTTGACCTTGACCTCCTGCAGGAGAGACAGTCGAGAGCGGAAGGAAGAGGGAAGAAGGTGAGAAGTGAAGGACGCTTGTATAAGGGAGGAAGGTGCTTTCTCTTTGATTAGAGGTTTTGTCACAGACCAGTTTACTTTTATATTCTGTGATTGAGAATTTGTTGTCATAAGGTGGTCTCTGTAGGCCTTACGTGGGTTCTTAAACCAACACTACGAACTGATTCATCCATTGTTATTACCTAATTTTACATACCTTTGCATTAGTTAATAAAACAGTAATAAATACAGTGGAGAACATAAAAGGGATATCAAGATTTCACCTTCATTATCAGGAACATTTCAGTCTCAGTCAAGTAAAAAATTTGGAGCAAAACTGTAGGAAGTAAGGTCCAAATAACAAGGGACTTACAAACAAGTGATTTTTACGAACTTGTTATACTCCTCAAATGGTCCTTCAATACCTGTTGAGGATAAAATATTTTCAACTGAATGTATTTTCTCTTGAAGTTGCTCTTATGTGGATTCTACGTGGAAATAACTTTGCAAAAGAACACAGAGCAGTAAAGACGTGAGGGGACAGAAGAGCATCAGTTCAAGGAGATCAGAGACATGTAGCACGATTACACAGCAGGGCCATGTTCAACCACTCAATCAACCGACCAACCACTCAACCAACCACTCAACCAACCACTCAACCAATCAACACGAGACACAATGATGCATTATGTGACAGTAAGTATTTCAAACAGCACCTTGTTTACACCTGTGTAGATACACAATGTAAGTTATCAGTTTATTAGGTATTATTTTAATGTCATATGATGCGACAGCCTGCAAAGAAATCCTGCTTTTGAGATTATTTGCCATTATTATTTAAAGTAAAATATAATCACTGGTTGTAGCTTCTCCAGTGTGGATATTTGCTATGTTTCATAGTTTTCTTTAATATTCAACTGAAAAAAGGACAAAACAAGACACCTCATTATGTAAATGTGTTTGTTTTGCTTTTCTACCATATAGACCAGTTTATTTATTTATTTTAAAAAAGGCCCTAGGATGCAAAACAGACTGCATGAAAGGAAGACTTGAGCTTTTTTTTTTTGTGCATGACAATTCACTTATATTATTGTACAGTAACAAACATGATGCAATGTCAATATTGCTAAAAATAGATATTTACATATTCATAGTTTCAGTGCCGGTTCAAACGATGAGAAAGTCTCAATTAAATCATAAAAGGTGTCAAAATGTAATAAACCGCATCAGTCTGAATTCATTTGCATCTCTCTGTTTAGAGGAATAAACCAGTTACATCTTGTAGCCTCCTAAACCTACAACTGTGAGGGCAGAAAACACAATAGTAATATAGTAATTTTACTCAAATTATTTGAATCCATCGTGGCTACTTGAGGTATCTACCGACTAGTTTTAATACCACGAGAAACAATTCCAAAGGAAAAACCAAAAGCTCACATCGTCGAGTATGAAGACATTGTGTTGTTTTGAGTTCACAGCAGTAACATTACTGGCGTTCCCGCCGCGGCCATTTCAGATCGTGCACAGAAGAATAACGTGCGCAGGGGAATAAAAACAAATTAAAGTGGAGCAGGAACAAGGAAGTGAGATAAGATCTAAAAAAAAAAGATACACGTTTTTCCAGTTGCTTCATTGTCAACCATGCCCACCCAGCCTCGCCATAGTCGACTCACCCAGGAGATAGGATAGCTTACCTTACCCAGTATTTTCCGACCGTTCATGGCTGCGATTGTGGCAGTGGCATGTCTATACTCATAGAACTCCACAAAGCAGTACGGGTCATGACCTGCCGTCTGGAGGGGACGAGAAACACAAATATTACACACCATCGTTTAAAGAAATATGCAAAATGTCTTTTTTCCCTTGAAGGATAAGAGATTTACAGAGCAGATATGTATGCTGCAACAGACTATGTTGGACTTTAAAGTCACTGTGGTCTTAGTAAATATGATGACATCATTTAGGATTAAAGTGACAGGTCAAAACAGGGCTCAACAATAAGGATTGTCTGCACTAACGAGCATTTCAATTATCCTGAAAACAGGGGTTTAGATGGTTGGCGTTAGAGGATGTGGGCGAAACTACAGATTAATTTACTTAAATAAAAGATTAAATATCATCTTTGTTGTAACTGCTAATAAATAAATATGTTATAGGGGTACGGGACAAGTAGAAAAACAATGTGGAACCCTGCAGAATAATCCTGGACTCTGGAGGAATTGTTGTGGATGAACATCAGAAAACTAAACCAGACCCCAAGGCTGGGGAGCTAAATATTGATTAATGAATTCTCAAAGGTTGTACAACAGTTGTCCTTGGATTGTACGGTCAACAGTGCCGGTTGTAATCCAAGCCTCTTCTAAGGCACGAGGGGGGGGGGGGGGTGATACTCACATCTACTATCATTTTACAGCTCTTGCAGGGTCCAATCTGGCCAAACAACTCCAGGATGAGGGCCTCTGTCACGTCCCGGGACAGGTTCCCCACATACCTACAACGGACAAGAGACACAGAACGTTTAGTGATGAAGAAATGTGACATCTTGTACAGGAGCTGAAGCATTTCCTCCATCTATTGTTTTTTTTTTTAAATATATATATATATATATAGATAGAGGTAGCCTTAACATTATGTTAACTTGTTCCTGAGGCACTTAACCCATGAAATAGTATTATTTAAACTGGCATATGTATAAATGCCAAAACCACACACACACACACACACACACACAATACAAAACAGATACCAGCACCAGGCAGTAATTAGATTTAAAATCCACCTTTAAAATTCAAGAAAATGCAAATGGGAAATGATTACATGTAGTCTGCATTTAATAAAAACAACCAATAGAGAGCAGCTAAGGACAGCTAACACCATTAAAATATCTGCTCCCTGACCTTTAAAATACATTTAAGTGCATCTTAATTAAAATAAACCTTTTCCAGAACAAAATAAACAGCGTTTGCATTCGTTAGTGTCTCACTGGGGTTACTGGGGCACACAGCCATCCATTCTAATGACTCGTTCCTGGGCCTGTGCAGTGATGCTTCCAGCGCAACAACGCTGTGGAGCTGACGGCTCACCAGACTCCGTAGAGAAAACACACCAGTCCATGTTTCTCCTGCTCATCGTCACACTCACTACCCGTGTAGAGCAGTCTCTCTCACGTGGGGCCAATCCGTATAGGTCGCCAATTAATTCGGCACAAACTAAAACACATTTAGCTCCGTTTATTTTAGTTAAAATCAAAATTGAGCGTGAACCGACGCGTTAATTTGAGCAATATCTGGAATCGGTTAACGTTGGCTAGCATTCACGACTGAGGCGAATTTACCAGATGTTAGATCACTAGGATGTGTTTAGTTATCATCAAGGCTATTATGTTTAACACCTCATACAATTGTGGGATTAATAATAGAGTTAAACTTCCAAAATATCTCCGTTTTTAGGACCGTATTATCCGGATAATACGCTGCATCTTAATGCTAACGTAGCTAGCGCTTAGCTAGCGGTAACGCAGACGCGCACACACACACACTTACAGCGTTTTAGGCTGGTCATCGTCCATTCTGTTTAACTTGCTGGCCGAGAACAAGTCGCAACCCTGAGAGAAAGTCCAGGACTGTCTTTGGCAGCTGCCTGTAACACCGTCAAGTTGTTTTTATTGCGCAGTATGTGAACCGCTTAACCCGCCGCTGAGTGAACAATGGGGGCAGCCGACAAAGATGGCGGAGCGACCAGGAGCCGAGGCGAAACGCGCATGCGCGGCGATTCAGCCGTAGACAACATCAAGTCATGTTACAAAATACTGCCATTTCTCTCTGTATATTTACCCCAAAATGCCCTTTTTTCTGTTTTACACAAAGTATATGAGCAGCACTTTGTTATATTATTATATTATGTATTCATTTAATTATCTACTGTTATTTTAACATCATTTCTTCTGCACTGTGCCATGTGTCACCATGCCATTTAATCTTGATTAAGAATATTGTAGACGGAGACACAAAAAAACAATACGTACATGGTACATATTGTACCAACATGTGACTTTCCTTTACCCCTAAAATGCATTTAAGGACAGCTAACCAGATGCCAGCGAAACGTGCAATAACATTTGTACAGCTGTATTTATGTAAAATTAGTTTTTTTCATTATATAAGCACAGACAGTACAGATTTGGCTCCATTTGAGGGCTCACTGCTGCATACATATTTTCTACACACTGAAAAGCAATCCATGCAATCATTTCCACAGTTCTGGTAATAATATTTGGAAGACAAATTGCACTTTACCATCTAATGTTTGTCTTTGCTGCCTTATGTGTCCCAGAGCTTCTTTCACAGTACAGCATAGCAAGCTGAAACTGTGTTTAAATATTCTTTACAGGAGGTTTACTTGTTTAAATCTTATTAATTCAATCTATATATTGATCCATAAACACATCAACAAGTTGAAAAGTGGCACTAAGCACACGGGCAAACCCAAATGTCAAAATTGACACATTGAGACCTAAAATAAGATTAGAACATGTACATTTTATTGTATAATTTTATTATACACGACCGTGTCCCATCAGATTTACTTTAACTCCTTCTGTGTAATATCTAATTTGAAAAGATCCTTGTAAAATATCTTAAAAACCTTACAGCTAAATATTACCTCACTGTATATTGGAAAGAGCTCACATCCTTTCCTTCCTGCTGTGATGTGTTGGTGTGGTAGTTTCTTGGAGTGTCACAAGCTTTAGAGTCATTTTTATTTTGTTACACATCTGAATGAAGATTTTGTTAAAAGCGTTACCCCGTCCAGATGTGTAAAATCAATCCTAACAGAACCACCATAGTGTTTATAAAACGTAATTTGTTTTTAAAACAAAGAAAACTGATTTATTGTCACACCATGACATTTAAACTACAACTTAAACTTGTCGTTAATTATTTTTAATTAAGGACAAATACATAAATTACATTTACCAGCAATTATCTAGAAAACAAAACTCCCCCCCCCCCCCAAAAAAAAAGTCCAGTGGTTTCCCGTGTGTGTGCCCTGATGCCGTCATATGCTGCTCCGATGATAACAGTCCTGTGCAGCGTAGAAAAGTAAAAGACGCACAGAGATGATCGAGCTTCTCCGCCCGGTCGCTCCCTCATCTCGGGCAGACGTTGTGGTCGGTGACGAGCTTCTCCATCCTCTTGATCTTGCGTTTGTTCTTGGGCATGGGTTTGTCGTACATGCCGTTCTTCAGCAGATGCTCCTTGCTGTGATGAACCTGAGCGCCGTGCTGCAGCTGGAAGGAGCACAAGGCTTTCAGGGGCCTCAGCAGAACCTGGACACACAAGAGGAGGAAGGGAAGAGTGGTAGAAATACATTTATTTCACATCGCAACCTGCGTTTGAGTCAGTGAACTCAGGAAAAAAACCTCTATGTACTGTATATATTTAGTAATATGGCTTTAGTGATTTCACACTTTTTGTCTGTAATTTTAAAGCTCGACTTTACTGTTTTGGTTTCAGTCTCTCATCAGACGTCCAGACACCGTTTTCAAAGTTAGCAACTAGCTGCTGAACACAGTGAAGCATTTAGCAGCTCAAAAGCCAGATGTGTTTCTCAGGAGTTGGCAGAGACCAAAACAGAGTGAAAATGAGAGTGAGTATTGGACTTGCACTCATCAGGTGGACACATAATTCAAATTTAAATGAATGCTTGTGTTGCTCCGTGTACTTGAGCAACTGTTTGCTAACAAGTTCACAGAAGACGGGACACAATGATGTCACCACGTCACCTCTTGGATGTCGTCGTTGTGCTCCAGGATGGACAGGGCGACAGCAGCGCATTCCAGCGTGGACAGACAGATGTTGGAGGGTTGTGTGCGGATCACGTACTGACTGGAAAGAGTCCTGTTGAGCTGCACCTGGGGAACCAACAGCAGAGGTGATGAGTAGTGCAAGTGTGGCCTTCTCTATTTGCTGACATATAATAGGCAATGGCTTTTAAAGATTAAGTTATAATACTCATCATTAAACCTCTTTAAAGTGACATCACAGCTATACACACACCTGCTTAGGCAGGTGGAACAGGCTATTTTTGAGGAACATATTTTTGGCCTGGCTCCAGGTGCCGTCTATGATGATCACGTTGTGTTTCACCGCTCCGACTTCCTGGTATTGCACCAACTCCTCCAGGTTCTGGGATTTGGGACCCGGGTACAGGATCAGCGTCCTGCTGTCCCGACACACCGCTGCCAGCTCTGGGTGCCTTGAGAGGAGAAAAGGGACGGAAGTCAAAAACTGATTAGAGAAATCCGTGACCGTGGTGTTGTGAAATCAGTGCGCTCACTAGAAGTACAGCTTACTTTTCCTCATTGAACCTCCTTCCCACTATGACATTGCATTTTCCTTGTGGCAAACAAGCAGCAAGTAGCGGCACCGTGCGAAGAACTCTGCTCTCCTGAAAGTACACTAGAAGTTAGACAATAACACAATGCACAATAACATCTGGATTATAGGTGATTGATCTCTCAATACCTAGTATGAACAGGAATAATGATTATAGAAAAGTGCACCTAGACTATTGACTTAAAACAGATTTGTTTTAAGTCAATAGTCTTTAGTTTTGAGCATGCATGTCATATTTGACATGTGATAACTCACCTCTGCAGGATGCTGCACTACGTACAGACATGTGGACACCTCCAGGGGTTGTGGTGGTAGAAACGGACAGAGACACACCTTCTGAGGACGACTACATGGGAGGAAAGTTGAAGACGTGAAGCTGAGATTGCCCTTTTACTTAAAGCATGCCAGTTACTTGAGGAGGAGAAGGATTTCTTTCCTGCCTGTCTGGTCCAAACACACTAACTTGTTAGCTAGCTAGCATTAGCTTTCACTTGAATTCAGCTCACCGGCACCGTAAACACGTCGGTCTTCTCTCGCCGACCTCGACCGGGAGGGCAGCCAGGTCGCCAAACGCGTCGCAGAGTCCATCGTCCGTCGACGAGCTCTCGTCGGTGGCTGGTCCGTTTTCTTCAGAAGACACTGACGGGCAAAAGCCAGGGACATGGTCCATTGCGGAGTTAGCATAAAGCTAACTGATCCGAGTACTCATAACACAGCGCTGAGGAAGGGACTTTTAGCATAGAAATAGACCAACTAGAAAAACCGTGAACCGGTTAAACCAGTTGGCTAATTATTTAAATGAAACGTGATTTTCTTAACACGGCTTGAGTTGTTTCTTATGACTCATTTATGTTTTAATTATATTCTCTGTATGTCGAAAAAGCTTACTATAATCACCCCAGCCAATTATTTTAGCAAAGCTAAAGTAGCAGCTAATGCTACATTCACAGCTACAGCTATGGTAGCCGTGCTAGCTTTGCTTAGCTGTAAATGTCAGTTAGCTTTAAAATCGGACACACATTTAAAAAATCCAAAAGATGGGAGTTGTCTTATTTAAGTTAAACTTATTATGTTAACACCTTAATTAAAAAAAAGATGTGTTTATTACATAGACTATGGTTTATTAGCTATGTGAATTAGCATATCCATTCTATCTACTGTAATTCTATGACCGTAATGCTAAGCTGTCAACTCACAGCTGCCACCTGTCGATGTGGAGGAAAGAAAAGGAGATTTAAAAAGTAATAAAATGGGTAAATGCTCATTTGTAACACTGGATGTCGCCAGAGCGTATTTAAACTGATGATGAAAAGTCCCAAAAGCCTTTTAACACAACCTTTGGTCTACCAAAACAAAGTTTTAACATAAAATAATCTTGTTTTGCAAGTTTGCAATAATTGTCTTGGAAAACATTAAGTTTAAGATTCTGCTCATGTTTGCACGTATCACACGTGTTTTTGTTTTTTTGACTGTTTACAAGTGAGTTCACAGACTCATATGAGTCGAGGTGTCAGGTTAACAGCCAGAGAGGCTTATTTATAGCTGAAGATCTGCACAAAAGTCACACCGACACCGACACGTGCACTCTCACCCGTTTTTATTCACACTCGTGACTCAAACGTCTCCCTTCAAACACGCTATGATTCATGCACCACTAGTTCAGACCGCAGAGATTGGATTAAATACTGTATATATATATATATATATATATATATATACTGTATATCCTCCTGGATATTTGATCAATGTAACTGTTTTAAATAAGATTTTGATTTTTAACTTCATGAAGTATGAGTACAGCCAGGTGCAAATGGGTACAAATTATAAAAACTATTTGGCGCTTTTAAGATATTAAGTTTAAAGAATATCCCTCGGTTGATTGTCGGCTAATTCTACTGTGATTTTAAGACCTTAAACAATGACACATCAGCAATGCGCTTGACAATAAACCTGTTGAAAACCCTTCAGCTCACCTAAAGTATTACACACTGTCCTTTGTCTTTAGCTGGCTCAGCTGAACTGTCGCCTTGTTTCTCTGGATGAACTTCTGTTTTAGCCAATTCTGGCGACTTAACATCTACTTCTTCTGGTTCAGTTTGTTTCGTGGCCGCTTCGCTCTCACTTGTTTCCATTTCCTCTGACGTTTCAGTGTCTCTGACAGCTTCTGCACTTTCAGTTTGTGGGGACTCCATTGCAGCCAAGGCGTTTTGAAGCAGAGCAGCGTTGGAGATGGGCTGCGTCGTTTCCTCTCCGTCTCCCTCGTCGACCGTCTCCGCTGGCGACGCCGTCTCAGCTGGTGACGCCATCTCTTTCTCCTCCACCCTATGCTCCTTTCCACCAGCCTCTTCCTTCTCTTCCTTCTCTTCCTGCATAATTCCTTCAACCGGAGTCAAAGGTGTGAGGTCCAGACATGTCTTAGGAGAGGATGTGGCCTTTCTCCTGGGAGGAGCAACTGGCTTCGGCATTCCCGAATCTTGATCCGTGCTGACGTCTTTCTCGTCCAGATCTTCAGGATGATCGTCAGTACTTCCCCAGTCGGGTTCCTCCAAGACGAACTCGAAGCTTGAGACGCCAAGTGGGTCCACCGGGATTTTGTTTTCTACCTTGATGGAGACGTTTTTGTTTGTGTTGGCTTTAGTTTTTCTGGTTGTTTGGGGTTCATCCTCTTCAAGAGATCGAGGGAAAGGATCTACATCCAATGGAGAAGAGTTGTCACTGGACCTGAAGAAGTCTGTGATTTCCTCCTCGGAATTCGGCATCTTGTCTTCTTCAGGAGTGGAAAGCAAATCGCTAAAATCGTACAAATCTTGGACCAACACCCGAGGACCTTCCTCTGGGGATATGTCTTCGTCAGACGGCTCTACCTCCAGCGCAGGAGTCTCATCTATGAGGACGAATTTCTCTAAATATCCCCGGGCCTCCTGGTCCGACTGCCTGCTGTGGAAGGACTTCTCGGACGTCACACTTTCTGCATCCTCCTCTATTTTCCGACTGCCCACTGCCTCCTCGTACAGGTCGGTGTAAAGGAAAGCCATGGCTTTGGGCTCCTCCAGCAAAATTTGGTCGATAATTTTGGGAGGTCCGTCCGGTAGGAAGATCGGAGTCAGGATGTCCTCTTGGCTTCCAAACAAAGTGGAACCGCTGGGTTTTGAAGGGAACCTGGAGTGCACGCCACGTCCGTCGTCTTTCTCCAGAGGTTTCGTGACGTAGGTGCCCGTACCGCCGTAGAAGACTTCATCCAGAAGCTCGCTGGTGATTTCCTCCAGACTCGTTGTGTCCGACTTGTCATTATCCACAGTTGTTGTTGTTGTTGCAGCGGTGTTGTCATCTTCAGACTGCGCAGGGTTCTCGGTGTCCTGGATCTCGGGGACAACCTGCGCCTCTTGCTCCACCTGTCCCTGTGCGGTCACAGCAGGACTTCCCGGAGCCTGGGCGTCAATCAGGGCGAACGCCTCGAAGTAGTCCGCGTTGCCAGCAGCTCCTCTGCCCGCAGGCCTGGCCACCGGAGCGCCCGGTGGATCCATTACGTTCGCACCTATGGAAGATGAGGGCTCGACCCAATCCCCTCTCGCTGCACCTGATCCTGTGAACACCAGCTCGTTATCGTGAGTCTCCTCGCTGGCTTTAGGAACGAGGCTCTCCTCCAGATAAGAAAGGTTGTCCACCATGTCTTTGCTCTCCTCTTCATCCACGGTGACCAGTTTCGGAGGAACAACGATGTTGAGGATTTCAGAGCCCTCGGAGACTAAGCTGAAGAGCCGCTGCTCTTTATCCACCAGATGATCGTGCGCTTCCTCTTCGTCTCCTTCCTCGGGTTTCACATTCGGCTGGGAGACTTCTACCAACTCCGGCCTTCCCGAGACGTTCTCAGAACTTTCCCCGAGGACCTCTCGTTGTCTTTCCGCTTTGCTCTTCCTATTGGCACTCTCTTTAGTCTTCTTCCGTCTTGAAATCAGCTCCTCGTCCATGACAAAGATGATCTTCCCCGCTGGCACGGACCCGGGCGTGGCAAGATCCACGGTGGAGTTTCCCGCTTCGGACGCCCACGGCGTGGCGCAGCGGCTGGGGGTCGTCTCCCACGCGATCCCGCTGTCCTCGCCCTGCATAGTGACCATGGAGAAGGAGGAGTCCATCATCAGGCACTGCATCTTGGGTCGGACGTTGTCGTCGTGGACGGCCTCGCGTAGACTGAAGGCAGGGAAACGACACAGTGAGATAAGCAGAGTTGTGATTCGTCTTAATGATCATTTTGGAGGTGCTGTTGGAATTTACTGACTGATCTTTCTGTATAACACAACACAATTCAACAGAACCACCTCCGAAATGATCATAAAGTTAAATCAACATGTCTCTAAAAATAAAAACATGTATAACCTTCATTAAGGGAGGATTTATTTATATAATCTGCATTCATTTGAGCTAGGCGTACCTGACACCTGGCTAAAATGAATGCAGACTAATGCAAAAATAAATACATAATATAATAAAATAATAATAAATAAACTGTCGACTCAGTATGTATGTATGCACTGAAACACTCAGGTCAGTGGCACTAATGGAATATAATTCATACGGGAATGAATCCACTTTATTTCTGTAAAATCAACTGTTGCCTCTGAGTGGCACAGACCACTTCTGATATTAAGAACGATCTCTACCTGTTTCTCAGGGTCTCCACTTCATCTCCGGCCTCCGGGTCTCGTCCGGCGACATCTTCAGGTGTCATCGCTCTCATCTCAGAGTCCACATCCGCCCGCGACACATCTTCCGTCAACGTGTCCATTGTTGTAATGTCTCGATTAATCTGCTCTCGGACCTCTCGCCACAACTCAGCGCTGCTCTGTTGATCACATTCGAGGCCGGGCGTTCTCCAGCCAAGTCTTCGTGCTCAGCGTAATCTTGAAATAGAAAACTGGTCCTCCAGTGTTTCATCTGAAGCATTCACAGCATGCGGGGGAGGTTAATTTGTCATCTGTTCACACCGGCTGAGCCCTTGCATTTGGCATATACAATAAATAGGTTAATCTGGGTTAATTAGTTGTTTCTTGTGATGAATTAGAACTGTACAAACATGCATCAGCATGTAGAATGCTTCTGTTATAATATAATGTTATAAGTATAATGTTTTCCATATGTCATATCCAATGTCATAAGTCTGTCTGTTAAGTCTGTCACAAGCAGTTAAGTGTAGTTTGTTTTCTTAGTTATACGGGATCCAATAAATCACATGTTAGGCTTTGACAGTGAACCAGTTAAGACAATGAAATGGATCAATAGCCCCTTTATAACCCCTTTATCCTAATAACACACATGAATGGGCTAATGTGTGTTTATCTTCAGCATTTTGTTTTTAAAAATCAGCTTTATGTGACTCCACACTACGAAAGTGTCAATCTCGCACCTGTTGGTGTCTGTCTCGCAGTGTGACGGGGACACTACGTGGGAAAATGAAAGACTGGAGGAGTCGGGGAGGGTTTTACTTACAGGTTGTATCCGGGCAAAAATTGTCCTCATGTGTAAACTGGTCTGGCACACCTTCAGTAAATCATAAAGGCTAAAAATATACTGGTGTTGAACATGCACTTTCGTCTACAAATGTTTTAGCATATTCAGCTCATTTACTACAGATTACATTCAACTAGCAGCTAAATGTAACCAATTCATTTACATTAGCGTTAAGCACATAATATCATCTGCAGATTGTCACTTTACCACTTCAATCACCAGATTTACTGTAAGGACGTGTATCTTAATGCTGCGATAACAAGTGGTTTAATTAACAATTAACCAATTAATCGATAACTTGGGCCATAACATGTCTCTGTCACAATAAAATTGGAAAGAGTAAGGATCTGTGCACTTCAATGCTGCTTATATACACAACTGTCCACAAGATGGCAATCATCAGTAGCAGATCATGTGTTTCTGTGTCACTGGTAACTGTACATACACTCTATAACTGTCTTGCATTATAGTAAATTGAATATTATCGGGGTTTGTATTGTTGTTTGGACAAAACAAATATATTTGATGATGTATCCTTGGGCTGTAGGATATTGGGATGGTGGTATTTTTCTTTTCTTTTCTCGGTCAAATAAGATTAATCTATAACAAAAATAATGATAAATTGCAGCCCTTATATTTATTACCAGGGAAAAAAGGAATATTTGTCAACAGGACCAGATTCTATTCAACTTTTTTGATTTATTTTGCTTAAAAGTAGTATTTAGATTATTGTTTGATAGCTGCATTACATCAAGTAGTGCTAACATGTTGAGGTATGACCCTTCTTTGATTTCTATTCCCTGCAGACACGCCGGATGTTTTCCTTTCCAGAGATGACGTAATGACGTTAGTTTAATGCTCCCCACAGAGCAGCAGAGAGGAGGACGTTAAATGAATGAGATGCGGGCTGATAGAGACCAGACAGGCGGGATGGTGAGAGGATGAACCGGCCGATGGAGCATCGGGATCATACATTAAATCCTAGTCTAACGCTTGCCTTGAATTACGTGAACAATCAAGCGAAAAATCAGATTAAATCAGCTGTTTTATGAGTGCACATACATTCTGTCCTATACGTCTCGGGTTAACGTTGACGTCGGTGAAGCGGAGCGTTTTCTTGGGAGGATGGTGATGTTGAATCCTGGAGTATGCACCGAGTGTTTTCTGTCTTTTCTCCAGAAACACCGGAGATGAAGCCCTCTCTTGAAGGAAGACGTCCACCACCGCAAAGAGGCGTTAAAGAACTCTCTAATACCAGACTTGGTGGAGGGAATTTAATTTAATGGCACAGCGGACTGCAAGAAAGAGCCAGCGAATGAAAGGGGGATTATTGAACGGTCGGGGTATGGTGTATTTTTCCGGCTGAGGATAACCATCTCTTACGCGAACCAGTTCGTCCGACGTCCCAGCTCTACAGCGTTAATCCTCGTTTGTAAGGAGTTTTATTGAGCTAACGGCTGCAACTACCAGTTAGCTTTTCTTCCTTCCTGCATCGTGCATGCACAGACACGTTTGCTTCGGTGATATCACCAAACAAAAATGCACCCAAGGGCGTAATACCAACGACAACACCGCCGAGCTCCATGTCTGGACTGAGAACCGAACCGTCGCTCCGCCGGCCGTGAAGCCGCAACAAGCAGAGCGGCTTTAGAGACACAGAGAGAGAGAGAGACAGAGAGAGAGAGAGAGAGGATCAAAAGCTGAAGCCAGCCTGCAGCCTGCAGCCTGCTCACACCGCCCTCAAGAGACCCCCGAGAGGATCATTTTCGACTCAACGAAAGCCACCAAAAATCCTGCAAAAATGGGGTATGTCAAGCTGCAGCTCTCACTCTCCATGTCGTGGGTGTGACTGACTTTGTTTCTGTAGATCACAGCAGCCTTTTTCAGCAGGGCACCAAAAGCTGGAACAACTGGTAGCTTAGCCACCCATGGCTAACTCTAACTGTATGAAGTACTCCTGTCATGTCAAATGTAAAAGAAACTAAAATGCTTCCCCCCCCACACACACACCTACTCTCCTAGCTGCCCAGCATTATGTCTACTCACAGCCTCCATACACTGACATTTTAGATTAGTGAAGCCAAAAGATTAGGCTGCAATGAAGCAGGCTACTGTTGGGGAAAGTATCAGAGCCGGTTGCTTCTTATAGTGATTAAAAGAATGCAAGACATTACAGTTTTTCCTGTTTGTTCCATAAGGAAATATAGTTTAAAAGGTGTATAATACATTTAGCTGCCAAAGGGAAACCAAAGCTATTTAAATTCCCCACCAGACAATAATGATGCCCCCCCCCTCCTGCACTTGGCTCTAATGCATGCAGCTGAACCTGCAGATGTATGGGGATTCTCCTGATCAAGAGCGACCTAGTTCTTGTTCCCGATGAAAGCAGACGATGTAGCATGTGATTGGTTTGGTGTCATATTGTGGTGGGGGTGGGGGTGGGGGGGGGGGGGGGGGGGGGGGGGGGGGGGGTGAGAACATCCTCTGTAATTCTCAAGGCCAATGGTCATAATCCACCCCCAACAATCAATTCCTCAGACACAGAAGGAGAGCATGTGTGCAGTTACCCCCATAATAAACCAGCCTTAGCTGTTCCGGCGCGTACCGCAGCTTCTGTTCTTGTAGAAGGATCGTAAACAAGCTCAAGTTCAACCTGCCGGCAGCAACGTCTCCACCGGGAACATATGGCTGAATAGTGAGACAACACGTCGCTTTATTAAAGTCCTATACTGACACCTGTTATGCACAGACCATAGAAGCAACGGGACTTATTGTAGCTCTGGATGATTTACTGAAACAGCAGATAGTTTTGTGTGTGTTTGTTTGTGGTGTAATTCAGTGCATAATGGCTTTGCAGATGTACATTTTTTACCCTCAGTGCATACTTTTCTCTCCCAGACCAGCTTTTTTTTTTGCCTTTATGTTATAGCAACAGTAGAGCGGTTAAATGAGACGAGAGAGAGGAGGAATGAGCTGCAGCAGCAACGGTTCCAGGCCAAACAAGGCACATTCATATTAAATTGTTAGCGTCTAAAACATTTTAAGATTGTGATGGGCTTTTTTTTGTTGCTATTTGCTTTCCATAGGGCGAATAACTAACAGATCAGTAGAGAAAATGAAGTGTAGATCAATCGATAATGAAGTCATTATTTATAGCAATAATTTAAAGTGCTTCTCAGTGTTGCGTGATTATGTAGCGTTATGCCAAACTTTGGTTTTTTTCTTTCACTTCCTTTATTGGTCTTATTATATCTTCCATGAAGAAGTTATTTGAAAAGGAAACAGACAATCTGTAACTTTTTCTTTGACTTGTTACACTCAGATACACACACACACACACACACACACTCTTTTCTATCTGCCACTAAAAGGCTGTGAGCCCCGGTAAACAACATATGGGTGTATTTTTATTCTTAACAGGAGGTGTTGCCCTGCCAAGCCCCTGCTGCCTCCGTGAGAGGTTAAGCAGACGGGGACGCTGGGATCGGATTGGGCGAGAGAGCGTGTAGTGTGTGTGTGTGTGTGTGTGTGTGTGTGTGTGTGTGTGTGTGTGTGTGTGTGTGTGTGTGTGTGTGTGTGTGTGTGTGTGTGTGTGTGTGTGTGTGTGTGTGTGTGTGTGTGTGTGTGTGTGTGTGTGTGTGTGTGTGTGTGTGTGTGTGTGTGTGTGTGGGAGAGAGAGACAGAGAGACACTGATTTGTGAACATTTTCTGGTTTTCTTGGTCTTTTTATGACTATCTATCTTTAGAATTTGGACTCTAAAACTGAAAAAACAGCATGTCAGTTTGGACTGCGATGGGCCGTTTTTACTTTTCTTTTCAGACATTTTATGGACCAAACGATGAATCTGTTAATGAGGCAAATGAACTGATTCATCAATAACAGCATACGATTCAGTATGTACCGATGTGAGCCACGTCACAGACACATTCATGTTAAAATTAGCACTGAAACATCTTTAAATGTGAGGATTTATGTCACTATAAACTAAATATCTTTGGGTTTTGGATTGTTGTTTGGACAGAAAAAGACATTTCTAAATCAGGAATATAAGATTCATTGACAAAGGAAGTTATCTGTAATTGCAGTCCTACTTAAAAGTATGACACTGATAACAGTATTTATTAATAAGGCCTCCGGATTCAGAGCGAAACAGAGGGAACATTTATGGTAAATTGGGATAATGTGACTAAATCCTTGAATCAAACTCTGTCTGAGGACAAATGTGGCTTCAACACGACTGAATGTCCTGAGTGACTGATTTGCAACAGTCCCGATAGAGAACACGCTGTCTGTAGTTGGAGATAATCTGAACACATTCACTGATTTCGACACGGACACACTACGCGTCTTTGTTTTCCTCCGGTATGCAAACACTGTCTGTGTGTCTTCTGTGTTCTGCTGGTGGGAGAAATGCTGATGTGATAACATCTGCGGTCAGATTCCTCCGTCAAAGCGCTCGTCATTGAGACCTGAACGCCTCAGTGCGGTTCATTGTGGAAAGGGATTATGGGCTAACAATCGACACACACACACACACACACACACACCACGGGGGCAGATTTTGATCTGGGCCACGCTGTCGGACTAATGAATGAAATATAAAATGACCTGCTAAGATGTGCTCATAGCGCCAAATCTTTAAAACAGCGAGTAATTGAGACTTTGACATTTTCAAAACAAATCTAAAGCAGTATTTTGTCTTTACTAACGCTACAGAAAGAATACAAAGTATTTCCAAATTAGATTAAAGTTCCACTTTCTGCTCTCTTCCTTATAACAGGAAGGGGAAAAAAAGGACAAAGATAACAAATATATGCAAATTAAAGTTGTATTAACACACTAAACTAAGCCATTAGCTGATAAAACAGCTGTCAGATATGACTGCATGAGTCTGTTTCCTGAAATACAGGCAGACATCTTTGAACTGATTTCCAATTCAATGCTGTTTGCATTGAATTTAATGGAAGTCTTTAAATGTGACAAATATGAAACTAAATCGTCTCGGATTTGAACTACGGTCTGCTACGTACGCTGCTTCATCACCGACTGATGAGATGAGATAGAACTTTATTTAGCAACAGTTTCAATACAAAGTATGAAATAGTCCAAATAGATAGAGTGCAAATAAAAACAAGATTTAAACAATTAAAAAGGTGCGAAAGTATGACTCTAACTGATGTTGGAATGTGTCCTCATCAGGCTGTACTACTGTAATAACAGCACCGACCGGTTCTGTAAGGTGTTATCTGTATGACTCCTACATGGATCATCAGCTGGGGAGGATGCTTTTCAGAGGCTTGAAACATGAAACTTTTTTTTTTAAATCGCATTTTATTTTATATTTCTCACAATATAAACAATCTGCATCACAAACACGTCCCGCATCAACAAAGCAAAGACCAAGAAGCCTCAACACAAAGCCAAACAAAAGGAAAACATCATATTTACTCACATAAAAGCAACAGCGACAGCGTTTTACACCAACATGGAGCTAACGTGAACATCAGCTACAGCTCGTAAAGTCTGACAAATTAGCCGGAAAATCTCAAGTTCACCGACTCGAAATGAGAAAACTGATTTGATCTCCCCCTGTGTTGAAAGACAGAACCCATTGTTTTAGAAGTTACAATACATTTAGATGGCAATCTGTTTTCCCTGTAAATGTACCGTGCAACAGATAGCAACAGTAACGTGTTACGTTTAGGAGCCAACCTCCCCAATCGCTCCGCTTCTAAACCGTGTTGGTTTTAAATAACATCTCGTCCCGAACGTGACGATACGGAAGAGATGCTTTAAGCAAATCCTGTCAGAGGAAGTCCAATGTCTTCACCTCCACAGCAGAGAAGAATGTAGTTAAACACTACATCATATCGACAGCTTTCACGTATTGTACTGTTGAGGCAGAAGTATTCCGGTATTTTACTTTAGTAAAAGTACTGATACCACCAGTGTAAAAATACTCTGTTACAAGTAAAAACCCTGCATTCAAACTGTTACCGAAGTACAAAAGTATTGGCATCAAAATGTACTTATTAACAGAATTACTCATTTCCTAATAATGTATTTATTATTACTATTGGATTGAATGATTGAAGTGATTTATTAATGTGTGATTTCAATTACTTTACATTCGTAATAAGTATACAGTTGCATACAAAGGAAATACTCAAGTAAAGTACCTTAAAACTGTATTCAAGTACAGTACTTGGTTACATTCCACCACTTGTACTGCACTCATTAACTCTCACACACACACACACACACACACACACAGTATATTCATGCCTGCCTGCTAGAGCTGGTGTGAGTCCCGTTATCACCGTCCCTCTGATTAACCGCGTCTATCTCTAAATAACATCTGCCGACTTAATTAACACACCGAGACGAGACGAGAGGATCCCAGAGAGGCTGAGCCGTCTCTTTGTCCCAGAGGAGACGCTCCTCTTTCTCTGCAAGACGTCTTAGGACCAGATCTACTTTACATTAGTCCAGCGGCAAGATAAAGTTCAGTTAGGACGGTTTTGAATGCAGGATTTTACTTATAGTGGAGTATTTTTTTCTTTCTTAAGTAAAAGGATCTGAATCATAAACTGTATATAATAATTGGAATACTTGTTCCACCACTTGTATTGTTGAGGAAGCCTTCAGTGCTGGTTGTGAAACTCACACGTTGGAGAGCATTTTTCAAAAACAGTGCGTCGTACTTTAGTGTCTTACAGACTTCCTGAATGAACATCGTCCCTCCTGTTTATTTTTGACAGCAGTGTGTGAAAGAGGAACTCTAGTCCAGCAGGGATTAGGTTTTGCATTTTGATAACCTGGTTCAGATTTGGGTATCAGCGATGGAAACCAAAACATGTACAGACGTCACTATCGGCTGATAGCAGCCAGGACGACAACAACGATTGGTCGGACTGAAATAACTCAACAGTTATTGGTTGGATTGATGAATTGTTTTTGTCTAGAGGGCGTGAAAATCGGGTCAAAAATTATAATTTGAGTAAAACCTTGTTTTGTGACATTCCCATCAGCCTCAGCTGCACTCTGTGTCGTGCTAATTAGCAAATGCTAGCATGCTAAGATGCTAAACTAAGAAGCTGAACATGGCCGACATTATTCATGCTGAACTTCAACATGTTAGCATGCTGAGGTTAGCATTTAGCTCAAAGCAGCGCTGTGCCAAAGCAGATTCTGAAAGGCCTGGTAGCATGGCTCATTTTACCTGCTTATTTAAATATTCTATTAATATTGAAATATAATATAATAGTTATTTGTGTCTGGACATTTCTATTTCCTGGTCTCCTCCTCTGCTCTGAGTTTGTTGTGCAGCGTTCAGACCGGTTACAACCGGACTGTTGCAGCTTGTTTTGCCAAGAACCTGGGAGATTTCCATCCACAGCAATAGTTTGGAATGCGTCCACAGCGTGCTGGTCTCTGGATGTCCGCACAGGTGCTTCCAGGGTCACCTTTGGCATCACTTCACCGTCTCTACGTCAGTGTTCAGCTGCTCGGCTCTGGCCTGCACACACACACTCACACACTCACACACTCACACACTCGAGGCCTCAAACTCAACATCCTGCGTCTTCTTCTACACAAATCATCGGAGCGTCTCACTTTTGAGTCGCCCTCATCTCTGTCTCGTTCCTCTCCTGCATTCCAGGTTACAATCTGCATTTCCAATTTAGTTTTTGTTTGTATTTCTTTTTCTAAATGTCCCATAAACTTCAGTGTTACTCCCCGGTATGTATTAGATGCATGAGTCAGTTCAAGTCATTCAAAATTCCTACTTGATAATCATGAATCTTGACTTTTGCGGTGCTTGTTTTATATTTTCTCTTACTATTGCAGCTTTTAAACAAAATGGGCGGCCAACAGACGCCATAACATTAGACGTGTCTGTCCTTTACTCACTGTTACTCACTGGTTGATGATCATTGATGGCTGCGTTGGTGCATTCGAGTTGCTGGATTCGGCTAAACTGATTTAGCTCACAGTAGCGCCATGAACAAAATAAACTAGCCTTTACAAAAAAATCTTTAAACCAGTCAAAGTACCCAAAACACGGGGCGGCCTGAAGACGAGATGATTCAGCACACCTGCCTCCAATAAGAGCTTCCTGAGATGGAGGTCAGGTGACGCTGTGCTCTTGGATAAACAGCAAGAACCACCACGAGGTGCTGCCCAACTATTTACAATGAAGTTATTGAAAACTATCACAAATTATAAAACCTTGCTAGAAAAGGCTCTTTTTCTGTGACCGTTATGCATCATAATACCGAGGCAAATCCCTTGAATGTGAAAACCTTTAAAGCAATAAAACCTGATCTTCTGACACATTTATGCAGCAGAGTTCTAGTAGACTAAATATCATTGAGGTCGTCTAAATCACAGCATTATGATTGTTTCGTGTGACATTATTTTGTCCGGCTTCCATGAGGCTTTATTCTGAGCATAAATCATTTTTTTTAATGACTTCATTACCCGCCGGCTGCAAAGCTTCATTAACTCCAAGTCGAGGAGCGATCGTGGAATTACAACAATTTATTTGTGTTTTGGAACATTGCTGATAATCTCCATTATGAAGCACATTTTAATATTTGCATTCTTTATTTCATTTCTCCGACCAAGTCTTTCTTTTTTTGCAGATATATAGCGAATAGAGTTTGTGTACGATCTGTCCTCGTGTGTATGTTTGTACATGAACACACTTCCTCTCGGCGTGACGGCCTAATGGGTGTGTGTGTGTGTGTGTGTGTGTGTGTGTGTGTGTGTGTGTGTGTGTGTGTGTGTGTTTTTGCGGCAGCAACACAGCAGGCTGGTGAATTATGGATGCGATGGGATCTGGGAAGTTGTTTCTCTCACCTTCCTCTGATTCATCACGTTTCTCTTTCCTTCAGCAGAGCCGTGTTTAGATATTTCATGTGGAGCTTTATTCACAAGTTTTCTTTTGTGTCTTTTAGCCACATTAGCGATGTGGCTCTAGGAATGGCCCGTTGGTTCATACATTCATGTTCTCCTGAGGATGAAGCTTACCGATTCTAGTGATCTGACGCTTCATCTAGCGGCACCATAAGATTGAAATTTCTGCTTTTTAGTGAAATGCCTCGACTGTTAGTGCCTTTGAGTTTAAAGCGCTATACAAAGAAAATATATTATTGAAGCGGCCATGAAATTCGGTGCAGACATTCATGTTCCCCAGAGGATGAAGCCTACTCTTTTTTTTTTTTACATTTTTGTCAATGTGCACACATTCCTGCCCTCTTCGGATCAAAATTTGAGTTTGTCTAAAACTTTGGTGAATGACCAAGTCATGATGTCATTGATTGAAATTGGTTGCTACTAGCTTACGTTAGCTCACTTCATATTTAGTTTTACAGGGTAAAAGTTGATTAGATTAGCATTTAGTTTTGTAATTTGTTGGCATATATTGTTAAATGGCTGCACAATGTGACCGGGGGTGGAATCTAAAAGTGTTAAAGTTGAGATGAAGTTTAAAAAAAAGCCTATTTAAGTACACACTTGCAGAGCCGTTAGCATGGATGTAGAATCTTGTTTGTCTTTCAGTACCAATCTATGTCTGTTGGAACACGATGTTTGTTGTTTTATCTATTTGTGTGTAACCAAAGCTTGTTGCTCCTGCTTAATAACCACAGCGTTGAGGCCTAGCTACTGACTAACAACCCCCCCCCCCCCCTCTCTCTGTCTGTGCACAGAGAGCAGCCCATCTTCAGCACCCGGGCCCACGTCTTCCAGATCGACCCAAGCACCAAGAAGAACTGGGTTCCCACCAGCAAACACGCCGTCACCGTCTCCTACTTTTACGACAACACCAGGAACGTCTATCGAATCATCAGCCTGGATGGATCTAAGGTGTGTGTGTGTGTGCGTATACATAGCGCTCAGCTTGTGTGTTGTTTCTACCCTTAAAGGAGCACCAGAGAGGTGTCGTCTGGATTCGATTCTGTCCATAACATCCCACCTCTGCTCGGCTCGTCTGACTCGTTTGCCTCGACGTGGCCTCTCTGAGCCGAAGCAGTGAAGGAGGCGGTCGGTCGTATCTATGTGGCAGTGATTATTTTGGTCTTGAGAGAGGTGCAGGGGTGGAGTTAGCATAGTTATGTAAGAGCCTCTCTGGGTGACTACTGCTGTTGTTGAACCAGCAAGTTGTTTTTTTGTTTTTTTTTGTGTGCTGCGTTCTGCTGGAAATAGCAGAGATTGGGTGGGTTGGAGCTGGAGGACGTTATTATCCAGACAAACAAGTCAGAGACAAAGAAAAGTCTTTTCAGCAGAGAAAGAGAAAAACAAGCGAGACAGATGCCACATGTTTAAAAAAAAGAAATGTCTCTTTCCACATTCTAGAAGGGAGAAAACTTTTGTTTTTGAACTTTTGAAATGAAAATGCTAGTGGATTTACAAAACCAAAGAAAAACAGAACAATACCTGTTTGTGAAAATCCCCGTCATTGATTGCACATGGGGGTTTGGTTGTCCTAGTTTTTACCAGAATATGTTTTTTCCAAAGAAGTAAAAGTGATTTGTCGAGACAAAAGAGAAAGAGGAAAGTCTAAGAAATAACAAATATTGACTTTGTGCAGCATTTATGCTTTCTTATATTAATTGTCTCGCCTCACACGTAACAAATATGATTAATATTAGTGTTTCTGTATAAATTGAAATTTGGTAACAGTTTTGACAGTTTTCAGTCAATCCACACATACGACCACATTTTCAAGCAGATTTCGTCCTTCTGTTTCTTTCCATTCTGCTATTTGCAAATCTCTGTCTTCACTGCTAACGCCTTACAGTATTTAGAGATAAACTTTCTTTCAACCTGCTGAGTGTAAAAAAAACACCTGTTTCCGCCAATATGCATGGAGAATGGATTCAAGGTCCACTTACTGGCTTCTTCTGGAGCTTTCAACCCACATGTTTTTAGCTGTTTCCTCAAGAGTGATCTGTCAAACGAGGAGCTCGAACATGTGTGATTCAGTCAAAAGCTTCAGAGAAGCGAGTAAGAGAACCTTGAGTCTCTTTTGTGAAGAATAAAAGCATCTTAATGGTACGTTTGAAATCTTTCTCTTCACCATCTGTGCTTGCCTCTCTGCCAGCGAGTCCTCCCACTCTGACCGATAACGCGACAGTCAGGTCGACTCACTTCAGAACTCCTCATTCGCTGCTTCCTGTTGAACCAAACAATGGGAAATCAAACCCACATCTTTACACGACACACACGTACACACACTGGTATTAACGCCGCTTCTCCGTATAATCAAGACATCCAGCTGCTGTCGTCAAACCCTCCATTACATCTGTTTCCTGAATCCACGAGGCTTAAAACAAACTGTATTAACTTGTCTTGTCCTCAACAGGCCATCATCAACAGCACCATCACCCCCAACATGACGTTCACCAAGACGTCGCAGAAGTTCGGCCAGTGGGCCGACAGCCGGGCGAACACCGTCTACGGCCTCGGCTTCTCATCGGAGAGCAGCCTGGCCAAGGTGAGAAGCACCGTGTGTGACGCATTCATGATAAAAGTGTTGCATGCTCTCTCTCAGAAAACACGGAAGCTGTCGTGGTGTTGAGTTGTATTAATTGCCGCTGTTATTTCTAGTTTGCAGAGAAGTTTGCCGAGTTCAAGGAGGCGGCACGGTTAGCGAAGGAGAAGTGTCAGGAGAAGATGGAGCTCAGCAGCTCTCCCTCTCAGGTAACGCACACAGTATAACATCAGTATAGAATAAAACTATAAAATACAACAAAGTATTTAAAAAGTAGCACTAAACTAAAATATATTTTAAAAAGGAAAGGAACCATACAGACTCAATTTATGGAAATCTGGGGAGAAAAGGCTGCAAGATTTATAAAAAACAGAATCACATAAACGCGGTTCTTTATAAATCTGACGAGCAGAACCTTTCTGTCTTTGCACAGAGTTTAAAAGCATCAAAGCCTCGTCATACTGGACGTTATATCGTCGAGTCTGTATGAACTTCCTGCTGTTAACCATCAAAACATACCAGACATTGCATTTACACATCTGGAGCCAGACGTCTTTATATTAGTGCAGAAGCTCATAAAGCAGCATAAAGCTCACATGCACCCTCAAACCAGATGTTTCCTCCCGCAAAACTGTCCACTTTATTAAAATCCAGAGCTCTGACCAGATCGCTAGATGCTAACAGCTAATTCTGAGCTAACGAGGCCGTTTCCTTCTTGAGAATTTCCTGGTTTCATTCTGGTTTAATAGGTTTCATAGTGGAGTACGTCTTCCATTAAGAATCAGTGTTAATTCAATATTAATACGTTAACAATGTCGGTAACGAGCCCCATGTGACACCGAGGCCAAATTAGAAATTGATGGGGACTGAATGCAGTTCATGTACGTAGCTGATTCATGTTCCACATTAAACACTTTGTGGCTTGTTTTACCTCCTCTGCTCTCCCTAAAGCATCCTCAGGGTGGCGCTGTAAAAAGGAATGTGTTGTCAGTCAACAAACCTGGTAAAAAGAAGGTAAAAAAGAAATGGAAAGCATCACTTTCATGACTCAAATGCCCCCCCCACCCCCCTTCCCCCCCAAAACTCCCCTCTGCAGCATTCAATGTGAGCACAATGTTAGATTTCTGCCCGTTGTTTTTTTTTCAGAAGAACCTCCGTCATCAGTCTTTAAAATCCTTTGTCTATCACCCCCGATGTCAGACTAACAACCAGAGGAACATCGTCTCTGTGAATTTATCCCACAAAACCCTCCAGTCCTCCTTCCATGCTCTCACAAAGTGACAGTCGGCTGCAGTCGGGGATGTTTGAGCAGCTGCCGATCACAAGTGACAACAATCATACCAAGATAAATGGAAAAGGAGACTTTCCTTTTTTGTCTTTAGAAACATTTTGTGTGCGCGTTAAACCAGCCGCTCAGGCCCAAAAAGCTTTAAGCATCCCTCACTACATTTCAGCAGGAAAGTCCCGTTCATTTTTGAGAGCACGGAATCACTCACACTTTGATTATCGTTGTGTCTCATAGTACGAGGAACAGTTCAGCCGTTCAGGAAATATGTTTGGTTGTCTTTTTTTGCAGAGAGTCTCATGTCTGGGTGATAAATATGTAGCTGCAGCCGTTTTAGCTTAGCATAAAGACTGAATACAGGGGGAAACAGCTAGCGTGGCTCTGTCCAAAGGTAACACAATCATTCTTCCAGCAGCTCTGAAGCTCAATAATTAACATGTTATATATGTTTTAGTTTAATCTGGTCAGTGGAGTTTGTTACCTTTTTGGAGAGAGTCACGCTAGCTGTTTCCCCCTGTTTCCAGTCTCTATGCTAAGCTAAGCTAACCCCGTCCTGGCTCAAGCCTCATATTTATTATACAGATGCGAAACTCTCGGCATAAAAGCAAATTATCTGTCCCAAAATGTTGAACTGTTGCTTCAACAAAATCTCCATGTATTTATGTTCTGCTAATATATATATATATGTGTATATATTTGGAACCAGGAGTCGGCCCCAGGTGATCTGCTGTCACCTATGACCCCGGAGAGCATCAACGGCACAGACGATGAGAGAGTCCCACCGGGCACACCTCAGCACGCCGAGCCCAGAGCAGAGCCTTCCCAGAATGCACTGCCCTTCTCACACAGGTAAAGCCAGGTTAGCACAGAAACGAGAGGAGAAGAGAATCTCACCATACGACTTCCTGTTCTTTTCCATCTGCACCCTGATGGTGAAATGATCACGTTCAGGAGTGTATGTGAGAGCTTCTTGTCCGTTAGCGACTCTCTGGAGTGCTGATTTAAAAGGAAATGGGCACAGCTCGTGTCGATTCGTTCGTTCATGTGTTATTAATGTGGTCCCCGGGCCTCTGGACAGCATTACATTAAAACACTACGCATGCTTCCTATTAATTATAAAGCACTAAATGATAGTTTTGTCCGCTGTGCTTCGGGAGATATTAATGCAGCAGAGTTATAACCACGTAGAAATTTAACTTTTCTAAATGTTTTTACATTGTTCTGCCAAATGTTAAAGGCAAACTTCTGTATTTTGCAACCAGGAATATATTTTCCATGTTTTTTGTGTGCGTCAATGTAACGCTATGTCCACTAAAAGTGCTTGTTTTTGTCTCCTGATTGTTATTATAAGTGTCATTATAAGAACCCTACAGAGAAACACAACGTTTTCCTTTCTTTATGTTGTGAAATCTGAATATCCCAATGCTCTTACTCAAATTAATAAGAATTAAGAAACCTCATCCGCATGAAATCATCTAAATGTTCAGCTCTCTGTCCTCTAAACACAACAAACTCTACTCTCTTGTTGTCCGGCAACACGTCACCTCACGAGATTTCAGAAACAAACGAGACTCTTTCCATAATGTCAGACGTTTATAGTAACAATCCAAGCCTGTCGTGAGGAAAACAAGCACCTTTAGTGGACGTTAGTGGACGTTAATGACGGTGCCGGCTGGTGCCGATACATGACATTGCAGCCCTCTCGCTCACTACTGGACCAGTTTGCACTAAAACATGAGGAAACGAGCTCCAGCTTTAAAAATGCATTAGTTGCAGCCCTTCTAACGGCCTCCTCTTCATGTCCCAGTTCATCCAACATCAACAAACACTGGGAGGCGGAGCTGGCGGCTCTTAAAGGGAACAACGCCAAGCTGACCACGGCTCTGCTCGAGTCCACGGCCAACGTCAAACAGTGGAAGCAACAGCTGGGGGCCTATCAGGAGGAGGCGGAGCGGCTACACAAACGGGTATCGCTGCCAGTCGTTGAAATGCTCTCGTTTATTGATGAGTCAGCTTCGACCCCGTGTGGTTGATGACTTATTTTGCGTTCCAGGTGACGGAGCTGGAGTGCGTGAGCGGCCAAACCACAGTGATCAAATCCCAAAAGACAGAACTCAACCAAACGATAGAGGAGCTGGAGTCGGCTCTGAGGGCCAAGGAGGAGGTACGGGTTTGTGTACTGGAGGAGTACTACACGTCTTATTAGAGCTTTAACAAGTACTTTCTCTTTTTTTATTACTGCCAGGAGTTGGAGAGTCTTAAAGCCGAGGTGCAGAGTGCCAACGAGTTTCATCCTCACAAAGACTCCCTGACACAGAAACTACAGGTGAGTGAACTGCAGCCGCACCCGCAGCTGATTAGCATGTCGCGGCTAATGCTGCGTTCACGACATATTGGACAGTCTGTAAATAAGAGCAGCTTTACTATATACTTTAAAGTGGAACTTTACGCTTCTGCATAAATGAAAACTTCTGACAACAACTAGTCTGATGCACCAAATTCTGACGGGCGTGTTCTTTTTATTTTGTGGTTTTTTTAGGACACGGAGTCGATGAACCAGGCGTTGGAGGCCCGGCTGAGCGACCTGGAGCAGCGTCTGCACAGCAACCAGCAGGAGAGGGAAGCCTTCCGCAAGAGCCTGCGCTCGCTGCTGGAGCTGCTGGACGGGAAGCTGTTCGAGCTGACGGAGCTGCGCGACACGCTGGGGAAGCTCATCGAGAGCAGCTAGAGAGACGGACGCAGTCGCAGACGCAGACGCAGCCAGAGAGACCAACGCAGCCGCAAGCCACACAGAGAGGAAACGACCTGCACGTTGGCACATCACGTCGTCACCGACATGTAACTTGAATTTTTTTTTTCTTCTTCACATTTATACGTGTAAAAGTTTACACACGACTTTATGCATTTAAAAAGGTTTTTTTTGCTACGGTACATGTTTACAAAGAAACCAAGTAAAAGAGGCTTTGCTTGGTCCATGCCTTCCCTCCACTCCGCTCTGGAATATTCTTAACACACAAAAATACGTTTTTTTTTTTGTTTCTTTAATATCATGCCGTTTGCGGGGACATTTTGTATTTTGCTCCTTCAAAATCGTGCAGACTTTAATTGATAAATTGAAGACGAGCTTTTTGTTTTTGGAGCTTGGCGTTGGTGCATTGTGCCGTCACCCGGAGCCGGTGATTGTTCGCTTTCTTTCATCGTCCGCCAAAAAACGACAAGATGGACTCCAGCTTTTTCCTACACGCGGATTCATTTTTATTTTAGTTGAACTTTGGAGGTTTGAAGGGCGCTGCGAATGTCATGAAGAGACGAAGGTTCCTCCTGTGACTATAATCCACCGAGGGACTGCCAAAAAAAAAATTTAAAAAAAAGACGACCGGTGAGGACTTTTGTCTTATATTCTTATACAATATGTGAGCAATACAAAAAAAGGGAGCTTCAGAGGGTAAATAAACACTTTCCACTCTCACTTTCAGGTACTTTTACTCCTCTCTCGGATCTGTTTAAACCACAAGCGAGATTTTATTCACTTTCTTTCTAAACACTTTTTTTTAAAAGAATATAAAATTCATAGTGCACTTGTAAAAATGGAGTTTGTGTGTATGAGTGAATCTTTCTCTCTCCTCTCGTTTCTCTTGCGACTTGAAGTGCAAAGATTGGATCCTTTTTTATTTGTAGTTAATTTATTACTAACCGTTACTGAAGGTGAAAGTTGTACACGAGCAGAGATCTTTATTTGCATCTTGTTTTCACTTAATCTGTTTTTAAATGTCTGGTACGTGGGTCGTCGAGGTAGTTTTGTTGTTTGTTTTTTTGGAAAAACTGGCAATATTTTTGAACTATTTATGAAAATGAGAATATAAAGAAGGCGATTGGCCGGTTGGATTTGCAGAGAATCTTTTTTTTTTCTTTTGCCAAATAACGTTTTCCTGTACAGATCTGAACTGTTGCTGACGTTGCCGCTGGTCCAGAGACGCACCGATGGTAGCGGACTAGCGGCACTTTATTTTTTTGTGGGATGTACTATTGCCAAAAATTCAGCGCCGTTCAGAGGAATACGTATACACACACACACACACACACACACACACACACACACACACACACACACACACACACACACACACACACACACACACACACACACACACACACACACACACACACACACACACACCTGAAGAACACTATTTAAGGGCTTGTTGTTGGTTCGGGTACATTTGGGAGACTTGAAATGATTTTAGCTGTGACTTTATCATGTTGAAAATTATGAATATTACAGCTTGAAAGGAAAAATAAAACATTTGAATAAACTTTGAAATGTTGATTATACCACATGCTTAAAAACACAAATTGTAATTTTGAGTTTATAGTAAAAGAAAAACAAATGCAACTCTGTGCTGTCGTGTCGTTCTTTCACAATCTGGGCTGTACTTGGTACTCATGTTTTGAGTAAAAGTAGTAAAAATACTTTTACCGGCAAAATCTAGAGTAAAAGTACAAAAGTACCAAAAACAAACCAAAAGTCTGTCTATATAAATACTCGTAATGTATTCCTTGATTCATATTTTGTGTTAAACTGCAAAGTGAGGAGTTATAGCTGTTGAAAAAAACATGATATCCATCTATTAAATGTTTATAAATGCTAAATAATGGGGTTTAAAATAAAAGACACCGGAGAGTATTCTAAGACAACATGTTGGTGCTTAATTTTATTTTGAAAGGGAAATATAAGGATATAGAAAGCAGAGGAATGTCATGATAGGAAACAAAAAGAGCAACAAAACTTTATAAAGTACATTTACATTTGTATGCTTTTAAAAATCATTTTAAAATATGAAGTTTCAATAAATACTTCAATACATTTAGGCATGCGGATATAATTTTACATTTCATTACAGTATTTTAATTCATAAAAATTACTTTTTTCTTCTTAATTATTGCACTTACGTTGTGATGGGTTCGTCACATGCATAAGGTCGTAAAAGGTTCAACTAGTGTCGTATTCTGCACGTTTAAAAAAACAAACAGGTTTTTGTCAAAAGCACAATGGTTTCATAAGATCAAAATAAAATATAAAAAGGGTGACAGAGCAGTGTGATGGAGTTACTGTCACTGAGCGAATATCTGCTGCCAAGTTTTACTGTTACACACGATCTAAAACATGTTAAATATCATTAAAGACCTCCGTGGATGGAAGAGAAGCACAGTTTGAGCCACGATGTCGTCGCACTGCATGCAACACGTTCAAGAGTCACGATGATTTTCTAACACGGCAGCTGTTTAAATGTTCACAGCCAACAGTTTGACTCTTTTTGTTTTCCTTGCCGAGAGTTTTTAAAGGAGAACATTGATGCCACTGTCACACTCGTGAAGACGATTAGCTTAGCTTAGCATAGCATAAAGACTGGAAACGGGGGGGGGGGGGGGACACAGCTAGCCTCGCTCTGTCGAAAGCTAACGGCTAACAACGACTCAAAACCTCCCTAATTAACACGTTATATCGTGTTTGTTTAAACCAAAAGTGTAAAACTACAGTTTAGAGGTTTAAAGGAGTATTATGTGTCAGAACACTCATGTTATCACCTTTCTTTGTTAGCAAACGCTTATGTATCCGAGCAAAACAGAGCAACGGTTCTTTTAGAGTCTTTTAACTCTTGTTTTTATTTTATCGGTCTGGTGAACAGCATTCAGTAGTATTATGTTAAACCAACAAAAAATACAGTTTAAAAACGCTTCAGATGAAGCTTAAATCTAATATTTGTATCGCTTGTACAAGTGAACGGTATAGTTTTAGTTGTAATGGCTGTTCAATTCCACACTCGGACACAATAAGCGACACCAAAAGGCGTTTTTTCTCGTTTAAACAAAGCTAGGCTAGCAGTTTCCCCCCGTTTCCACTCTTTAAGCTAAGCTAAGCTAATCATCGGCTAGCTGTGGCTCAGACGCGAGTTTTACTTCTGACCGTCTCATCAAACTCTCGGCCTGAAATAAGATGAAGGAATCTCCACCCCAAAAAAGTCAAACTATTCCTGTTAAATGTTAACATTGGAACTCAGTGCATTACTTGTTAAATACAGGAGAGTAAGGGTGAGATTCAGTTAAAGACAGGTTTGACACAGTTTAACACATAATAAAGAGACTGGTATAAAACACACACACACACACACACACACACACACACTCACTCACACTCAAACAACAACTCCAGTAAGTAAGCGAGCTTGGAAAACGAATGTTTGAAGGCAGTGGAAGGAGAGAAGACTCTCTCGGGTTAATAAAATGACAGAACAAATAAATAAAACGATCACATGTGATGTAAATGTTAACCAGCAGAGGGCGATGACGCCTCAGACTTCAGCTCGTCCCTGCAGACAGGCTTCAATATGCTGCAAGGAGAAGCTTCTACATCATGTATCCGATCCAGATATCCTGGAGTTTGTTATACACGTGTGTTGAAAGTATATAAATATGGGGGGGGGGGGGGCATCGGCAGGTTATTTTCTCAAGTAATCGATTAACCGCTGAGTCTTTAAAATAGTGAAAGATGCTCAAAGCAACGTTTTCAGATGGCTTGTTTTGTCCCAAGAAACACAAAGTGATGTAAAACAGATAAAAGCAGCAAATCCTCATATTTTAGAAGCTAGAACCGGAGAATCATTTGAGTTTTTGCTTTAGATAAATTACTAGAACAATTGTTTGAATAATTCATTTTCTGCAGAATTGTTCCAGAGTAGAGCTCCATAAAAAAAATATTCTTTTGTATGTTTTGGGGTCTTGAATTGTGATTTAACGGTAATTAAATGTATCATAACGAGGGCTGATCGTTGTTATTCATCAGAGGAGAACTCTCTTTATATATTAAAATGTTTCATCCATCTTTTTGAGTTTCAGAGAAAACGACAAAAGCTATATTCAAGTAATCGTTTGTATTTCAATTGGTGCTGAAATATATATATATATATATATATATATATATATATATATATATATATATATATATATATATATATATATATATATATATATATATATATTTATATATTTATATATATTTATATAGAATATGTTTTGTCAAAATACTGACCCGGTCAAAATGGCGTCCTTGGACACACAAGTCAACAGATATAATTTGTTGTGAATATGAATCTGATAAAAACTACCAGCTGAGCTTCTAAAGGTCTGATCCTGTGCTGTTGACGGGTAAACAGTAAACGGTTTATTTAAACGGTTTATTTAAACGGTTTATTCAGATCGTATTCCAACATAAACTCTCACTTGTCATCTACAGCTTGTTAAACTTTCTAAGTTCTGAACACGAATACGTAGATATTTATGGTTTTTTGTCGCTCCTATTATCAGAAAACCCGCTCTTGGTATTGGAATTATATTTCCCATGATGCCTTGGGGGGGATGTAAACAGGAAGTACGATGAAATGGAGTCAGTGAGTCACACTGTGGGAACCAATTTGAGCCACATTTTTGGCAAATTGGCACCATGAAAAGTATCGCGTCAGAACTTCCTGTTGTTTTCAGAACCGATGACGGAGATTGAAACGGACTTTGATGTCCTTCTTCTAAAATATGATGTCATTGTTTAGTCATATAGACCTCTATATGCAACTTTTTTTAAATATATCTATTCTTTTTAAAGTGAAAAGGCTAAAAACAAGCGTGGTTGATCTGCTAAGTACACAAATCAAAGCCAGTTCTTTTACATTCTTCCCACTAGGATGATGACATTAAAGTAGTAGTTTGACATTTTTGGGGAAATCTACATATTCGCCCATTTAGCTGAGAATGTCTGTATAATATGAAGCTACAGCCAGCAGCTCTATCTCCTAAAATGTCAAACGATTACTTCAAGAAGGTGGGAATGATCTCTGCATACATGGTTCTACGCAGTGAACTATACAGTATAGATGGTTGTCGCGTCGTAGAATGTAAAAGTGTACAGCACACGTGTTCAGTGAGCGCTTACTGCGTCGATGTAAGCGAGAGAAAACGTAACACAAACTAAATACTCACTTCCTAAAACAAACCCATCACAGCAAGCTACAGTACGACTCTGACATGTAGACGACATGACGAGAGGTCAGAGGTTGTATCCTCGCCGAGGACGCCACAGCAACGACTTAAAAAAAGAAGATTAGTGGTCCATCTTTACAAACAACACACAGAAGTATGAATAAAAAAACAACGACATACTTCTGAGCGGTTTTCTGAAATATAAAAAAGAAGAAAATCAAGTGTTTTTGTTCAAATTGTACCAAGCTACCTCCAGGCTGATTTAACCCCGGCCTGTCCGCTTGCTTCCTCTTCGTTTTGGCTCCACATATCCGTAAAAATAAAAAACTTCCAAAAGCTAGTTTTCCCAGTCAGTGCACGGCAGGCCTTCGTCCTCCGACTCGGAATCCGGCGAGGCCTCTTTGATTCTCCTCAGGGCCTCGTGGATGCTGCGGGTCAGAGCGTCGGCCGAGTGGGTGAAGCTCCGGTGTTGGCGCTGCTGCTCCGGCCGGGTCCGCACCTTCTTCAGCCGGACGCCCTGCCGGATCTGAGCCAGGATGTTGTCGCCGTCGTCGTCCGGGTCCGGGGCCAGGACCCGCAGCTCGGCCTTCCTCAGGTGGAAACAGCCGCGTTTGAGCGACGCCAGCACCTCGTCCATGGGGGAGCTCGCTGCAGGAAACACACCCGACGCTACAGTCAGCCTCAAGCACAAGCTAAAGACTTTTAAATACTGTATAATACACAATTTAACAACTGTTTAAAGTAATAAAGTCTCACGGAAAACCAGTAAGGATGACAGTAATATATATATCACAATTTTGAAGAATGTATGTTCACGATGAGATCACCTCTCTATATAAAGCAGTTTTCATTGTTAGCGGCGAGCTAATTAAACGTTAACCTTTTCCTTTGTTCTGACATAATGAAAGAGTTCCCTCCTCACCTCTCCTCCACTGAGACGAGTCCAGCGAGGCCGTCTTCTTCAGCTTCTTCCTCGCCGTCTGCAGCTGACTGCTGTCGAAGAAGCGCGGGGAAAACGCAGCCAGAGGCAGAGACGAAGATTCAGACTCGCATTCGTGACGCCGCACCGGGCTGGGGTTGTCCTCCCTGCCCTCGCCCTGCTGGTCCTCTGAGGGAGGAGGTGGAGGGGGAGGCGGGGGAGGTGGTGGTGGAGGAGGAGGAGCAGCACCCAGTGACAGAGGCAGCGAGAGGAAAGGAGGCGAAGAGTCGAGGTTATGGAGTTGAACCGTAGGCAGAGAGACGCTGTCGCAGCTCCAGGCGTCAGATAGAGGAGGAGCAGAGAGTTCTGGGAGATCGGAGACGCAGTCGGTCTGAACGCCGGCCGAGTGAGTGCTGTGCTGCTGGCCGGCTCTCCTCCGGCCGGGAGGCTGACTCAGACGCAGCCGGCTGGACTTCAGGGTCACCTGGCCGGGATAACGCTGGTAACAAAAAGATCAGACACACCGGGGGTCAGTCACAGGTCACAGGAGCTCTTCAGAAGGAGCTGAACATCAGCGGACGTCTGAGCTTTCTCACCTGCTTCAGGCTGCGAAGTCGGTCCAGAGTCCTCTGCCTGTCCTGACTCACTCTGGCGTTGCTCTTGGCTTCGCCGTCTTCCTCGGCTTCACCTCCCTTTACGGGGAACAAGTTTGATTGTTTTGGTCTCTCGTAGTGTGGTTAGCCAACGATGCAACTCGGACTAAACAACCGCACCGTTTGAAAAGAAGGCTCCCAATACAATCCCACCCGCTCTGTTCTTACCTTTCACAATAAAAGCCCTGGACAAACACACTAACGGTTTACCAGAGGGAACTCAAATTCAGCCAAATTCAAACATGCAAATGCTTACGAATTGTGCGTCGTGGAGTCTTACCTGTTGCAGTGTCTGTAGGGAAACATGGCTACCTTGTCGCTGTTGAATCTTTTGGTTGTGATTGACGATACAGATTTCCTGTTGAAGAAAAACAAAAAAAAAAGGACATAAACGGACCCGCGCAGCTGTTCTGAAACATGTTCACAGAGACGTCTTTCATCGTCGTTACCTTCTTGTTTTTGAGGTAGACTTTCTTGGCGGTGATGCGGCCCCTGCGGGCCTCGAGCTGCCTCGTCCTCTGCTGCAGGACGCTGATCTCGTCTTCTCTGAGGGGGGGCGGCGGGGTCGCCGGGTCCTCGTCACCCTTCATGGCGTCGGGGCTCTCAAAGGCGTCGTAGTAAACGACCTCGTCCTGTCGCTCTGGTACAACATCAGAACAGATTCAACCAAACGCAGTTATAAACACTGCTTCATCGGGGTTCGCAGTTTATTAAAGCGCCTGAACAAAACTAGTCACCTGTTTATGAGCAACAATAATGCATTTGCCCCGTTCCATGGAGCTGAACTAAAGCCTCAAAGATGCTCACCGGTCATTTGCCTCCGGAGACTCTGCAGCTGAGCGGTGAGCAGCAGCTCCTCGCAGCGCAGCACCTCCGCCTGAATGTCGTACAGCTGCAGCTGCAGCTCGTAGTACAGCTCCTCCAGCTGGTCCAGGCGCAGCATGGCGTCCTCTCCGCCGCGCAGACTCTGCATCTAGAAACACAAGACGCACAGTTGCTGCATTACTCTCCTAAACCGCGGAGCGGAGGGGATCCGCCACAGGCCGGGTGACTTTGCAGTACTGTGTTTTTTAACACATGTTCCTTTTTTGAACTACAACAGGTACTTCTTTATGTACGTACACATGTACAGTAAGGGTGTGACCCCTGCAATTATTCCCAATGAGTCACTTCCACTGCTGTACAGCAGGATGTTATTCCCTCCATTGCAGGATGTCTGAGTCATGAGCTCATGTTTCTAACGCGGACGTTCTCTTACATTTACTCAAGTACTGCACCAGAGTACAAGTTGGAGGTACACTTTATAATTTACTTCTACTCTGCTACATTTTGGAAGCCAATATTGTATTTGTTACTCATTTGTTTACTTATTTGTACTTAGTTTGCAGATTCCGATTATTAATAGAAATATTATTAATTAATTGTTATGTATAATTATAGATTAAACTACCCAGCAGTATATTAAGTAGCTGCAACATTAAAGTGACACATTAATGCATCAATAATTATAATCCAGTAGAATAATATACGTTATTCTGACATGAGCCCCTCTGCATGATGAGGACTTTTGGTACTTTTAAGTATTTGATGCCAATACTTTTACTGAAGTCAGACTTCCACAGAGTATTTGTACACCGTGGTACTGCTACCATCTGGAGTACTTCTTCCACCCCTGGTTATTGTGGCTTCTGAACAGACTCACTCTGAGAATAAGAAGCTTTTTAAGAACACACAGCTTGTGATCTTCCTCAGTGATGAAGCGTCTCGTGAGCAGCGTCGGTGGACTTTACCTCCTCCTTCAGGCCGTGCTTCCTCTGCTCCAGGCAGATCTCTTTGGCCCTCATCAGCTGCAGGGTTTCTTTGGAGACGGCGTACTGCAGCCGCTCCATGCGCTCCACCGCCGCCGCCCACGCCGACTTGCCAAACTTCTTCTGGTCGGCGCGCATCCGCTCGTGCAGAGCTGCAACACGTACAACACTACCGTCAGAGATGGACCAGAGCTGCACTGATTGTTTCAAGACGCCACCTTCATATTTTATCACTATTTCATAATGTCTTACAAACTGAACCCAGAATCGACTAATTCACAGATTAATCAAAGAACATAACTGTTAAGTTTCAGCCCTTAAATGGAAAACAAAGCAGCGTTTAGTGCACGTGTGCTTTAACTGGAGGTAAGGGAAGCCTGTTCCTCGTCTAAACAGAAATATGTTGACGTGTCTCCGAGCGGTTCATAGCTGAGATGGTTTCAGGATTAAAATACTTCTGGAGGACTTGTAGAAATGTCTTTGGTATGTGAGGTTGGAAACCTGAGACTGTTGGTATTAAATCATCTCGACGTGGAGCGTCACGGAGTAAACACACAACACATCACGGCAAAGACAAAAGACTCTTTTATAAAAACAGGAAAAGCCTCCTTTCACACTCGTTCACCTTTCTGTGCCCGAGTCGTGGTTTCAAAGAACTTGACGGTCAGGTCCTGTATGGAGAGAACGGCGGCGTGAGCCTTCTTCTGCCACTCCTCGTCCTCCTTCCCCAGGCCCTCCACTCGACGGGGCCCCAGGCGCTCCGTCTCCAGGGAGATCTGTGGGGGGGGTCAAAGCAGGCCCTTAAAAGATCAACACACAACATTTGTACCAGCGAAGATAACAAAGAGGTCAGAGAGCACGGACACGTTGCCCCAACGTGAACACACGTTACGTACGTCTACTGCAACGTGACACACGTTTCTATTAATAGTTCTGTTCCCCTCGTATCATCATTCTATTCTTCGGTAGATAATAAACTTTGAAGGGGATGTAAACAGTAAGTGTTGCCATGGATTCAGTGAGTTAGCTGTGGACTTTGTATCGTCTCTGTATTTGTTTACATTTTGGCAAACATGGCTCGACATGCACGGATACCGATATCAGCACCGATAGAACCTCTGCAGCTATAAGGGGCGTCGTCTTTCTTCTAAGCAGATTTATTGACCTTCATTTGTGACGGACATTGAAACGTTCGCCTCGGAAAGTCGCACTTCACCTACAAATGTGCGTCATGTCTGCGTGCTCCGGTGTGACTCCGTGGAGGAGAACTATGATGACACAAACAGCAGGACTCTGGGCTTTAATGAGCTGCAGCAGAACAAACAACAACAACAACAACCTCCTCACACAGTATCTTTGCCTCAGCTCTCCATTCACTGCAGGGTTCAGTGTAATACCAGCAAATGACAGCAGATGGCGGTAACACTGACGCCTGGCATGCTCGTGCATGTTTGTGTCTCCAGTGACACTAACCCACTGGGACAATAAATAAATAAAGACAAAAACAAATCTCTGATAACAGAAAGAGAAAACGCCGAACGCACCTCGGTAGGAGTTCATGTTACGCGGCACAACATCACATGTCAACCAGAGTTCACTGTTCACCAGCTCGTGTCGGGGGCCACGTGGAAAAAAGAGTGAGAAACGGGGGGAAAGCAGTGCCACGTGGAGACCTGAACCCCCACCCCCCCCCCCCCCCAAGAGAAGACCACATGGAACAAAATGTACACAAGCAGATTAACTTCCAGAGAAAGCCTCGTGCACTTAAAGTCATACACTAATATCTCAATGTAGAACAGATGTGTGTAGGTGCTCGAAAATAAACACCAACAAACCTCAAAAGGCCTCGATTTATGTCCGCTAGCACACACTGTGCTTTTTACAGTGTGTGTGTGTGTGTGGCTTGAGTACAGGGAGTGGTTTTGGGGTGAAACTGGGAGAGAAAGAGGGAGGAGAGATTACATCAGAGACCAGAAAGAAAAAGTCTGAGAGGTGGGGGAAATGAGCGGAGTCGAGAAAATAAAAAAGAGAAAGAAAAATATTGAAGTGAACAGTCAGTGAGTGAGCTCATTGTTCAGATATCCTTCAGCACAAAGCACCGACATGAGAACACATCTGAGGAGGAGAGCCGGCTCCAACGTTAACACCAAGAGAGCAACAAAAGGCAGATCAGCCCCACCGACACTGAAAGCATCTGTTGTTTACTTCTGTGCACGTTGACTCATGCAAAGCAGACGTGTGTGTTTACAATGAAGGTTCAGGAGCTGATTCAAACACAACATGATTGTGATACAAGTTAGTTTTTACGAACCTGAACCCCTTAATCTAAGTCTGAACTGACTTAATGTAGATTAATGTAAAGGCTGCAGCACAAGGGGATGCATGCAGAGAGAGAGAGACAGACTTAAAAGAGCTCTCCACCAACACAAAGGCCTCAAAGTAGATGCAGCAGAAGCAGAGATAGCCAACATCTTTTTTTTCTATTCTGGTCCCTTGTTAAAATCTGACGCCCACAAAATAACCAGAAAAAAAATGTTCAATATGAGGCCATTCACATGTAGAGCTGCTCTGCAAAACAGGCAAAGTGACACGAGTTTAAAATATCACACCAACACCAAAAAGATGATGGAATATCACGTATTAGACGTTTTATCTCTCACCTACTGCTGTCAGGAGTAACACAATGTGAGCACCAGTCATTCATGGACTACTTGGAGTCAAATAAACTCAACAATTCGTTCTATATTTTAGTCGCGTGGTGGCTTTGAGGAGTTGTAAACGTATGCTTTGTTAACGCGAGGACGTCTGTGAACACCAGTAAACAAACTACATGATTAAGTAGCAGTTTAACACCTTCTATTTAAGTCGGCTCCCAACTTGTGTACAACTGAAACCAGGCAGGACGCGTCGGGGGGGGAGATGCCACCGAGAGGGATTTCCTTCAACACCTGCAGTCGATGGTCGACATGCTCGTGGTGACAAAACACAGACGCGTCAAACTCTCTGAAAATAGACGTGAGGTCAGCTCCCGCGGTGCCGGGATCACAGCGTGGATGCGGTCGCGGTGGAGCTTTATCTTTAAAACAGTGTGAGATACGGGGCAGTGATTATCAGGCACTGGATGGATACAAACACTGGTGAGCTCCACACAAAGGTGAGCACGACGGCTCATTAAAAGAACACAACGTGTCCGTGTATCCAGAGGCGGATACATCTCGCCCATCTGTGCCACAGAGTTCTATTGTTGTCCATTAATGATTAAACACATCAATGAGCCTCACGGTTGCTCCACATGTGGATTCATCCGCCGCTGAAAGTAGTCCCCAACAAAAGCTTTTGTGACGTCTATACATTTGTGAAACAAGACATTTAAAAAACTGTGACAGGCGTGTGTCATTATTCAAGGAAATCATTGATTAAATCAATAACCATAGATATCATTGGATCTATATCGTCAACACTGAAAGGTGTTTCTGTGAGTCATTTAATTCAGAACATTCAGGAACACTTTTTACTTAACGTGATATTTATAGACGCGAGCAAAGTTTGACAGCTGGAGGTATGAACACCCGTTGCCATGTAGCGGTGCAGTCGCGTCAGTAACCGGAGCTCGTTGTGGTACAAAAGTCTCTCAGACTCGTTACAGAGGAACCTCATTTTTAATTCATGGCTGACCTCCGACCCTCCAGGCAACCGGACACCGACCCTGCACCGCCCCCAAAAACACACAACACAGACACACAACAATGCTCCATTCACCTAAAAACACTCCACACCCTTTGTTGTGGATTCATTCACGGCTCCATCTGCTCGTCCACTCTCTGACTCAGTGAAGCTGACGAGGTCAGAGAGGAGACGGAGGTCAATAACCTGCAACGATTTTCATCATCGATTCGTTTTTAAAAGCAACAATCTCAAGTTTCAGCTTCTCATTTGTGAGGATGTACTGCTTCTTCCTTGTTGTATGTTATAATAATAATAATAATAATAATAATAATAATAATAATAATGTTTCAGCACTTCTCTTAAACAAACAAAGTGACAAAGTGATGTACATGTTGGAACCAGGACAGCAATAAAGCCAATAAACGACCACAATTTTACAAACAGCCAACAATGATGTGTGTGATGGTTTATGTGATAATAAACAGTAACTTTGGATTTTATATGTTTAAATCAAGAACTTAAAAGATTGCAATCTGCATCTCTTCACTATTTTCTGACCTTTAACAGATCATACGATTAATTAAGAAAATAACAGATAGCTCGAGAATTCAAATAATTGTTAGTTATCGCACTACTTCACTGTGAAACCTGTCGATGAATACAACAACTGGCTAACAAAGCCTTCATCAACCCTAACTGTGAAACATCTCTACAGTTGAATTTCTCCCGTCCTCACACGTTTCCAGGTGTATTCACACAGATTAACACATCGACGGCCTGTCCCTCCATCAATCAGCGTAGCAGGATGCAAACTGTATGTAAATTACAGTCACAATAAGCAGAGAGGCTCTCCACGATCCCCCGACTCATCAGTTTGGGAGAAACCAACCGCCTCTGCCGGCATGGAGGACTCATTTGCATGCAGCTTTGTTTTCAGCCGTTGGATCGCCCCGAGGGGAGCAGCCGGTGGAGCCGGGAAACTTTTCCACCCGTGCAGAGTTCAGAGTCTCCGTAAAGAGAGTCTGAAACAAGCCGGACTCGAGGGGAGTTTACACCTTTAGCTCCATGTACGACGCGCCTCACTTTCAGCCTCTAGTATGTGACAAGATCCCAGAAATTCTGCACACTACAGTTCCCATAATGCAACTCCAAAGTATCTTTTATCAGATGCTCTGTGCACTTCTTTAACAACTCACGTCTCCAGAGAAAGAAGATGGATCTCTAGGAAACATTACGGGACACATTGACGTTATAAAATATAGATTTATAAACACATCTTTAACAATCGGTCATTTGGGTTTCAGCCGACTGAGAGTCATTTAGTTGTTTTGCTTTTTCATGCTTCTGAGCACATCTCTGGTGAAAACAAGATTCAAAGAGATGCTTCTGTGTGATTCTTTGTGGAGAATCTCAGTTTTATAGATTTGTCGATTAAATCAACTCAAGAATTTATTTGGTGGAGGGAAACACTGTTTTTTTAGTCTTCTTTGACGGTACATTGAAGATTTTTGGTCGCACTAAACAAGCAATTTGAAGATAGATTGTTTTTATTGTCAGCAAACACCAAACATGAGTCTCTAAACAGGTCACAAACATATAGTTTCATTCTTACAAAGGGATAAATAAATCTATAAGACAGCTGGTCACTGTAGTCGTTAATCCTTTTTCACTCAAACAGGAGGAATAGTGCATTTGTTGAGGACTATTTTCAGCGGTGGATTAATCCACATATGGAGCTCTAGTGAGTATTTATGGCAATGTAAATACACTACAGTGTGTGTGTTCAAGGAACACGTCACCCAGTGCAGAAGTGAGGCTCATTGATGTGTTTTCAATAACCTGTTCACCACAATAGCACATCTTTAACACGCACACACACACACACACACACACACACTAGTTGTTAGTAGATGCAGTCATTGATGTTTTGGGAGTTTCTTCACGGCGTTTGTTGACAGAAACCAGACTGATCCTTGAAGAAGAAATGCTTAATTTAGAGCAGCACCCGCCCAAGAACCCAAATACCATCATACTGCAACACACACACACACACACACACACACACAGAACACACCCACACTTGTGTTTGTTGGTGATGACACGACGCAGGATGAGCGAGCTGTGAGAGGAATGTGGTGAAGAGACGGGAAAGTTCTCACAACACGACTGAAGAGAGTCTTTACAGAGAGACAGCGTGTGTCCGCTGAAACGGCCCTCAGTCCCTTTAAACATTACATCAAAGTCAGACGCTGCGCTCGTGTTATTCTCACACTGTGAGAGTAGCTTGTTATCGCTGCCTCTCTCCTCTGTTGTGTGTTTTTTCTTGGACTCCACCTTGAACGGACACACCTGAACACAGCGGGGTCGACTTGAAGTAAATGCAACGAAAAATAAAGAATCTTCATCATTCTGCGTCATCACCTGTAAGTGATGACGCAGAATGATGAAGATTCACGTCTTGAATCTGTATTTCTGCTGCTCACTCTGGAGCTCAAACTGTGAGGCAGAGACGTGAGGTGAAGACACTGAGTGATGTGAAAAGGGACAGGCTGTCTGACAACAACAGGAAGTGGTTTAGTCCTGACTGAGTCTAGTGAACACGCAGACGTGATGCACAGCAGTTCAGATTCAGAGTGATTTCAGCTTTATTTCTGAGGCGCATAAAAATCGGTTAAGAAATTCTAATGTCAGATCTGCAGCTCATGGAGGCAATTAAAGCACAGATTCCTGCTATCGGAGTCAGCATAGCGCTGCTCCACGGAGTCATAACTCAGTCAAATCCCAGCACGCAGACATGACACACATGTGTGTGTGTGTGTGTGTGTGACTTTCTGAGTCAATCATTTCGATGTGCATCGCAAATTATCATCCGTAAATCTGCTCACGAGTCACACGTAAGACTGCAGAACTTCCCTGAGAATCACGACTTTATGTTTTCTTCAGTATCAAAGTAATCCAGTCATAGTTTGGTGATAATTTGATGAAATTAAACATTATACTTAGTGTCTGAGGGAGTGTCTGAAATCACTGGCCTGTTCAAAGAGTAGCGTACGGTGTCTTTCACAGTGGAAACATCTTTTCTCAGGTTGTAAATCATATATTGTGACATTTTGTCAGCAATTTAAAATGTTTTTAGGAACACCTACGATGACAGAAGGCATACATTAAACGCCCACAGCTAACGCTAGCAGCAGTGAAGTGGTACGTCAAGAGGACGGTGGCTGACGTTCCATCAACAGCTAATTCTGCTGTTGCACTTCAACACTATCACGTGCATTTGTGCATAAATGATTTAAATGTCTGCAACGTATCCCTGCAGGGCTGACTAAGTGCGAGTGTCAAGACTGAACCGAGCTCTACGAGACAGCGGAGACTAACCTGCGGGTTTTAAAACCTCCGATGAAGAGAAACAACAAAAGCTGTGAAAGGAGAAAGAGGAGGAGTGCTGAGGCTGCAGAATTACTGAGTGGTTTAGTGGCTGCTGTAATAATACTCGTGCTGGTTGTTAAGCCTCTCTGGCTGATCCCTCTGCCCTCCACGCAGGCCACAGATGCAAAGACCGGCTACTACGCCGTCATCATCATCACCGCCGCCACACATATCCTCGGCAACTAATGTCATTGCTGTGGGCTTAGGAGGCTCAGTGGAGGACATCACCAGCACGAACCATTGCTTTTAAAACCACCAGAATAACACTGTAGCTGGTGGAGTACAATGGAGTAGAGAGGCAGTCAAAGTGTGCTCCGGGACAGACCAGCTCGCCGACTACAGCTTAAATCAACCCCCCAAAACAGATGGTATTTGTATCCGTGTGTGTGTGTGTGCATTACCTTAATCTGCTGTCTGCGCAGCATTGCCAGTTCCCTCATGTCCCTGAAAGGCTGCAGCAGGTAGTGGTAGAGCTGAGTCGTGGCCTCCAGCAGCTCTCCGTACGCCTCGTCCTCCTCGGGGTACACCTGCAGCAGCTCCACCATGCTGTCCATGGCTCTGTGTTTGTCCAACACCTGGGACAAAAACAAATAATACAAAAGATGTAGAGAGATGTAGCGGGGAAAAGGGGAGCAGAGATCCACCGCATATTCCACTTAAATGTTAAAAAGGACAAGGACGGTGGTGTTTTATCATTTTCTTATCGTCAACAAATCCCATGAAGAGACCTAAACCAGCGATGTGTTTGTCTTTCTATTAATACTCTGACTGTGGCTTTTGGCTCCTACTGAAGACGTATATCTAGAAAAGATAAAGAAAAGAGGCCCAAATATGGTCACGTTTAGGCTAAATCATTTCCTTAAACAGCTGCACACTGAAGACTGTTTTATAATCAATTCCTTGTTTAAGTATTTCTTTAAAAGGAAAACGCCAAAAGTTCACTGGCTCCAGGTTCTAAAACGTCGGAGGACAATTCAACATCAAAATGCAACACTTTTGCTATTTTACCAGCAAACATTGTCAGATGAACAACACAGGAGCCTATTTAATAGGTTTATTATACAGAAGAGTGACGCTGGCTTTGATAACGTCAACAGAAGAAGTGGATTTGATTGTGTAGTGATCTAGTTCGTGACAACGAGTCCTAAACAAAAGTAAACAATCCAAACCTAACCCATGAAAGTGAGAGCTCAGAGTAGGAGAGTCTTCGTATGTGTGTGTGTGTGTGTGTGTGTGTGTGTGTGTGTGGTCTGTAATGACACCATTAAATATATTGTCTGAGTGGAGCACAATGAGAAGAAATTGGCCCCAACTGTTGCTGATTGGTACCATATGTCCTGCTCTCCACAGACCGCTCATTGTTCCTGAGATAGCCGCTATCAGAACCTCTATTGTACAACAAACACACAATCCACGTCCCCGGCTGTGAAGAGACCAGTAGCTCCAATTCACACGGGGACACAATACGTCTCCTTCACTCGTGCCTCAGATAAATATTGAAAATGTGCCACCGCCCCAATATTTGGTCCCGAGCGCCGGATAAAGTGCTCTTCTCTCTGCGAGGAGCGACGGATATGAATGGAGACTCTCACATTTACTCCGGGCTGCCCTCCACGTTAGAGATACACACTGAGCGATTCAGCTGGAAACACTGCTGCCACTGTTTACCTTGGGCCTGCGTTACCATCGTAACCACCGGCCGACTCCCCCCCTCCTCCCCCCTCCCCCCTCTCCCCCCCTCTCCCCTCTCCCCCGGGCTAAATGAGCCGGGTCCTGCCTGGACACGAGCTACGCAAAACTACCAAGTTTTACAATTTATACCGGTGAAACTTTGACACATCTGGATTTTCTTTTACTACTTCCAGAGCCGTTCCTCATATAATGCAACAGTCCCGCTGTAATGTTATTTACATAGTCAAATATATCTGATGATGAAAGGAAAGAAGCCGGAGGGGGGCCTGCGACGATGGGTTGATGAGTCAGCACTTTCAAAAAAAGTTAGCAGCGGAGTTTCTCGTCTTATTTAAGAACTGAAACTATTGTTTGACTAGTTGATGAAGAACGCAATCTGCAGCTGGTTTGCAGTTTTTGAGTCATTTTTCAAAGCACAAATGAAAGATTGTCCTCATCCTAAAGCTTCCACGTTGGGAGGGGTTCTTTAGATGTTCTTTGTTGGAAGTGTAAACTGAGCATCTTTTCAAGAAGTCACTCTGGGCTTCACTAAGTTGTGACGGGCAGTTTTAATTATTTGATAGATCTCAACGAGGCGCGTCTCTCTCTTGTCCCTCCGATACTTAATGAGACCAAACTTTTCTATGGAGGTCGGTTTTTCAGCCACGACAAAAGGTCAACACGTGGCCTGCAACAGACAACAGACTGAGTACGGCTACCGGTCAGCTATGAGGAGTCGGGAGTCAATGATGCGAAACAAAAAACTTTTTTTAAAATGATGAATCACCGCAACCACAAGAGGTCCTTCAGCATGCAGTCATACATGAGCACAACAAATATGAGGCTGATGAGTCCAGAAGTGAGCGTAGGTAATAATCGGCATATTAATAGATATTGAAATAGTCGTTAGCTGCAGCCCTGGTTTTAACGTTTTGGTTGAACTTCACTCGTGTGGTGCTGACAGTTTGCAGAGTCAGCGAACTGGAAGAGAAAGTTTTTACAAAGTTCTGTCACCAAAATGAATGTTTCCAAGCAAACTATAATTTAAAAAAGTGTCTGAGCTACAGCGGCGAGTGCAACATTAAATGTACTTATTTCAACTTATTTAAAAAACCTCATTATAATACACATAATCGTGTACAGAGAGCACTCCGCAGTGCAACGAGTGCATAATTAAAGGAGTGATATGAGCTACGGTACAGACATAAACCCCGTCATCAGGACTAACTCTTCCAGTCCTGTCTGCTCTAACTGTGCTCCGTCTAGCTGGAGGACTTGTAATTGAAGTGTCTCACAGGAGGAAGCAGACACTCTGTTTAATGGCTCTCCGAATGAACCGAATGCTATTTGGGAGACATAAATGCAAAAAGGGGGAAGAACGGTTATCTAAAGAAACGCAACAGCACAGCTCTTTGCAGAGCTGTGACCGACAGCTAGAAATCATTAGAGCTGAGTGCGTTAAATCTTCACCGTGTTCAAAGCTTCTCCTCGGGAGGATTCACGGTTCCAGCAGACGCCGTCTCACAAAAGGTAACGCGCACCGTTGTACACAATATTACGTCTTTCAGCTCAAAGACAAATAAATACGTGTTGGTGGTTTACACAATAAAAGAATGGCCGACATACCCCAACGTGAATCATGCAATGTAAACACACTGAGCTTAAATGTTGTGCCACAAAGCCACCATGACTAAACACAAACTGTGGCCACATTATCACATTAAAACATACAGATTTAGAGCAACATGTTTTCCCTTTTTGTGACGGTAAAAATGTATAAAAGAGCGAGAAATCAAATCCCGAGATGCATAACAGAAACGTTCTGGTTCCAGTTGCATAAAGATGAATCTGTGCTGGTTTTCCTTGTAAAACTTATAACAGCAGATTAAAGGAAAAAGAAAATACTTGCTGCCGTCTTAATGTGCTTTAGCAGCTTTCACAGGCCTGAGGCCTCATTACTGAGGTCCTCATTAGTGCGTTATGTCCCATCTCAGAGTTCCCATCTTAAAACTACAACTGTACATTTGATTCTTCCAGTCACGTCTGTGTCTTTTGATTAAAATGTACCGGTAGGCTACTCGAGATGGACATCCCATAATGTAGACTCTAGGTCTCTCTTGTTTCAACGAGGAGTCTGAGGCACTAATCGTGTCGGTGGAGGAGATTAAAACACACCTTTTTTATTAATTGATGAATAAATGATCCTGGCAGTCGATAAATATACGTCTTAATAAATGGTAAAAAGGAAGCGTCATCATACGGTTTGAGAAGCCTTTCAGTCATAAGACTTCGGCATCATTTTTGCCAGTTATTTTGAATTTAGGACAGAGTCTATGCCGTCCCTAAATTAGGACGGCTCTGTAAAAGCTAAATTAATATCCTAAAATAAGATGGTTTCTAATAAAACCAAAACAATCTTAAATATCGTCTAAACTGAGAGAAGATGTCCAGACGTCTGCGTAATGAGGCCCCATTCAAATGTGTGTTATCTTGCTATGTGTCTGGTTAGTTCTGTTTAACAACAGGCCTCAGATAAGGAAAAACTGCAAGTCTCTGGTCAATGATTGGCAAGACACATGGCCGACATCTGTGGACGGTCTTTGTGCATATTTAATCCAGTTATCACCAACAGGGCGGATAAAACACACAACAGTGATTCTCCATCTGCTCCATACACACCGAGAATGCTCTCCTTGTACTTTTCTCTTATCACATAATATTCTACTCCACGTCTGCATGGTGTTATGGATGAGGCATACGGTACATTAACGTGTAATGTGATGATTAAAATGTTCTAAAATGTGTTAAAAAAAGTGTTATACTTCCCCACAGGCCAACATAATGTACATAAAGTATAATTTTACTGAAGGTAAAACTCTTTGTCTCTCCTTCCTTCACATCATATCATTAAATCCAACGTTTCAGTGCCGGTCACTCTGTTGATTATATCACCTAATAATAACCTGCAAGACGTATTTAGAATGGACTTAGAGGAAAATGGAAACACGTGAAAATCCACTAAACCTTTCCTGTACTCTGTACTAAATACTAAATACTAAATACTAAATACTACCTCTGTTGTCTCGGAGAGACTAATCTTGAGGCTGTTTCTAATTTTGTGTTCTTCTATAGTGGAACAAAATAAGAGAACAAAATAATACACTTCACAAACGTCTGATTGTCACAAGATACGAGGACATAACGATTATTTCTCGTTACTGATTAATCTAATTAATCAATTAAAACTACTGTTTTAGTCCAGAACATAGTGAAAATTGTCATCACCATTTCCCAGAGCCCATGTTGACGTCTTTAAGTTGCTCGGTTTGTCGAACCAACAGTCCAAAACTAACAGATTTTCAATTCACGATGGCATAAAAGTAGCAAAGTTATGAGAGAAATGTTGCTTTAAAAACGGCTGCAAGAAGTAATAAACAATCAAAAAGGTCTATGAATCTTTGAAATCAATAAACTATGTTTGTTGTTTGTACAACGATTAGTCGATCAATCAACAGACAGAAGAATAACTGGCCTCTATTTGTTGTACAACTTTCTTGCAGTACACGATACTAAACTTCAGATTTTGGGCTGTTGCTCGGACAAAACCAGACATTTGTTACTATTCTCTGACATCGTACTGATGAAATACGTCACTGCAGCTCTGCTAGATGCTTAGACACTGAATCAGATCATGTCTATCTGTGTCATATTAATAAATCCAGGTGCAACAAAATGGGTCACCATCTGCTTCTGAGCTCTGTCCTAAATAAACAAAAGAGACGTGAAGTGCCGTTAAATGATTTCTTCCTGGTTGGAGCAAAACCTGACTCAGCTTCATTCAGCTGAACACAACAACAGAGGAGGTGAAGGACTCCCCGAGGCTTTGTCTCCTCGAGAAATAGTAACTGTGATCATCACTTCATCGTTTGTGATAAACTGAAGGATGAAGTGTTTCCTTTATGTGTTGATGTTGAATGTTTATGATAAACTGAAGGATGAAGTGTTCCTTTATGTGTTAATGTTGAATGTTTGTGATAAACTGAAGGATGAAGTGTTCCTTAATGTGTTGATGTTGAGTGTTTGTGATAAACTGAAGGATGAAGTGTTCCTTTATGTGTTGATGTTGAGTGTTTGTGATAAACTGAAGGATGAAGTGTTGCTTTATGTGTTGATGTTGAATGTTTGTGATAAACTGAAGGATGAAGTGTTTCCTTTATGTGTTAATGTTGAATGTTTATGATAAACTGAAGGATGAAGTGTTCCTTTATGTGTTAATGTTGAATGTTTGTGATAAACTGAAGGATGAAGTGTTCCTTTATGTGTTGATGTTGAATGTTTGTGATAAACTGAAGGATGAAGTGTTCCTTAATGTGTTGATGTTGAGTGTTTGTGATAAACTGAAGGATGAAGTGTTCCTTTATGTGTTGATGTTGAGTGTTTGTGATAAACTGAAGGATGAAGTGTTGCTTTATGTGTTGATGTTGAATGTTTGTGATAAACTGAAGGATGAAGTGTTTCCTTTATGTGTTAATGTTGAATGTTTATGATAAACTGAAGGATGAAGTGTTTCCTTTATTTGTTGATGTTGAATGTTTGTGATAAACTGAAGGATGAAGTGTTTCCTTTATGTGTTGATGTTGAATGTTTGTGATAAACTGAAGGATGAAGTGTTCCTTAATGTGTTGATGTTGAGTGTTTGTGATAAACTGAAGGATGAAGTGTTCCTTTATGTGTTGATGTTGAGCGTTTGTGATAAACTGAAGGATGAAGTGTTGCTTTATGTGTTGATGTTGAATGTTTGTGATAAACTGAAGGATGAAGTGTTCCTTTATGTGTTGATGTTGAATGTTTGTGATAAACTGAAGGATGAAGTGTTCCTTTATGTGTTGATGTTGAGGGTTTGTGATAAACTGAAGGATGAAGTGTTCCTTTATGTGTTGATGTTGAGTGTTTGTGATAAACTGAAGGATGAAGTGTTCCTTTATGTGTTAATGTTGAATGTTTGTGATAAACTGAAGGATGAAGTGTTCCTTTATGTGTTGATGTTGAATGTTTGTGATAAACTGAAGGATGAAGTGTTCCTTTATGTGTTGATGTTGAGTGTTTGTGATAAACTGAAGGATGAAGTGTTCCTTTATGTGTTGATGTTGAGTGTTTGTGATAAACTGAAGGATGAAGTGTTCCTTTATGTGTTGATGTTGAATGTTTGTGATAAACTGAAGGATGAAGTGTTCCTTTATGTGTTGATGTTGAATGTTTGTGATAAACTGAAGGATGAAGAGTTTCCTTTATGTGTTGATGTTGAGTGTTTGTGATAAACTGAAGGATGAAGTGTTCCTTTATGTGTTGATGTTGAGTGTTTGTGATAAACTGAAGGATGAAGTGTTCCTTTATGTGTTGATGTTGAGTGTTTGTGATAAACTGAAGGATGAAGTGTTCCTTTATGTGTTGATGTTGAATGTTTGTGATAAACTGAAGGATGAAGTGTTCCTTTATGTGTTGATGTTGAATGTTTGTGATAAACTGAAGGATGAAGAGTTTCCTTTATGTGTTGATGTTGAATGTTTGTGATAAACTGAAGGATGAAGTGTTCCTTTATGTGTTGATGTTGAATGTTTGTGATAAACTGAAGGATGAAGAGTTTCCTTTATGTGTTGATGTTGAATGTTTGTGATAAACTGAAGAATGAAGTGTTCCTTAATGTGTTGATGTTGAATGTTTGTGATAAACTGAAGGATGAATGAGAACATATGTTATCTTCCTACACGTTTTTCAGCTGCCTGGACTTAAACAATCCCAACAGCTGTGACCGGTGACACATCATTCCTCTAACTCCACCCCCAGTTGTTCTCCTATTCTTTTCTTTTTTTATTCTATGAGACTCCCATTAAACTGTTCAGCCCACTAGAGTGTGATGTCTGGCCAGACCAGCTCATATTACAAGGCCTGTGAACATGCAGCAACAGATGGCAGATCACAAAGGAAGAGGAGGAGAATAAGCAGACCATGGGGGACAAACTTATGTTCTTTTGCTGCAGTCTGCTGCAGTTGTCCTTTAAAAGAATGCCTTCTGGTGTAATCTACAGCTGATTTTAAAGCGGTAAAAATGTGCTTTTACAAACACCAAGTACCAAAAGATTCATATCACACCTACATCTCATTCAAACTAAATGAAAACATAAGTTAATTCACCTCTTGCATGCCTCTCTTGGCCCTCCCCAGAGCATCTTCGTAGCCTTTCTGCCTCAGCTCGCTCAGGCTCTCGTAGTACTCCTCCGCGTCCTCGCTCTCGGAGAACAGCACCTCCGAGAGGATCTTCCAGCCGCAGGTGTCCAGCGCATGACCCAGGTACACCTGCAGCTGGTAGCACAGGGCCGTGTCCGTCTCCCGCTGCGACACCGACGGGGCGCCGAACAGCACCGACCACACGCCGGACTGCTCCTCGGGAAAGGAGGGCAAACACGGCTCCAAGTCCGAGTTGACGGCGCACAGCTGCAGGTGAGCGGCCCGCAGGTCCTGGAAGGAGAACAGACCGGCCCAGCTGAAGTCCTCGAGGCCGCTGACGTCACCGTCACCGTCGTCTGGTTCTGCATCATCCGGAGAGAGCGGGACCTCCACGTGGTCCAGGATCTCGATATCTATCACTTTTGGTGTCACGATGTCCCACGAGGCTAACGTGGGGCTGACGCACTCTGGCGTCTTTGAACCACCGGGTTTTAAAGTGTCTTTGTCCCCAATAATAGTCTTTGTTGTGGACTCTGAGTGCGGTCTAACTTTACCCGCTTGGCAGACTTCATCTTTCTTACTTTTCGTGGGTTTTTCCGCCGCGGCGGAGGCACCGCGCGGAGGATGCGTAACGCGTAAATCCCCGTCGAGGAGAAAAGTAGTCCGTCTCTGGACGGTCCTGTTGTGGCAGGTTATGGCGAACTTTCCCTCGACCACGTTCCAGGCCACGATGAAGACAAATTTGTGCCTCTCTTTTTCGTCGAAGACTCTCGGTCGCACGGACACCCACTCGGACTCCAAGTTATCCTCCATCATGAATGACATCTCATCCAGCCAGTTAAAAAAAAAAAAAAAAAAAAAGATGAACGCAGAATCTGACGTCGACGCTAACGGCTACTGCTAAAGTAAGATTCGGTGCAGGTGAAGCGGATCGACCGACGAGCTAAATTAAGAGGTGAGACAAAGAAGGTCCGGCTTTGTTTACCCGTTGCCAGCTGCGCGCGAGCTGGAGAAGACGCAGCGAACGTCGTCGGTCGGATTTGGGATCCAGACATTAAAGAAGTTCACGCGCTCGGACACGACGGCGGAAAGTCTGCTCCATAACGTCGGTTGTTGTCATCGTGACACCTGGCCTCGCGCTCAGCTGTGATAAAAAACGCTGACTGTTGAGTGTGTGTGTGTGTGTGTGTCGCTCTTTGTCCGCGAGCAGACAATGCGGTCGCGCGGAGAGCTCGGGCTCTCTTTCTGTGTGTCACGTGTGAGCTTCTGTTTACAAGCAGTCAAAGGTGCGTGTGTGCGTGTTGTCAAATCCGGGGAGGGATTTAACTGGTGCACCCCCTCCCCCCCACAGTGTTGCGTCCACGCTCCATGATGAGAATAGGAAATACCAACATCCATAAATAATCTGCTCCCAGTTAAAGTAGTTTAATAAGAAGTAAATGTATTTGCACAAAATTCAACTTTACAGTATCATTTTTATAATATGCATTTAATACTGCAATACATAGGCTATTGTTTATAAGTAACGTATATTGTTGTATAAGTATTACATATAGTTTTTGCTCATAAATGTAATTATGTTATATAAAAGTATTTTCTTTGCTATTTCTCTTTTTTGCTCAAAACTGCTGTAACAGTTTATATATCTATCTATCTATCCCACAAAAAGTAAGAGACATATACATGCATATATTATGTTACAGAATTTGTAATGCATTAATGTAAACATTATGTTAATGTTGCATCTGGTAAAGGTGTGGCTTATATTTTACTTGATATACGACTTTCAACAAGGGATCAATGAAGTCTTATTTTCATCAATTCTTTTTTATTTAGATTTTATTATAAATATGAATCTCCAAAGTACCCCCTGGAATATACAGTGTGCATATATATATATGTGTGTGTATGTATGAATATATTCATAAAATGTCAAGTCAAGTCAAGTGTTCTGTAAATTGTAAACAATACAAATACTGCAAATGAATCAATACTAAATGGATATACATGGGTTGGATGACTATGTACATTATGTACATGTAAAGATGTTTGTATAGGCTTACTATATTTAAAGTGTGTCAGATTTATATTTGACATTGACCGATGATGTACATAATAAAAATGTGCACACAAAGAATGTAAAATTATAATCTATAAAGGCAACAGTGAATATTTTAGTGTTTAATTTTGAGTAAACTATACTTTAATGTTAAAATACAGTTGTTAACGCACAGATACTTTTTAGACATGTTTCAAGCTAGTAAGAAAATGCTCACTATTGAAGCATGAAGAGGAAGCACATTTTCCCATGTAACGTGAAGGCATCACAGTCCCTTTAACAGGAGAGTTTATGAAACAAAGCGAAATACAAATGCTTAAAATACATCCGCATGAATTAGTTTTCTTCTATGATTTAATGTTTTTAATTAAAATAGTTTTCAGTTTTCCTCAATTCTCCCTTTGTCTTCTATAAATCGTTCTCTCTCGCGCTCTGTCTCTGCTCACTGCAAACGTGCACGAGGAGCATAAACATCTGCACGTGGGCAAATCCATGACGCAAGCTCGCAGAGAACGTGACGACTGCTGGATGCTGTACGGAAAGTCAAGTAGGACAAAATAAAATCGCTTATAAACAAACGAGAGATGTCGTTTTCAAAATACTAAATCGATGAAATCCAACCGGAAATAATATTTAACAAGATAATAAATACATTTATATAAATTCCTCTTCCGTTGGACTTGATGATGAAACAATCCCACACTTGTTATATTACATTATATATATCTCCAGATAACATTTCTGCTCGTTTTTTCACTACATGCTGTTTGTGTGCTTTTTCATCGTCTTACCAGCATTTCAGAGAGAACATTTTTTTAAATAAACTTTAAAATAATAATAATTCATAAATGAAATGCAACAGCACATTTGAACCATTCAGCACTCACCCGACCTCGGAGCAGAGAAATGACAGTGTCTGGAACGTTGGCTTTGTTTTATTCATTCATTTATATTTCTTCTTTGATGTAATGTTGACCTTTTAACCCCTGACATATTCTACTCTCATAGGTTGGTCCTGACATGATATTTGTATTTTTTACAAAGTAGGATAAATCAGAAAAGCTGCTGTTTCCTCCAGACGTATTATGTCTGCAGAGCCGTGCATGATTCCCTGAGGATGGTTAGTCAGCACACTCGTATGTCAGTACAACATGTAAGACCACATCCTAACATTTCCACATCACTGTGCAGACAAACACAGGAAATCACAACTCCCTTTGGACATCCAGTTTAACACACACACACACACACACACACCTTTGTTAAATGTTCTCTGGTTTAAAAATAGGAGCACTTACCAATGTCTGTAGAGAACATGTTGATGAAAAACAGTTTAGTTTCTCCTATTATTCTTTGTGTTTTCATCACTAGATGGCAGCAGCAGCAGCTTTGTATTGTTCTTACTATCCAGAGAGAGTAACGCTGCTATCATTTGCATGTTTTTGACACCACGGAGCTTTCTAAATATTAGCTAGAATGGACCGATGCATGAAAACCACTCTGACCTCCAGGACTGACACGTTGAAGTACAATTACTTTCTATCCAACACAGACAAATCCTGGCTCACGCATGCTGATTTTGTTCATTTAGAAGTTTATTTCTGACATTAGGTATTACTTTAGGTGCAATCACAGCTGCTGCTTTGTTTTTAGCAGCTACAGTAACTCGCAGTTGTGCAGAATATGATATCAGTATTCTACATAGTTAAATGATTTTAAAAAAGGCAGAAAGAACTTTAGCAATTCAATCTGTTTTTGTTGGCCTTGTCAAAGAGAGCCTTCAGCTGCTCCTGGGAGGTGGCCTCCTTCTGCTGCATCAGGTCAGCGTGACCTTTGGTGACCCCCCAACTATCGGGCGTGGCCATCGCGGGGCACAAGGGACGGCCGGACGCGGGCTTCAGCTTCTCCCAGTAGTCACGGCGGGCCCTGCGGAGAGGAAAACCTTTAACTTCAACCAGACTGGAGGGATTTTGAGAGAAGCCGTGAGGTTAAAAAGAAAGAAGTCTCTCCAGTACCTGGCTCTGACCCAAGGCTTCGTGTGCATCTCCAGACCACTGCCCCAGTTGCCGTGCTTCTCAGATCCAGCAGGCAGGAAGCCCCTCTCAGGTGCCAGCTCCTCAGCCACGGCACGGATGTGATAGGGCTCGAACCCACAGCAGCCCCCGATGTAGCGGATACCAGCAGTGTACGCTTCCCGGGCATATTTCTGCATGTCCCATCTGGTCAGGATCCTCGGCTCCAGACCTGTGGGAGAAAACACGGTTCTACATTATTTTAGTTTGGATTGAGATGTTGAGAAGCAGCAGTTTTGTGTGTGTGTACACGTACTGAAAGGGAACTCGGGCAGGTCAATGAAACCCTGGCAGTTGCAGTCAGGAGTGTGGTAAGCCAGCGGCTGGCACATGTAGTGAGCCTTCAGCCCGGCTTTCTCCACTCCCTCCTTCATCATCTTCACAGTCTTCACACAGGTCTCCGGGTCAAAGTGGCAGTTGACGCCCACAATATCAGCTCCTACGGAGTGGAAACAAAAATGACAATCCAGGTGAGATTGTTTGTGTTGCTCTCTGTAGCAGTGTGGGCTTTAATCCGCCACAGTGTTATACTTCCACTAGATGGCACCAAAGTCAAATAATTTCACTTCTCCCCATCACCAGTGGGGACCTGAGCTTGGCATCGACCTGCACAAACTGGCTGCATGCAGGTTGAAAATATGTTAAATTAGACTGCGTTGCATTTATCCAAACCTTCATTCCATATGTTCTTTATGCAGTGAACATTTGCACATTCCATCCTCTTCATTTTCAAACATAAAACTAATGTATTTTACAGATTTCTATGTTACAGATTCTTGACCTGTAGCATTTGTTTCTTTTTATTTTCCCTCACTATGTTTATTGTGATCGTTGTGACCAACAAGGAAGGGAAATCATATAAACCTGATTCTGAAGATGTGGGGAAGGATGTTATTGAAGTTTTTTAAATCTGTATCCACACTAAGGGAGTAAAAGCCAGTACATGTCAGCCTCCATAGTGCATAGATCTAGGTAGGCTAAATAACAGAAATACCTCTCTGTGTAAAGCATTACAGTTCAACAGCACCACAAACTACAGTCTCTAAAATGATCATACAGTTGAATCAACACCTGTTTCAACAGAATCTGAATATATTAAAAGCTTCATGAAGGGAGAGTTTACTGCAGGACTCTTTTAATAGACTGCATTGTACTTAATAAACTGGTCAAGTGTCATTTGAACAGACGTCCCCAAAATCTGTGCATAACTGCTAAAAGTTGAAAAGTTTCAAATTCTGCTGTGGCTTTCATTTTGTTTCATGAGACCTCTTATCTCATCAGGCATCTGCCACATCTGCTGATTAACCGACTGACTCATCAGACCTAAGCTTTGTTTTTTCTTGGCATCGTGATGTGACCGTTGAGAGGCTGGGCACACCCACACACACAGTATGGATTAGAGATGTTGTCATACCGGCTTTGACGAGTCTGACGGCACAGTCTCCGGGGCCGACTCCGCTCAGGTCCCCCTCAGGCCCGATGCACATTGTTACAGCCACGGGCTTCCCGGTGCTCTTCAGGACCTGCACGGCCCACTCAGCCTCTTCCACGTATGCGAACAACTGAGAATGAAAGTTTATTTCAAAAATATCAACGTGAAAGATTGTTCCTCGGTTACCTGAGGGGTCATACCGATGATTTTAATTAAACATGAAAGGTTGGTTTACTAGTCATGTGAAGTACTACTGTGAAAACATTTGTGTAATATCTTTAGTGGCTCTTAGAGGAACAGTGTGTAGGATTTAAGGGGTTTTATTGGCAGAAATTAACTATAATATTCATTATTGTGTTTTAAATAGTGTACAATCACCTGAAACTGTCCCTACCTTCCAAATTACATATACTATTTACTTACTTACTTAGCTTACTGCAGCTGTCTTTACAAAGTACGTCAGAAACTTCCTCATCACATGGAATACTAAATTGCTAAATTATCCGTTGTTGCTATAAAGGCCACCTCTGCAATCAAGAAGTCCACATTTTTCTTGACAAAGACATCGGTCTGTTTCTTGAAGAGGGCCTTGATCTCATCTTCCCTCTTGCAGCTGAGGTAAGCGGGGGTCTGAGAGACTCCTCCCGCCACCAGAGCATCACCTTCATCAGCCACCTCCCTGGCCAGGTCACAAGCTGCCTCGTTGATTTGCTGCGCCTGAAGATCAAAAGAGATAAAAAAAAAAAAACAACACTGAACACAAATGGCGTCAAGTCCGTGTTTCATGCTGCAGGTAGTTGGCTTCACGAGGCCTCGGAGCAGCTGCAGTCGCACAGATCAGAGCTCTACTCACAGTGAAGCGCTGAGTGTGGCCCCTGTTCTCCAGTTTATCGTCGCTTGCGTAGAAAGTGAACGTCTGCATGACATTGGAGCCTGCTCTCAGGAACTCCCTGTGCAGCTGCCGCACTGAAAAACCAACAGGGCTTCATTCAGCATGTGCAACTGGATGCACAGGTTTGGACAAGTCGTAAAAAAACGAGAAGTACCTGCTTCTGGGTGCTCGGCTGCAGCCTCGGGGGTCCACGGTCCTGCCTTGACATAACCTCTCTTCTCAAGGGCGAAGACGAAGCCTCCGTCCCCGATGATGATCTCTCCTGCGTCCAGACACGCCAAAATACCCTGCGTGAAAACAAACGCGTGCACAGAAATGCACAAGTGTGTTACACTTAACCATCTTCGGTTGGCTGTGTGCAGAACCACTTCCCTTTGCACAGAAAAAAACTGCGCGCACACAACCCGAATCTGAGTTCCGAGGCGTCAAAACTTCAACCATGCAACAAGTTAAATAAACACAATGACACGTATTGTCGCATCGTATTTGCTCACCTTCTTTGCTCCTGGTGCCATGATTATTGCAGCAGTGACCGGCCCGTTCTTCTCAGCTGCAGAGTCCCTCTGAGTTCGGTAAGAGCTTGTGCAGAGATCCACGCTGCATTTATAATCCAAGTAGGGCCCGGTGCATGATGTCACTTAGGAACCGCCTTTCTCTTGCACAGCTCATCTTTTTTTGCTTTCTTTTGGCAAGTTTGCATAAGACAAACTATAGTTCATGAGTCTCGGTGCTCTACGTACATTAAATAAAAAAATCTTTAAATAAAGAATTTACCGTCCATGCCCTGCAGCTTTAAATTGAGTTACTTCAGGTGTGAATTAATGTCAATCACAAAAGGCACGATATAGCTCAGTACTTCGTTACTTTCCACCACTGCGTCTATAAACCACAACTTGGATATCATAAAAACTCAGATTCAGTTGAAACCGTTTTCCACTTCTTTGAAGCCATCCAGTCAAAAAACAAAACAGAACTCACACATGCTGATTTTGTTCAATTATACATTTATTGATACAAATCATTCAATTATTTTGTAAGAACACATTAGGCACATTTGGAGTGTTAAGGCATTACTTTAAGTGTGTGCACGGTGGCTGCTTTTATGATTTTGCAGTAATTAACAGTTGTGATATTTCTTAACAGGCACTGATTCTCGCTTTAAACTGGAAAGCTAATTTAAAGTTCTACTATATGACGCCAGTCTTCTACATACAGTGAAAAAGGTGCTAAAAAGATAGAAAGAACTCTCCGATCTTTTTGGTATGTAAACTTCAGGGACTGCGTGAATACGCCTTCTCTCGTCTTCACTGTTTTTTGTTGGCCTTGTCAAAGAGAGCCTTCAGCTGCTCCTGGGAGGTGGCCTCCTTCTGCTGCATCAGGTCAGCGTGACCTTTGGTGACCCCCCAACTATCGGGCGTGGCCATCGCGGGGCACAAGGGACGGCCGGACGCGGGCTTCAGCTTCTCCCAGTAGTCACGGCGGGCCCTGCGGAGAGGAAAACCTTTAACTTCAACCAGACTGGAGGGATTTTGAGAGAAGCCGTGAGGTTAAAAAGAAAGAAGTCTCTCCAGTACCTGGCTCTGACCCAAGGCTTCGTGTGCATCTCCAGACCACTGCCCCAGTTGCCGTGCTTCTCAGATCCAGCAGGCAGGAAGCCCCTCTCAGGTGCCAGCTCCTCAGCCACGGCACGGATGTGATAGGGCTCGAACCCACAGCAGCCCCCGATGTAGCGGATACCAGCAGTGTACGCTTCCCGGGCGTATTTCTGCATGTCCCATCTGGTCAGGATCCTCGGCTCCAGACCTGTGGGAGAAAACACGGTTCTACATTATTTTAGTTTGGATTGAGACGTTGAGAAGCAGCAGTTTTGTGAGTGTGTACACGTACCGAAAGGGAACTCGGGCAGGTCAATGAAACCCTGGCAGTTGCAGTCAGGAGTGTGGTAAGCCAGCGGCTGGCACATGTAGTGAGCCTTCAGCCCGGCTTTCTCCACTCCCTCCTTCATCATCTTCACAGTCTTCACACAGGTCTCCGGGTCAAAGTGGCAGTTGACGCCCACAATATCAGCTCCTACGGAGAGGAAACAAAAAGGACAATCCAGGTGAGAAATAGAGCATCTTTTCTGTTGCTCTCTGTAGCAGTGTGCGCTTTAGTCTGCCATGCTGTTATACGTCCACTAGATGGCGGCAAAGTCAAATCGTTTTTAATCCTTTAAACACCGACTTCAACTATAGTTTGAAAAGATGTTATACTAGACTGTTCAATTAATCAAAATCTGCATTTATTATTTAAACTGAACATTTGCATATTACATCCTCTTTAAAGCATTGAACAGATCATTTCATTTTAAAAACAGATATTTTCATTGTAACCTTCCATGTTATGTTTTTTGTAATGTTTAGCTAAATGAGCGTAGACAAATTCAGTATGGCTGGTGATGTGTGTTTCTGATGTCTAGTCTGTCCTTATTGATATTAACATGGCGGCAAAAACACGAACCCATCGAGTGCTGCAGGGATGATGGATTTTTACGGGCCAACAGGAAGTTGGCGTCGCACTGGTTCCATAAACTAAAAGCCAAAGAGTTTCTTCTATTGGATTATTGAAGTAAAAAGCCAAAGTTATGCCATAAAAAGGAACCACACCACGGTCACATTAGTACAAACACAACAAGGCTTGTTGGCGTGATGACGTCTCATTGAGCCACTTGTTAGCTTTTTTAAGACACTTAAAAGCTTTAAAATTCACAAATGGTTCATTTACGGACTTATTCTACATTTAACAACAAAACTTTTAAATCTCTCAAGCTTGCGTTAACCACAAACTATTTCAGGCATCTAAACAAAAAGTAAAAAAAAAATACTCATTTATGCATTTTAGGACGCATTCCTGCAGCCCTCTATTGTGGAACATGAGGTCTTAAAGCCCAGTCCTACCGGCCTTGACGAGCCTGACGGCACAGTCTCCGGGGCTGACTTTGTTCAGGTCTCCCTCAGGTCCGATGCACAGAGTAGCAGCCACGGCCTTCCCGGTGCTCTTCAGAACCTGCACGGCCCACTCGGCCTCTTCCACGTGCTCGAAGTACTGCAAGCAAATCAAGCATCAAGAACATCGACTTATTATTGACCATCTTAATTCAGAAGTTTAAAATAGCGCTAAAGATAAATGGAAGATACCAAAAAGAGAGCTAAAACATTTCTCTCTGCAACAGCTGCATGTGTAAACTTCCTGCCAACAAGTTCTCCACATCAACTCAAAGTGAGTTCATGTTGAGTCAGCGGCTTCTTTCTGCCAAAGACATGCACCTCGTTAATCCAGGTTTAAATAGATGCCACCGCAACGAGGAGCAGTGAGCAGCAGCATGCTGGCATTGAGGCAGTGAATGAATGCAGTTATCGGAGAACACCGACGTGAAGATTTAAATATACTGTGGAGCAACGATGGCTGATTGCTGGGTTATTGTAGCTGCCTGTGGGGTTTGATGTCATTGACTCTACGGACTCTACGGATTTTAAGAAATACAAATGGCAGTATTCTCTACACGGGAGTTCTGTTTTATCATGTGTGGCTCTGGACTTTCTCCACAGCAACATAAACCTGATGATGAGGCAGAGATGATGGAATGAAACTGTTACCAGTTGCATTATGGGAAGTGAAGGGTCCAGTGTTTTTTGACCTTTACTAAAGCTTTATGAGAGTACATTACTACAGTAATTTTTCCAGACATTTGCTCTCATTCCTAGCTCACCACATACCTCTGCGATCAAGAAGTCCACGTTTTTCTGGACGAAGACGTCGGTCTGTTTCTTAAAGATGGCCTTGACATCAACCTCGCTCTTGCAGCTGAGGTAAGCGGGGGTCTGAGAGACTCCTCCTGCTACCAGAGCATCACCTTCATTAGCCACCTCCCTGGCCAGGTCACAAGCTGCCTCGTTGATTTGCTGCCCCTGCAGATGCAAATAAAACCACTAATGAAAATGCATCTCCTCAGGTCAAGAGAATACAAAGTTCTTGTTTCTGTTCTTTGCTGCAGGAGGTTTTGCTTTGATGCCAGCTCTGCTGCCGAGCTGCCTCCTCCTCCTCCTCCTCCTCCTCCTCCTCCTCCTCCTCCTCGGGACTCGAGGTGAGTCCTCGGAGCAGCTGCAGTCACACAGATCAGATCTCTACTCACAGTGAAGCGCTGAGTGTGGCCCCTGTTCTCCAGTTTATCGTCGCTTGCGTAGAAAGTGAACGTCTGCATGACATTGGAGCCTGCTCTCAGGAACTCCCTGTGCAGCTGCCGCACTGAAAAACCAGCAGGGCTTCATTCAGCATGTGCAACTGGATGCACAGGTTAGGAAAGGTCGTAAAAAAACGAGAAGTACCTGCTTCCGGGTGCTCGGCTGCAGCCTCGGGGGTCCACGGTCCTGCCTTGACATAACCTCTCTTCTCAAGGGCGAAGACGAAGCCTCCGTCCCCGATGATGATCTCTCCTGCGTCCAGACACGCCAAAATACCCTGCGTGAAAACAAACGCGTGCACAGAAATGCACAAGTGTGTTACACTTAACCATCTTCGGTTGGCTGTGTGCAGAACCACTTCCCTTTGCACAGAAAAAAACCGCGCGCACAAAACCCGAATCTGAGTTCCGAGGCGTCAAAACTTCAACCATGCAACAAGTTAAATAAACACAATGACACGTATTGTCGCATCGTATTTGCTCACCTTCTTTGCTCCTGGTGCCATGATTATTGCAGCAGTGACCGGCCCGTTCTTCTCAGCTGCAGAGTTCGGAAAGAGCTTGTGCAGAGAGCCACGCTGCATTTATAATCCAAGGAGGGCCCGGTGCATGATGTCACTTAGGAACCGCCTTTCTCTTGGACAGCTCATCTTTTCTTTTTCTTTTTTCTTTTTTCTTTTGGCAGCTTTGCATAAGACAACCTATTGTTCACGAGACTCGTGCTCTGCTGATATTTTGTGATATTGACCCATGCAAACTAAAGTGCAGTCAGGTTTAACTAACATGTGGTGCACCAGAGATGCAGTTTTACAAGCCCTGATATACAGTATGTGCCCTTTGTGCAATACTTTAGCAGTGATGTGATAAAGCTTGTAGGAGGACGACAACCTGATTGGTTTGGCATGATTTTTATCTTTAATTTAAAGTCGCCCTCCATTCCAAATATTTTTTTTCACTCGGATGTTTGAGCGCGTCTGTGCAGAAAGATGTTTGTGCAGAGTTTGACACTAGAGGCTGTTTTCACATTCATCTGGCTTCTCTTTGTTTAAGCACAGCGCCGTGTGAGCAGGATTCTGTGGCTTCCCAAACAGCTCGGAGCCCATCGTGGTGAAAAAAAGAAGAAAGTGGAAGCCAAGAGTGCACAAACACTGAGAATAGACTTGAGTGAACATTTTGTGTGCAGCAGTTCAACTTTTGATGCAACATACATTTTAGTTTAATAAATGGTGGATTATTTTTAATGAGGGAGAAGGTGTAGATGTCATGTTTCTAATGAGATAATTAAACTTTGTTTGATAAAAACATTATTATTATTATTCTGATGATCTTTAATCTTCTGGTAGCATCACCCTGAATGCTGTCCTGAGTCTATACGGGGGATGATATGTGAAACTTTCAAATTGGTCATGAATTCATTAGCACCAGTTTGAATCATCTTTTCTTCCTTTTCTCATTCGGTTAAAAGTCGATTCATCATGTTTTTAGTTCTTGTATTTATACACATTTAGAGGAAAATAGCGTTCAGTTAGTTAGACTGTAGATGCAGCAATGTGTGTGAAAGGACACAGAAATTGTTCACGGCTGCAAATGTTCATTTTCATTTTATTACCGTGTTTGCAATATCGTACCTAAAATGAATCCTTGGAGGCCAAAACTACATTAAAAAGTATAGAAACACAAGTTATTGTTTACAGCACAGACACACTATCAGATGGCGATGACGCCGTCTGGCAATCCAGCCAAGATTAACACAACAGAGTCCAGACAGCCGGTGGGTTCGTTAGACTGAGGGGGGAGCAGAGACGACAGGACGGACAAAACTAAGTAAAAGTACTAATACAACACTGTGGAAATACTCCGAGTACTTGTGCTACATTCAAAACCCTTGCTTAAGTAAAAGTATGTATCAGCAAAATGTATTTACACTAAAAGTACTCATTGTGCAGTAAAATGTTCTCTGTCAGTGTTTTACTATCTGATGTTTCTGGATTAATGTTCCTGCTGCATTCATGTGTGTGTTGCATGTGAACTCCTTTATATCCTGTTATTAGTTTAATCTGCATCAATGCATCATATTCTATAAGATCATCATATGTGTGTCTCTGTCCTGTGAGAACCACGCCTCTCTAAAAAGAACAAACTGGATGAAAAAGTGTAATCTAAAGAAAGTAACTAAAGCTGTCAGATAAATGTAGGGCAGTAAAACGGACAATATTTACATGTAGTGGAGGAAAAGTATAAAGTTTCATAAAATGTTAATATTCAAGCGCAAGTACCTCAAATGTGTGTACTCGTGGCGCTCCTCTATACCCTGTATCCCTTTATATCTAACGCTATGTGTGATATAACATGATACATGCTGAGACAGTACATGATGTACAGATTTGTTGCAGATGTTCTAGTTTATATCTCCCATGTCGAGAGGGTTGAAATATCTTAATAATCCAGGCTAGCATGTCTCGTCCAGCTCATTTTTTGTACAGTGGTCCTGAGAGCTCAGCGTGCAGCTTAAGAAGACATTACGCCACATTAACCGCTCCAGCAGATCAGGCTGTGGGTGTACTTGGCAGCTTCCACAATGTGATCAGGGAGTTTGTTCAAAAGTGAGGCTTCCTCCTCACTGAAAGTTCCCTGAATAAACAAAGAAATGCTGCAAAGTGAGAAGACACAAGCAAGTACAGAAACGCTGCAAAAAGAGGTAAAGTGAGGCGTCATTAGAATCATTACAGTTCACCCTCAGGGGAACATGAATGTCATTAATCAAAACATTTGTAGAAGAAGAGATACTTGACTGCATGTGAAATATTTGGCCTGTTGGTGGAGTTAGAGGAAAAGTCAGGGGATCACCAAATTCATTAGGATTCATCCTCAGGGGATCATGAATGTATCAAATACCGCCACTTGGTCAGTGCCTCCTGGAGATCGGAGATCGAGGCACTAGGTACCCCTCGAGCGTTTAAACGTGCCGTGACGGCTTAGTGTCCTTTCAAAATAAACTTCACAGAAATTTAAGTTTAGGTAACAAAACCACACCTCACCTCACTAACTCATGTTTACAATGTTTACTGAGGTAATAAATCAAGAGAGAAGTAGAGTCATTTTCTCATAGACTTCTATACAACCAGAGGAGTCGCCCCCTGGTGGACATTAGAGAGAATGCAGCTTTAATTGAACATTTTAACATTTCCTTCAGCCTCAGTTGTACTTTTAATTAGCAAATGTTAGCATGCTAACAGCCCAAAGAAGTAGAGTCATTTTCTCATTGACTTCTATTCAACCAGACTTCTTTTTTACAAGCAGAGCAGTCGCCCCCTGCTGGCCAGTAGAGAGAATGCACGTTTAAGGATTCCTCAGCATTGGCTTCACTTGTTTGAACAGAAGGTTGCCGCCTGGTTGGGAGTTGAAACGGTTTGAATGTGTACAGAAAAGTTCACAACAATCAGTAGTTGTGGACCAAAGTGGTGAACCATCCAACAGAAAGACGTTGCTGCCCCTGGAGTCATGTCGCTAGCGTGCCAAAAAAAATAAAAACCTTAAAAGTAAACCTTACAGGTAAAAAATATTAACAAAATACAAACATAGAAGAAGAGGCTTTGCATTGGGACAAGCTTTAAGCAAACAGTCCAGCATGTTGCCGTCCCACCAGCGATAGTGGCAGCCTGTATGGACCACGTGCTGTTGTGTAACTTGATGTGGTGAAGTCTGCTGCACCATGTTTGCTGAAACACTTACTAACTTGTTAACTCCAAGTTTGCTTGAAAATCCACCCAATACTGTTCAATAAACTGTGCACATGTTCACATCATTTTAAATTGGTCCATACATACATTTGCTTCTGCGTTTTGGTGTTTATTTAAAGCAGCTGTGAAGATAAACGTCCGGTTCAAACCTGTTGCAGCGGTTCCAGGTGGGTTGAAGGAAGCTGTGTTGCAATAAAAGGCTCAAGGACCACTCAGAGATCAACGTGTCCGTACGGATCGGTCAGACTCTATCTAACAGAGCTCTACTCTTATGACAAGTTACATAACCCAGACACAAATAACTAGAGCAAAGCCTTTCCTGGAAACAGTTCAGTGTTATTCGTCTGCACCGTTGCATTAACTCGGTTCTATGCAAGAATACCAATACATGCTTCATAATTTAGGTATGAGAAATTTGGCTGGTGATTGTTTTTACAGGTTTCCCACTGAAATATCTCATCAACGACTGGATATATTGGTGTGAATTTTGGTACATATGTTCATGTTTCTCAGAGGATGAATCCTCATGACTTTGGTGATCCTCTGAATTTTCTTTTGACAGTACTGACGTTTAGTCCAACATTCATGTTCCCCTCGCGTGACGTCACCCAACGGGTCTCTTTATCAAGTTTTCAGATATGTATGAGATGTTAGCACTTCCATCAAAGAGACATTTCCACATAAATAGAATAAGAATATTCTATACCTATGGACATTTCCCATCAGACGTATCACATGTTTCATTGTTCAGTAAATGTTCGTGGCCCAAAGAGGGAAAATTATCAAACATTTTACGAAAAAAGGCAAGAAGAGGAGAAGAGAAAAGTCTGAATCGCCACAAATTAGTTCTTCTCCTTTCTTAATCCTATTAATTAATTTTATCATAATTTGACTATGAAACCATACTTTTACTGATACTTGAAGTACATTTTGCTGCTAATACTTAAGTACTCAAGTGACATTTCTAATTTTGAATCTGAAACACAATAAACATTACACCTGGTAGCATGACTGAAAGAAAAAAAATAAATACATTAAAATCATTCACATATATTCGGATCTCTGTCACCTACGTTTGGGTTTGTTGGCACTCAAAGTGTTAACGCGCGTGAGGGTTGTTCCGGGTAATGTTTCGTCCTGACTTGGTCCTCGACCTGTGGGCGTGCCAACACGGCTGTCAGTGCAAAAGTGGGATATCTGTAACCACACACGACGGTGAAGGGGGTCCAGTGAGAGAGAGAGAGGAGGGGGGGCTGGTTATATGTGAAGTTGCATGTATAGTTTAAATACAAAAATATTACCTCAGTTATGTCGCGTATATTAAACCTAATCAACTGTCAGTTGCGGAGAGATTTAGCCGCGTGTCGAGGGAGAGCTCTGCTTCCTTTAAGGACCATCTGCTGCACCTCAAGAAAACAAGCTGAGGAGAGGTGAGATGGTGCAGCCTTCTTCACATGTGCGCTGCTGGACACTTCATTTAACACGTGTATTATCAATTACTGTATCAAATAGCCATGCTGAACGTGTCGTGCGTAAAATGTGCGTAAAATGCGCGTAAAGCTGCACAGCCGGTCGATTCACACAACTTTTAAAGCCGAAATGGTAAAGCAGATTTGGTGCATCGTGTCACACACATGGTGGTGACTTCAATATGTCAGCTCTGTTTGCAGTAAGGACAACATTGTAAACGAGGTGCATGTTGTAAAGCTGCAATGATTCTCCTGGAATGTCTCTGTCTTTCAGTAATGCATCTTCAGCTCTGAGGAAGAGGTGGAAGGACACCGCTGACACTGTCATCATAGGCGGGGGATGTGTGGGGGTCAGCGTGGCGTATCACCTGGCCAAAGGTGGCGTGAAGGATGTGGTGCTACTGGAGAAGTCTGATCTGACGGCTGGGTCCACCTGGCACGCTGTACGTCCACCAAAGTTTATCTAATCCAGTGAATGTGAAGGACATATGAAGGAAAATAAGCTTTTCTTGGAAGACCAATGTGATCTGTGTCTCACAGCACGAGCACATTGTCACACTACATGTTTTGACACATTTTCATTTTGGTTTACAACTAACATTACTGTCAATATTTATTATTTTTCCTCAATACAATGTCAGAAAATAATCAATAATGCCCGTCACAATTTACTCAAGTTTACTTAATCCATTCACATGAAACCAGGACCGCAACTCATTTTCAAATAATCTGCACTTCATTTTTTGGATTGTAAATTTTGTCCATAAAAGTGAGGCCAAAGTGACCAAAGAGTCCAAAACGAAACAATATTTTCTTTAGTGTCATTTAAAGCAAAGAAAAGCAGCAAATCCTCATACATATATTTTGATTAATTGACTGATAGTTGCAGCAAAATCCTCCCAATTTAGGGGCTGGAACTAGGGAATATTTGGCATTTTTGCTTAAAAAATTACTTAACTTACGAATCGTTTCACCTTTTTTTTCCCTCTAAATTTGCACTTTTTTTTCCTAATCATCTTTTGACAGATTCACAAAGTCTCCTCTTGGATTCATTTTATTAATAACTGGGCATTTTCTTCATAATTATAAGGAAAATGAATATCAGTCCCCTGAATCATATTCCAACTGACCACCGAGCGTCTAATGCTAACAGCACAAGTATGGAGAGCGTTCTTCCTCGACAGCCTCATTTACTGAAGAGGTCGACTGACATTTGTGTTGGACGGCAGCTGCTGGAAGCTTTCAAGGCATCTGAGGCCTTGACCCACTGCCGCTCATTCACTTCACTGCGATGCTATTAATACACGTTTGACATGTTGAACAGGGGAACTTACTCTTACTATGTTACTCTGTTCGTCTGTGGGGGCGGGAGCCTATCCCAGCATGCATTTGTGTGAGTGACAGGCAACTCATTTTATGAGTTATAGTCAGTTTAAAGGTTGTGAGGAACCTGTCAAAACCTGTTTTGTTTGGAAAAGTTTAGAGTGGTATCAAAACGCTTGGACAGAGTATTAAAGCTGCTATAATCAATATTTTTGTATTAACAATGTATCTAATGAGAAAAGAGGTTGCTGATGGTGATGTTTTAGCATCTTTGAGCTCATTGTTTTGGTTCTAGCGGCACAAAACGTCACTGTTTCGGTTCACTCCCACAGCTCTCATTAGCTTTGTTAGCTCCTAAACCTGACTGTACGCCACTTGTTGATCACCAAACGACAGTCAGAGAGAGTTATAGCGACCAGGTAGTGAAGATAGTGAAGCATTTAGCTGCTAAAGAGCCAGATATTTGTCTAAGGAGGTGGTGGAGACCAAAACAGAGATAAAAGAAAGTGAATATTGGACACAAATATGAATCCATGTGAGTGATGATGTTGCTCTGTGTCTTGCTAGATGTCTAAAGAAGCAACTGTTTGCAAACATATAACATGTCGTCAGTGTTGTGTTAACATCAGTTAATGCATCGGTGAGTGCTGTGTCGTCGTGGATGTATTTTCTTATCCTGGTTTGTTTTGTATTTCAGGCTGGTTTGACAACATATTACCATCCAGGCATCAACCTGAAAAAAGTCCACTATGACAGCATGAAATTATACGAGCGCCTGGAGGCTGAAACTGGACAGGTGAGGCGTCTCGCTCACCTTTCCTAACTTTGATTGTGTTGACGAGGTTTTGTCTGTGTGCTCACATGTCGTTTGTATTGTCGTTTCGTCTGCAGGCGGTGGGCCTTCATCAGCCCGGCAGCGTCCGTATCGCTTCTTCGGCGGCTCGAGTGGACGAGATGAAGTACCAGATGACGCGCACACACTGGAATGTGACTGAACAGTACTTCATCGGACCGGAGAAAGTCCACGAACTTTTCCCTCTCCTCAATATAGACAAGGTCTGTGAGAACCATGGAAATATTAGTGTATTTCACCTTATAGTGAACTTGATTCCGGTGGATTAATGATATAATGCTCATGCACCACACCATAGTACAACTATCACATAATGGCCTTTTGTCTGGCAGCATCACGAATCTTTTGTGCACAGGAATTTTCCATGAAATTTCCCAAATTAACAAATATTTGGCAGGTCGACATGAATTTTGCTATATGATACCCGGAAGGTTATTCCCTGTGATTTTCGTGAGCCCCTGTTCTTTTGTCTGGCACCACCACAAGAGCAAAATCAGTCTTTGTGCACAAGAGTGGTCCAAATCTAAAAATTGGGATGAAATCTACCAGCACAGAGCTCTGAAGAAGAGCCCTTTCTATTTTGGATATTTGCATCATCTTCATCATCATCCAAAATGTCAACTTTTCACACACAAAAATGTCTTCAAATCCATCCATCCATCCATTTTCCTCCGCTTATCCGGGGTCGGGTCGCGGTGGCAGCAGGCCAAGCAGGCTGACCCAGACTTCCCTCTCGCCCGCAACATTTTCCAGCTCATACTGGGGGATGGATGGATGGATGGGACAGGACTTTTGCTGTAAATATTCATTATCCCCAAAAGATTATTCCCTCTGAGCCTTTTAAGTGAGCCCCTGTTCTTTTGTCTGACACCACCACGAGGACAAATGGACATGTGGCCAAAACGTCAACATTTTACACACAAAAAACTCTTTTAAATCATCTAATAATAGTCAGACTGACATGAAATCTGCTTAGGACATTCATGCTCACATGTGGATACACCCCTTTGGTTAAATAAACCATAAAAAGAAGAGGAAATTTGCTGCTATGATGTCGGGACCATTTTAGTATAATGAGTATTATAGTGATGAATAGTGCATCCTCAAGAATTTAAGACATGTTTGATCAGCGGACGTCGGTGCAAGTGTGTATAATCAACGAATAAAAGCAAAAAGGATGATAAATAATCACTATCTCAGTATTATGAATGAATATTTGTTGTTACATTAAAGTTTCTCTTTGTTTTTAGGTGTTGGCCGGTCTGTACACCCCAGGAGACGGCCACATTGACCCTTACTCTCTGACCATGGCCCTGGCTGCCGGCGCTCGCATGCACGGCGCCCAGATCTACAACCCAGCCCCCGTCACCGCCCTCAACCCGACCGCCGACGGCAAGTGGGACGTCCAGACTCCTCACGGGACCATCCGCGCCAATCGCATCGTCAATGCAACAGGTCAGAGAGATCAAAAGGTCGATGGGTTCTGCTCTGGTCTTTCGTGCAAAATCAGGCCTTAAATGTCTTTTTTTGCATCAAAGTCAGCTTTTAGTTACAAAATGTTTTTTTCTCCAGACATGCAACAACTAGAGGCTCATATTTACTGCAGTCCGTACACTAAGGTTTGGGTCTTGGAGGTGTTTCACGAGGCATTTCAAATTTAGGATAAGACCCACGCTAACATGTGGGAATACATAGTCGCTGCTCTATGTTATCTGTGCACACTGTACAGCAGGAGAACTTTGCCCACACTGACCACTGCTTGCAGAGTTCAGAGTAATTTAGACGTTGGCTTGAACTGGGTCATACCAGTTCTGGGGGGATTTTGTTGGCAAGGACTCCTTTCATCCCTGCTGTTGTCGTTTTGGTTATCTGGCAACTTACAGGAATTTGCTTCAATGTGTCATCGAAGAGATTGTGTAACATCTAGAAATATATATATATAGATCATGCATGTTTCATCCTTGGTCACCTTTTCTCTGCAGTAACAGCCGTCTTAAATTTGTCTAAAAAAAAACAATTAGCAACTGCAGTTCATCACTTAACAACACTGTTAAAGCCATGGATCAGAATGTGGATTTGTATTCATGGTAAAACATAATGTTCCAGAGCACTCCACCACACCGCTATGTATACAGCTCATACGTAACGTCTTGTTATATTTCCTGCCTTGAATTTGCACATTCTGTCCTCTTGGTTGAAGCCAGTAATGTTTCGGATCCTGCTGGCGTTTTGCCTTCACCGCCTCCGACAGCCAATCCAAACAGGCCAACAGTTTCATCCAATCCTGAAGCAGCAGCACTTGCACACCTCCCGACAGAATTGTTTTTTTTTTCCTTTTTCAAGCATTTTCTTGCTTTTTGCATCCAGGGACTGAAATGTCAAACTGATAGATATCACACCTGTCTGTGCTTTAACAATTTAATTACTGGTATTAAATGGGTCACTGGAGGCTTTTGAAAGTACTTACTGCCCTTTTGTATGTGGGGTTTGTTCTGGTGGCAGAAATAACCCCCGTAATTAATCCAACATAGCAAGAAAGAACGCTATCACCAAGAGACAGCAGGAACCATTGTGCTCATGTCATTGTTTAAAACCCATTACCCACAAGCAGCTGTTTTGTTGAGCTTGCATAACACCAACTATCCTTGGTTAAAGCTTCTCTCTGCTCTTTCTTACATACTTTATTCCTCCCATTCCTCACAGAGCCTTGTGCAGAACCTTAACCACCTCTTTTGTCCAGCCAGCATTTTTATTTTTCACAAACTCTGTTCACTTAAACTGTGGAGCAGTCTGAAGCGCAGTACTCCCGCCTCCCAGTTGGACATTAAGAGCCTAAATTAAGGTCAAAGGTTCCCTAGAATGTGACCCCATTGCATCAGTTTCAACATGTCAGCATTGTTTTGAGTAAGTTACACTTTTAAACCTGCAAAATATATCAATCAATAACAGGCTTAAACCCAGTGATTTCCACTAGATGTTGTTATAACACTGTTTATTTGCATAAAAGTTTATTGTTCTAGTATTTCTTTTTTTTTATACATGCTCCCACTTGGAATATCAGCTATTAAAAGCATTAATGCATTACTTTTAAACTGTTTAAACTTCTCTGCAGGCTTGCTAACTAGATTTACAGCTCACTGTAACTATGTGGATATATATTTTTTTAATCAAATTGTAATTTCTATTTTATCAAATTTGTGAAGTGTCTTCACAATATTTCCACATGTTATTTAGCCTGCGACCTTCTGACCTGATTATTATACGTTTTTTATATTCATGAATAGAGAAACACAAATAGTTCAGCAGCGTGGACATAGTGGGACTTGTTTCAAAGGACGTTTTATTTTGGCGAGCTTGTTGACTCCGTTCATCACTACTCCTGGGTAACCCAGTGAATCGGCCCTGTGTGCAGGCGTCTGGTAAACACGGTCCTCTGCAGCACAGCTCTTGCATAACCTGCCCGGGACGTTATCTGGATTTTGTGTGCATGCCCCCCCCCCAACCCCATCCCTCACCATGAGAAAGAGTTCACATGTGGTGCACGTGCAGAATATAAAGAGTAAATGTTGCAGATGTACATGCAATTAAACAAATTCACCCCCTTTGAAATATAATGGAATTGAAGTGGATGTTAATTTCACTTTAACAGGTCTCAAGACACAAAGCCCACATTGATCTTTGTTTGGTTCACATTTCCCAATCACTGACTGAATCATATTGACGTAGCATCAGAGACGTCGCCCACAAGTTTCTGAGGAGCCAAAAGGAAGCTCAAAGTGGGAGTGACGACACAGGAGTACGCACTAGAGGACACAGCTAGCAGTAGGGACCTGAGACGACGCCGACCTGTCACTCAAAGCGGCCAGGTCCCTGCTTAACTTTAAGCCTTAATAGAATTAAAACGGGTGAGTTACATAAAAAAATGACCCCCGTACAGTCGTCATAAACGGGGAAATTAGCTTTAGAGACCAAAACTTTATTTGTACCGGGCTGCAAACATGCTTATTTCTGCTGTAAAGTTTGACATTTTAACATGGAGGTCTATGGGGATCGACTCGCTTCTGGAGCCTCAAGTGGCCATTTGAGGAACTGCAGTTTTTGGCACATCTCACTCGCTCAGCAACAGAGGTTGCAACTTGGTCACAACGAGGCACATTTGTTGTGTTTGGTATGAACCAGCTGATGAGAGACAGACAGCTGCAACGCTCGTACTGTTTTCACCTTTGTGTGTGTGTGTGTGTGTGTGTCATCATGGCACAATGTGGGTGCTGGAGACAGCTGTTGTATCAGGAACCACCACAGAGGAGGCTTTTAGTACTTTGCCAGGTGTTATTATTTCTGTCTGTCTCTCTCTGTGGATAGATTTTGTCACAGCGACAGCGTCACAACCATGCGAGATGCGGTCAAAAAGCTGCACAGGTGTGTAGTTCAGATCAAAATTTAGGCCAAGTACGAAGATGAGTGTGGTCCAAGCAAGGGAAGTAGGGGGCTAGGAAGTGAGAAAGGGGACATTTTATGCCCCTGGCCTGATTTTGCAGAGCGGGCATAACATGCAAATTGTTCTCTTGCTCCCTTCGTGTCTGCTGAAAAACTGCTGTTACATAATGTAAATGACTGTAAACCCCTGAGGCTAAACTGCTGCTATAAAACTGCTGCTATGAAACAATGATATCCGTGTTCTCACAGACAGTTCGTCTACGTCAATGCAGCAGAATGTGCTGATTGAGCTGATCAGGTGTGCTGTACATTTAACTTTTTCTGCAGAGGACGTAACTTCTTACATACAAACCGATTCATTCGTCAAACTTTGTGGGTCCACCAGGAGTCATAAAGTCTTTATTCACGGTTCAATAAAACCTCTGAGGCAGTAAAGAACATACTGTACCAGCACTGCCAAGTCGCCAAAAGTCTGGTACAGTGGAGGCAGTTGAGAATATTTCTTGCTAAGAGTTAGATGAGAAGATTGACACCACTGATATATCTATCTGTCTGTTGAATATGAAACTAAAGCCAGCAGCTAGTTAGCGTAGCTTCGAATAAAGACTGGAAGCAGGAGGAAAACAGCCAGCGTAGCTCCGTCCACAAGTAAATGCATGTGCCGATGTCTTGTGTTTAATGTGTACATTTCTAGGTGGGGCGCCTCCGGCACGAAACTGCGTATAAAAACAGTTCAGTTTTTGTCCTGATTGCAAAACAAGACAGGAATGAGAGAATGTGTTCATTAATGAGATCTAGAGCTGCAGGTTGTTACCTGTGGACGGAGCAAGGCTAGCTGTTTCCTGTCTTTATGCTAAGCTAAGCTATCCGTTCTAACTAATTCAAATGCAGCCCACAAAGCAGAGCCGACTTAATCTTGTTAGTTGATTTAATACCATCCCTGTGGTTTTTTTAAAGGTTTCTGGGCCCGGGAGGTGGGCAAGATGATTGGGTTCGAACACCCCACCATCCCGGTGCACCACCAGTACATCGTGACGGCAACGGTTCCGGAGGTGAAGGCTCTGAAGAAGGAGCTGGCCGTCATCAGGGACCTGGAGGGCTCTTACTACCTGCGTCAGGAAAGAGACGGCCTGCTGTTCGGCCCGTATGAGAAGATGGAGAAGATGGTGCTGCAGGACTCCTGGGTCAGAGACGGAGTGCCCCCAGGTCTGTCCGCCATCTGTCCGTCTGTCCTCCATTTTTTTCTATTTCTTTTAGCTAACTATCTGTGCCTCTGTGTGGCTGCTGCAGGTTTCGGTAAGGAGCTGTTTGAGTCGGACCTTGACAGGATAATGGAGCACGTTGAGATGGCCATGGAGATGGTCCCCGTGCTGAAGAAGGCTGACATCATCAACATAGTGTCTGGACCGATCACGTACACCCCTGACCTGCTGCCCATGGTCGGACCACACCAAGGAGTTCGCAACTACTGGACTGCCATTGGCTTCGGGTAAGTGTTGGGGATGGGGATTGGTTAGCAGATGAGGGGCTGATTCATAATGCTCAAAGCTTTGGACTGTTTTCAGGTATGGAGTCATCCATGCCGGCGGGATCGGTAAGTTCCTGAGTGACTGGATCAGGAATGGGGAGCCTCCTTACGACCTGATTGAATGCGACCCCAACCGCTACGGCAAATGGTCGGACGAGTCTTTCCTGTGCGCCAAAGCTCGAGAATCTTACGGCTTCAACAATGTGGGTAAGAACAAGACGATCGCGCGTTCATCGGACGAAACCTTCTCTTTTCACCGTCGCTAAACGGTAACTCGTCACTCTTGTCGGTCTCGCCAGTTGGCTACCCGAAGGAGGAGCGATTCGCCGGTCGACCAACCTGCCGAAAAAGTGGCGTTTACGAGCTGCTGAAGGACAAAGCGTCCATGGGCCTCCACGCCGGCTGGGAACAACCGCACTGGTTCTACAAACCTGGAGATGACATCGGATACAAGTAAGGCATCTAGTGAGCAGAGCTCATCTGAAATATGACTTTAATGTACGTTCTTTAAAAATCTCTAACAATGTGTTTGGCCGTGGTTACACTTATCTTTTTAATGTGACTTTGGCACTCAGCTGTGTCCACACTTCAATGCGACCTGCCTGATCGGATATATTTCGTGGTCAAAGGAACGGCTGTATAACGGCGGATAAACACATTTCATTTCCTTTTAAATTCTTCAAATGGAACAAATGTTCCTGTTGTTTGAGCTTTTGTTTCGTAACTCCTTTTTATTGTTATTGCTAACCGCTCTTGCAACCCTTTTAATTAACCATCAATCACACATTCCTGCACCGGAGACACCGCCTCACTTTTACATTTCCCTCTTATCATTGTGGAGAAAGAAGAAGAATTTAGCCACGACTCTGAGTATACAGCAATGCATAAAGAAAGACGCTCTTATGGTTTCTGCTGGAGATGCATGTTCCTCTGAATATACGTTTTGAAGACACAATGTTCGTGGCACACGGCCCAAACACACGTTCCCACGTTCGGTTTAGTGCAAGATGAACTCACCACACACATCATCTGACTCTTAAGCTGCAGCACAAGAGAACCATTTAGATATTTAGACACCACACTGTGAAAGAACAGAACAGCTGCTAACGTTCAAACAACACATGCAGATAACTGTCAATAGCTGCATTTGACACAACTGTCACCATGAGCAGGATCTCAGCTTCAGAATATGTGACATAACAATGATTTAAAAACCACACTGTTAGACATTTCTCTAGAGTCTTGCCAAACCATTTTGCCGTCTCAATAGCTGCATACGTGGCTCATATCTGTGACATGGAGGTTTATCTTTGAACAAATGTTAAAGCCAAAGTCGTAACTTTCTTTTTCTGCAATTGACGCAACATTTTATGCAGACATTGATGTTTTTAGAGGATGAATCATACTAATTTTGGTGATCCTGTGACTTTTCATCTGGAGCCACCATCATTGTAAACATGTTTAATACTTTGGTTTATGACAAAATACATGCAAATGACTTTGCTTTTTGTGCTAATTGGTTAGCACGCTATTACGCTAAACTAAGATGGTGAACATTCTACCTGCTAAACGTTGAGTATGTTATTATGCTGACATTAGCATTTAGCTCTTACAGGGATGCTAGCATGGCTGTCGACTCATGAGTTTTGTTAATATACCATAATAGTCTCAACAAGAACAAATAGAGGTTTGTATTCATTATAACGAGCGATTATAAAGAGATGTTTGTGCTGTGCTCAGGCCCAGTTTCCGACGCACCAACTGGTTCGGACCAGTTGGCAGAGAGTGCAAGCTGGTGATGGAGAAGGTGGGCGTGATCGACCTGACGCCTTTTGCCAAGTACATCGTGGAGGGGAAGGACTCTCACAAGCTGCTGGACCGCCTGTTTGCCAACACCATGCCCAAGGTAGAGCACATGCGTGCTTTATTAACACCCGTGTGAGCCTGTTTGAAGTGCACGCCGCCTCTCTCCGACTCATTATCCTCTGTGTCTGTAGGTGGGCCTGACTAATATCAGCCACATGTTGACACCCACCGGAAGAGTGTTCGCTGAGGTCACCATCACCCAGCTGGCACCAGGAGAGTTCCTGCTCATCACAGGCTCGGGGTCAGAGGGGCATGACCTCAGGTGAAAACTGTGCTTCATCTCACTCCGCTTAATCAGGCTAACAGTAGCTAGCTTGGTAGTTTCATCCTGCCTAAACAATGAGGCAAGCACAGCATAAAGGTTATAGATAATAATGGGATGTTTTCATAACAGCCATAGAGTGCAGCAGCTGGTTCTAGAAGCATTTTCCCCAATCTGTTACATTATACGGGAAAGTCCTGTGTACAGACACATTTTTTTACTAAGGGATCATGTTTTGTCAGTAATTTTGGGTCCAAATCAGGCAGCAACCTCCACGCCAATGCAGAAGCGTCTTAAAGCTGCATTCTCTCTAATGTCCACCAGGGGGCGACTCCTCTGGTTGCATAGAAGTCTATGAGAAAATGACTCTACTTCTCTCTTGATTTATTACCTCAGTAAACATTGTAAACATGAGTTTATGGTCTCAATCTCTAGTTTCAAGTCTTCTTCAATACAGCATGATGTTCATTTAGTAAATGATGGTCCATTTAGAGTCAAACAGACCATAAAGCAGGGGATGCTTTAGGGCGGGGCTACACATTGATTGACAGGTTGCTCCCAGTTTTTATCAAAGAACCAGATATTTTTTTCCACTCAGTCGCATATTATTGTTTATGGAGAAAATGAATGAAGCATTTACTTCTGCTACCAGGAACGCCTCAAATAGGACTCAAGGAATTTATTGTCATATGCTTTTAAAAATGCCCCCAGTGCACATCCATTCAATTAAAAAACATAATTAAAAAAAGTTAAATAATAGCTCCTTCCACTTTGCAACCCTATGAATTGTAGTTTTAGTACTCAAAAGCATTGAGACACGCTTTTTGAAAAAACTACACTCATGCATCTTAGCAGCAAACCAGAGCCCCACACACACACAAACACACCCACACACACACACACACACACTGCAGAGAACACCAACTACATGATGTTAGTTCTCACACCCTGGCCAGAGCTGAGCCCCAAGCTGTGCTGAAGAAAACTCTCACACAGTCTGTTTTATTAGGCAGAAACCTAAAACCTTTCAGCAGCTGTCAACACAACTCCCCTCAATTTGCTCCAATCAGAAGGCAGTGTGACATTAAAACGTTCTCTCTAACCAACGACACACGTTTCATGCTGTGTAGCGACCTCTGCTGGTGAAGACTACAGATGGAGAGTTCAGCCAGATCACATCATCCTGTGAGGCTTTTCACACAAATGGCTTTGTGACAATATGTCAAATCACACAAAAATCATTTGCACTGCTAGATGGCGCCAAATCCTACACACTGGACTTTTAAAATCATTTAAAATCATTTTTGCCCTGTCTTTAAAACTCCAACCTTTAACCCGTATTAATGCGTTTGTTCAACATGCAGAGAAGCAGGACTGATACGAAATTTGCCTGCTGAAAGTTTTCTCTGTGTTTGAACTTTCTTCAGGTGGATAGAGGACGAAGCTGCAAACGGAGGGTATGACGTGGACATCAGAAACGTAACAGAAGATATCGGCGTGTTGGGCATCGCGGGACCAAACTCCCGCAAAGTTCTTCAGAAGCTGACGGATGAGGATTTGAGCGACGCCGGGTTCAAGTTTCTCCACTGCAAGTCCATCCAGTTGGCCGGCGTTCCCGTCCGGGCCATCAGGATCTCCTACACAGGTACTGCACACTTTGTGAAGTTACTTCCTGTTTGCTTTAAGTACTTTTCTGTTTATTTTTTTAAACAAATGACTAACTATGCTTAAATAATGAGATATTAAATTAAAATTATGATGTTCAAATTCTGAAATAAATGATGATATTATGAGATGTTGACTAAAATTTGGTTTTACAAAGTTAAAATTATGAGAAACTTTGTTTTTGTGCACTTAAGTTACTGAATTATTTCATAATTCTCAATTAGTGGATCTTTTATTTTTGCATAGCTGAAAAAACAAGTCGATTAATTGATTCGATCGGCAGATAAATAATCTGCAACTGCTTCAATAATCAACTGTTCAGGTACTTGTAAACTACACAAACTAAAGACTGCTAAAGGCCGCTGCCCAGTTGACGGCCGTGCAACCGTCTTGACATACTGGTCAGTGATACTAAACGTGTGTGTGTGTGTGTGTGTGTGTGTGTTCGTGTGTGTGTTCAGGTGAGCTCGGGTGGGAGCTGTACATCGAGCAGAAGAACATGGCGACTGTGTACCAGGCCATGATGAAAGAAGGAAAAGATGAGGGCATCGACAATTTCGGCGTGTACGCCATGTCCTCCCTCAGACTGGAAAAGGGCTTCAGAGGCTGGGGAGCCGAGGTACACACACACACACACACACACACACACACACACACACACACACACACACACACACACACACACACACACACACACACACACACACACACACACACACACACACACACACACACACACACACACACACACACACACACACACACACACACACACACACACAGGAGGACAAGTAAGAGAGAGTACATCACAACTTTTCTTCTGGTTGAACAAACAAGATACAACATGTTCATCAGTGAGCTTTGAAGGTGCTGGTACGCAGATTTTGTTAACTTTAAAAGAGCTAGGCTATCTGTTTCCCTCTGTTTCCAGTCATTATGCTAAGCTAAGCTAACTGGCTGCCGGCTGTCTCTACATATTTACCGTGCAGGCATGAGAGTGATATCTAATCTTTTGATCTAACTCTTGGCAAGAAATTGTGAACTATCCTTTTTAAGGTTATGACTTTTGACATCTGTCGATCTTTACAGATGAACTGTGACACAAATCCTCTGGAGGCCGGATTGGATTATTTCATCAAATTGAACAAGGTTACCATCTATCTCATTAGTAATTGTGCATTTTTTTTAAACATACATTAACACGTTTTTACGATCTATTTCCTCTATAACCAGGAATAAATTCTGAATAACACTGTTTTCTGTGTTCGTCCAGCCCGCTGACTTCATTGGCAAAGCCGCCGTTCAGGAGATCAAAGCCAAGGGCCTGAAGAGGAAGCTCTCCTACATCAGTCTGGAAACGGACGATATCGACCCCGAAGGCAACGAGACCATCTGGCACAACGGCAAGGTCAGCAACGGCGGAAGTCGCCCAGTGAGGCAGTTTTTTTTCCCGTGGTTGTTTTGTGGTTATTTCTCACATGAGCGCGGCGTGTCTTCCCTCGTCAGGTGGTCGGCAACACGACGTCCGGAGCCTACAGCTACAGCAGCCAGCAGAGCCTGGCGTTCGCCTACCTGCCTCCGGAGCTGTGCTCGGTGGGCCAGAAGGTGATGGTGGAGCTGCTGGGGAGGAAATACCGCGCCATGGTCATCCAGGAGCCCTTAGTCCTCACCGAACCCACGCGGACCCGGCTGCAGAAGAAAGCAAAGGGAAAGTCATAAGATGTCCTCGATCAGATCCTCACACGCTAATGAAAAAAAGATTTTATTGTGATATATCAACGAGAGTCTTATATCCATGTACTGGACTGTTTGTGGCCACCTCACAACTTCTAGTTCCTGTTTTGTCTCTTCACGAGGGGGAAGTTGAAAACAGATTGCGAGTGTGATTCATGAATGTGTTTTTTGAGCAACAGGGAAATAAACATGTTTCATGTTCCTGCACCGAAATGTCTTAAAGTTCTGCGTGAGTAATTTACTTTTTTGTAATTCTCTGAATGGATGTTATTGTTTTACAAGTCAAACGTTTTGTGAAGGATGCTTGAATTCTTGAAATTTCAACTGGAAGGGTTGAAGGGAAAAAAGGAAAAAGCTGCATTTGTAATAGTCTTATGAGCATTTAGTGATAAATGTAACAAAGTATACAAACGACAATAACCAACAGAAACAGAAGTCTCGCCAACTTGTACAAAGATTGTTTTATAAATCTGTTCTTTGTTTTACGAATATGTAATTAAACTGGTTTATATTAATACCGTGATAATTAAATCAAAGCACTCAATGTCTTGTATCAGGTGTTTTTGTGTCTTAACTACTTTCCCTCTTCCTTAGTGTGCAAGTCTTTCATTTTCTAGAGTTTTGTAAGACTTTTATTTCATTATAGCTTTTATTTCAAAATGCCTTTTTGTCAAAAGCCTATTTTTCCTAATTCACCCGACTGAATACATTCAATAGTAAGACCACTTGTGCAAAGTATCCATGCTACAGTGGCCCCTGCTTGTATACTACTGTATAGTTTATCATGTTTGTATACTATATGTTGTATACAGTACATCCACTGTACAGTAATATTATGAAGTATATACTGTATAATAGAAATCAAAGAATACCATGATATATCATTTCATAAAATACATACAAGCACATAGTAATATATAGTGTTATACTGCCGAATGAGTAATGTAATCTAATCGATTAATCAACAACATTCAGCTCTAATCCAAATCAATGGGTCGTTGTTCCTCTATGGCTGTTCTAACTGACGCGACGCGTATTTATATTCACCCAAGTGGGCTTCCATACATTCACGTGATTGGCTGTTTTTTTCCAGTCATCTGATTGGCTGCTGCAGTCGAGGTACGTTTTCAACCTGCGGAACGCGGAAGTGACAGCTAGACGCGGTTGTAACTTGTTTATATCAGTGATGTATGTCTTATATCATCACAATGAAGAGACTAACCAGTTAACGAAGCCAATAAACATAACCTAACGGACGTCCTTGTTCACTTTGCGACAAACTTAGTTGGACTAATGGCGCTCATAACTGAGAAACTAACGACGGATTATTCGCTTTTCATAGCTGTGTTTCTTGTAAGTTCCTCTGTGGCTTTAGCGGCCCAGCGGCCTCACGTCGTCTTCATCCTGGCGGACGACTTTGGTTGGAACGATGTCGGTTATCACAACTCGGAGATCAGCACGCCAAACCTGGACAAGCTGTCTGCAGCAGGAGTCCGCCTGGAGAACTACTACGTCCAGCCTCTGTGTACGCCCTCCAGGAACCAGCTCATGACCGGGAGGTACCAGGTGAGATCCTGCACCCTGCTGCCTGCTGCACGGCTGTGTGTGTGTCTCTAGTGGCTGTGCACGAGGGGTCCTAGAGGATGTGGTGGTAGAAGTACACGTTAAAGTACAAGTACCACACTGCAGAAATACTCCCCTGCAAGTACAAGTCCTGCATTCAAAACCTTAGTATGAAGAGTAAAAGTACTGTCAGTGTTTTACTATTATATCTGATGTTCCTGCTGCAATAATGTGTATTTGTACTGAAGCACAGTACTTGAGTAATTGTATTTAGTTACATTCTACCACTGGGAACCGGTAAACACTGGATTTCCATTTAATGATTGATTAAATATACTTTAAATGTGAAGCGACTCATAAGGAACCCAACATTAAAGGAGCCTTCTCTGCATCACGATGACTTTGGGTTTGTATACTTTTCCGCGTTGGTGGAAAGAAGAACAAACGGACCTTATTTTGAAACTTCAGTTTGCATCACTGAAGCCGTTGGTTTCCTCTTTTTGCTATTCTTACATGTTGCTTTGTGCCATTTTCAACACGAGGCCTATTTATTTCCTAACGTGTATTTTTTTTTTTTTAACCTCCTCAGATCCACACGGGCATGCAGCATCAGATCATCTGGCCCTGTCAGCCATACTGTGTGCCTCTGGATGAGAAACTGCTGCCCCAGTGGATGAAGGAGGCGGGGTACGCCACACACATGGTGGGCAAGTGGCACCTGGGCATGTACAAGAAGGACTGCCTGCCCACGCGCCGCGGCTTCGACACGTACTTTGGTATATTTCAGTAAGAATACAGCCTTTGATGTAACTACGGAGGCAGTTTTCATCCTAATATTACACATTCATATTTGGATTAACGTGTGCTCCAGGCTACCTGTTGGGCGCCGAGGATTACTTCACTCATGTCCACTGCGCTGCCATCTCTGCTCTGAACCTCACTCGCTGTGCGTTGGACCTGCGGGAAGGAGAAGAGGTCACCATCGAGTACCAAGGAGTTTATTCCACCGAGTTGTTCAGCCAGAGGGCCTCCAGTATTATTGAAGACCACAACTCCAACAAGGTGAAATGCACACACACACATACACACACGCACACACACAGTGAAACAATGTAGAGCAGTCAATCCTGATTTCAGTCATCTAATGAACTTTGCCACCTCGAAAGAGAAGACAGCCGTAAACCAAGAGTACTTATTTCACCTCATTGTTTCTCTATAAGTCCCATTTAAATACTACTCACTGTTAGTATACACTATGTACTATATACTGATTTTCAAAGTATACTGTTTTTCGCTGTTAATAGTCAAGAAATCTGTGTACTTTGCCGTTTTGTACCATCAAGGAATGATCATTATAACTGCATCTTTGGAATCTCACAGCCCGTATTCAGATTTATAGTGAGTTTCAGCTCAATGTTTCGCTGTTCGGCCCATATTTTTACTGTGTCGCTGTCGTCGTTTACGCCCACAGCAGGCAGCTGTTTACAGTAAAGAAGCTGTAAAAAGATTCTGTTCAGCATCAAGAGACTAGATGGACAACATAGTGGAGCATTTAGCACATAATTACACAGATATACGTCCCTCTGGAGTTGGTGGAACCAGAGCTGAAAGAGACTATTGGACTTATATCATCAGATGGTCAGACACAAGACTCTAAATGAATCATAATGTTGTATTTAAACTGCTTGTTTATTAAGAAACTGTTTGCTAACACATTTATTGTGCAAAATAACTCTTTTACTCTTTATTATTTAAGTACATTTCACTGATAATACTTCTGTACTTTTCGGTAAGTGGGATTTTGAATAGAGGACTTGTAAGGGAGGATTTCTGACTGATGTATTTAACTGACGCCACCACTCTTCATTACAACTGTAAGGTGAGTCTTCAGCTGCTGTTTCTCTTCGTCTTGCAGTCGCTCTTCCTCTACGTGTCGCTGCAAGCCGTCCACGATCCCCTGCAGGTGCCCGAGCGCTACGTGGCCCCCTACAGTTTCATCAAAGACCGCAATCGCAGGCTGTATGCCGGCATGGTGTCGGCCATGGACGAGGCGGTGGGCAACATCACTCTGGCTCTGCAGCAGGCAGGACTTTGGGACAACACGATCCTGGTGTTCTCAACGGGTATGTTACCGAGACGCTGGATAAAGAACAATTTATCCTCTGTGGAAGCTCGTGGAAACGTTTTTTTTAAGATGTAAGCAAATGCTGCACCGGATCATCTTACTTCTTTAGAGTTCACTTCTGACATTTCAACGATGAAAGAACTGAAGTTTTATTTACACATAAATAGGATAATCAGGTGAACGCCTCTGGGAAGGCTAATATATTTTCCACTGCTTTTATTGTCTCTTTGTATAGCGCGCCAGAATGGAAACCAGATCAGTGAGTGCTAAGTGAAGAGCAATTACCTTTTGACGTCCGTAGACTCAAAACCACATTTTCTTTGTGCGTCAAAGCCAGTTCTCCAGGGCTGAGAGGAGTTCAGGTGACGGTTTATTGAGTTAAAGCATCAGAGGGTTTGATTGTACATTTTACTGCACATGAAACAGATATCCTTGCGTGTTTGATGTTTGCAACATTTCTCAGTCAGGATTCTCAGAGAAGCGCTCCTGTAATACACCAGATGTCCACTAGAGGGCAGTGCTTTGTTGTATTTGTCCTGTCAGGAGCTTTGTCCAGCCGGATGAGGAGATTTACAGACAGAAGGGACGCTGTCATTGGCTTCACACACACCACTCGGTACGGTTGAGTCTTGAAACGATCATTATTGACCTTTTGAGGGAGAACATACCGGTGGTATGAGGGCGTGCAGCGTCATTCTAACATGCGCCTGCTCTCTGCTTTCACACATGTGGAGCTTCTAATGAATCGCATCTGAAGTAGGTAACTCCTTTGAGGGTTATTTTTAGTTTTTTCTTTTGAAAGGGTAATTAGAAGACAGGAACAGTGCTGTGAAAGTAAAGTTCAAGGTTTTGTTTTTTTTCATGCCTGCGGTAGGTGGCCGGTTTCATTGTTCTCCTTCCACACATTCGGTTGTGGAAGGATTCAGCCGGCCATATGCCGGGCAGACGCAGAGGGGAAAAAACCTTCAAATACTTCCTGCTTCCGTCAGTTTCAATGTGATGCACCGGTGTTATGTAATAGTTTCTAAACACACAAACATCCTTAGTCTGAGTCAGGTCTGTCTATTGCTTCATTAGTCATATCTACAAGTCATGTTCCAGCTGTTACAATTGAGACACATGTGTCAGAATGGACGGGAAAGAATCAGGCCCTAACCTTGAAATTCCTTGAAACTTTGTGCCTCACCGGCCTTTACTGTAAGGAGAGAGGGAGAGAGAGAGGGAGAGGGAGAGGGAGAGGGAGAGAGAGAGAGAATCGGCCAAAGCAGCTTGAAAAGGCATTAAGGAGCAGGCGGTCTTTTCCAGAACAGTTCGGGAATCGGCAGAGACTACTTCCTGGACTCACATGACACAGGGAGCCCTGCCTGGATGCCATTGGTCAAGTGTGTTTACACTGGACGATGGCAGTCAGCCTCACTGTGTGTGTGCGTGCAGTCGTGCAGGAGTGTTCATCCTAACAGGAAGGAGACAAATGGATGTACATTGTTGTATTGTTTTAATGCTCTATGGTTGTTATTGTCGGTCGCTCCACCGCTTCGATCCAGACTGAAATATCTCAACAGCTTGTCGATTGATTACCATTAAAAAGCAATATTTCCACTCTGCTCTCTTGCTTTCTGTGTTAATTAATGCATTTAAAAGTTTGGCTGTAGGTTCTTAGTCTTGTTGAGCGTTCTGTACACGGACACCTCCCTAGATCTAAATGTATCTTTATATTCCATGATTTGATAATCCGTTATCTATTTATTGTTTTTATCTCCTCGTGTTTTGACGTTTCGTCCCCCAGATAACGGCGGTCAGACGCTGAGCGGCGGCAGCAACTGGCCTCTGCGAGGCAGGAAGTGGTCGCTGTGGGAAGGAGGGATCCGGGGAGTCGGATTCGTCGCCGGCCCGCTGCTGAAGCAACCCGGGACCGTCAGCCGCGAACTCATCCACGTCTCCGATTGGCTGCCGACTCTGGTCGGCCTGGCGGGAGGGAGCATCAACAACACCACGAAGCCGCTGGACGGATTCAACATGTGGAACACAATCAGGTGAGCGCCGAGCTTTTCACACGTCCCGGGACTCCCTGATGGGAGTGTTTCTTGGGTTGCAGGTTCAGAGTTTACAGCGTGAGCGATAGTTTGCTCTTAGCTTTTGACAGCCTGCCCTCTCTTGGTGCCTCTTATCCGATCCTTCCCTCCAGCTCCCTCTCCCTGTCTCCCTGACCCCACGTCTTCTTCTTGTAGGAGCCCCCTCGCTCCTTCAATAAGCCCTTTGTTACTCTGGCAATGGGAGCTCAAAGAGAAGGAAATTCCATCAGTCATTCTCACACAAATCTGCAGCCCTTCCATCCCTTTCTGTTTTTTCTTCACCCCTTGCCCTCTCTCCATCCCCACCAAGAAAAAGCCTGCTATTGGATAAGCTAATTAGTTTATCTGCAAATCCTTTCATGTGGCAACATACCTGAGAATTATATTTAGAGGTAATATATTCAATTATGTTTTTGGACTGTTTGCGATTCACCGCAGATGCACACAGTCCACACACAGGCCGTCACCGACTCCCGTCTGCCTGACACGTCGTATTTGTAAACTAAATGTGGACGCAGTGAGAAAGGAGGTGAAGTTTGAGGGCTGCAGCAGAGAATCGAAGGCTTAACCCCGAAAACCGCAAACTACTACTCACAGCCTCCACTTGACCCCGATTGGCTGCCGCGCGTCAGCTGACCGCCGGGTTTGCCGTGCGAGCTTGCACAGCGACGCAGGGCACAAACCTTCTGTTTGTTTTGTTGCTTTGCAATTTAATTTAGTCTTTAATTGGCTCGCCTGTTACAGAAAAACAGCAGCTCGGACGTTTTGGAATATACCAAAAAAAAAAAAAAAAAGCCCCAAATGAAGGCCCAGAACAGTAGGCCGGCAGAAGAGAGTTATTTTAGTTGTGTTATCAGACACTGTGGTCAGTGAAGGCTGTGTATTCTCTGTGGTGGAGTGCGGTCAGAGCATATGACTGCCTGGTGAACAACAGCCAGCTGGTTTAGATTTAGAGATATCCCAGTGGACTTTACAGTGCATGAGTCAGACACCGTGTGTGTGTGTGTGTGTGTGTGTGTGTGTGCGTTGCTTGTGTATTCATATGTTGTGCTTTTCTTTTTTTATCTTGCAGCAAAGGGGTTCCCTCACCCAGACTGGAGCTGCTGCACAACATTGACCCTCTGTACGTTGACATCGCTCCATGTAAGTTCACATGTTTCTCTGTTTATTAACGGGGCTTTTGTTTCAGTCTGTCTGTCCTGTGAATCAGAACACACAACGCTGAATACCTCCAGCAGGGTTTCATTTAAGGATTTGGACAAAGTTGAGGTTTCCTAACCTCCCCCTGCTGTGTGAGAGTGTATGAACAGTGTTTATGTACATCTGCTCCCCTCACAGACCCGGTGAAGAGAGATTTCTGACGTGAATTTTGAAATACGATCTTGTGAAATACAAACATTGGCTGACACGAGCTGCAGAGATCTCATCACTTTACTGCCAACGGGGCTGAGATCATTTCACCCCGTTTTGTAAATCTGGAAACTTAAGTTTGCCTCCAGTTTACTTCATACCGACGCAGCTGCATGTCTTCTCTGTGAGAAGCTTCCTGAAGCAAATGGGAACGAGGAAAATCATCCCGGTCATCATCCGTCACTTTGCTTTAAGACAAGTCTGATTTTTACAGGGATTGTATGAAAAGAGGGGGAAGTGAAGCTGTTATCTACAGTCTCTCCAAAGCCACCAGACTCGCCGCATCGATCAGTTTAGTTAGTTTGTTGCTGGTCGACGGTTGTTTATTATGAGACTTTTTGGTGTTCAAAGGGTTTAGAAATGTGGGAATATTGAACTCTGTAGTTCACATGGAAAAAGCACAGAAGTAGTTGTGTCAAGAGCAACTCTAACAGCGTATTAGAGCAGCTAAAGCCTCTTTAGTTGATCTAATATCCCTTTTGATAATCCGGTGATCGCTGGTTTCAACTCGTGCATCGATCCTTTATCAATAAATCCAGTGCAGGACGACGTCACCGTCACAGGGCTGACCATCAGAGACTCCTACAGGTTAGTTACCCAACATTTCTTTCACCGTTTCTCATGTGCCAGTGGCAACAATTGATAAAGCGTGGTGAGGTTGATGGAAACCTCATGTGACCTCTCCTCCTCCTCCTCCTCCTCCTCTCTCTGTTCTATGAATGTGTGTCCCTTCGTTTTCTACTGTTTTAATTCCCATCATGGCCCTCGAGTATCAAGAGGCTCATTGTTTGAGCCCGTATTCACAAACACACCAGACATCGTGGATCCAATTAACTCCAGTCAAAGCAGACCGAGGCCTAAGAATAGCACGGCCTGACGCACCGTCCCACTACACTCACATTATAGATCCACCTTTTTGTTTATTATGAGTGTTTGACGCTTGTGTAGAGTGGATTAAGCGTTTATGAGGGGAGTCTCACATGGTGTCTGGGTTATTATCAGTGGATGTGCTTTAATCTCAGCAGCTTTATGAAATGTAAACGCAGTGAAGGTGATATTTATACTAAGATGATTCATGAATATTAACTGTCTCTAATTAAAATGAAACATCTTCCACTTGTGTCAAAAATAAGCTTTATTTTTCTCACATTTTAGTCACGTCTTTGTGATTGCTGTCCCTCGTGAAATGGTATTTGTTTCCATCTGAGGAACCCTGATAACAAAAGGTTGGAACTGTAATCAGTGTGTGTGTGTGTGTGTGTGTGTGTGCGCAGTGTAAACTCTGTGATTGTAGGGAGGTTTCCAGGAAATAGCTCACGTGACGGCCTCTTTTCTTTGTGGCTGTCAGACACAGTGAAGTGGTCTTCGTCTAAACCGCTCAATGTGAGGTGGTCCCGGTCTGAGGCCGCTATTTCTGACTTTGTGGAGAATGCTGCACCTTTGGTTTCACGTTCAAAAACAGTAGAGGTATGGGAGGAGGGCCTTTTTGAAATGTTTCACAGATGTGCCATAATGGGCACATAATGGGTCTTCATGAGAATAGAAGCCGTTTTCAGTCATCTCTGAGAAGTACAGTTCTGTTCTTGCAGCGTGCAGTAGGTGTGGTAGAAGACTCATTACTGCTGATCAATACCGTCTGTGGCAACGTGGTTATCTGATGCAAAAGGATCTTTTAAAAAGCGACAGCCTTGGCTTACACCAGACGGGTCAATTCAACCTCTTTTTAGAGTTAAGATAAGCATGAATTGATTTATTTTGGCGGCTTGGGTGCAGCGTAACAAGCTGTAACCATAACATCGACACATTATCTCTTTATAAAGGCCGTCAGGTACATATTTACATATCCAGTCGGACATAAGACCCATATTTGCCCTCATTGTTAGCTCTGTTTTGGTCTCCACCAACTCTTTGTCCACCAGCTAGTTGCTAACTTTGTCTGTCTGCTGTTTGGCAGCGTGGAGTCGGGTTGTTCAGAGCTTGGCTGTTGACAGCACCCGTGAGACTAAAACATTATGAAGTTGTTGGGCCGTAAAAACAAAACAATGAGCTGAAAGGTGCTAAAACGCCCCGTAAAGCTCAGATAATTCCCTGTGTTTTTTCTCTTTTTACTACGCACTCTTTCATCCCATCGCTCATCTAAAAAGTAGCCAAGAACTACTGGGAAAACACCCAAATAGCCCGTTAAAATGAAAGTTTATTTACAGTCCAATCTGTATGCAGCTAAAAGCCAGCGGAGCTCAAATTGATCTCAGCGCTCACCGTCGGTCGTTACCATCTAAATCATCAACAACACTGCTGCTTTACAAGCGTCCGTGTTTTGTGTTTGGAGTCTTTATTGTCAGCCGCCTCGGTGACAACCAGCTCCTCCTGATGCATTCCAGGCTGAGATTCCTCTTTTCCTATTAACCCGGCTTCTCTTTTGAGACCCGGCTTCTCCTCGTTTCTTCTTTTGGTTTCTCCGTTTAGCTCATGAAAGAGCTTTGTCCTCTTTTTTTTTTTTTACATACTTCCTCCTTTCAAGCCGCTTTTCAAAATCCCCCCTTCTTTACGCCCGCTCTGTGTGAGAAGAGGGATCCCGACTAAATGGGTCACAGAGGGGTCCCTGAACTTCTCGCGGAGAAACCCTGGACTTGGCCCAAGCCCCTTAAATCACCCCCCAAATTTCCCCTCCACACTCCTCAGCTCTCTCAGGGTCTCTTCCCACCCTCGCCTCCCTCCTTTTTTTTTCTTGAGCCCATTTGTGGATTCTCCTGCTGTGGGTCCAGATGAGCGAGGCCGCGCTTTTGAGGCGCTCATGCAAAGAATGAATGTAGGTCGTGTTGAGGTTTGAGGCCCCTTTTTTCTCAAAGAAGCAAGTGGAAGAAGAGCTAGAAATTCAATCGATCCCACCCGCTTGCGTAACACTATTAACACCTAAATCTGGCACGATGTCAATAACCGCAGCTCGGCCCTTCTTGTGCAAAGCATGTGAGCTCTGCAAGTTGTTTACACAAATTCCGGTTTGGTTCAGGGATCGGCGTAAATGCATGTGAGAACAATTAAGACACCCGCATGGCATTTCCAGCAATGATCAGTGAGGAAATCAATGTCAGAGCTTTTATCATGTGGTTGCAAAAAAAACGCTGAGATCGGAAATGTTTTAATTCTCCAGTCATGTTGCTGTGGTCGAGTCCGCTCCATGAAAACGAGCTCCGATGGGAACGTTGGCTCTGTGCGGGTGTGGATTTGTTCTATATGCAAAGAATGTGAGCGGAGGACTTGTTTTTGACAGCGTTAGGACGCCGAAATTACTCGCAAATCTGTCTAATCAGGACCATATTGTCGGGGTCAAACACAGCATGAACCTCAGAAGCTCCCAAGGCTACTTTTTGTTTTTAAAAAAAAAGGTGTGCTCTCTTCTGGGAGACTCTTTTTTCCCGTAGGAGCAGAAATAGCTCGAGGCAGGAGGCTGCAGACATCTCTGGACACCCTCAGAACAAAGATGAATTATTTACTTTTGCCTCGTGAAACTGGTGAGATGATGCCAGTTGGTAACTGTGACCGTCGTTCCTCGTTTTCCTACCGCTTTTCAGATCTGCCCAACTGCAGTAATGGCAAATTATTCATTGTGCTTGGCTGTGATGAAAAGACTGGTGCTGAGTCGACCACATCATTTGTCAAATTCCTCCAGCCCCTAAAAGCTCCACGTGTTTAAAAGGAAATTCATACACGCAATAATTTCTCTTCTTAAAGGAAATGATTGTTTTGAAGCTATCAATTCCTGCAGTTTCACTGATTTTTAACAGCTTTCTTATTGGTGTATTTATTTTGACACCTTCACCTGATTCCCAGGTATGCACCGACGTTTGGTGCCAGTCTACCGACTCGTGTGGCTTACATAGACGTCCACAGAGGGCGTTTTGTATCCAGTGGTAGTTTAATATCGTCTTAATCAGCTGTTTCTAGTTTTCATGCATATTTTTAAAGATGGATGACTTCCCTGATTAGCTCTGTCCTCCGCTCTCTGCAGGTCCTGGCACCGGGCGTCCGGTAACTTTGGCTCAGGCGGTCAGCGGAGGCTCCTGGGCCGACTCTGGCTTCAATGTGTCCATTCACGCGGCCATTCGATCCTCCAACTGGAAGCTGCTGACTGGCTACCCGGGTCAGTATCTTCTGTCACGCTTAATGCCGTGTTTAGTCTGCGGTGGGAGGCGGAAAATCAAACACACTTGTGCACGGAAGCACATTTACTTCTTATCTCTTGCTAATCAGTGGAGGAGGAAGTATCCGGATAGTTTAAGTAAAAGTACCAAATCAAAATGTACTTAAAGTTACTGGGAGGAACTTTTAACTGGTGATGAAGCAGTCTCAGTTTAATACTGACCCTCTATGTGACCTACATCAGTAAAGACACCATCAGAGAGAAGATGGTCTGTTTCTATAGAGTTATTCTTAAAGCTCGTCATCGGTGCCACCGGGTCGGATTCTGGTGAAATCGGACGGATCGTGCAGGTTCACCAGAAACTCCTTCAACTGCGTCGTCCTTCACCACGCTGCTGGTAGACCCAGGACGTGTTGCTGGACCTGCTGGAGGAAAGGGAGGCGCGGGAGAACCAGAACCAGGACTGAGAGGGGCAGACCTGTCGGACCCTGCTGCAGTAGAATGAGAGGTTTTCTAAAAGGGAGTCTGGTGCTCAGAAACACGACCACGTTAGTCCACAGGGGCCGCCAACATCAACACAACATGAAAGTTCCTCGTAGTAACATTAAGGTATCCAAAACAAAAGGCCCATATGACAGCTGGCGCAGGTGGAGCTAGTTTGACCTACTTTATACTTCATGTACTTTATATACAGGTAGTATAGTTCAGTGGTTCCCAACAAAGCGTCACAGGATGAATCTAAAGAGTTTGTGAGATGATCTTCTGTAAAGGGAAACAAGAATGTGTGGAGCCACTGATTGAATATTTAACAATACATTTTCTTATATCAGCTTATTTGTCTTTTTAATGTAAAACTACAGCCGTCAGATAAATGCCGTGCAGTAAAACGTACATTTCCCTCCGTAATGTAGTGCATTCAACTAAATAAACTCAAGGACACTACTTGCGTAAGATGTACTTAGTTACTTTTCCACCACAGCTGCTGATGTCGTCATCTTATTGCCTCCAGGTTGTGACGTTTGGTTCCCGCGGCCCGGCCACAACGGCTCGGAGTCCGGCCCGTCCCGGGCGGATCCGCTGAAGTCCGTGATGCTGTTTGACGTAGAAAAAGATCCAGAGGAGAGGAACGACTTATCCGCTACCTTCCCGTTAATCGTGGACTATCTCCTCAGGAGGCTCCAACAACACCAGAAAAGCGCTTTGCCGATAAACTTCCCCGACCAGGACCCCAGATGTGACCCGGGCCCCACGGGGGCCTGGGGACCCTGGGCTTAAACGGCTGTGAGGTGACGATGAAGAAGGTGTGGTCGCACTTTGTTTACTCTGAACTACAGCAGCAGGAATCTCTTCTGTGGAGAAGAAGAGGGACATTTTATACTCTGTGATGATTCTTTATCCTTCCAGCAACCAGCGGAGCGCCTCAGTCATTCACTGACTGACGGACGCTCTCGTTATTATTGATGTGCTCTGAGGTGCTTACGGCGGTTTAGTTGGAGCGATTGCGTAAACGCTTGTCAGCTACACATGTTGCTGATCTGTAAAGACGATACCTCCCTGCTGTTCCAGGTATTTGCACTTCATTTATCTACTGTTGAGAAGCCACAGGCTCCTTTTGTATGTGTCAGAGATATTTCACCAACCAGGCTATGTGGCGTCTTTTTGGAGCTTTTTTTTTAGGATCGAACAGGAGAGAGCAAAGCTACATATAATGTGAAGGAGTCTCTTGAAGTGGCAAACTCACAGAGACTTACCGTCGGACTCCCCTCAGCTCTGCAGAGTGTTTTAGCATCTTTTAGCTCATTGTTTTGGTTCAGTCTCAAAGCTCTCAACTGCAGATTTCAGCAGCAGGAACCTTTTTTTAAGCAGAGCTATATTCTACGTCCCCGACACCAAATATCAGACGACCAAAGTTACTAACTAGTGGAGCGTTTAGACGCACAAGAGCCAGACATTTCCCTCAGCAGTGGTTTGTATCTTCAAAGATATAAATGTTTTTTTATTTTTTTTACAGACTGTTAAACCTAACTCTGCTATTCTTTTTCGCTAGAAGGAAGACAACTTAAGTTGCTGCGCAGTTTGTGAAAATATAAAATTTGGACATCATTACATCACGAAAATACCTTTTTTTAAAATATGTAACCAGCTGCCGGACAACATTTATTTTCTTAGGGAGTAATGTTCAAGATAAAAAGAGCTGAAACAAAACTTGCTTCTTATCTGCTGGATGTGTAAATAAGCAACTAACATGATCTTTATAAGTTGATAATCTGTCAATGTTTTGTTGACCTTGTTGCGTTGCCTCTAAAGATATTATTGCTGGTTTAAAACATGTTGCTTTAAATTAACTGCGCTCTACTTTCTTTGTTTTTTACTAATTGTACACACTATTCCTAAGTGCCTACTTGTCAAAGATCAAGATGTGTTACCCAATTTATGTGTTTTGTTCTGAAAACTAAATAATAAAGAGGAGAAAATGTTTGTAAAACAGACTGAAATTGTGATTCTGTTACGATTTAAGTCATTTCTTTAGGTTACTTGTTTCCCTCCAGTTGTTAACGCGTTGGTGCTAAATGGGTTCGCAGTGTATTTCTAGTTTAGAGGTTGAAAATGTGAGGAATTTCTTGTGCTCTCGTGTTATGTCTTCAGCTCTAACGTCATTCATGGATGTCCAGCGCTCAAGGTTTAGATACAGTCATGGTGACACGTCTTCAGGGTTGCTGTAGATAAAGAAGTTGTCCCCGCATCGTGGAAGACAAACATACTAAAGAATGAAAATCAGACGGGATAATTTGCATATTTGTAATTTAAGCGGGATAAACTAATTTCCTTAATACACCCTCCCTCTTTGACCTTTATCCTCCTGGTGATGGACCCCCTACGGGCAGCAGACTACCACAGGAAACGCTCCCTGCAGAGAGTGGGCGGCCGTGTCCTGATGTGGGCTGTGACCTTTGACCCGTCATGAGAATTGATTGGCAGCCGAGCGAGGCCAACAACAATGCTGCTTACTGTGGAGAACAGTAGAGCCGCACAGAGTCAGATGTCACTGACTCTTGTTTCCTTTTATAAACGGGTTTTTCTTTTTCACTATTGTGAGCCACGGTTGTTGATTTTATTGTTGAAGTTTGGTTTCTACAGTGTGATATGAAATAATAGGCCTGAACTGAGCTAGATATGAGTCTACCAGTGTAGGAAAGGTTTTGGAAAATTGCTTTCTTGCCGAGAGTTTGATGAGAAGTCTGACACCGCTCTCTTGTCTGTGTGCTGAATATAAACACAGTTAGCTTAGCTTAGCATAAAGACTGGAAACAGGGGGAAACAGCTAGCCTGGCTGAGAAATAGTCTGACACATAACCTTGTAAAAAAAAAACATGACTTTTCATTTATACACATCATTTTTTGATATATAACATGCTGGTAGGCCTTTACCTTTATACAGAGCCAGGCTAGCTGTTTCCCCCTGTTCCCACTCTTTATGCTAAGCTAAGCTAATTTAGCTTCATACTCAACGGACAGATATAAGTGTGGTATTTATCCTCTTATCTAAATCTCATGAAGCATCGAGTGGTTTCACATTTCAATCTCAACTTCCAAGCTTTTTTCCAGAGCTTTCCACCGTATCACATGGTCTTCATCACTGGATGGAGTGTTCGCTCAATTGTCTCGGAGATATTGTCCATAAAAACTTTGCTCATCCTTAGAATCTGTGAGTCCTGTGATGAAGACTGTGTGATGCTGTTGAAAGCTCCAGAAGAAAGCTTGTAAGTGGACCTTGAGTTATGATTTGTTTGTGTCAAGGTGTCAAACTAGACCCAGATGGAACTGTGATGCTTAATTAATGAGCGTCTTTTGAGATTTTGGGTCGTATTCCTCTGAATTATTTATTCAGTAACAGTCTACTCCATATGGCCGCCCAAGGCTACTGTGTGATGCCACTAATGTGCTTACATTTTTAAAAAACTCCTTTTTATTATCTTGCTTTTCAAGAATCAGTGGTTTCTAATTTTGTGTAAGTGTTTCAACCAAAGTGTATACGTGCCTTTAAAAAAGAGCCCCACCATTTTCTACCAAAGTGGAATTTAAACTGGGATTTTGGTAATGGGGGACTACCAGAATACCACAGGATGATTCTGAGAAAGCACTTCTCTTACATTGCTGAGGCTACAAATTTGTCACTCGCTTGTTCTGTTAGTTTACTCTACAATCAAAACTCTGCTTCTTAAGATGACGGGATGGCTCATTTAATTAGACGTTGCTACCCGCTCTGCCGTTCATCCAAAGAAACCTGAGGCCTGCGAGTTTCACTTTGCAGACCACTTTTGCACTTCTCCTGCCCTGGTTTGTGGTGAACTACCCCTCCTGACAAGCTCTTCCATCTTGTCATTATGAGTGTCACAGCTCGTCTCCTCCTCGTGCTTTATTTTTTTTTCTTTTCCAAAGTGGTTTTGGTGTGTCTTTCACACTTAATCCTGCACTTTGACTCGGCCCTGTGAAGTCTGCCTCGCCGAGTGACAAACGCACTCTGATTTGCCTCTGCTGAATCAACACGTGGGATTCGCCGGCTCTGACGTCGCCCCCCCCCGCCCGACTCTTTTACGTTTTGTTTTTTCAGCTGTGACAAAGCTATGTGTGCCACCAGTGTGATGGCCCTGAAAGATATGACAGCGTAAAAAGATATGATAGCAGATGTTGTGACGGTGAGCACATGTGGGACACATGCGTTTTTAAAAAAAGAAAACGGCTGCCACCCTCGATTTCCCCTTTTGGTGTGTCCACAAGGAGACACCGAAGTGAGGTGCGACTGGAATTCCAAACAAGATTGTGTCTGTCTGTGCTGCCTGTGAAAACAGATTAAAATCATACTGACCACTGCAGGCAGGAATGTGTTGAACCTTGAGCCTCGAAGGGGGGGAAATCCAACAGCTCATCACACCTAACAAAGAAGAAAAGCTCCTCGTAGTGTTGGAAGACCACCACAGATAAAAGATCACAGTCAAGGAGGCGTTATTAGACTGGAACCCTTAAATTGTTATGTTGTTTTCAAGTTTGTGTCAGTAGCAGAAGGTGCAACTTATCGCTCTTGTTCCTAAAGCATGTAATCACTTTTAAGAGTAATTACAGACAGAAGAGCTTTAGAAGATTCAAGGTCAATGCCTCCTTGGTTAATAGGATGATTAAAGGTCTTTAGCAGAGCATGGGCTCAGTATACTTCATCTTATTCTCAAACAAGGACTGGAAACATCTTCAGTAACACTTTAGATTAAATCCATTCAATTACAGGGTTAACATTTTGTGCTATACCAATGAAATACTTAAAGAAGCACATGGAATATGTGCGTAACAAAGTTTAAATTCCTTTTCCAGTAAATATTTCATATTTACAAGGTAAAAAAAGGGGAAATAGGTCTGATATTTATGTCCTTTCACAATAGCCATGCCGTGAATACTTGTGGCACTTTCACTCAGCAACCAAAAAAAGATGCTAACACATTTAGCGTGTTAGCACTGAACAACAGCTGATGGGGATTTTATTAGCTTTGCAGGTATTTGGTCATAAACTAAAATATTGAACAAATTAAAAAAAGTCACAAAAATAACAAACTGATTGCAATTCTACCTGACATGGCGCTAGTCAGTGAAATGTCAGTGGATCACCATAGTCAGTAGGATTCATCCTCTGGGGACCATGAATGTCTGTACATTTTGTCACAGTCCATCCAGTGGTTGTTGAGAGATTTCACAGAATAAGCGGTAACTTTGACCTGCTGGTGGCGCTACAGGAAAAGTGAGACGATCACCAAATTCACTAGGGTTCATCCTCTGGACACCATGAACATCCATACCAAATTTCAGTTATGTTGTATGATAATGTATTTGGCTCATGAGTTGTTAGTAGTAGGCTTAGTTGAGATGTATAATGTACCCCATATTAATAAAAATAAAAACATTTTACAATCTAATTTCCGATATCCCGTATATCAGTATATCATGGTTTTAAAATGAATTATACAATAACATATTTCATTCCAAAATTAACTCTTGTTAGCCAGTAACAATATTACTGTACTGTGTTATTATGAAGTAATAAGTACTTATTATAAATAATATTTACAGTGTACATTTATTTAAATGTAACCCTTTCATTCCCTATCCTCTCGTCGTCTTCCCTTCTACTTACAGTACGTATATTTGTTTTGTCATAAGTACCCATAAGTATTTAATTGATGTTCCATACAAAGTAAATAAGTACACTGTTCTTCCCAATCAAGTCAAGTTTTACTGTCACTTATACAAACATACACAGCAAAGTGAAATTCTTAGATGCCTATCTCCAGATAAATAAAAAAGGAAATAAATCGAGCAAATAAAAAAGGAAATTAACAAACATTAAATAAGATCAAATGTAGAATATTAATATAGATCAAAATAAAGAGAGACAAGGACATTATACACACAATATAACAATGTAATCTATGTTCTCATTGTTTATTTGGTGCAAAATCTAAACAGGAAAAAAATCATTTCATGCAGGAATTTAAATCAGTTAGCGTTTGAATCCATTCAGATCTCAGATTTGGAAGCTAACATTGTAGCTCAAACTACACAATATATGATGTATAATAGGAGTATTTCTATTGTACTCTATTGTGCTTTCATTCTGACTGTCAGGGTTAACAACGCTCCCAGGAACTGGATGGATAACATCAGGGCTGTTATTATTGACAATAACTGCTGTTTGACCAGAAACACCCGAACCACGTCATGAGACTGCTCTTGTGTGTTTTCACTGTATTCAAGTCTCATTTGACCGGCCTGAGATCCTGGCTCCAGTTGTTCTCCTCCTAGTCTCAACAGTCTCAGAATAGTCCATTCACACTTTAATTACTGTCGTGCAAAGCTTGAATGTACAAAAGTTGTTGTTTTGCACCGTTCCTGCACACCCTCACACTGAATTTGGAGAGAATAAAAGACTGGGAATGGGAGATGCATGCATTTTTGTAGACACATGCATCTGGAAATAATGCTAAGTATGGCTTTTAGCTGTGCAGCGTATAGACAGACATGTTGGACGTTCAGAATGTGAGCCATCTGCAGTGACTGGTGTGAGATGTGAGTCTTTAGCTCAGCTGTTAGCCTCCCAGTAAAGGTTAAGACTAAGATTTAGAGAGAATGTGACATGGAGACAACCCAAATGTGCATGTAATACTGTGTGAGTAGCTTGTCTATAGGGTGAGTGGTAATCAGAGATGCTAAGACAACAACTGCTGTAAGACTAAACATTTAGAAGGGAAATTAAGAACGTTATTGTCGTAGAAGAATATCTTAATCTGCTGATTACTTTTGTGATTAATTGATTTATCATTTAATTTAAAAAATCTTAATTGTAATCTCCTAAAGTCCAAGGTGATGTCTTCATTAACCCAAATATATTAAGTTTCTTATCATAGAAGAGAATGAAGAAAGGCAGTAAATCCTCATAGCTGAGAAGCTGACGACAGAGAAGGTTTTACATTCTTGGTGGAAAAATAACTGAGCCCAACCTTGATGTTTGTCCTAAACTAAACTACATGGTTTTTGTTGCTTGAACCTAACTTTTGCTTTGTTACCTAAACCTAACTTAACGTAGTTATATAAAACCCAACAATGATTATTTTCCCTAAAATCAACTAAGTGGCTTTGTTGCCTAAACCTAACTTTTGTTTTGTTGTCTTAACCTAACTTTACGTAGTTTTTTTTAGCCCAACCATGATGTTTTTCCTAAACTTAACTACATGGTTTTGTTGCCTAAACCTAACTTTTATTCGTTATTTTAAACCCAACCATGATGTTTTCCCTAAACTCTACAAAGTGGTTTTGTTGCCTAAACTTAACTTTTATTTGTAACGTAATGTTATCACGAAAGAACAGACAATTCGTGTCCCTGTACACAAAAACAATATTCAATTTTGGAGATTTTTTTGCACTTTTTAAATCATGCGGTTGGTGAACTAAGGCTGGGGTGAACTTTCACTTTAATATCATATTCCATTTCTGCCAATAGATGTCCCTAACGAACACGCACTGTTCCTTTAATTCATTGGGTTTTATTCAGCTTTTGAATTTCTTTATTTAATCTGAAAAGAAACACACATTTCACAGCCTCCAACCACACAGCAGTGGTCTTTCACATAGTATTTCACATGAAGTGACATTCATTAAATAATGTATCCTCGTTGAGTGTGAGCGGCAGTGATTGGTGCACGGGGGCAGTCACTCCCATCCCAACGGTAGTCTGTCTGGAGCAGAAGAGGAGGACGGAACCATTCATTCTTCTGTGGTTCCCGGAGAAAACGTGGAAGATGAAGAGGAGACACTGAAGGGGAAAAGAGTCCGGATCAAACCCGACAACCTAAACTCCACAGAGAAGACGCAAAAAACATCCTTCAGAGGCGTCGCTTCAACTACAAATCCCCCCAAAAAACGCACCGCCAGCAGTTACACGTAAGTAGAAAAACGCTCTTTAAAAAGTACTTTTCTACAACAGCGGTACTCGTGCATGAAACGAGTATAAGTTGAAGTATCTCAGCCGCGCGTATTGTGACTTTCACCAAAGTGTTTCCACGTTTTTAAGCAAGTTTTTGGCATTTTGCTCGCGGAGCTCCGTTAAAGGGGAAACTCGTGGCAGGAAAGCCGAGCAGACTGATGCTCTGCCAGGCAAGGCTGCAGCACAGTATGACCCCTCCTGGTAGTATGTGATCCGAGTATGACAGTTTTATCACATTTAATTCGTTTATTATTACGGTTTTTATTCATATACGTCTTTAATAGAACTGATCATGCAAACTGTGTCACAAAATGGATTAATATTAGAGCGGAAATGGGTTTTTAATTTGGACTCAGGCTTAAAAAAATCCCCAATTAACCAATTTACTATAATGTTAGCATCACATTTTCACATTTGGGAAGCTTAAACAAAACAACGTCTGTTGTCAAACTAGTTGTAGATTAATTTCTTATCAGTTAATTAGCTAATCTTCTCAGCTCTGATGTAATTAATGATTAATTGCAGCTGCTGTGTGCACAATTCAACATGAAAACCTATTTCCTTTCCTTTATTCAGCTGATTTGTTCCACCATGTGCATTGTTGCAGAATAAAAGGTTTATTAAGGGTGGAATGACACATATATGAAACATTAATACTCTTGTTTAGTCAATAAATGGTAAGAAATGTCCATTATGATGCCTCCAAAGCTCAAGATAATGTTTCCAAAAGTCTTATTTTGTCCGACCGACAGTCCGAAAGCCGGATACGTTTAGTTTACAATCAAATGAGACAAAGGAAAACAACAAATCCTCACAAATGAGAAGCTGGAATTAGGCATTGTTTTGTATTTCCTCTTGTGAAATGACTAAAATGAATCACCTAATTCTCTCGGCGCTACACACACAACCACGTTTAATGTTCCATGGGAGCCCCATCAAAAGCATCACTGACCCCCAAACACCTGATCCTGGCCCTGTTCTACGTATCGGAGGTCCTACGGTTCAAGAGACAGAGTCTGTCAGTGGTCTCGACAAAGTGTGACACAGATTCTCGTCTTTTGTTTTGTGTGTTTTGTTTCAACAGTGAACCTGAGAACAGGTCCCACCTGTGAACCAGTGTTGATGTGGGAAAGAGAAAGGGCTCCTGAGGGCAAAGACCTTTTTATGTTTAAGTCTTTGGACCATAACGTAACCAAAGTCAGGAACACATGTTATACATTTTGCATAAAGAAAGCCCTACTTTGCTTTTCTCCAACGAGCAGTGATTTTTTATTTTTTATTTTCCACGTGTGATGCTCTTTATTGCAATGCTTTAACAGACACAGTGTTCATGAGGCGTGTAGTGTTTTTGTTCCAAACCCCAGTCACCGATTCGTTGTGGTAGGAAAGATCAGAGCCTCGTGAACTGTCTTTTTTCCACGTGGAACGTCTCGGCTACTAGATTTAACACTTCAGCTGTTGTAGTTTTTGTGCTAAAGGATTGTTGTTCAAATGTATTGTTTGTCGCTTTATTACCAGCTGCATTAGTTACATCATTGTAGCCGCTGTGTGGTCTCGGTTGTGTGACTCTCATGTTCTGTAATTAGCTTGAGCCGTTTCTTTGTAATTTTGAAGGCACGCAAATGAGCTTCAGATGTTTAATGACGCTTAGGTCATCTCCAGAATGAGTGACTCGCATTAAAGATGGCGGTTTTTGTCGGGAGTCCACTTTCAGGGATTGTCAGTGGTTTGGGATTATGTGCCAGTTGCACGTGGTCCCTCAGGGCTCCGTGTTCGGCCCATTAAAATAAGCTTCATTCATTACGACCCTTCGTTTGGGCCACAAGAAAAAAGCAAAAAATACATTTCTCTCTCTCTCTCTGTCTTGGCAGCGTGGCGGCGCAGATGCTTTTGGAGAAGTTCTTTTAATGTTTTATTTTACTCTCCTTTCCTAAACAGAATGGTCAACCTTCAAAGCACGGAAATAAAATATGACCAGACTCATTTTTTGCCCGCTGCAGATGATCCAGTTGGTGATACTTTTCATAAACAAAAAAAAAAAAGAAAAGTTGAACTAGCATGCCATTCATAGAGACCACATCATCTGTGTTTCGTGCTTTTCTTTGGGCTTTGATGGCAGAGCTTTTTGTCATTAATCCAGGATGCTGGCTGCAGTTTATGGGAGAGGGGTCAGTATGTGTCTCCTAGTTGGACGATTTGGAGCCTAAATAAACGCTTTCATGCGTCTGTGAGCGTTACATTGTTTCCCCGCCCCCCGCTGATGGAAATCAGACCTGGGCACTATCAGTGTGAGCTTGAAACCAAAGCCAGCACCGTGATGTCACCGTGACCAGAGTGTGAAATCCACTAATCGAACGGCTGCTCACCGTGTCAAGAGGTCAAACCAGACGACTCCGGCCGGCCGGGACGAAACATCTGGATTACAGTTTGTCACAGCAGAGCGCTGCTGTGGATCAATCCTGATAACAAGGCTGCGTTTATATGCGTCATATTTCCTCAGACTACTGTTTCACTACTTGTGAGTTAGAATATTCACTTTCCCAGCTGTTTTTGACAATCAGCACTTTCTTTTGGCGTGATTATTTTAACCACAGTATTCTTTTGTTTCTCAACGAGTGCGGTCAATAAAACTTTATACAGGAGCATCCAGGAAGTGCTCTAATGAAAGCAACACATCGCAGAGGGTTTGAAATACGCGTCTTGTTGCCTTAAAGATTGTTTATTTGCTCGTAAAATTGACGTAATGCGAGGAAGACAGTCTTAAACATTATGACAAATCCTAACTGGGTCACATTACGTTAGTAGGTTTTCCGTTCCAAGCTTCTGAAAGGAGTCATTCTGAATTGAAAGCAGCCGTGTGTCAGAGTTTCTTTTCTTATTCTTTCTATTATAAAGCAGCGTCAGAAATCATCTGTTTCACCGGTACTGGAAAAGCCTGTGTCACAGTCTGCATATACAGAGGAGGAGAACAAAGGCGGCCGAGAGGCTTTGTTCTCCTCTGTTGTCTGTCTGAGGGCTGTCACTTCAAAAAAAATCTGTTTTTTACTAATTCAAACATCTTTTTCTTGAATTGATTTGATCGTAATCCGGCTATAAACTAAACTGCGTTGGGAGCCGGAAAGTTCGTATTGTGCTGATAGTTGTAGTATAACATTGAATCTTATATGAAAGACTAGCGTACATTCTGTTTAGTATTTAACATGTGTTTACTGTATGTTTTCAAAAACACATGCATAGTACGATGTTACGGTTTATTTAATGTACATCTCTTCTACACGGCTGGTTTATCTACTCAAGATAACATGAGGTGATGCGATACCTGGGTTTTGGTTATTCGGCGGTTTGTCATTTTAAAAAACTACCAGAAGAAGAAGAAAAAAAAAAGCTAGTGAGTCATGATGTCGTGTTTTTGGTAACTTTATTATTAATAAGCCCTCGTCCGGCTCTCCTATTCATTCGGGTGCAGAGATTTACTGTTGTTTTACAACCAGTCCAGAGCTCAAACTACGTCACGTCCACATGAAATGTGACTGCAGCGTTTACGTGATGACCTCGCTCATGTGGCCCCCCCCTGTTCTGAAACAACTGATATAACTCTCCCAGCCCCCCCCCACACACACGCCTACATGCTACACTGTGGGGCAGTCATGCACACTGATTAGATTGGGCAGTGCTGGAGCTAATCACCCCTTCTCTCCCCGTCTCCCTCCCCGTCCTCTGGGCCCCCCTGTGGCTCCCAGAGATGAGCTCCTCTCCCGGGGGTACATCTACCTCCAGCGGCTCGCCGGCCTGCTGTTTACTGGGAAAACCAGCAGGGTGGGGTCCTCACAATAACAAAAGCCCTCACCCTACACTTGTCCCCTCCATCTATTGAAGGTAGGCTGGCGTGGAACATAGCCTCCCCTATAGACAAGAGAGAGACGTCCAAAGAATGACTTGTGGAGGGCAGATAGGGGGGGGGGACGGGGGGGGGGGGGCGGGACCCTCCTGTCGGGTGAAATGAGGAGAAGGAATCTGCTGTGGGTTTTTTGCTCCTTTGTGGCGGAGCTGGGGGGTCAGTCTCAGGGGAGTGCACGGCAGACGGACGGTGGGGTTTTGCAGCTGCACGGCCTCCAGCACTTTATCTGGTCCCAGAGCAACTGCAGGCTCATTAAACTCTGCCGGTTGTGTTCAGTTCACTTCGGTTTAAAGTCTCTCAGTCAGCGTTTGCATCTCCCTGTGTTTTTTTTCCTCCCCGCCATGTTTTCCTGTCTTAAGCTAACGTTGTACCAGACGCGTTTGAATATTGATTAAGCTGGAACCGGAGCACACTCGGGGACCTCGGCCTCACAGCTGTATGCTAATCACGAAAAAAGGTTACGACCCACCATAATAGCCCGTCTGTGTGTGGTGTGCGATAAGGCGGTGTCGAATGTTCACTTTGGCTTAGGTCATGGAAAAGGCTTTAAGCTGCATCAACCAGATCACTCTAGATTGCACATTGTGTTTGTGACAACAGCTGAAATTTAGAATTTGCTTTCATGTTCCAGTTGGTTCCCAGTTTATATTAGAGAAAGAAAACAATGACAACAAAGAGATGGAGTCTATTCATGTATTACCTACTCACACAACGGTTGCAGCTTATTATTGTTTTTTCTTTTTGGTGAAACTAATATTCTTATTTGTTAAATCTGTACAAAATGTAAAAAACAACAACTTTTACACGAAGGTTTTTGCCTCATATTTAGTGCACAGACAGAAGCAAATAAGCAGTTTCCCCCCAAATTATTAAACTATTCCTTTTATTTGAAAGTCAGAAGTTAGTGGAAGTGTGTTAGATCAGATTTGTGAGTTTTATACGAAGTGTATTTGTCTATATTTCTAACTTCTAGTGTCTTCTAGCTTAAAATCAGTCAGCTGACCGACTCCATCGTCATTCGGGGGTAAATTTCGATCAAGTTATCGTAGTTTCATTTTGAGTCTAGCTCCCAAAAAAGTCCCTTTGTCATCCAGAGTTGTTTCACTTTCACTCACTTTTTACTGTAAATTCTCAGCACAGCGGTCTGATTCCTTCGTGTTTTGGTTTCACCAGCTCCAAGGAAACCGTATTTTGGTGTGCAGTCACCGCTCGCTCACCACCGATGCCCTACTTCTACCATTACGCTCCTTCTGTCTTTCCTCTGCATCCTGCATTGGCCTGCATTCGTTTTTTAATAGCGGTGACTCATACTGAATATAAAGCAGGTCACTGGTTTGACCTAATGCTGCTCACATTACTAACTGTATTCACAGTAGTCGACCGTTAATAACCGTTTCTGTGCCTGTCAGGCTTTCCCTTCTGCTACAGTGTGCAGCTTACAACGATAATGTTGATTCAGCTAATGGGCTTTATTTCACCTGTAACCCTACACACAAATATCGGTTAGTCAGTTAATGAAATGCTCCTCAGCCTCGGAAGTAAAGCAGTCTTTTAGCTCGTTAGCCGGACATGCTAACGTTTGTACCTTAAGTTCAAGGTTTTGTTGTCGTTGTACAGGATTGCACAATGACATCAAAGCTACTCACACACAAAATGCATAAACAGATATTTGAATTACAATAGATCATAAACAACTGAATAGAAATAAAATCTCATTTCATACCTCGATAACTACGTTTTCTTGTAGTTCAATAAATAAATAGTCTATATGAAATGACTCCTGTGTGAATTAAATACTTGACAAATGAAAATTGGGATAGAAGATTATAGATTATATAGTTTGTGGAGGAAGTTGAATGTTTGTTGTGAAACCTTTTGGGTTGAATTCTGTGTAAAACCTCAGGAATCTTCCCTCCGTGTCACAGAGCAGAGGTCGGCCCAGCGGTCTCTGCAGCTGTGAATTGATTTGTAGTTCGCTGCTCTTCTCCAGGTGAGAGTGACCCCTTCACTTTAAAGGGATAATGTTACAGCACCTGTGAGAACCACACAGTCACGGGGGGGAACCATGAACCTGTTTTCACCGGTAAATCAAGAAAGACACACTCAGGTTTGATTCTCCATCACACGAAACACCCCCAAAGCTCCGAGCTGATACGAGCAGGCGTAATAGGATCTAACCGGTATTTGCCAGGCTGGTTCTCACCGCCGCCGGCTCGTCCACAGATGCATCCTGTTCAATCTCAGGTAGGATCGGCACCGACGTGGCTCCGGTTAAACAAACACAGTTTTAGGTTCAGCTCGGAGTCAATTCCCTCTTATGAACTCATAAACCCCCTCCGCTGTCTGAACTAAACTTATTGTCAACAGAAGCAGCAATAGTTCACTGCAGTCGTGACGCTTCTGCAAACAAAAAAGTGAGTCTGCGTGGTTGACCTTTTTTAGCTTTGACTCGTCCAAAGCCTTCTGGACACGAATACTTGCAGAGAATGAGGCATTTCTTTTGTTTGCTGTTGTCTTTGCAGCTAAGTGGTATTTGCACATCTGAAGACGGCGGGGATCAGGCCCGGCGCTCGCAGCGTGGAGAAGGGAGAGTAAACAAGAAAAAGTGACTCACAGAGAGCAGTAATGACAGAGTGAGGAGACAGAGAGTCGACAGGAGACAGAGAGAGAAAGAGAAGGTAAAGCTTTTTTTTGTTTCACAATTAACTGGAGCGGCTCTGGGTCAGACATCCGTGATCCGTCTCCCAGGGGCAGGAGTCTGGAGCTGCCTTTGTGACCTCTCGTTCTCCCCCTCCTCCTCCTCCTCCTTCTTCTTCCCTTTCTCTCCCCCCCCTTCATCAGCAGCGTGACTTCCCTTTGACAGCCCCGCTGCCCCAGAGATCACTCACTCTGAGGGGAACCACTTTTTACAGCTGCCTCTGACCTCCATCCGTTATTCTGTCCATCTGTCCGGAGTTTACTTCCACGCTGATGTGCTTTTTTGAAATCATTTATTTTTCCACCGATTCGCCCTCGTTTCCACACTAAGCCTCCACTTTTGATGACTGAAGAGAGTGTTTGGTAAACGGTCTTTAAAGTGCATTTGTTTTAAAATACCTGGTCTGTTGTACATTTAACTCACACGACTGATCAGCTGTTTATGCTGTCGCCGTCTTCTCTGATATTCCCGTAACGTGTCATGAAACATGGCCAATAGAAGCCGCCATGAAACAATCGTAACTTGCACGACTGAAACAAATTGCGAAGCCCATCTCTCCACATTCCTCTCGCAGACGAAGAGGAGGAGACTTGTGTTGTTTTCCCAGCGAGTGGACACCTAAACAGCCCTTTTTAAGTGTCGACGTGGCCCAGCTCAGGCCGCTTAATGGCAGGCATGCACTCGCCAGATAATGTAAACACTTATCCTCTTTTCAGGATGGTTAGGCACATTAACGCAGCCGTTATGCCCCCCCCCCCGTTTGCTGCAGGGGCCGTTAGATTCCTGGGGGCCAATAGCCTGTGACACTGAGCGGGAACTTTATCACCGCCGGGTTCAAAGGTTCAGAGGCTAGACAGGAAAGATGATGCCTCTGAAAGACAATTACAGACATGATAACACAATTTGGCGAGTCTGCAGCACACATACAGTCCTGGGAGGAGTGTGTGTGTGTGTGTGTGTGTGTGTGTGTGTGTGTGTGTGTGAAACCCCTTCACCCATTACGTCTGTCATCATGTCTGGTAGGAACTTGGCTCTTATCCAACCCTGAGACATGACCCTCCTATCCACATTAAAGAGCACTTAATACACCTGTCTGTTATCATACGGAGAGTCGGCAAAGATGAAGTCACCACATCTGAACAAAGAAAAACGAGATAAAAAAAAAAGAAATGTCTTCCTCTTTGATTCCATATTTAATCTTAAAAGCTTGTTTATCTCTAATAACATTTACAAACCGGCCTCGCTGAACGATCCCTCCGCAGCCATCTGTTGAGTTTAACACTGAGATAACGGACTAATCACTGAGGTGATGTCATCTCTGTGTGCGGTCTGTGGTTTACAGGCCGGACACACACACATGTGTGTGTCTGTATATGCATGCATGTAGGCGCACACACACACACACACACACACACACACACACACACACACACACTATATATATACAAGAGGGGAAATTGGATAGAGTGTGGGCTAATCATTGCATTAGTGCAGAGTGTGTAATCAGCATGCGCCCGAGGGACACCTTGTGTTTTTACTTTGCAGATTGAGAGTCCTTTTGTAACTGCTGTGTTAAGTGTTTTTGTTGCGACGGTGGAAAAGGGGGCGTGTGCTTGTGTCAAAGGGAATTAAAGGGCTAACTGAGGAGATAGAGCTGGACCTTAGTGGTGTGATATCATCTAAAAAAGGGGTATAATAAAAGAATTCTAAGGATAAATTATCTTGGGAATCAGAAGTAGAATCTTTGTTTCTCTGTGAATTTACTGCTGAAATGGGATGTAAGGATTGGGTTGGAAAATATCTGCTTTTGAATTTGTTTGTGCTAAAATGACGGACAAAACAATGTTGCAATAATTAAAACTGGTGGTTAAAACATTTATAGGATGGTGGCGTCATCCGGGAGAGTCCCGTGTTCAGTAACATTGAGGTATCGTTTAAAGACGACGATTAAAAGGGCGTAAACTGTCTTCATGAGACTCGTCATGGCATGATGGAGCAGCATTGTTTCTGGCTCCCAGTCGCCGTCAGCGGGCCGAAAGCTCGCGCCCAAACCCAAAGCGGAAGCTGCACAGGCTCCAGGAACCCAAACGTTTTTTTTTTCCTCCTCTCTTTGAAGAGCGCCTGGCAAAGGCTTTCAAAGCCCCGCTGTCTCAGCGCTGGCTCCGAAACAATTATGTGTGGTAAATGTAATGCAGCTGCCCAGCTGAGCTGGAGCAGACAATGCTTATTATCCTCTAGAATAATAATGTTTTGGGACGTTCCATACATTTTAAATGACAAAAGTACAGCATCATTATCAGCTGTCACTTGTGTTTAATTTAACAGGACATGGATGATACTGAATCCACGGCGGAGCGGTTTGTGTGGTGCTGATGCAGCAACAGTTTGCTGGTCCTGTAAAAATGTTCCAGTGACACACACACACACACACACACACACACACACACACACACACACACACACACACACACTGGCTGCCGAGCACAAAGATGAAGTCATTGTTGGTCAAGTCTGTTTCGTGTTGTATGAATATAGACAGCGCCAGCCTTAAGATAAGGGTTCTATATATATATATATATATATATATATATATATATATATTGAAACCGAGGGTGACACGTAGTTTGTAATTAATAAAAATCCTATTATTTCTTTCCTTAGATAAACATGTATTTGACCTTTTGAGGTGCACAAACAACCTGTGTTTGCGCCTGATATCCGTCTTTATTAGCTTCTGTAAATATTTGCTCGCGGCTCCCTCTGCGATTGCTCCCAAATAAATCGCTTGTTTGAACACTTTGTAGAAGCGTTGCGTTGCAGCGATTGGTGTTAGAGAAGCGAATGGAGCTGGAGACCGGCTGCTGTCTAACACCTGTGTTGTGTACGTTGGCCTGAGGGACGTTTGGGGCTCCTGAGCTGGTTATTTTAATGAGAACGCTCTCTGTTTAGCCTCACATTCCTCTCATTACTGCCCAGAGAGGGAAGAGAGAAGAAGAAGAAGAAGAAGACGAGAGGAATGAATGTTAAACAGATGCAGACGGTTATGGAGGATGCAGTGTTAGAGCTTGATGTGTCTTAATGAAGTCAACCTTTGATTTAGATTAAACAACATCCGCCATGTGTGGCTACTGAAACACTTAAAGGACTAGTTTGACATTTTTGGGAAGTATTTTCTTGCTGAGAGTTATAATAGCAGACCAATTCCATCCTCATATCTGTCTGTTGAACGTGATGCAACAGCTAATTTAGCATAGCCTAGCATAAAGACTGGAAACAGGGGGAGCAAGGCTGCAACTATCATTTACAACCATCATTTTGATCATTGATCAATATGCCATGCAATGATTTAAAGGGACTCTGGTGCTTGGAAACACTACCGCTTTTGTCCACAGGGACCGCCAAACTCTACACATTTTCCTCGTAGTAACTTTAACATGTTATATCTTTTGTTTAATCTGTATAAAAGATGAAGTTTAAAGACAAGGAGGAACCAACAGAAACTCCTAGAAGTCACTCTTTACGGGGCAAAAAAGTAATCCGGCACATAACCCCCCTTAAAACCCCAACAAACAAGATAGTTAGTGTTCTTGAGGTGGTGCTGGTGCTTGGACAGAGCCAAGCTAGCTGTTTTCCCCCCTGCCTCCAGTCTTTATGCTAAGCTAAGCTAATCGCTTAGGTATCGAATTACTCACCCAACTCAGCAAGAAAGCGAATTTACCAAATGTTCCTTTTAAATGTTAACTAACCACATACTTCCTTTACATCCAGCTCCCATATTCCCAGAGCCCTTAAATACTATAAGAAAGAGCCTTTTGTGGTGGACCTGGCTGCTGTGAACACACCTACACACCCCCCCCCCCCCGTCCCCACATCATGGTCTGCCCCCAGCTGTGGAAGGGTTCAACAGCTCAGCTCCTAAAAAAGAGTTTATGTCGGGGCATTTTTTGGCATCACTTTAAAGGGCCTGAATAGCAGCTGGATTGTAACACTTTGGGAGAAACCTTTTCAATTTATATATATATATCGCATTATTCTTCATTCACGAGTTGCAGCTATGTTGTTTCTGACATTTTCTCCGTTCATTTAAATTTCACGGAACTTATCCGTGAAATTTGGGTTCTTGCTTTCATCTCGTTTTCTTCGCCCGATGACAGCGTGAGAAAAAGACGGGCAGAGTCAGGTGTTTAGACAGTGTGCCGTCGGTGTTATTGGGTTCTTTATCTTCCCAGCTGAAGGAATTGAAAAGCATAGAATTCAATGATTAAGAGTCCTGCTGTGTGCTTGGTATGCTGTTTATTAGTGCAGGGATCCCAGTGAAGCTTCTGTGGGAATTTCTGTGTATTATTTCAAGCTCATTCCTGAGTTTTTGTGGCAAAATTACTGCTTGTTTTTCCACTGTTCAAAAACCCGATGCCAGTGTTGATTATACCTTATTTGATTATGTTATAGCTCCTTATCAGAGTATCACTTTGCACTTTTTCCTGACAGACCTCGAGGCCTTTTTTGGGCCCACACCTGTAGGGCAGGTCAGGTGTGGAGGTTTGATAGCATTTAAAAAATCTGAAACTATCAAATTTCTTATCCATGTTTGGTGGGGAACTAAAACTTCTCTTAGTTAAGTTTGTCGTTGCTCATTTATTCTTTTGCTGTGAGTGAAAACAGTGTTTGCGCTTCACTAAAAACAACGCAATGGAAATCATATTAATTCTACAGTATCATTCAGCAAATACCACCTAAATATAGCTATTTTTCTGCATGCACGACGCACTTAATGTTGCCTGAAGGCAACAGGTCATATAATCTGACGGGTCACAGATTATTGTGCAACACCGGCTTCTCAATCTATTACAAATGCTACTAACTCTAACTTAAACATGACGGATGATAGATAAATATTGAAGCAAGGCCCTTATCGTTAGTCCCTTTGTCCTCATCCTGCAGGAATTTCTCGGTTGCTGCATTGACTTGGTTGAGGTTTATCCACATTTTGGGAACGTTAAAGGTGGTCCAAGTGATTTAACAACTGTGTCACTGAGGTAACGTGTCTGTAAACGTCACCGTTTATTTTTGATGCGTCCGCACCAACGATAGCTGAGACCAGATGTTTTCGGGTCTTCCATCCTTGCCTATTCCTGAGATAATTTCTTCAAATTTGGCACAAACGTCCATCTGGACACAAAGATGAAGAATTAAAATGCTAATTGTGACAATTTCACACAAATGTCTAACAGGATAAAATGATGAAGCGATGACATTTTGGACTGACATGGATGGCATGCGACTGCAAGCCGGTAATTTTAGTTTTTTGCAGATCCCCGTGGTGTCAAATGAGACAAATGAGACTTTCTCTATCTTATCTATCGTGAAGGAAAGCTTCGGTAATGTGTTGACCAAAGAGCTCACAGATTCAAACTGAAACCGGGTATCTGAACCATCCTGATTCATGTGTTTGTGTTTGTGAGAGGCTCTGCTGTGGATAAAGCCTTGAGGCCACTGATTACATGCATTGTCACAGAAACAATGTCCTTCACTGTCACATGTCACTCGTCTATTTGCACATACCTCGACCTTTAGCTTCCTTTGGAGACAGTAAACCTACAGTAGTGATTTTATGTACTGTTAGTGGAAAGCTCTACAATCCTGTTAATGTTGTGACTATTGAATTCAGACTATTGACCAGAGCTGAGTGCTGCTCTCTCTGGACGATATCCATTAAAATACAGCCTTAATGGTGCCGAGAAGAAGGGGGAAGAGAGTTGGCCATTAGTTAATCATCTACAGCGTGATGTATGTGGAGGGCAGAGTAACCTGAATCTGCTGCTGACACCAGGGAGACGTTTGAGTCGTCAGTGGTCCCGTTGAGTTTTCCTTGGTTGGTTCTAAAGGACAGACTGCTTTCTTGCATCATGTATTGATACTGTGATTAAATAAGATTAAATATTTGAAAGATTTGAAAAGACTATTTTAAAGAGATCGCCTACCGTAATGTTAAAAGAAATAATATACTTTAATGAAATACAAGATTGTAGCATCATCATTGATTGTTTTTGGCCTCAAAACATTAACATATCACATTATAAAGTTGTTCCAGCAGATACAGAGCAACAGTATCATTCATTTGTGATCATGTTTGTGTCCATCTGACGACCATCAGTCCAATATTCACTGTTCTTTTAGCTCCGTTTTTGGTCTCCACCAACTCCTGTCAATCACTGTGTAGCCCCGCCCCTAAAGCATCCCCTGCTTTATGGTCTGTTTGACTCTAAATGGACCATCATTTACTAAATGAACATCATGCTGTATTGAAGAAGACTTGAAACTAGAGATTGAGACCATAAACTCATGTTTACAATGTTTACTGAGGTAATAAATCAAGAGAGAAGTAGAGTCATTTTCTCATAGACTTCTATACAACCAGAGGAGTCGCCCCCTAGTGGACATTAGAGAGAATGCCGCTTTGAGACATGAAGCATTGACTTCACTTTTCAGAAGTGGAGGTTGTTTATTGTAGCTTTTCTACTGGTGAGATTGAAAAAAACTGTAAAGTTGCGTGCCACATAAAAACCAAAATGAGCTTAAAGATGCTAAAACGCATCAATCAATATTGATTTGTGCTGCTTTAAACTTCAGGAAAAACAGCAGAGGAGATGTATCACACAACACAAACGTTACTGAGGCAACTGTTCAGACCATCATCTAGTCCACTTTTTGGTAATGTTGGGAAAAAAAACACATAATCTTTGGAGTTTATACATAAAGCATTGAGTCGAAGTTCAGGTTAGTTCTTCACTCACATTTGAATATCTGTGTTGATGCCAGATTTAAAACTAGGCTGTGGGAAAATGTGATGTGGCATTTAAAAACACCTTTCACACAGGATTTATGACTCAAATCCCTCTTAGTGACTTGGCTGCATTATGTAATACACACAATGTGTTTTGTTGTGCTGGACATTATGCAACTTTCCCCCACAGGAACCCGCATCACGTCAAATGAGCGATGCAGACATCAGCGGGTCTTTTTTGTTTTGTTTTATGAACATGTGAAACAGTTTTAAAGTTCTCTCCAGGTGCAGTCGCTCGTCAGGTTAGAACGGAAAATACCAACGAGCAAGAAGAGAAAAAAAAAGAAGCTCATTAAAGGTTGCGGAGCCAACTATGACTGAACGGTTGCTCTCTGGAGATGGTATGGTTTTGTGATTTGGACTCATGGTTGCATTGTTCCTGCTGTCTCTGCAGGTTGTGAAGAGTTGAGAGAGGACTCTTACATCATTCAGGGAAGAATTCGTCCGCACAAGAGGTTGGTGTTTGCCCTTTATTAGCATCTAAACTGACTCCTGAATAGAGCTTTTCCTCAGGAGATGTGAGACCCTTTGGACTTGTGTAGACCAACAAAACAAACTGGTTTCCTGCTTTTCTTCCTCTGATATTATTGGGGTTCCTGGCACCTGCCTGTTATTGGTGGAAATACCAGCTGTTCCCAATGACCCCTATTGTTCCACGCAGGTGTTGTTTAACATCACTGCTTTAAAGTCACGGCTTTCCTACATTAACACGAAGTCATCTGGGAAAGTTAGACGGGGTTTGTCTGCGCTCTTCTCACTTGTTTTACGTCGACGAGGCACAATTGGAAAAAACTTTTTTTTGTCTCCAATGTACAGTTGCTTCTTGCTGCCACTGTCAATTATATCCGATCAATCCGCATCGACACAGTCCTGATGTTTAGTCCTTATTTAGTCGTGAATATTTATTGTTAAAGAGAAAGAATCAGCTTATCAAGTATTCAAACACAAGGTATTAGTTTTCCCGTTGCTCTCAATGTACTCACAACTTTGCAGATGGTTAAATTACACTGAGAGGTGTTTCTAATAAACTGGTGTCTGAATGTATATTTTCCACTTTACTACCCTGTGAATCATCTTTTGGGGACCTCTGTTTTAAATCATCTGTTGCTGCTGCACCTAAGGTCACCTTTAGTCAACTGAAGGTGAAGTTCAGGCTGTATTTCCCTTTGTCTGCCTCGCTGACTCATGAAATCTGTCCGGTGTATTTATCTGGATGGAGTAGGAAGTTGTGGGCGTTGTGGGGGTGTCCATGTTTTTCCAATATGGAGGAAAACAACGGAGTGAGAGCTAATGAGCAGGGACCACCTGTGAAGGTTTCAAAGTGGAAAGCCCCCCCCCGCTAAGATAATAAACAGAAGAATCGTTTGTCCCTTTGCTCCGAAAATAGGGAGACACTTCCTGTTATCTCACACTTGTTTTTGACTGGACCTCCTTTGTCTTCATGCTCTATATTGGGACGCATTAATGGGAACAAGCTGCCACTCTTAAATCTTATCAGGAAGTTTGTGAAACAGCTGTTAACCTCGGTTAATAAATCCTTGAAATATGAGACATGACAGTTTTAATAAATCCTGCCATGTCAGCTCTAAATCAGACAGATTTCCCCTCCTGTGTCTGCAGGATATCGCAATGTTTTGCTTGAATCTGACAGTTTTTTTGTGATTTTTTTTTTTTGTTATAGAAGAAAAGCGTGACTCCTCGACAATCATGTCTTTGTCTGGAAGTGAAAGCGCTCACTCATCTCACTTTACTCCCCCTGAAACCAACCGGTCTGACAAAAGCAGCACGCTTCTTCATTTCTCAGCCTCCCACCTCCTCGTTTTGTCCTCTCGGCGTCTCCTTTTCACTCGGCGTCTCCCCTCATTTGTCTCCGTCCCTCGCCTCCTCGCCTCCTACGTGCGCCGTTAGCATTTGATTTGCCGAGAGCCTGCGAGCGGGGGGGGGTGATATCACTTGATACTTTTATTATGCGTAACTCGAGAGAGTCCGGTGCCAACGTTCCTCGCCGGTGCTTACTTTTGATTTTGAGGAGGGGGTATCAAGTTAAGCTTGGAGTTGCCCACAACAGCAACGTCTCCCCTCTTGTCCCCCGGGGGGGGGGGGGGGGGGCAGCCAGAGAGGTCTCAGTTTGCAGGGGAGTTTGTGTCAGAGCCACAGGGAAGATAGGATTAAACTGCACTCATCCCCAAATACAAAACACGGTGGGAACAATGCCTTTAGCCCTCCAGAGGAGAAGGGCCAAACCCCGTCCACCCAGCTCAGCACAGTGACTGATTTCCTGAGTCTGGCCTGGGAAACAAAAGCACGGGGATTTGAAGTGGAAGGACCCCCCCCCCCCCCTCCAGTGTTTATGGTCCCCGGGGCTCTGTGCAGGGCTAAGGTGGGGCTGGAAATGGTTAAGCATAATGGAGACAGTGTTAGACCTGAGGGCCCCCAAACTCTGCAGCTCTCTTAACAGTGGGGGGACAGAGGAGAAGGGTCGCCCCCCCCCCCCAGTCCATCAGCAGTCAGAGGAAGTAGGTGTGAAGAATGTAGCCCCAAATTTCTTAAATTAATATTTCAACTTGTTGAATATTTTCATTATTTAGCACTACGGGGACTATTTACTTTAACGATAAAAGGTTAACCTCCAGCAAATCTCAAATATCTGGGATCTGATACTCAGACTTTTTCCAATATTAATGTAAATCAAGTGATTTTTGGAAGCATGTTTTTAATAATTATCAACAATAATGCTGCCAAAATGTCTTAATTTTAACAAGACTAAGAGTCTGCAGTCGTGTTCAGGCACGGCAGTGCTTTGAGCTAAATGCTAATGCTAACATGATGATGTTTAGCAAGTATGATGTCGACAATGTTCACCAAAATACTCTTGCATGCTAACATTAGCTGATTAGCAGTAAACACAAAGTACCGCCGAGTTTGAGGGGAATGTCCGATTTTTCCAGATTTGCAGGTATTTTGGTCAAAAACTGAAATATTTTGCATGTAGGGGATCATTAAACTTATCAAAATTTATCCTCAGGGGACCATGAATGTCTGTCCAAAATCAAATTGTTGGTGAGATATTTCAGTCTACTGCTAGCTTGTCTAACACTGTGATAAACCAACATTTTCTTCTGCAGTACTTTTTGTAGGGTCACGCATTTTCTGTTTTGGTATTGCACACAACAAACAGTCGTGATTGTTGTCTGTTGTCGCTCCTTCGGGGCACCGTGCCGTTGTGATGGATGGTATCTCTGTTTCTGTTGATGTTCCTCGGCTTCTTCAATCCTCAGCTCAAACGAGCACGAGCTGACGTTCAACCGCCCCGAGATGCTACACATAAAAAGCCAAAACATAATATGTCGAATAATAATTCATAACAAAGGCTGAGTGTAGTATGTTGAAAAGGACATATTATGGTATTTTGAGAAAACTGTCATGAAAAGTTATCGTACAGTAAAAGGCATAGTATAAACAAAGTCATAATAAAGTAAAGTATGTCGAATGAAGTTTAGCATCTCAAATAAAGAAAAAATGAAACTATAGTATAATATATTCAAAAAAGGCATATTATAGTAAGTCCAAAAAAGTCAAAGTTTAGTAGGTCAAAATATATATATAAAAATCGTAGAATATTATTTGGACAAAAAAAAAAAATTTCTGTGGCACAAAAGAATCCGTCCACATGATGACGACCTCCCCGTCTGGTCCGGTTGGCCACCCACTTTGAGACCGCTGCGATGTGTCAGATGGTCTTTGTTTTCCATCGCGCTCTCAACCTTCACGCTGTGAACCCGCCGCGCGAGGGCTGTCCTGGTCAATATGAGAAGATGAGGGATTGTTGACCTCCTCCTCCTCGGCACAGCTGAGGAGTTACCCCGTCGCACCTACTGGAGTGACTCCTGCTCCACTCAGACCCAGACCGACACACACACACACACACAGTCGGTCGGATTGCATAAACAGATGTTTCCAGGGGGAACCAATAGAGGTGTGTGAGAGTGTTTTGTGTGCCCAGGTCCACATGTGTGTTTTTATTATGCTCCATGTATGTATTTGGACTCAAAAAAGGACTCCCAGGATCGTGAAATTGTTTTCTTTTTCCCCTCATATACTTGCAACTTTTTCCACCCGGCCGGAGGTGTTGCGTCTCTGTTAGCTCCACGCCTCTCGCAGGTGTACTCCCTGCTGACCACAAGCTGTGGGATCTGTTCCGCCGCTCACGGTATTCCTTTTTACCCCCCCCCCCCTCCTTCTCTCTTTCCCACGCTCCCGTCTCCAGTGTTGGGATTTCCTCACCTTCGGCACATCCGTGTGTTTATCCTCCAGCAGCAGCCTCCCTCCCCCCCCGGCAGAAAGTTAATAAATTAGCGAATACGCCGCATAGATATCTCCCCAACACCACGGCGTGTTTGACTGCAACCACCGTTGACAAGAGCGTTAATGGTTAAAAACTATGTGGCGTGACCCCGCTGGGGGAAAATGCATCTGTCTCCTGACCTCAGCTGTCATATTACACGAACGGATCGGTGTCCAACTGTATGAACGGGATCTTGAGGTTGTGAGTTGGAGATACGCTATAGCAGAAAAAACATTTCATGCAGCTTTACAAAGAAATGTGTCTCTTTTCAGCAAGTTATTTTTTATGTTAAAGTCATGGGAGGAGACGGTACGAGGGCTGGATGTTGTCGACCTAAATGTGTCGTTAACACTGGGCATTGAAAACTCTGAATTCTTTGACTTTTGAGTTGATATAAATCAAAATTTGTCCGATTATTTAGGCAAAATTCTTGTGTTTACACAACTTTTAACAAACGTTTTGTTTTTTTATAGGAAAACATGTTAATATTTCTGAAAGTGAGGTATGGAAACAGTTGGTACTGAACACCCAGCCCTGCCCAGGCTGCGAGCTAGATGTTGAACATCTGTCTATGGGCCTTGAAGTGGCCAGATGGTCATAGCTGCTCCCTCTGTGGGATTCAAGCTGAGCTCGGGCTTCTCTGATTGCACGGAGAAGCGAATGTGCGTTCGTGGAGACTCCCCAACAATCCATTTGTCTCTCAGGATCTCCTTTCAGGCTGCAACATTTGAAAAGTTAGAATAGGAAAGGGCACGCTGTCTACATCCATATGCTACCATCAGGTGTGCTATCCTCGTCTAGAATTTAATTGAGCACTCCAGAGAGCGAGTCATTATCTTTTTCCTCAACTGGAAACTCGTCAGAGCCAAATAATCCGTCCGTCCGTCCGTCCTCCTCCCTCGATGAACCCTGCGTAGCCTCTTCAGAGTGGCTGGACGCTGACGTAACACTCGGATTGAAAACACGTGGAGATAAAAAAAAAAAAAAAAACTCATTCAGATATCTGTGAGGCACATCTGGGAATCATGCATCGACACACGAGCCAAAAATCAGGCATTTGGTTTGTGTAGTGTGAAATCACTTCCTGGCCCGGCTCTGCACATCCAGGTCACGGGTTTATAGACGCAGAACACTTTGCTGTTTCCGTCGTTGTCATGTTGTCAAGAAAAGACTTATGCACCTTCCCCCAACTGTACGTCCTCTCTCCAGCTCACCTGAAATCTGTGAATTGTGATTACATTAATGATCTCTGGTGAAGACTTATATATCTATATATTCTGGGAAGGCCTTGAATGACGTCACCCATTGGTTTGTGGACAGAGGTTTTTGAAGCCGAGAGTTTGGCATTTCGCCCGTCGTCATGTTGGTTTTTGGCCGTCGCCATCTTGGTTTTTTTGCAACCAGTGAATGGAATTGACCATATTTGGACGGCGGAGGAGTGGCAGCGACCTGTCGATCACAAGGTAGCCCCGCCCTAAAGCATACCCTGCTTTATGGTCTGTTTGACTCTAAATGGACCATCATTTACTAAATGAACATCATGCTGTATTGAAGAAGACTTGAAACTAGAGATTGAGACCATAAACTCGTGTTTACAATGTTTACTGAGGTAATAAATCAAGAGAGAAGTAGAGTCATTTTCCCATAGACTTCTATACAATCGGACTTCTTTTTAAAACAAGAGGAGTCGCAGGCTCAGCATAGGTTTCACTTTTTAGAACCGGAGGTTGTCATCTGGTCGGTTTGTAGAAACAGAGGCGAGTCTGCTGTGTGGATTCTGTTGCAGAACAGTTGTTGGGCGGTTGTGTAGTTGTGTTAGAGGCCTTAATGTTAATGAAACCATCCTTGGTGATGTGTGTAAAGCTTAGATGATAGTCTTGGCTTGCATCTATTAAACCTTGTTGGCTTTATTGTGTATATAGTTTGTGTAAGACTTCTGCACCTGGTATTTTGCACTGTGGATGCTGTAGGGGTGTTGTGATACACCAGTACTGATGATAACAGTGATATTTAAAATAAAATTAAATGTTGTTTCAAACCAAAGTAAAACACAACAAGATGTTTCATGTTAAGTACACTTCATAAAATATCTTCATCCGCTTCTTAACCTGAACTGTCAGTTGGATTTTTTTTTCCCCGACTTGTTATCTGACTGTTATCAGTTTTCACTCTGCTTTGCTTCACACTCATCCCCTCTCTTCAGATCTACAACATGCTATTGATCATAGTCTGTCAAGGACAGATGGATTACCAGCCGGGCTCGGTCGAATCTGTACCAATGATGATTTAACCTGGCATGTGTGCATGTGTGCGTATGTGCTGAGGATCGGCCTCCTCAGATCTTCTGGCTCTTTTGAAGTGAGGGTCTGCTCTGCGTCGCTTTTTTTTTCTCGAGGGCTGCACAAGGGAAATCTCCCGGAGTATCTTTCGTGCAGCACCGTCGGCTTTCCATTAGCCTGTAAGACGATATGTGGTCAGCCTGTGTCTGATCTGTATCTGTATTTCCACATCAACAAGATGTGAGAACGAGGTCCGCTCGCAGTCGGGTTGGCTTCAGATACGGCCGAGAATATAAAGTGCAGTTGAGATATTTTAGATAGTTCGTTTGACTCTAAAATAAGCTGCAAACTAGCTTAGTGTTTACAGTAACTGAGCATTACTCCCAAGACTGAGGAGCTACTGACTGTGTTAAATAATGCCTATTGGGCCTGGATGCTACTAGCACAGTTTAGGCTAACGTTAGCAGCTCTGTTCTGCTATTTACTGGATAAAGAGGAGGTTTACACTCCAGCAACGTTACCGAAGATAGCGCTACGTCTGCCAAACACATCCTCATGCTAAAATAATTTTGTCTTCTAACCGTAAAAGCAAAAATATAGTTGTTTTAATTCATAAACTACTGTTTAAGCTAACAGCAGCCAAACAGGCTAACAAGAATAATGCTGTTTCTTCTGGATAGATCGTCAACTGGTGCTAACTTTTTGCTTGCTACATGTTAGCATTAGCCTCAGTCTTTTAGCACGATATCATTTATATAGCCATAAACTGAATATTCAGAGGGAGAGCGGGGTCGTCTTCCGATCGGAAGATCGGTGGTTCGATCCCCTGCTCCTCCAGTCCATGTCGATGTGTCCTTGGGCAAGACACTTAACCCCAAATCCTGAAGGTGGCACCTTGCATGGTAGCCCCTGCCATCAGTGTATGAATGGGTGTGAATGGGTAATTGATGACATGTAGTGTTAAAGCGCTTTGAGTGAAAGGGGCAAAACGTCCATTGAACATTTAAAAAGGAATCTCATTATGAAACGTTTCAGCCGGCAGAATCTGCAGTTGCCAGCTAGAAATGGAAAGTCTGCTTTTGTTTACTTCTGTCTGAAATCAAGGAGCCATTGTTTGAGAAATGACTGTGTGAGTTTTGTGTTGTAAACTTTAAGGAGAGCTTGACAGGCATAACAACAGTATCTAAGGGCAGTGCTGCTTTGCAAACAGAGAAAAAGGCTCTTTTTGTGATATTCCAGACATTTTAGTGTGGCCTTAAAAAGGTCCATTAACCTCTTCCCATCCAACTCGCAACCACAGGGTGAGAATGAGTCACCAGGATTTATTGGAAACGGGTCAAAGGTTTTTAGGATAAATGCATCTGGGTTTAAAAAAGGAACTATTTTTGGCTTTTGACTTCCATTCAAACTGATAAGAAAGGCCTCTTCCTCGGGCTTTCCACGCTGCCTTCAAATGCTTTCGGTCTATCGGCTTCTCTTCCTGTTTGAGTCGGCCCCTTTTTTTTCTCCGTCCTCATATGGAACTCATTTGTTCTCCCCGTGTGTGAGCGACTACAACAGTCGGACGAACGCCGAAGCCGACTGCAGTGTTGGATGAATGCGTCCCACTGCTGCTGTCAGCAGTCCTGGGACGCTTTGCTGCAGAAGCATCTGCTCTATCGGTCAGTTAACCGGGCAGAAACGTAATGTACAAACTAGCTACAGAACCTAGTTGTGAACTATAGATGCTTTAGAAGTACACACTAGTCATGTATTCTTGTGTTTTTTTTAAACACACTATGATGTTAAACTAGCAATGTACTCCTAAAAGTCCTATATTATGTTCAAAATAATACTGCGTACCAGCTCAGTACTCAGATATATCACTTAAGTAAAAGTAGCAATTCCACAGTGTATTAGCATCTAGTACCAAACGTAAAAGTACACACCATGCAGAATTTCCGAATAATATATATTTGATTATAGGACTATTAAAATAACAATGACAATAGAGCACTTTCACTGTTCTGTGAGGTAGTTTTAAGTATACAAAATAACACATAACTTTAGAGTAGTTCTGTCGCATAAAGTACACTTTGAAGTACACTTAGATTAACTAAAATATTGAATTAGTCCACTTTTACAAGTATACTCACAGTATGTTTATTTACACAAGTAAACTCGATGGTGTGTAGTTTGGGTTCATATGTTTTTTGTAAATGAAGTGAAAATGTAACTCTTCTTTAGGCTGATAATAGGATGTTGGCCGTGGCTGATTGAAAGTGTGCAGCAATGAAAACCGAGAGAGAGAAGGTGAGAGAAACCGAGAAAGAGGAGAGACCCTCTGCGGCTCCAGCTCTTGTTATTTTAACCCAGATTCAGCACTGAAATATGGCCACCATGTGGACTCTCTCAAGAAGTGTGGCTCCAGTGTTCGGGGGTCCAACCAATCAGAGGAGACGTGGCCATCCAGGGGGGAGGGACTTAGGGGAGGGTCCGGGAGTCAGGAGTCTGAGAGAGAAGCATTAAAAGTGTGTGAGCAGAGGAGGAGAGTCAGGGCAGAGGAGCCACATCTCCAGGAGAGCTGGACTATCCAAAGACAAATGGAGACAGGTTGGACTGTTGTTTTAATTACATTATCCTGCATTAATTCCCTCATTCATACTAACTGATGTGATAGGATGTAAATATTATGTTTAGCTCCAGGATGCTGTGCACATGTGCAGAGGTTTTCGGAAGGACTGCTGTCTATTCGAGTAATCTTCCTTAAATAACAGACTTAATCTGTCTTTGAACGCCTGCAAAAGAGCTACGAAATAATGCAAAATCTGTGTTTTTTGCTGCTGTTTGACATCCGACCATGTGGTTTCTCTTTGAGCCGTTGTGAGTCCAGAAAGTGTGACTGGACGAGTGTTTGTCGTCCTCCGTGACCAACCGTCTCCTGCATTCCCTTTCAGTAGCTGCAGGGGCTTCTCATTCAAACAGATCCTCACGGATTTATTATAAGCGCTCCCTTTGTTTTAAAATTGCTTCCCTTGTTGGGTCACATGAGGCTGGACAATGCAAGGGAAATACAAAACAAAAGAAGCTGTTTGCCGTTGATTAATATTTATCCGAACGAGTTGTAGATGCTTCTAATCGTAACAGGTTGTAGAAGCTCATCATAAACTCACCGTAAACTCCTCATCTCAGCTCTGAACAAACGCTCTCCATGGTGACGCGTTGCTCCGGTCGAGGCTCGTCTATAGATATGTAGATTGTTTCCGGTCAGTGGCAGCGTGGAAAGGTGTTTCCTGCTGTGTTGTTGCTGTGATGAGAGAAAAGGCTGAGTGGACACTTGTTGTAGTCGCAGCTGAAAGGGGATGGCAACGTTGGTCCTGACTGAAATATATCTAAACTATTTGATGGATTGGCGTGCAATTTGGTGCAGATATTCATGATCCCCAGTGGTTGAATCCTAAAGACTTTGGTGAGCCCCAGACTTTTACTGTTTTGCCACCATTAAGTTGTCATATTTGGCTAATAGTGACATGTCTTGACAATTATTTGATGGATTGCCATGACATTTGGTGCAGATATTCATGATCGCCAGAGGTTGAATCCTAAAGACTTTCTTCTGACTTTTCCATGAGGTTTTGGTGAATGGTCATCACAGCTGTAGAGTGCTGAAAGTCCAGAGATGAGTCAGCATTTTAGCACTTCCTTTTCCCTCGTTGTTGTGGGGAACCAGGGTGATACAAAAATACGTCATCCCTGCAGGAATCTATGAGAAGAATTGGCATGAAATTTGGAACAGACATTCATTCCCCCTTCAGGATGAATTATAATAACTTTGGTGATCCCCTGACTTTTCTTCAGACCCATCGTTTCTGTCTCGCACTAATTAGCATAAATTAGCATGCTAACACACCAAACTAAGATGGTGTACATGCTAAACATATCTGCCAAACATCAGCATGTTAGCATTGGCATTGTCAGCATCCCGACATCAGCATTGAGCTCAAAGCTTCAGCTGTAGACTTGTTTGTTTTAGTGTGAGTTTTAATGGTCTTCCTTTGGCCTCTTTAACAGACCATAGATTAGTTGAGTTATTCAAGACGATAAAGCCTAGCTCACTCTTTGGGGGAGCATGTGTCAGATGGCAGGGAGTCTCATAAGTGCGTGCATGCATGTGGATCAGCATTGGGGGTCAACGGGGTGGTGGGTGCAGTCTGAAGCTTGTAAACTCTTCTGTGTATGTAAACCGAGCCTCAAATAATGCTGGTCTCCCCCCCCGGGTTACTCCCGGATCATCAAGGACATCATAAATCCACCTCGAGCCTCACATATGTGGACTACCACGCTGCGCTCTATCTTGGGAAACTTCTGTTCTTGAAACAAATCTGTCCGTCTCGGCCTCTGTTGTGACAAACACCAGGTACATTAATAGAACCAGACTAGTCCAGACTTGTTGTGGATCTACTAACCCACATTCAGCTCTCGACAAACTGAGACCTGCTAGCAGGCAAGTGATGCAAACATACTGCAGCCGAGCAAGGTCAGAGGTTAAGTGTCCAGGTCTTCAAAGCTCCATATCTCCCCCAGCTGGTTCAAGTTGTTTCAGCTCCAAAGTGTTTTCCAACAGTATTCCTGTCAGGGAGGAATTAGCGTTCGCAACCGGCCGGCAAATGTTTGACCCTAAAGCTGCGTTTGTCTTAAATCCTGACGTCAAACACGAGTCTCGTCAAAGGACTTCTGGGACTCAACGGTCTTTCTGTGCGAGGGCGGGGGGGGATAAGGGGTGGGATGAGTTTCAAAAAGTCCAGCCAGTGAACGTGGGCCTCCTGCATCTGCTCCTGCATCTGTTCACGGTGACGCAACAAGAACAGTTTGTGATTCATAAAATTAATTTTGGTTTCAAAAACCAAAGAGGCGGCTGTCTGTGCCTGCTCTTATGATGTCATCTGTCCAAACACACTCGACGTTAGCTCACACACACACACACACACACACACACACACACCGCCCTGTGCTGTAAGAAACCGCAGATCAGAAGAAAGGGTGGAAAAAAAGAACTGTTGTTGATATCTCGACAGGACGACAAAGATCAAAGTTTGTGTGGCGCTCTAACTCGCTCACACACTTTGCTGGGACGTCCCACAAGGGACGGCCGTGGCTCCAGTGATCCGTTGCTTTAAGGGGCACGACGCGAGCGATGGAAACCTCGCAGTGCGGGCGGCACACGTGTCAACAGCAGGCCCCCGGATCCCTCTGCTGCACTGCCAAAACACTGGTCGGGAGAATGACTAACGGAGTCCCAGGAGGCGGCAGCAAAGAAAGAAAAGAACCAACTGTCAGCTTCGGCCCGGAGCTGCATTTATAACACACACACACAAATGCCTGTATAAGGCTTTCAAACGTCTGCTTTTCAATGTACATTCTGCTCAAGTAAATGTCTCTCATAGATAAAATCTCATAACTTAAATAGAAGTAGTGTTTTGATCCTCCGGGGATCCTCAGGGCCTTAGATAAAGGACGATGAAAAGGTTCTTTATTGTCCGTTTACTGGAATGTGTAGTTTTTCTTTGTCATCAGAAAAAAAAGGCGTCACTTTAAACGAGTCGCTTCATTTAAGGAAAAAACTTCATACAAGGTGTGAAAATGAGGCTCAGTCAGTTATCTCAGTTATTAATCAGTGATCTCAGGGCTCTTTTCTTGAGTTGGCTTTTTTTTAATGAACCGACACCATTCGCAGCTTCCTCATTGTACGCTGGTGTCACTGACTCAGCAGTGCAGCGGGGTCGATGTCACTGAGGTTATCAGCAGACAGCCGGACAGGCCGCCGTGTTATCAACCGTGGGCTGACCCCGGGTCAGCTGTGTAGGCTGCTTGATGAGAGTCCTCCGGGGCTTGTTTTTCCTGTCTGTTCTGCATCCGCTTCTCCATTTTAACCCGAACCCACCTTCACCTCCTCGACATGCATAATGTTTTTCTAGTTTTCATCTTTGCAAACTCAGTCGCGACGCTCCGCCGGGAGCAGAGCGCCCCGATCACAAATCCTTTTAACGTAAACACAGCGAAAACAGAAGAGGCCCAGTTCAAACAAAAACATCCCCACACAAGTCATTAAACCTTCTCCTGAAGATCCCTTCCTCCTCTCTCTGCTGCTCCTACACACTTTCCTCATTCTGCTTTGCAGAAACAGGAGAGCTGCACTTCCTCAAATAAAAACGACTGACTTAGAGCTTCTTTTTATACATGCAATTACATTTCTTTTTTATACACGCAATTAAATCCCTTCCCCTGTTGTTCTTGTCCCTGCTTTATCTCTTAGGTGTGTCTGATGTGACGCCAGCGGGCTGGCTCAGGGAGCGCAACTTCAATACAATGTAGACGCCAAAAAACAGACAGAACAAGAGTCTGAAGACCGAGCCGACAGAAGGAGGGCGACTTCAAGGAGGAGGAAGAACAGCTGTGGGGCGAAACGACACCGGCCAGAAGATAAGAAGCGAAAGGAGAAGCAGAGAAGAAGAAAAAAAGAGGGAAGCTGCAGACTGTGAATCATTGACGGGAACCTTTTGTGTTCGGCGGCGTCACCTAACTCCTTCCCCGTGAAGGGCTCACTCGCCCTCGCACCTCCGTCGGAGAAGCATCGCACCCTCAGCTCTCGGGTCTTTAGAAGGGGGCCTCCCGCGAGACTCCAGCCGCCGTCAGCATGTGCCATGTCATTGTCACCTGCCGCTCCATGCTGTGGACCCTGCTGAGTATTGTGGCCGCGTTCGGAGAGCTCATCGCCTTCATGAGCACCGACTGGCTGGTGGGATTCCCCCGCACGCCCGATGCCGTCTTCGGCCCCCATGGGGCCACCGCGGCCGGAGAGGCCTACAGGCCCACTCTGGGCATCTACGGCCGCTGCATAAAACTGCCCCACCTGAAGCGCGGAATACTGTGCGGACCGTACGCGATACACTTTGGGGAGATTGCCAGCGGGTTCTGGCAGGCCACGTCCATCTTCCTGGCGGCGGGGATCCTGCTGCTGTGCGCCGTGGCGTTCATCTCGGTCTTCACCATGTGCTTCCAGAGCATCATGAAGAAGAGCATCTTCAACGTGTGCGGACTGCTGCAAGGGATCGCAGGTGAGCACGGATCTAATGGCTACCTTTTAGAATTTCTACTATGTTAGATTAGAAAACAGGATGCGTATTCTTCAGGGACAGAAGGTAGTAAACAGGCTCAGGTTTGTGTCATTGAACAAATAGTCTAAAAGGCGCCAGTATAGTTCATCAGAGCTGCTTGTCGGATGGTCAAACCGCTCCAGAAATGAATTGATTTAAAGAGAACAGGAATCTCGGAAGCCAACTCTGTCTGTCTGACCTTTAATTGTCTCTCTTCATTCCTGCGGTGTCCGACGTTCATCAAGGTAAATCAAAAGTTCTACTTTCGGCTGAACACGTTCATTACGAGCGCCACAGCTGCCGCCGCTAGAATGATGTGTTTGATTCTCACGCAGACCTCTGTGAACTTTTACCCCAAGGTGGTCAGGAGCTTTTCTTCTTCTTTTTTTTCCACCCGCGGAGCAACTGCCACCAAAATATTTACTTTCCACCCAGTCAGCTGGAGACTCTCGATCCAAGAAAAACGAGTTGAACGCGCCTGCGTATCTGTGTTTGTGTGTGTGTGAAGGGTGTGTGTCCTTCGGTTGTGGCCGCTTTGACTCAGCGTGGTGAGTTATGGAAGGGAGGAGGCCATGAGATCATGCTCGCCGAACCTCCTCTGTCTCCCACAGCTCTGTGGTGGTGGTGGTGGTGCTGGTGATATGGCCGTCCTCCCCCACTGTTGTTTATTTGGTGCAGGTCCAAACAGAAAAAAGGTGGGCGTGTGGTGAAGGACTCAGCTCGGTGCGGCCCTGCTGACCTGAGAGAGCGCTTAAATCACGAGCGTCTGCCGGAAGGCGCTCTCTGCTCCATGAGCCTGGAACAACTTAATGTGAATGTTTAGTCAGGACACAAGAAGTGTTATTTCTTTTATTCTGTTATATTTTCTTCACATATCTGACTGTTAGATTGAATTTGTAACTTCCCCTTTATTACTGTATCTCTGCTGCGTTGGGTATTTGCGGGCGATGTTGCAAATCAATGAGCAGCACTCCTTAAAGGCAAAACATAGATTTTTATACTATGTCTACATACTGTTAGGCTAAAGGATTGCTAAATATGCTACTTTCGGTTTAGCTTCTGAGCTATAAGGAGGCGAAGGAGTTTGCTGTGAGTTTCTATTGGGTTCTATTGTAACGAATCCAAGCAGAGTAGATGTTTGCTGCAAGCAATGCCGGACTTTAGAGTCTCCTTTCAAGTCGACAGACGATCAATAATTAACAGATTTTTTTATTTGGAGTATAAGTGTGACCCTTGTTCTTACGCCTGTCAAGCTTCCCGTTCTCGCACCAGCAATTTGTCCTAATTTTTTTAAACAATCTTTGATTTTGGGTCTTTTGATTCCAGCAGGCAGACGACCATTTATTTTGTCATCTGAATCTATTTTCTGCAGATTTTTATCAACCGTCATTAGCCAGCAAATTAACTCTTATTTACTACTGTAGGCTGTAAAGCTAGTTAGCCAGGCAAGCTAAGGTTTGCAGAAGACAAATATACTGTATACTTTTGGTCTTGTGTTTTTGGTTTCGCAAATGCGATAACAAAAGAAAAATACTGAACTCTGTTCAGAAAAGTGTGGAGATGGAGTATACTCACAGCCCAGCATAGTGTTAAATAACATGCATTTATATTTACCATCTAAATAAAGCTCTGGGAGTCTGGTTTCAGTAATGAAAGTGGGGAAATGCACCGCTGAGTCTCCTCATTGTGAGGACGAGGAGGAAGAGGAAAGAGGGCGAGAGAGGAGCTTCAAACAGCTGCTGAGGAGGCGGGAGGGCTTCCTTCTCTGCCTGTGGAGCTGAAGGCCGATAACCTTTCACTAATTTCAACCGCAGGAAGAGATAAGACGGACAATCTGACATCTAACAGTGTTCACCTCTTTCACCTATTTTCATCCTCGCAAACTGTCGGCCAGCTGGTTTGTGCACCGTGCTGACCGTAAACCTCCATTGACCCTTCGCTAAGCCCCGCCCCCTGCTGCTACTCCATCAAACTGTCAGAGCTACGTTACTATGGAGCCCACACTGTCACTAACTGCACTCTTTGAAGAAGTATTATCTTTGGAAAAAACAAAATGTGAAGGATATATCCAGGATGTCAAACTGATTCAGCAGCTAAAACATGTTTAAACAAGGTTTGAAGGAGCTATATCTTCTGTATCTTCTGTCTCAGGTGATGTGTAGCTTTAGCTTCTATCTTTAACTTTTTAAAAAGTCTCACATCACCTGAGACAGAAGACAATGAAATTAAGGAACAACAGTGTTCCTGTAAAGCCATGTAGGTCTTTATTCATAGTTACAATCATGTGTATACATTCAGTATACCTTCAGCAGCTAGCGTAGCATCGAAGTGCTAACGCTAGCTAATGTACTCTGCTAATGTTAGCTCCACAGGTCTTTTACGTAGAAATGTAATGTTTTAGAAACGTATAGCTCCTTCAAATCTTGTTTAACATTTAACCACGACTAGCGCCAAATCCCCAAAATTAGCTTGAAAAGAAAGAAAATCTAAAACCGTTGAGTTAGAGTCTACGGAGCAATGCCGATTAGTAGTCGGATCCTAGTCGGAGCTGGCAGATGTTACACTATGATTGGCCAGTCTGCTTTTTGGGGGCGGGACTTCGCAAAGTCCAAAGAATGCTCCTGAATAATACCAGCATATCCTACGTGTCTTACCTCGGGAAAAACCCCTGTATCAAATTCTGAATATCATCATATTCTGAATATAAGTGTGCATGTAAATGTAGTCCATCAATCAGGTCAGTGTGTTTTGAGAGTCCTCAGCGTATCTCCTATGAATGATATCACTCTCGCCGATATCCACCGGCAGCGCCGCACCACACCGACTCTCCGCTAATCACTATTTCCACTCCTCGTGCCGACCCTCCGCTGATGAGGAAACTGAAGCCAGACATGCAGATGTTTTGGAGGGAAGGGATTGACCTCAGATGGGAAGATTGTGATGCCGTTGCCAGGGGATGGTCACGTCATTGCACTGGAGCCTCCAAAAGCCCATTAACCTAATCTGCATTCGCACTGATGTCACTTGTACTTTTTTACTCTTTTGTCCCCTATGACACACTTTCTGCCGGCCAGAGTGTCTCGGATGTCATTAAACTGGACTCAGTTTCAGGTGGTTTTAAGATCTCAGCTGAAGGTAAAGCCATTCCCTTTGCTTTACGTAATCGAATGGCTAAAACAGACGGTCTTCAGTTGAGGGTCACGCTTTGTATCCTGCAGGCTCACATTTGTAGAGCCCCCTAAAGGCTTCTTCTGGACTACCTGCGAGTTAATTCTCTGTACATTCATTGAAACGCCGTCCTCACTCATCGTCACTCGCGTTAAACTTCAGCCAAAAAGGGATTAGAGACGAGACGGCAAACAAACACGGTCGTAAAACCGTCTCGGATTCTTGTTGCCTTCGGTGGTGAAGGCTTTTATTACCGGCCATAAACTTTCCCTTCCAGCCGTGAGTCACAGACCTCGTCACAGATTTAACCGTTGACCGTGACTCAGCTCCAGGCTGGAACCAGGGGTAAACAAAAAAACAAACTGTTTTACGGGAATTTATGCAGCGTTACTGTGTCATGTTGATTCTGACGTGAGATAAGACGTGTGACGCAAAAGACGCAAACAGAACTGCTGACTTTGACTGATAAGAAAATGGGATTCCAATGCTTTTAATAGCGTTTACTGGATATCTGTGTTTACGATGAGGTGTGGCCGTTTCATAATAACTAATGAAGTATTAGGAAACCCTTGTTGTTTACAGTCATATATCTGTAATTCTACAATGGGTAAATAAAGTAAATCATTATATCTTTAATTGGGAAGCCAGCAGCTGTTTTAAGTAAATAAGCTCTTAAGAACTCACCGACCTTGGACTACCAGCTAAACCAGTTGAAAAATCAGTGTGTATGCAGGTTTTTTAAACACGGATAAACCTGCTAAAAATAGGCTAAAGACTCCTTTCCGTTTGCAGTAGACGAGTATACCTTTCTGATTTTATTCCGGTGTTTTTGACGTCTTGGACACACCAGAGGAAGGGTTAGTAACCAATGAAAATGTTTAAATAATGTATGTTTTACAAGGATTATCGAGGTAAAATGACTGTTTCTGTCAATGGAGTCTGGTGGCTCTGAGTAGCACATAAAACGTCTGTTTCTTTTCACATTTAACACAGTGAGTTAGGGGTTTATTTTGACCAAACCAGAGTTGGTGATTGTTGGAACAGTGGAAAGACTAACCAAGACATTATTAATACATTTTATTCTGTTTCCGTGGAGTTTCAATGAGCTCTGTTTCAATGATCAACATGGTGAAATGTTCTCTGACTTTGAGGAGAGCATATTAATGTTTTGTACTTTAAGACATTATTATAATTGTCCAAATCCCTGTTGATTCTATTTATTATATATTCACTTCAACGCTCAAGAGTTGGTGGAGACCAAAACAGAGCTAAAAGAGAGACACGACTCTAAATGAATGATGCTGTTGCTAATGTCTGAAATACAAAACTCTTTACTAACGTTAGTCACAACTTGCTTCTTTAAAGCTTAAAGTATAATAATTAAAGCTCAGATTTAAAGTCTGATCTGATGCTTACAACAGTGGAAGAAGTACGCAAACCCGTCACTAAAATATCATAGTCTAAAAGTACAGAGGTATAATCAGTCAAATGTTTGCCTCCTGCAGTCTGGGAGGGTCGTTACCTTAATTTGGAGGCACCTGGTGAGACCTCCACCGAGGCCATAAAGACCAGCCTCCTCGCGGTGCGTCTCACTGGTTTGTGGGTTGTTGGATGTGTGAATAAGTGACTTAGATCAACATGTTTGCCAAGTCAACCTCAGAAGACGATGCTATGTCAGTGCCATGTTTACAGCTTGGTGCAATAAAAAGCCTATAAATGCAGCTTTAAGAACAAATAATAATGCAACAAGACTAAAAGTCTCCGGCCACGTTAAAGTAGCACTTTGAGCTAATTGAGCTGATTTCATCAACATGCTCTCAGTTACCAGTTCATTAGACACACCTGGCTGCAACGAGTGCACTGGTTCAGACATATTGTGGGGGGACAGAAAATATTAGAAAGCAGCTGCTGTTATAACACAAAACAGTTTAACAGCAGCACAAACTACAGCCTCTGAAACGATCATAACGCTGACTCAGCGCCTCTAAAACTAAACTTTGTAACCTTCATGAAAGTAGGATTTATTGCCGGGCTGCTGTCGTTAAAGCCAATAACAAACTGGCAACTGTTTGCTTCTTCTATAAATCAAACTGTAGGTGTAGCCATCAACATGCTTTTATTTTCATCAGAGTATTAAATGGAAGTGGAAATGCAATAAGTCGTCAAGTGAAGCAGTTTTAAAACCACCAAATTCAAAACACTAGTGGAACGTTTCAATGACACCATCGCTGCTATAGTAATTAGTTAATCTATTACTTGTTTTGAGGATAAATTCAGACATTTTTTTTATGCAAACCAAACATTTTATGGCTTCAGCTTCGTAAATGTGACGATTTCCTGCTTTAAACATTATAGTTAATTAAATATATTCTAACAAGACATTTTGAAGACTGGGCTGCTCACTGTTTTATTAACCAAATAATAATGAATATTGAATAATAGAGAAAACAGTTGCCAGTATTTCACTTTGCCCTCTCGCTGTCTCTTCTCCTTATTTTTTGTATTTTTTTGGTATTTTTTCCTGGAAAGGAAAAAGGGGGGTTGCCAGATTTGTTGGAGCTGAGTGCAGACCTGCTGTGCTGTATTACAGGGTGGAGGCTGTGGGAGCAGGGGTTAGAAAGGGGGAGGAGGAGGAGGGAGGACCGGGGAGGGGGTTTGGTGGCAGGGAGGCATGGAGTGATGGGGGGGGAATTGACAGTTTGGAAGTTAACGGAGACAAGAGCCAGTGCAGAGGGAGTAGTGGGGCTGGAAGGGTGGAGCACAGAGGGATATTAGGTTAGAAGGTCTAGCTTGTGGTGGTGGGGCGGGGGGGAGTGTGTGTGGAAGGAGGGGGTCTTAGGAGGGGTGGGGTTGTGAATTAAAACCATACCTTCAATCCATCACTGGAGCCGGTCTGGACGTCGAGGCAACATGTGGAAAGAATTTATGACCTAGTTTTCATTTCCTTGTTTAATATGATATTGGGTGCTTTTAAGAGGGAGAGAGGGAGAGAGAGAGAGAGAGAGAGAGGAGACAGTTTCACCTCCACATTTGTTTTTGTGTTTTTATGAAGCACAGCAGCGAGACCTAAAGGTTCAGACTGAACCTCTCTCATCCCCGTCTGGTTCATTTATTGTCTGTAATTGTATTACTGTGAACGTTTCCTCCTGCGCTCTGATTGGTCGGCTCAGCTGCGGAGCAGAAACCTGGTGACGTTGAATCACTTTGCAGACTGAAGGCTTTATGGTTTCAGTTGATGTGTAATCTATAAGGAGAGCAGAGTGTCTGGAGGAAGTACTATAAGTACGACACTTTACTGCAGTAAGAGTAGCAACAACAACAACAACGGGGTAGAAATACTCTGTTATGAGTAAAAGAGTAAAAGTACTAATAATGCAGAACGTATATTATATTACTGGATTATAATTATTGATGCGTGAGCTCATCACTTAAACGCTGCAGCTTGTAAAAGAGTTTAATTACTTTATAATTGGATTAGTGCTGACGCGGGGAAAGCATTTCCCATGTGGTAATGATTATTGGCTCAGCAGTAAAATATGCGGTGTTATTGGCTTCATTTATTGTTTTGTAACAGATTTATTGTCATAGAAATTTATTGTCGTAGAAATAATCATTATTGTTTGGCTATAATTCAATTATATGTAAATTGTTTCTTTTCAAATGACAAAGAGTTTTATAAACTAATGAAATACTTGTTAATTGTTAAAAGCAGAACACAGAAGGGCAATGAGGCTGTCATTGCGAACTAAAAACAATAAAGTTTCATTCATTTGTTGATTATATTTTGTGTTATTAATCTCAAATAAATCAAATAACTTGAGAGGAGAAGAAGTAGAAAGAAGCCGTTTCTTTCCTCTGGTGTTGAACTCAGGTCCCGGCAGTAGAAGTGGGTCAAAGTGAGACAGGAAGTGATTCCATCCAGGACGCCCGGAGGGTCAGCCAGAGACCGGAGCGGGGGGGGGAAGCCCCTCGTAGACCTCTTTCCTGTTGTTCTCCGACCCGACAGCCACGTGGGTCAAGATTCCGGCTCAGGGTCTCTTCTTTCCTGCCTCACCGGAGGCCTCGCCGTGGTTATCTTTACTCACGTTTCATCATCCGGGCCCCGACGGGACGCTTTGAACGCCGCGATGGCAGGAAATGTTGTCACGACGAAAACTCGCAGCGGTCACTCAGAAACTCGAGCATGTTTGATCTTGTGGAGGTTTCTTTTGCCTAAAGACGTGGATGTTTAATCAGACACGTCGGTTTAGAGCGAGAGGACGGTGGTCCGTGTTAATGTGGAGGTTATTCAGTGTTAAGCTTCTGTCTGATTTAAACACTCACCAAAGGAGGTTCTGTTTAGCCTATCGGACCATTTCACAGATGTTCCAGTTTACTTCCTGTTGCTGTGTATGCAGACGACATCAGCTGACGGGAAGTAAACATGGACCCCAAGCTGTCGGGCCCCAAACCTCTTTGATTTCAGCATACTGTAAATATAGAGTTTGGACGAGGAAACGTAGAACCAAGCCGGCAGGAGAAGTTATTTGCTCTCATCAAAGCCACCGGACTCCATTGACAAAAACATTTTATTTTACCTGATCATTGAAACACAAGATCTCCTTTGATGTCGATATTTTTAACGTATACATTCACATTCTATGTATGATTACATCCTTTGGACTGTCTCTACTGTAGTTTAATCATGCTGGTTATGCTGTCGGCTACACACAGCTGTCTGTCCGTCCCCTCCTTCGCTGCTCTTCTTTAGGTTTTTTCCCATATTTTCCCCGTTCATTCATGATGAATAAAAGCTTAAAAAAACGACTAATCCACTCAAGAAGTCAACGAGTCGACTAACCGACTGGGAAGAGGCCGTTCTAACTGCGTTTAGAGGGACGGCCTTCGAACTTGTAGTCAAAAACTCTCCCTGGTACCTTTTTTAAAATCTTACCTCAGGGTCCAGGAATGGAATTTGAGAAAATATTTCTATTTCTAAGGTCAAGAATGAACTTTCACGTCTGTAATAAACGTTTCCCTCTCTCTTGTTTCCCTCCTCGCAGGTCTGTTTCTGATCCTGGGTCTGATGTTGTACCCCGCCGGCTGGGGTTCGGACAAGGTCCAGCTGTACTGCGGCGCCGACGCGGCTCCGTACCAGGCCGGGCTCTGCTCCATGGGCTGGGCCTTCTACACCGCCATGGGCGGCACCGTGCTCACCTTCGTCTGCGCCGTCTTCTCCGCGCAGGCCGAGATCGCCACCTCCAGCGACAAGGTGCAGGAGGAGATCGAGGAGGGCAAGAGCCTCATCTGCCTCCTCTGAGAGGCCCAGACACTTTTGTGTAGAAGAAGAAGAAGAAGAAGAAGAAGAGCCACCTGCCCTTCTGTCTTTAATAAGGCCGGCCTGTGAAATGGAGGCCCCCGCATTGTTTACCACTAAAAACCGACTCTTTGTTTGTCTCCGTCTTGTGCTTACGTGGGAGGAATCTACAAGTGCCAAGTTGTGTTTTTCCTCAGTGTTTGTCTTCGTGTTTAACCGTGTGGAGGCCCAGAGAGGCGTTTTCTGTAAATAAGTGTGATGATATATATATTTTGTACATAGCGATGATTGCAGAATGATTGGCTGGGCTGATGATGTCACTCTTGCCTTTTTTTTTATGCCACCAGACCCACGAGCAGCCAACCTGTTAACTGTCTGCCACGTGTGAGCGTTTAGCTCAACAAGGGAACCACTACTCAGTCAGAATAAACTACTCGGGAGTGAACGGCTCCAGCTCAGAGTGGACGTCCTTTTTAGAAGCTTACAGAATGTACTGTTGTCTGAATCGTTTGTTTTTTTGCAGACTCTTGAAATGTATCGACGGAAAAAAAATGACTATTCGCACAGCAATGCACGAGGACGATGAAGCTCCGTGGTGCGTTCTGTTTGTCCTCTTCTTTCTGCAAAAAAGAAATCCTGATATGAAGTGAGCTGAACCCCCGTGCAGGGTTCCACGTCTGGTGCTCATCCAGCGGACGTCCTGTAACCTGTGCACAAAGACACGGACGTGCACGAGGAGGACGTGAAGTATCGCTGTTTGTTAGTGACGTCTGGTTTCAGGGAGTCTGTGGAGTCGTAGCTGGTGTCCTTCTGCCCAAACGAATAAAGAGAACGGAGAAGAAAATGAGGTTTCAGTTCTTTATACTGTGGAAGCAGTAACTGTGGGGAAGAGGAGGAGGAGGGAGGGGGAGGAGGGAGGGGGAGGGAGGAGGGAGGAGATGCAGCAAGTGGAGCAGCCAGCTTGGTGCTGAGACCTCGGTTTGGCCCTTTAGGTGGGGGTGGGTACTTTTTCCAGCCAGCGGGTGATCAGTTTTTCCACTGATGCAGAACTCTGTGTGTGTGTGTGTGTGTGTGTGTGTGTGTGTGTGTGTGTGTGTGTGTGTGTCTCATTCAACTAAGTCAAAGTATCCTCATACAACAAGTTCTTAAATCTTACTTACTTACTGAAAAGTTACTCCTCAGTTTTCCTACAACAGTCCAGCAACACGTGTCAATGTCGTTACAGTCCTTTCAAAATAAACTTCCGTCTTCACAGGAAGCAACTTGGTTTGTTTTAGGCAACAGAACTACTTTAGTGAGGTTTGGGAAAAAGATCGTTTAACACTTAGTTCAGGAAAAGATCATCAATACTTTTATTTAACAGCTGTAGTTACTTTTAAACATTTAGATCAGCAGTTCCCAAACTGTTTGGTTTGTGCCCCCTGAAAAAAACAATGTGTATTTAATGTATTTTTAAAAAAGTTATAGGAAAATTAGTAAAAATTTTTATATCACGAACTTTGTTTCTTCATCTCTCCCATTAATCATCTCATGACCCCTCAGATTTATCTGGTGACCCTTTGCGGGGGCCCGACCCCATGGTTGGGAACCAATAGACTAAACTAACTGATACACAATCGGTGAGATTGATGCTTCAAATGAACAGCGTGATTCTAAGAGAAAAGTCTTCAGGGATGACTTTATGATTCATTCTCTCACCTCTGATAAACAGCTGTTGACTTCAACCTCCAGCTCTGAAAACTGTCTTAAAGCTGCATTCTCTCTAATGTCCACCAGGGGGCGACTCCTCTGGTTGTATAGAAGTCTATGAGAAAATGACTCTACTTCTCTCTTGATTTATTACCTCAGTAAACATTGTAAACATGAGTTTATGGTCTCAATCTCTAGTTTCAAGTCTTCTTCAATACAGCATGATGTTCATTTAGTAAATGATGGTCCATTTAGAGTCAAACAGACCATAAAGCAGGGGATGCTTTAGGGCGGGGCTACACAGTGATTGACAGGTCTCTACCACAGCGTTGTCCGGTCTGGGAGTTGTCTGTGCTTTCGTCTTATAACTTTAACCCTTTCACGGTGTGTTTTCACTTCATGAAAGTTAATTGTGACATTTTTGGTCGTCTAAAAAATGTCTTATTCAGCTTGCTGTCTCTTGTGTCATCTCTGGTTCCTAAAAAAACAAGATGGCGACGGCCAAAACGCTGAACTCGAGGCTTCAAAAAACGACGGCCCACAAACCAATGGGTGACGTCGATGACGTGAGAGTGAACCACAAAACGGTAAATTAATCAATGAGCTGAAACTCACTATAAAGCTCCGTGAAGCTGATATGACTCTTTCACATATTGATATTAGATTATTATGACAAAAATATTGATTGGAAGCACTTAAAGATGTCCCACCTCCACGTCGTTCCCCAGCTACCAAACGCTGTAACCCAGCTGTTCCTCCCTCCATGTGGACTACAGAGGAGCCTCTGGCCCGTCCCTGTGGCTCCTCTCCCTCCACCAGCACACTCCAGAACTAAACACAGCGCTTGATGACTTCCAGATTAGACACATGACAAACGCAGTCTGAAGAGAGCAGCAGAAGCTCGAATGCCAGAGGTTTAAAAAAAAAGAAAGATTTTCCATTTTTATCGTATGAAGAGACTTCAACAAAAACCTTCTGTGGTCATCATCTTTAAGTCTTTTAGGACACGGGAAATATATTTAATTTTATAAAGCGATTGTGGCTCACATGTTAGCATACAGCAGCTAATGACATGTGACAGCCTGGATGTTTAAGTGGTTAGTATTCATCATCAGTACATCTTCGCTCCTGTGCATTATTATTATTGTTGTGTTCTCATCATGAAACATCTTTTCCCTACATCACTGATAATCACACCCCATCATTTATTTGGCTCTTTTGGGGTTTATTATCATCATCTTGACTTGAATAAATAACATTATTTGCCTTCAGTCTCTCTTTCGTCATGGCTTCTTGACATTCAGCATTAGAGGTTTGCAACTATTTGAACAACTCATTCTAAATATGAGAACTGACTATTGGTCTAAACTAATCTGCATTAATCTGCATCGCATTTAATCTCGTATTCTTTGACGACTACTGACCTCGTCTGGCCTCCGTCAGCCGGTGCAGCCTCACTGAAAACACAGTTTACTACACAGAGTGTGAAGCCTCGTCTCGTGTGCACCACATACAGAACACGTTTCACTTCATACAGAAGAAGAATTTTATTCAGTGTTAATACAATAAATATACAAAACTCAAAACTACTCAACATGCGACTGAAGTCAAACCGGAGTGCATCTTTAAATCACAGAGCAAAAAGCCGACCGTCTGGAAATCGTACAAAATATACAAACATCCCTCACTATGTGTTTTCCAATAATTTAATAATTGTATAGTTAGGGATGCTTATGGATTAATTGTCTGTTTTCTACCACATGTTGATCATGAAGCACAGCTTAAAGCCCATCTACAGCACGTCACACAGTTCACGTTGCAATCTAACGTCTTTCTCACATTTAACATGTTTCATTTATGTTTTTTTTTTAAAGCAAGTCAAAAAAAAATAACAGCTAAATACTGTAAGTGCCACTCGGTTTGATTCTTTTGAAGGAATAATCTCCTGTTCTGTACTCAGGAACACACATGCACCGGTTCAAATGAAGCCAGTGTGAAATACAAAAAAGGAGAAGTGAGCAAAACAAGGCATGTTGCAGGAAGCTTAAAATAAAAAAAAGAAAGTCTCCAGGATGTCGAGAAGGATCCCAGACCCACAGCCAGACTTAAGACGAAAGCCCCCCCCGCCCTCTATTTACACTCCCACACATCAAATACATACGAAGGCTGAACTGGTTTCAAACATGAGACACGACAGACGCATTCAGACGTGAAGAACGTGGAAACAGACACATTCAAAGACATTTCATCAGTAAAACGCTCTTATTTGTTTTTAATGACCACATACTGGGAATGAATCACCTTCAGATTTGATTGCTGGAGTTCAGTGATCGTCAACGTGCCAAATTATGAATACGCAAAGCAATGATCAGAACACCACAGCAACATTACCGGCCCCATTTTTTTTTTGTCATCTTTATATATATATATATATATATATATAATATAGCATATATATATATATTATATATATATATGTTGTTTTAAAGCACACGTTTATAACCAGGGGGCCAGTTAAGGGTCCGATTTCATATCATCTTTTAACCTCGTCATGCAAGTGAAGAGTACATCCTGAGTAGAACTGAGGTAAGTCTCCGGAAACACGAGAAGAGCTGGAGACGAGTTACACTTTTCCTCTTCAGAAGATAAGCTGTAGAAACATGCATCTGTACGGGACAGAGGACCTCTTCACTGTCTGCTCACAGGGTCAATAATTCATTTACTTCATGTGAAGACTGCGCTGAACTCAGCTGGTGAACGGGACATGAATTAAATATGGAGAGTAATGAGCGGGAAGGCGAGCGGCCATCGTTATAAATATCCTTCCATTTGCACAGATTACAGTGTGCAGACAAAGATTTAAAGTGCAACTTGGCGTCCTTTCACAATAAGATATGTTCGACCGTTTATGGGCAAAAGAATTCAAGCAGGAAAAAGAATACTCGAAAGCAAACTTTAAAGTGACAGTTCACCCCAAAATCCTAAATAATCTTTTGTGGATCAAACACTGCTTGTGGGCGTAGTTAATTTGACAATCGCTGAATTACTTTAGTCATTATGTTTGCTAGAGGTGCTTTGAGCTAAATGCTAACGTCAGCGTGCAGACATGCTCACAGCGACGATGCTAACATGCTATTGCTAAGCAGATGATAACCGTCTAACGCGCCTTCTTCACATCCAATAGTTGTGAGGAAAGGCGCTAAAAGGGAAAAGTCAGGGGATCGCCAAAGTCGGCACGAGTCATCCTCTGGGGACCATGAACACATGCACAAAGCTACACGGGAATGAATCCAATATCTGTTTAGATTTAGTCTGAACCAAAGTGGTGCATCACTGTCAATTGGAATATCTTTGCAGGAACAATTTGGATACATTTCCTGGGATAATGAGGTGTTTGGTATACTTAACAGATTTTGGGAGACGCATCACTTTAAGGAAGTAAGACTACGCGCTTTCAAAATAAAAGAAAGTAGAAGGCAAAAGGCAGTGAACTGGAATGCACAGCATTCATCTTCAGCAGTACACGGTCACTCCACCGGGGGGCAGCGGTGTTACGGGACGAGCTCGTGGAAAGCAGCAAGCGTGCGTTAACAGACAGCTAGAGCGTATACGACATGACTTCCGTTTGTCCGGTGATGAATTAATCTAAAAATAGAAAGTAGTGATGAGGCTGATGAATCAGGAGGAAAAGGCTCACGGGAAGCCATTAACGCTGGGGAGGGATTTTAGTGGGAAAATGCCCAGGTGACGACGGAAAGAGTCGGACTCACATTAGAATCCGTCTACAGAGGACGGACATTTAAAGAGGCACACAAACATCCATTTAGTTAGCCACACACACACACACACACACACACACACACACACACACACACACACACACACACACACACACACACACACACACACACACACACACACACACACACACACACACACACACACACACACACACACAGAAAATAAAGTAGAGCACGCTGGTCGAGTGGCAGGAGTGCAGCGTGGGTGATGAGAGCCTCCGCCCTGTTTGAATCCTGTTCACGGCGGTGGACTGAGATCACGTTTGACTGGATATTGTCAGAAGGCTGAGGGTGGGGGGGGGGGGGGGGGGGGGGCTCTTCATGTGTTCAAACAGGGCAGTTGGCTCTAGTGGAAGCTGGGAGTGAGCAGAGGAGGAGGAGGAGGAGGAGGAAGGGTGGGACGGAGAGATGAGCGAGCTCTCTGAGCCAATCAGATCTGCTCCTTGAAGCCTCCTTGTGCGGCCCTGGTGGCGGCCGTAGCAGCGGCTGTCTGGACCGTCTTGTTGGACATGACGCCCGTGGCGAACTCCTGCTGGGCCTTCGCGAAGCTGGCGCCGGTGGTCCGGTACATCCCGTGGACCTGAGGAGGGCGAGGAGAGATATGCGTCACAATCAACTCCATAGAGGCGACTTATGATCGACTTGTGACGCTTAGTTATGAATGTTTTTTTGTTCCTTACTGTTACGTCAGCTCTTTTGCTCGTATTACCTTTTTGAACATGATGAGGGACAGGACGGCCTCCGCGGTGAAGAGGGCGGCGATGAGGAGCATTATGATGCCCACCGGGACGCTGCGATTCAGGCCGGTCAGAGCTGAGATCCACCCGCTACAGAGGAGGGAGTCAGTAAAAGGAGGAAGTGAAACACGACTCAGTCCTGCTGTCAAAAACAACTACTTTTGGTCCATAAAACCGTGAAAAATGCTACAAATCACTATTTTAATTTACAGCCCAAGAAGATTCTTCAAATTTCTTGTTTTTGTCCAACTAACCGTCCAAAACCCAAAGATACGTAATTATATATCCACATTTAAGCCCCGATTTCTCACCTGGCGCCCCAACTGGTGATGCCGATACACTGCATCACGTAGATGCCAAACTGACAGATGTACACGAAGAAGAAAGCAAAGAACCTGAACGAGCTGTCGATCCTGCGGGACAGGAAACGGACAAACCGGGTATAAACATCACGCTGGTGGAGTCTTTCATCTGTTCATGCGAGGTCAAAATACTTGTTGTGTACCTGAACGCTCCATAAAGCGGTCTGTACCAGCAGACGAAGGAACAAGGCGTGAAGAGGATGAACCAGAGGATGGACAGGCCGAAGTCGACGCCGCGCGTGGCGTCCACACAGAACCAGGCCAGGCAGCCCACCATGTTAGCGAGCAGCGTCCCCGTGTGAACTAAAGCACGAGGACAGGAAGTAGCTGGATTAGGGAGATGCACGGTGACAGCGACACGTCCTCTTTATCGGGACAGAAATGAACATTTAAGATCTCAGTGACAGCTGGAGGGTGTCACTGTCACTGTAAAGTCGGCTGTTTCCAGTGTCCAGTGTCCCGACGCTGCTGCACGCCGACTCTTAATATTTCAACACGCAGCGCCGTGCACAAACCCATGTATTCAATAATTCATGATTACCGTCTGCTCCCGGGGTCCTAACATGTGCCTGCGTGGTTAAAAGGCGTTGCACAACAAGAGTGTGTGAGAGCGAAAGGGTTTTACACCTCGGTGTGGAATATGACAGCAGCCTGCTCGCTGACACACCGGAAAGTGAGATTCTTTGCTTTTATCTGAGACTAAAAAGAGAAGCGTCTGCTGCTCTAATTCTGCATCGAAAAAGAAACCTTTAGAGCAATCATCTGACCGAGTCGCTCCGTGTGACCACATGACTGCATCACGTGACCTCGTCATGAGGACGCCGAGGGCCTGAAGCCGCTCGCTCCCTGAAGCCCAGATGGAAAAGGGAAATGTGTTTTAGGTGGTAGAGGAGCAGCTCTTATTCAGAGGGTCTGATGGAGGTTCACTGGTCGAAGTAATTCAGTATTCTGATGAAGAAAAACCACAGGAGAACAAAACAGCTCGGTACTTATTTACAAAACGGTTGTGTTTTTTTATATTAATAATTATTATTATTATTATTATTATATTTGTCTGTTTTAAGATGTCCTATCTTTTTATAGACACAGATTTGAATCCTGGAAAAAATACTAATTTAATTTATATAATACATAATACATAAATAAAATATAATTAGCTAGTGTTGTTTAAGATTATTTTAATAAAATAAAAAACATTTCTATTTGCAGAGCTACACTTCTGTTTATAAACTGCGATATCAACTTGAACCAGGTCATTTATTGCATTAAATCTAGTTAAAGACGACATCATTCATCTTCTTATACGAGTTGGACGTCTTTTCTTTTGGCAGCAAAGGCCGACAAAGTGTTGGTGGAAGCAGCACGTATGAACAGAGAAATACTCGAGGAACTACTACTCATTAAAAAAGAAAGCGTGGAGCTGTAACGAACAGAAGTTTCTCTCATTGTGGTTTAGTCACATTAAAGGGGGAACAAGCTAAATAACATCTATTTGCAAGATTTGACGTCATAATCCTTTTGGCAGTGATTCCAGTTTGAACATTCACGCAGAAACCAAGGCTGGCGAGTATAAAACGTCCCTCTCAGCCTTGATATGTGGAAACATTATGACTACAAAGTTTCCAGGAGGCTCAATACTGATTAATGTGATGACAGCGAGGCTTCCACTCACTGTTCAGAGGGTTTTTGAGACCACAAAATGAATCGATTGGCCTGTAAAATGTTCAGAAATGTTCAAAAATATCCTTCAGGAAACCAACAGACCGAGGAATAAAAGGACTAAAAGTAAAAGCCACTCACACATCCAGAGGTAGTACATGATCTTGACCGTCTTCTGAAACTCTACGGGGATGTCCACTGTGATGTCGTGATAGAAACACGGGCCCACCGGGAACTTCTCCGGGAGGGGGGGCCAGTTGTTTTTCCTGCCTGGACCAAAAAAAACAAAGAAGAAGAAGAAGAAGAAGAAGCGTGAGTTCATGTTTAATCATTTGTCTGTATTTAATACACACAAGAGTCCACAGAACATGTGGTTATTTCATGTAGACAATCTATTTATTGCATTACAATAAAACATGCAATATCCTGATATGCTGGTAGGCAGATTATTTTAACCTTTTGAAAACAGTGCCGGGCTAACTGTTTCCCCCCGCTTACAGTCTTTATGCTAAGCTAAGCTAACCGCCTCTTGCTTCCAGCTTCGTGTTTACCGTACAGACATGAGAGCGGCTCTTCTCATCTACGTCACACAGTAAGCTGTGCAGGACCAGCTGTTGTCATGTTGAGCCCGTCTGCATTTAGAAACATAATTTCTCTGGTTCTGACCTCCTGAGGCGCTGAGTGACTGCATTTCTCTCTCCCGGCGGTCCAGCTCAGCAGCCTTCTTCTCCAGCTCCTCCTGTCTCCTCAACAGCTCAGCAGCAGCTCCGGACTGATCCTACACAAAAACACACACGCACATATATATATATATATACTGTATACATAAAACAAATGTCAACCACAGACTGTAGACAAGAAGTGTACCTAGTCACCCATTGGTTTGTGGACTGCGGTTTTGAAGCCTCGAGTTCGGCATTTTGGCCGTCGCCATCTTGGTTTTTGCAACCAGTGGACAGAAGTGACCATATTTGGACTGAGGAGGAGTGACGTAGAGACGCCGTATATGGCTCTGATAGCTGTAGAGACCTGTCAATTCCCATGTAGCCCCGTCCTAAAGCATCCCCTGCTTTATGGTCTGTTTGACTCTAAATGGACCATCATTTACTAAATGAACATCATGCTGTATTGAAGAAGACTTGAAACTAGAGATTGAGACCATAAACTCATGTTTACAATGTTTACTGAGGTAATAAATCAAGAGAGAAGTAGAGTCATTTTCTCATAGACTTCTATACAACCAGAGGAGTCGCCCCCTGGTGGACACTAGAGAGAATGCAGCTTTAAGACACTTCTTTAGAGCTAGAGGTTGCTGCTTGATATAAACACTCTGGTAGAAGTGTATAAGTGTGTGTCGTGTGTTTTCTCTGCTCATTTGTAATTCTCAGATTCTACTTTTGGAATAGATCCAATTCTCTACATGGGAGGTAGCAGCAGCAGCAGCAGCAGCAGCAGGAGAGACTTCACAAGAACTTGTTCCCAGGAGCCGGACGACGAATGAGATGCAGCATCACATCACAAGTTGTTTCCTCCAGCTGCCTGGGTTTCTCTCTGAGTCTGTGTCTCCCTGAGCAGCTACAGAGACTGCAGCAGTCTCCCGTGGAGCTACTTTCCTGTCCACAAACTCGGCGTGAACCAAACAAACCAATAAATAAATAACATCAGCATGGTGACGATGTAGAAATGTCACTTCTCAGCGGACCGGCCAGCATGAAGCCAAAGAAAACCAGGCAGTGTTTATGTCTGCGTGAGGTCAGTAATACCTGCGGCCGAGACTGCGAGTAGGCCGGAGGCTCCTCCGTGGGTTTCATGATGGCGGGTTGTGTGTTGATGGTGGGCGCCGCGACCTTGGACGCCATACCCGGAGGCGTCTATGGAGGAAACATACACGCTGTTAGTTACTTCTCTCAAACCGGTGAGTGTCTCTTGTGTTGCCGGCCTTTTAAACAGTAACAATACAAAAACAGAGCTGTAACTGGCAACAGTACAAACACTGTTTGCCTCAAAATGACTTGATTAATGATGCTAAAATCAAGTTTAGTTGAGGGTTTTATTCAAGTACAAGTATGAAAATAAAGGAAAGCCAAATAAATGTTTAGAGCTAACTTTAATCAAAGTGTAGGGCAACTAGAAACATTAAAAAATAAAACATTCAGGTTGGAAATGACCACTAATCAGAGCTGTTATGTTACAGTTTTATCTTATGGAACACGTCGTCATGAGATCTGTGCAATTAGAATCTAACATTTGAATCATATAGTCTTGATAATGATGCAAAACGTTAATCTGCTATCAAACAAAACTGAATTTCTGCAAAAATGTGGGGGTAACAGTTATTTCATTGTAATTAAAAATACATTTGAATGTAAAAAATGAGGGAACATGATGACTGACTTCCTCGTTTTGGGCCAATTTATTTACTGTAATTACAAAATATAGTTACAAAACTCACACTTGTGAAGATGTGTGTGTGATTCCTACAGTATGATGATATCTAGGAGTGATTTACTTACTTATTATTTTACATAATCTTTAATAAAAAGTGACCAATATATTCTCACAGCCATCGCATCACTTGAAGGTCAGAAATAACCTGGATCTCTTCAGAACTAAATGAATCCTGTTCATGTTGTTCAGATCTATGAGATGCATGAAGTCGTTGGTAAAGTACTCACTGGTTTGGCATCTGTGAAGGGATTGTACTCCTCCAGCCCCGGAGGAGCCGCCTGCCGTACTTGTGTCACTGATGGATCCTGAGAGAACAAGAACACTTTCAATGAACTGGAGAAGCTTCATAGAAAAGTAGTTAATTACTCAAATGTCACGAATACTTTTGGTATGAGAATCGCTCTTCAAATGTCTTTGTGTTTTTACCCCGAGGACAGCAGCGGAAATGTCAACAGCTCACGTTAATGTAGAAACCCTCCATTATTCTGTCAGCTGAAGGCCAAACAACCCTCTTTATTCAAAATGCAACAGGCCTATAATTCAATACCGGCAAAGACGGGATGATTCCAATAATTTTCATGGGAAGACGTCTATAAATAACCAAGTACACGAGTTTCAGGAGTAGAGGGGGAGGCGAACGCTTCTGGCTGCTGAAGACAGAAATAAAAAGAGAGACTTTGTGTTCCTCTAGCGCGCTGCTAAAGCACCTTCTGATGCTTTTAGGCTCATTCGAGCAACTTCAAACAGCCTTAAACACACAGAGTGGAATAAAGGAGGACGCTGACACATTGTTCAGCCTCTTAACGGTGACACACGAGTGAGACCGTGTTTACTTATGGGGTGTTTTCCACTATCGGGAAACATTCCACCAGTTAAGCAACATTATCACACATTTCGTTTTTTTATCGTTAGCTTACCATCAGCGGCCGTCAGTCACACACGAGTTTCATTCAAATTGCTGCTCAAGATTAACATCCAACCTGACGTTTTCCTGCAGCGCTGTCCTTATCCTGTCTCACTGCAGTCCTCTCGCTGTCTCTCTGACTCTTAAGTTTCTGAGAGCATCTCTACCGCTGCCCAACACACACACACACACACACGCACAAATACGCAATCACACACAGGCTGCAACTTGTCACCAGACCAGGGTCGTGAATATTTCAGGGTATGTTGTGTTTAAAGTTTAATGTCGCCCTATTGCACAGCCAAACAAGCGCATGCATATTCACCAGGTTTTCATCTTGAAATCTACGGTTACAAAAAGGTGAAAAATCAAATGATCCACCTGTTGCACGTCGGCCTGTTTGATAACTGGATTCATGTGTATGGATTCCCTGTCACCTAATGAGGCACAAACTGGAAGCTGGAAATAAAACAGGCTTTGTGCTGCAGAAGTCCCACCAGCTGATGACCTTTAATCCAACACTTCGCCTCCTGCACTGTATCTGATGGAGTGGAGCAATGTGCCACACACACACTGCTGGGTCACAAACCCAGTTCCCGTGTGGCCGCATGTTAATAAGCTGCTAAGACGACAAAATGTGATATCTATGCTTCATTATCGAAGCCATTAATTACATGTCTATATTTGCAGCCTACATCAAGTTGACCACGGCTGACAGTGTAGGTTAGCGTGACAGGTAAACAAATAATCTAGCTTTTAAGTTATTCTCGATTAAACGGGAACCTCAACCAAAAGAGAAGACATCCTGGACATCAAAAGAAAGGTCTTCTCCTGCACCTAGCAGAGGAGCTAATCGCTGGACTGGGAAGTTGTTGTTGTTGTTCTGAATTGACATGAGAGCTTACATTCTCTATTAATTAGCCTTCATCCAGAGAAATAGGCCAAAACAGAGTGAACTGCATTCAAAGTGCATTCATCAAGAGTCTAGACCGCGAGCGTATGAGACGCACACGTGACGCAGCAGCTACGCTATGGTTTTAATCCATGCAGCTGTCTGCAGCTTCATGCTACATGTTGACAGTTTAAAATCACTGCAACCACAATAGGTTCCCCGAGCATACAGTCATATAAGAGCACAGAAGAAATATTAGGCCGATGGGTCCAGCAGTGTGAGAGATTAGCCGTGGACAGACACAGAGATGCACACGCACAGAACCGAAAACATAGTCTCCTGGCGGAGATAACGATCGGAGGCACGACTGAGAGTGATGAAATTTAGCAGGAAAGAAGCCAGAGGGGATCCTAGCACCACATGTCGCCCATGACGGCACCATATGACTTCATGAAGTATTGAAGATAGCTCAGAGACGGGAACAAGGATCCATTTCTCCCCAGGCAACCCAACAAGAAAAAATAATAAAGAAGTGTGAGCCAATAAATGGCAGAAAAATGGCAGAGCAGCCGGGGTTCACTAGTCATGTCAGTATGTTAATGAGGCGCCATGAATAATTCACTTTCCGCGCGTCTGTACGGTCAAACTGTGCCGTCAGCGTCTTCTACCGTCTCACACACACTCTCACACACACACACTATAACAGAAATACCTTGTTCTGTTTGGTGATGTAGACAATCTTTATAAATCAGTTCTGGTAACTTATGAAGTGCATAAGCATTCTTTTTCACATCCAAAACAATAGGGCTGCAAACTATTATTATTTATATTCTTAATCTGTTTATTATTTTCTAATAAAATGCTAATTAGCTGCTTCCTTAGCGTCCATGTTTAATACACCTGATGAGGAAATGGAGAGGGAGGCAGGCACATGATCAGATGCATGCTTTCCATTTCCTTTTCCATGACAAGACTCTGTTAGCAGGATGTGGTTCAACGCCTAACTAATGCAAACAGCATAGAAGGCATGAGTGTGAAACGTGTGTGTTCTGCTCTCATTTATGTCTGTTTTGGAGAGATAAAAGACCAAAACTACTGTTTTAATCACATATTTGAAATGTAGCTATGCAAGAATCATTCTTTGCATATAGAATGTACATTATGGAAATATAATCTAAAGAAAAATCTATGTAATGTCCAATAAAATCACAAAAACAAGGTTATTTTAACAGCAGTTTAGTGTAGCTAACAGACATATGCATGGTACCTCTAAAGGGTCTATAAACGGTATAAAGTTGAAACTGAAAGGGTTTCACGACAGGGTTTAAATAAAACACCCTGCAGGACGGCTAGCACAGACTTTAAGCTAAGCTAACACACAACACACTGGTACCTGTACATGTTACATGTTATGTCACACCAGAGTGAACCAACACTAAGTGACAACACTGTAACTAAAGCCTACCAACAAGTGAATTAACGGGTTTTTGCTAATTGCTGTCATTACTAGTACTCAAGTAGCGTTAGCTTCATCACAGCACAGAACAGAACAATACGTGTCTGACTTTGTTCCTTGGCTGGAGTAACGTTGTTGTTATTAACGTGGAATAAAGGCTTGAGCTAATGCTAACATGGATAACGTAGCTAGCTAACGTTGTACCTGGAACGGGTGGTCGATCTCCGGGTCCGCGAACGGGTTGCTGTCGAAATCTGACATTCTGACTTTCCGTAGTGTCTCAAAACTACAAAAAACTTCCCCACCAAAAACACCAGAACCCCGACTCTCTTTGAGGTGGACGCCAGATAGATGACAGACACACAGACACGGTCCGGAGGTGAAGTGTTGACTGTGACCAGAGATAGTATCGGGATTGGTCACCAGCAGCGGATCACGTGCGATACAACGAAACGCCAGCCGGAAGTTACGTCACCAGCCTTTAACATTTCTTTTATTTTATTCATTTATTATTTTATTATTTTAAAACGTTACGCACGTATGGAAGCCCATGCTATGGAAGCTCAAAAAAAATCACAAGTAAAGTTATTATTATTATTTCTTTTTGTATTTACAAAATGATAAGATACTTTAACACAACAGTCATAAATAAATAAATAAATAAATACAATTATTACTTATTATTATTACATTTACAAAAAAATTGGTACGTACAAAAACGTAAGACGGGTACGCAAATTCTTCTCTTTCTATCTTCTCTGATAAGAACCGTTGTTGCCCTGGCAACACAAAGTCTCTGGGGGCGTTTCTAGCATAGATCTGTTTATTCTAAACGCAACGTCCGTTACAAAGCGCTGTATGGGATTAGCCGAAACTGTTATTTTCTAGCCACTCTAGATCTATGTTCCCGGCCTATCATGTGACACCAACTTGTCCAGCTCACACTTCCGGTACTGTGTGTATGTGCAGAAAAAAAGAAAGTTGGTTGAAATCTCGGAGAAGTTTTGGCTTTTTGCAGGAATTGTATACGCCACACGCGCGTCTCTTTACGTCTATGCGCAGTTTTAAAAGCCGAAGATATCTTAACGTATCAGGGGCACTTTTTGTTTAAAAGTATGTCGACGGTCGCCTTATACAACGACCAGGGAGGAGCGGAGGCTGCCGTGGAGGGACTGGAGACGACCTCCTCCAGCACCTCCGGAGCTGCCTTTGGACTCTTCAGCGCAGACTTTAAAAAGTAAGACAGCTTAGCACGTGTTCCGTCCATTTGTGGTGAAGTTTAGACGGTAACGGGGAACTTCTGTATTAACCAGTGTGTCGTTAGCTGACTTCCAGAAGAAGCCAAGCAGCATCATCAACAAGCTAGTCAGTGATGGCGACTGACCGTTAACACTGACAAAAATAACCTTATTTTAACAGTTTTATTGGACACATGTTTTGCTTTTAAGTGTGAAGTTACTTAAATAACTATGTTATATTCTCAGTTGCCAGTTTATTTGTTACAACTATCTCTAGTACAACATTACTTCAATACATCATACTCTTATGAAGCTTACTGTCCTTTTTTGTTGTCAACTGACAAAAATATCCTTATTTTAAATGTTTTTTGGACATATGTTTTGTTTTATTTCACCCCTTTATTTGCCCTTAAAGATAAAGCCACAATTCACAAATCTCGGAGAAGTTTTCATATTGAGAAGTATTTCAATATTTTGCCCCCTTAATATACATATAAATGAGGATAAACTAAATCTTAGACACACCTCTAAGTATAAAGCAATATAGTCCAGCAGCACCACAAAGTACAACGTTGAATCTGTACCTCTTTAAAACAGTTCACTTCTTGAACATTAGGATTTACTGATTTTAGTTTAGCAGCACTTTGACTCTGTCTTATATGAATTGATGGTGCTTTACGAGCACTCGTATGCGTGACACAATAATAACACCACCGTGCAAACATACATACACTTTGCAGCAATGAGTAGAGCATCAATAAATAACAGTGATCAATAATATGAGGCTACATGTTCATACCGTATGGAAACCATACCTCATGCTTTATGTCACTGTGGTGAACTTCCTTTAGTGTATGAGGTTGTGTTTAATCTTCAGCTTGAAATTAAAACTTTATTGATTATTGTAGATGACATTGTTAGCGTTGATGTGTTTCTACTTGTGATCAGTGGTTTATTTACGTTCAGTATCGCATGTTGTTGACAGGTTTTGTGTGTGGGATGTGTGTCAGCAGCCTGGTGACTCATATAGAATATTATAACATATTAATCTGTAGTTCAGATTCCTTCTTTATTGACATCCTGTCGACCTGTGGAACATGTTTGGATCAGAGATTTATGTTATAGGCTTTTATATAGAAGAGCAACAAGGCATTATATTCATATTAACTGGTAAAGTGTGGCGTGTTTGACCTACTTACAGGTACCATTGTTTGTGTTGTGTGTCATTAACTTGCATGTCTGTGGATAGATTCAGGAAAGGAATGATCTGCACTTAATTTACATATTCAGAGTTTAAACTACTAGAAACACTTGAAACCCTTTGGACTCAACACACCGAGTACGTTTCTGTGTGTTTTCCAGCTAAAACTGTTAAATACTCCAGAGGAGAAGAAGTTTTTTGGTTTCTATATTAACTTCACGTCACGGTTAGCTCGTGAGAACCGTGTTTAATTACATTTCTCGCTTGTATAAGAACTGAAACTGGACTGTCAGCATGTTTTTGAGTTTCATGTCAGGAACCTGCCACTGGAGGGCAGCCAATCATCAGCACAGCCGTCCTCTGTGTTCTGTAATTTCCTGTAAAATCAGTGTTTTATGCAGCTTAGCTCCTCTGGTTTAATACCCTCTGAGTGTTTAAAGAAAGCAACACACCACATGAGCTCCACAGGGGTAGATTGTTAGTGCCCCGTCAGTATTTTAGCACAATATACCGGCTTTTATTTGTTCATTTTAACAAGAAATGCTGGTAATAAAACGTGTGTGAGGTCACGCTGCAGCCTCTGGTGTAGTGTTTTAGAGAGATCTCTGCAGCAGGATTTTTTTCAGTGTTGAGATGTTGCTGACTATGCTGAAGTGAACCTCCTAATCTGTCTCACATGATCTCAGGCAGGCATGGCGAGGTCATATGTTTTCCTGCATCCAGGCCACACTGGTTTGAAAATATAAGGACATGAACGATGCTTCTGTTTGTCTGTCCGACACAATGCCAGAGCCTGTGGGCCTCACACAAGCTTAGTCCTCCTCAGCGTTTCTGTTTGTTGCATACTTATTAATTATTAAAGTTAGCATGTTTCAGGGTAGAGAGCCTGTTGTGCTTCAGTCAAATCAAGCTTTTGTTATTTGGACCTCCTGAGTGTTTGTCACATGTGAAGAAAACGACAACATTCCTGCACTTTAGTCTCAAAGGCTTCATCTGACTGACTGAAAGCTCCATGAAGCGTGTGAAACATGTGACTTATTATCTGTGACCAAAGAGATATAGTGGTCTGCTTGTATAAAGAGTTGCATTTGAGCTGCATTAAAAGTTGTGATTTAGAACTTGATCTTCATGACAGGGTTGTTAGTTATGTTTAGTTTGGCCCGAGAGACTTTCTCCTTGTAGAAATGAGGCATATTTCATGTTTGATGTGGAAAACATTCATTAAAACGCTGCAGATTGACTTGATGTAACATCATTATTCGCCTATTTATGTTTTGCATTGTTACGTTTAGCAATGTGCCATTAAGCAAACACCTTGTTGTATCAGAATCCATGAAAAGCTTGTCTCTGCATGTACTTTCTCTGATATACAATCTTTTTTCTGACTGCTCACCATCACTGCAAGCTTTAGCAATCTTCCAGAGCGGTGGATCCAAATATTTGAACAAGAACGTGCATATTTTCCCAGGTTTCTTGGCAATGCTCGGCCAAACCACAACTTCAGTTTCTCTGTTATTTCAGAGGATTTAGGAGATCTGTGTGAGTTATTCCTTTCTGACATAAAGACAGCACACAGTTCTTTTATAAACACCCGATTTCATGTTCTACTCTCAGCCCCTGTTGTCTTTTCTCAGACGCTGCATCAGTGTTGATTTATCAAAAGTTGCAAAGAGTTTCTCAACCACTGTTTTCGCAACTATTCAAGTACTGAAATATTCACAGGTGTTTTTAAACACAGGAAAAGCTGCTAAAATGGGCAACGTCTTCACCTTTAACTCTGTGAATTAAGGGTTTATTTTGACAAAACCAGAGTTGGTGATTGTTGGAGCAGTGCAAAGACTAACAAAGATGTTTTTCATGAGTTTCATTTTGTTTTTGTTGAGTTTGAATGAAGTGCGTTTCCATAATCAGCGAGGTAAAATGACTGTAGTCTGGTGGCTTTGAGGAGAGCAGATTAATCGTATGGTTGTCGTGTACCTATATTGTAATAATCTTCCAAATCTCTGTTATTAGTCAAATTCATTCTGAGCATTTAAACCAAAAACGGTGAACATGATTGTGTAGATTAGTGCCAGTGCTTCGAAAGATGGATTATTTTAAAATACCAAAGATGGAATTTTGCTTTACAGCTCTGGAGATCAACCGCATGAACCCGTTTCATAAAATCCAGCTGTGAACGGCGTCTCCAGCTGTTTCTGGTTGTACCGTGAGTCTGTTGAAACTACATGAGATCCAAGATACCTGCTGACAACAATGCAGCCCGTCTGTCCTCCAGCCTCCACCCGAGTTAAAGAGTTACGCGTGATATCGAGTGACTCTGTTCTAATGGACACATTTTGTTGCACAAACGAAATACAGTTCTTATACAATTGGTAAAGAATCTTCAAAACCAAAAATTAGCATTGAAATCAAATTAGTTTTGTCTTCACAAATATAACATCATGACATTAAAGGAGATGGATACACAAGTGGCACATTTGTGATAAATATTCATTAGGAAACTGCCATGAGTGAATGATGTCATAATAAATCTCAGCAGTGATGGAAAAAAAACCTGAAGTGATGCAGACGTTTGGCTTTTTGTGGAGAGATCGAGACGATGCAGTGAGGTGTTTGCTATCGCTAACTTGGTGCTGTTTTTCACTTTGTTTTGCTCTTAAGTAGCACATTAAGTAGTAATACCAAACAACTAAAAGGAACAATTATTTTAGATGTCACTAGATGTTTCTCCTGCCCTGAATTTTACTGTTTTAGTTCTCACTCACTACTCTTACATTGTTGTTTTCATCCGTGGTAAGCAGCTGTTTTCTGCAACAACAACAACAATAACTTCACTTATTTAGCAGCTAAACAGATATTTCCCTCAGGAGTTAGTGGAGACCAAAAAACGGAGCTAAAAGAGAGCTTAGATGGCCAGAAAACATCTTCAAATCAATTATAATGCTTCTTAATGTCTACTGGATGTCTATGGGAAGTGTTTAACAAGTATGCTATATCAACTTGATGCTAATATGTCACTGTTGTGTTTAGCTTGTTTCTGTAGCATCCAAATGTCCCCAAAAAATCAGTTTGTGCAGGTTTGAACAATAATCTATAATATATCTTCCGCTTTGTCGTTAGGCTGCAAACACGTTGAAATATTGATCGTGTGATGTATTTATCAGCTTGTGAAAGCGACCGGAGTCTCCCACAGAAAGGGTAGGAAGCTAATTCTGCAACATTCACATCTTAACGGGTGTTTCCTGACATTCAGCCCGGTGCTGTTATCTCTGATGTCGGCCCGTCCTGTTGGCAGAGTCCTGCGTGTGCAAAGTGGATTATTGTGCAGCGGAGGTGATGAAAAGTTGCTCGGTGTTTACCCACCAGTGTAGATAAGGCCCTCCTTCTTTCCCCCTGGAGGGAAGTCACCACAGTCACACAGAGTCACAATCACAGCCGGGAGGCAGGTGAGATATCCGTGTTTCCAGAGGGAAAATCTACACGTACACAAGAGCAACAACATCTGACCGGCAGGTTTCACAAGAAACGTGGACTACAGCAGAAGAAGAAGAAGAAGAAGAAGAGAGAGAAGGCACTACCCTCAAGCATGAGGATGACTTGCCATTAGCGGAGCTGACGGGCATCTTGTGACTTTTATTTATTTTTTTTGCCCAAGAGAAGAGGAAGGGAGCAGTGAATGACAGGCCAGTGGAGCCGGCTCTGCTTCTCCCTCAGCATTGACAGCTTTTGAACAAGAAGACAACTGTAAATAAAAGCCAAGAGGACAGGGAACACAGCCAGAAGGAAAGAAATGACCTGTTCCACTCTTGAGTTACTTTAAATACAGCCGGAGTGGTTTGTGGACTCTATTCTTTAGACAGCTAACACACACACACACACAGAAGGAGTTTTTTTTTTCTTCGACTGCTGTGGAGGAAAGCCGGTATGGATGTTGGTTTCTGTCTCCGCTCGGAGGCAGTGGGAGCCATGAGGACGGCGCTGATGTCCGCTGAGAACTTGCAGCTCACTCTGAAGACTGAGCTCAGTCAGGAGGAGCAGGCCCTCACTCACACCAAGAGTAGCTCCAAGGAGACACTCAAAGCCGGGTACTGTAGTCAGATCTCCCACAGCCCTGTGATGGGGACACACCGTAAACTCTCTTTGTTTACCTCTAAGTCTTAGTTCAGGTTGGTTCCTCAGGATGTTGGTCAGCTGGATACTCAAGGTTGCTTCTCTTTAAAAAAGAAAACCTTAAAAAAGCTGTGTCTCTTTAGTGCTTTACGTATAGATACATTTAGACATAACAAACTTTAAAATCGTGTTTCAGAAGGATTTGTACTGTTTCAAATCATTTAACTTGAAATTGAAATCGAATCTCAAAAAGTATTGCTTGAAGCAGTTTAAATAAGTATAAATAAATCGTACAATCTACTTGAAGACTTCTATTTATTGTGTAGCTTTATTGATTTATTTATAGTTATACTATTCCTAACCACACAGTATTTATGTATTGAAATGAAAAGATGGGAAGGTGTCATGAGTTGATAAATGTGTATCTATTGGCAGGACTAAGCTCTACTCTAGAGACGATTTTGGTGTTTTGGAACAAACAGCTTGTGTACAATGACGACGTGTGTTAGCATGAGCTAAGGAATGAGCATTGTCAAAGTGAGTGCAGGAACCACAGCAGAAGTTGGTGTGATGCTGCTGTTGCATTGGTAGGAATGACATTCCTGCTCTCTGATTGGCTGCATTGTCAGTGTTTGGCCTATAGGAGCCAATGTGACCCTGTAATCTGTGGAGCTGACACAGGTGCTGTGCACACGGAGCTTTCACACCAGCGTTGGTCAAGCTCCTACTCTTGAAACTGATTAGTTAAGTCGTCTCTGCGGTGGTTAGCATGCGTGCTAATGTTGACCATGATAAGTGTGAGTTACACCTTCATCTTCTGTCCTCAGGAATGAAGACCTTAAAGAGATGTTGGAGAGCAACAAGGAGTCGCTCAAACTGGAGGCCATGAAAAGGGTCGTTGGGGTGAGTGCATCATGGGAATTCACACACATTCTTTTACCAAACAGCATTGGTGTGTGTGTGTCTTCTCTCAGCTGGATGAAGTTGTTTTGTCGTTTGATTTGTTTTCAGCTGATTGCCAAAGGGAAAAATGCATCCGAGCTGTTTCCTGCTGTTGTGAAGAACGTGGCGAGTAAGAACATCGAGGTACGACGGTATTAAGAAATGCATCATTACTGTTGTCATAAGTACGACAGTTGGTGTTTCTGATTCATTTAAATCTCGTGTGACAGCGCGTGGGTTCTCTGAGGGAACTTCCTCTTTCAGAACAATAGTGTGGAAAGCTTTTTCTTCATTTAGTTTGTATTTATTTAAGTTTTTGTTCAAAGTTAAACAGACAAACTTAAAAGAAATGGTCACACAGGAGTAATGATGTTGAAAATATATATATATATTTTAAATAAACAAAAGGTCAGAGGTTCATACAGATTAAAGCCGTCCCTTGTTGTTGGACATTTTCTATTTCTATATATCTTTGTATTTCTAAATATTCTATTTCTATTTTCTATGCCTTTTATGCTTTTCCTAACCTGGATGGTACATGAGTCAAAAAAGCCAAATAAAAACTAAACTAAAACACATACCCAAGACAGGAAACTAAAAAACTATCAGTCATATACATATGAGGAGAGGGGAGGAGGGTAATATTCAGAGAAAAAACTCAGAATTTCTGAGATTAGAGTCTTACTTTTACAAGAAAAAACTCAGTTTAAAGTGACAAATTTACACAGTCACAATTTATTTATTTTTTTGTTAAAGAACCACTACCGGTGTCCTTTATCAGTGAAAAGGAAATACCACTAAACCGTGAAGGAAAAATCATGTTAGTGACAGACTACATACAGGCAAATAATCAAGCTTTTTAAAAAACTGTATCAGTTTAGAGGTAAGAAATGTAATTTTAGAGCACCGCAAGTATATCAGATATTCTTCCTCGTACATTTGCAGATTTGAGCTCAGAAATCCTGAGATGTTACTTGGGTAGACGTAAAAGGCTTTGAGTAAAAATGTACTTTGATGAAAGTCAAAGTAAGCCAGTTAAAATGTGGTCACAAGGTAATCTTAGAATGAAGACAATTAAGTCTCTTAAAGCTGTGATGTCATGATCCTGTAACAGTAACTCTAGTTGTGATAATGTCGGCTCCACAGATCTACCCAGCTGTGACCGGATACGTTTTTATTTTTCATTTCGGTTTGACTTATTTGTTTTTTTTATCAGAGAAAAGATTTTCCCCTTTTCCATCAGTAGAAGCACAGCTAGTCTTTCTTTACTATAAATCACAAATGAGTGCAGCAGCAGCAGCACAAAGATACAGTAAGAAGATGTGTGTCTGTGTAAAGCGCTCCACTAAATCATGGCAGCACTCTTGTGCTCAGACTATTCCAGCGAATGACCAAAACACTAAGCAACAGCTCAAGAGGGGTTCCCATGCCCAGAGCCTGTGAATATTGATTAGCAGCGGCAGAATAATCAGGCAGCGTGAGGGGCAGCATGTGAGCGGGGGGGCCTGGAGCCCGGCGCTGGTGTGCAAGGCATGCAGCCGAAAGCACCTCATGGGTGGGTGGAGGAGGAGGAGCAGGTGGGTGGATGTAATTGGCAGCAGAGAGCCCACAGTCACGTCTCCTCTCTCCCACCTCGTATACACCAGCTGCTGAGGTAGTTTCTCTCCCTCCTTCTCCCTCCTCCTCTCTCTCGGTTCCTTCTCCTTTACTCACCTTTAGTGTTTCTCTCTAAAAATGGCCTCTTCTCTTGCTCCCACCCTCTCCTCTTCTCTCATTGTCCACCGTGAGCAGCCATTGATCTCCGCTAATTAGAAAACAGCACAAGAGCCACGCAGGTTATTGACCGCGTTGCGTGATTTAATATCGGAGTGCTTTATTTTCTTTAATCACTGCTGCACATCATTTTAACGCCACGTTATCATACACGACCGTGTGCATGCTGTGTTGCTTTTAAATGCACGTTGAAGTGACAAGAAGAGAGAATGTGTTCTAAATAAAATCTCATTTGATGCCGAGCAAGTTGTCGAGCCCCTTAATCGCCTGCTGCAGAATGAAATTGGTCTGGTGCTTTGTGGTCAAAGAAACCAGATCCTTGAGGGCAGATGGGTTGTGCCTCCCTTTTTATCGTGAGTAATGCCATTAATTCCAGCGGTAATGACCAGAACGATGATTGAGAACTGTGGTGCGCTGCTGCAGGTCAATACTCGCTGCATTAGGAAGCATGGTGCTGATTACTAACTAAACTCTGGTGATTGTACCTGAGCTGTAACCTTACCCCTGACCTCCACCTCAAATCAGCTCCTAAATGAAATTATAAATAGTTCCCGGAGTAAATCATCATTCCTCATAACCGCTTTTTATTCCAGCTCCATTATTTATGAGCCCTCAGTCTTACAGGCTCAAGTCAGCTCTGTTAGTTCTGCTCTTTCTTCTTCTTCCTGAGTCTCTGATGTGAATCAGCAGACGAGCAAAACCTTCGGCCTCCAGTTAAACTCGTCAGAGAGCCGGACAAATGTTGTCTCAGGCTTTCCTGCGAGAAAAAGAAGAGGCGTGGCAGCTTAAAACACAGGGCGGCGAGGCAAATGATGCAATGGCACTCTCCTGAAAAAGGGACAAAAATACAGAACCTCACCCGAAGCCTGAAACAACACTGGGTCGAGTCTGCAGCTAGCGACGCCGAGACGGGACAGCTTTCTCTCTAGACCATGAAATAATAAACTCAAATTTCCCGTTCTTTCATTCCTTATTGTTCATTTTAGTCCTTTTTTCTCTCTCACATAAACCTGCTGAACTTTTAGAACACAGCTGGTTTTCCCTCCATTGTTTCCTCCCCCATGTGCTGCTTTGATTTCCCCTTACAGCTGCTTCAATTCATTGCTGTTTGATGTCATTGTCCTCTGCAGCTGAAGAAGCTTGTGTACGTGTACCTGGTGAGGTATGCAGAGGAGCAGCAGGACCTGGCTCTGCTGTCCATCAGCACCTTCCAGCGGGCCCTCAAGGTAACCTTTCTACATCCGTCTCTCTCTCTTCATTACCGCCAACATGCTCTTTTAGTCTAATCTAAACATTTTCGGTGAAGTGCTTCAGAAGACCTTCTTTCACACACTAACACACACACACTGTATCTTCGTGGCAGGAGCCAAACCAGTTCATCCGGGCCAGCGCGCTGAGGGTTCTGTCCAGTATCCGGGTCTCCATCATTGTCCCCATCATGATGCTGGCCATCAAGGAGGCGGCAGCCGACCTGTCCCCGTATGTCAGGAAGACGTCGGCCCACGCGATCCAGAAGCTCTACAGGTAACTTCTGTGCACCCGACGACGTTGAGATACAAGTAGCTGTACCCGTCAGCTCGCCTGGCTCTCCTCCCCGGCTCATTCCTGAGCACTTAATCCAGTAAATGTTGGCTCGTGTTGATTCAAGGGGTTTTACCCTGCAGTTATCTCGCTCTTATCGGCCGAGTCTTAGTCAGACTGGCATGAATCACAGAATGACAGAGAGCTTCAAATATGAGCAAAGTAGTAAAACTGAACTTGATTAAACGATTGGTTCCCACTATACGTTTGTCCAAAGAACAATATGTGATGTTTTTAAATTGTTCGTTTTATTAAACCAACAGTCCAAAAACCCCAAATATTCAGTTTACAATCAGATATGACAAATAAAAGCAGAAATCACCACAACCAGTGAATGTTCGGACATTGTGCTCGAAAAAACGACTAAACTATTTGATTACTCTACTCCTTTGCACACTCCTTTCTGTGAAATTGAACCGTACAACACTACACATGTCAGTTATGATGCAACATGTGGATGAGTCCCACATGTCCGAAATCTCAATTTATAGCCCACCAAAGACTAAACCACTGGTTCCCAACCCGGGGGTCCCCGAAGGGTCGCCAAAGCTTCACGTGAGGTCACGAGGCTTTAAGAGGTTTAAGACAACTTTTAAAACAATATACAGTTCGCTTATATCTCAGCATTTGTCAAAAATTTGTTTGGATCATCATTTTAGATATACATTTAAATAAAACCCCACAGGACAAAGTCACGGTGAGGACCTGAAGATTTATTCATTAAAAAAGTACGAAGTTTAAGAAAAGTAAAGCGTCAGGGAAATAAAAACAAAGACTATTAAGTATCTATGATGGTTGAAAATCTATTTAAATTATGCAAAAATACAGACAAAGAATTGTATTCAACGGTCCTAAAAATGGCAAACTCATGATGCAATATTGAAATGAAACAATCTGTTTAAAATTCATTGTTTCACACAAACCTAACCTGCAGTTGTTGCGTTCACTCTTTGGGTTACTTGTACAGTGCATCAGTTGTTCTGTACTGTTATTGTTGTATATTGAATATAACATGAAACGTTCTTCTCTCTCTCGTCCTCAGCCTGGATCCCGAGCAGAAGGAGCATCTGATTGAAGTGATAGAGAAACTCCTGAAAGACAAAAGCACAGTAAGTACAGGCTGAACCGTACAGTACACTACATGCTGCAGAACGCCGGCCACTGGAGGGCGCCGCAGTCAAGCGATTCTCCTCCCGGCTCTCCAGCCCACAGCTCATTCAGCAATGCCATGGTTTGTTAACACCCACTTAAACCCACACATCTTCAGATGCTCCTTGTTAAGTGTCCATTTGGAGGGAATTTTCGCACTGATGCTAGTGTCAGCTTAATTTTCTCAAAGGCCAACTTCTTCTTCTTCTTCTTTTTCTTCTTCTCACAACTGGACCATAAATTAGTTGGATTCTCAGATTCTGTGTTTCGGGCCCAGTCGGACACAAACAGCCGATTAGAAGTCAGCCGGCAGCACATTCATCTGAGGAGGTCACAGTGAATACTAAGCATGTTTAAATGCCACATTTCAAATATGTAGACGTTAGGCGACAGAATGCAGAGCGGGCCGTGTTTGTACGTGCGAGTCATGCACAATTATGTATTCATAGCGTATATCTGTCATTATGCAAACAAAACAAAGCGGCTCAGGCCAAGGGGGGGAGCGGGGGGGTAGTACCAGATGCATAGCATATTTAGCCCCGGACGCTAACGAAGACAGATGACTTCTCCCCCTATTGGAGCTCACTTTGTGAGGCTGAGGACGGAGAGGGGGGGGGGGGGGGGCACTATCATCACACGGGCGCAAGAGCACCATCAGTCAGTGATGAATGGTGAAAAAACCAAACATGGTGGAAAGCAATGATGTCTTCTACATGGTGCTGGAGCGACACCATGTAGCATTTAGAAGATGGTCAGTGTTCTCGCCCTTTGTCTTTATTTATTTCTGAATGCTGATATTTCTATAAAGGATGCTCCTTCAGTGCTGTCATCATGTAGCTTAACACAGATTTCACACATAATAAAGGTCAGTCCACTCAGTCTGCACCGCCGGAGGAAAGCAGGTTTTATAATGTCTTAAATTAAAGGGTTATTCTCAGCGTGGGCTTGCAGACTTTAAATGTTGAACAGAAGGCAGTGTGGAGGAAGATGAAGGGATTAAATGATGCTGTTAGATTATATTGTTCATTTTTGCACATTCATTTGTCAATATTTTGCACATATACATATTTTGTCCTGAACGTCTTTGTATTCTGTATTTATATTTGTTGACTTTTGCAGTACTTGCCTTTTTATTTATCATTTTCTCCTACTAGGTTTATCGTTATGCACCAAAACAAAAAGGCAAATTCCTGATATGTGGAAACCTACTTAGCAATAAAGCTGATTCTGATTCTTTAAAAAACATTGTGTTTACATAAACACGTAGAAATATTTTAATACGATGAAATAAAACTAGATGAATAAATAAACAAAAGTGACAGAAAATATTCATATTTAACAAGTGTTTTGAAGTATAGCATGTGACTGAAGTTAAGTTATAATACGCTCGTATGAAGTAACATTGCCAGTAAGAAATAACTTATATATCAAGCTATTCATTAGAAGAGAATGAAGTGTTGTGAGCCGCCATGTTGAGAGCCATATGGAGGCAACAGATATTCAGAGAATTTCAAATTTAGCACCTTCTCAGTTCCATCAAGTGTCCGATGTTGAGTTGGAAGTTCTACAAACTGCATACTAACCACTCAATCAGTCACTCGCCATCGTTCCTCATTATTTTGTCCAACGGTTAATTATTTAAACCGTCTGCTTCGCAGTCTCCCATTGGACAGTCTTAAGAGCCGCAATGCATTTTGGGTATTCCCAGTAAGCTCACGTCTCATTCTCAGAAATTCTTGCTAATCCGAGCATTTCTTGCATACACGATATCTTCTTAATATGCAGCTGGAACGCACCACTAACCCGATTACACGTCATTCTCACAATGAATATTATTTTAAAATGCGATATCAAACATAGTCGTAGTCCGAATGTTATTTATTTCACCTGAACTTGTCCTGCTCTGAAAAAAAATGCTGTTAAAAGACAGCTTACTGCCAGCTTTCCAGACATCTTTAGGTTTATAAAACAACCGTATCGCATGTTAATGAATATTTTAACTGCAAAGCAGTGAATTAATTCAGGGAAATGCTAGTTAGCTGATGTCACCGTGCTGCCTGCAGAAGAAGGAAACATCTGGTTATTGTTCCCGCCCGTGTCACCGTCCGGGCCTCCTGACATTTACCTTTACAGATGTGCCTGTTGGGTTAAATGGCTGTGACACACGGCGGGCTGCTTATAAGGCAGGCTGGTTTAGAGAGAAAATGGGAAGGCCTGATGACAGAGACAACACAGGAGTTTGTGCAGCTGTTTTACCGTGATGGATCTATTATCCAGCCATTACAAGATAAATGATCGATCCCTCCCACCGCCACACCCCCCCCTGCACCTTCTGCAAAATTGAAATGAGAACAGAAAGGAGGAGCGGGGGGGGGGGGGGTAGTATGATCAGGGGGCTAGGTGAGATGCCCATTAATTTAAGAGAAAAAGGAGGGAGGAGGAAGAGAGCAGGAGCGAAGGGAGGATAGGCCGACCCCGCGCCGCGCCATCAATCAAAAAGGCGCACGTTGTCTCTGGCGTGATGACCCAGCACTCTCTGCCTCTCTGCCACCCTAATTAGAATTCATAGCAAAATAGATGCAAGGAAACGGTTTGGGCCCCTTCATAATTTTATAGGAAATTTATTGTTATTAGAAGAACCATTTGCTTAGTGTGATTTTTCCATTACCGGCTTGTCACGCAGGGTAGATAATATGGTCGGGGAGGGGGAGGCGGTGTATGAACTCCATAGATTGGGGTGTCAGTTTTGTTGATGGTGCATGTAGTTTACCTTGGAGCTGTGTCTAATGGGGGAAGTTGGTTGTAGAATGCACAAAGCCTTGCAGCAGGATACACATGCTCAAATACAGCGCCGCCTGTAATAGCCTTAGAGACAGCAGAGGTCTTCGGAGAGTAAGAATACACGGCGACAGTACATGCTGAATATATACAGTATGTGTATTATAATTGACTGCTTTGAGTGTGTTTATCTACAGCCTCAAGCTGCTGTGAAGCTACTTTAACACGGATATGTACATCAGTCCCTGAAAACACTATTTTATTGGAACTACTTTCTATTAGAACCCTATAAAAACGGTTAGTGGAAGTGGACGCAGTCGTGACGTCACCCGTTGGTTTGTGGACTGCGGTTTTGAAGCCTCGAGTTCGGCATTTTGTCCGTCGCCATCTTGATTATTTTGCAACCAGTGAACAGGAAGTGACCATATCTGGAATGAGGAGGAGTGACGTAGAGACCTGTCAATCACTGTGTAGCCCCGCCCCTAAAGCATCTCCTGCTTTATGGTCTGCTTGACTCTAAATGGACCATGATTTACTAAATGAACATCATGCTGTACTTAGTTTATTTACAGTTTATTTTCTAAAGAAAGACTGCACTATTTCTTTCCCTGAAACATTATTTATCCTGCTGGAGACAAATAGAAGAGATAAAGAAGACTCATTAGAGGCAGCTTTAGAATACGGCGATGTTTGTACTCATCATGACATAAACTGCATGTCCTCACATTAATATTACTAATGGATGCAGAGGCAGTGCCAGTGTACATAATTGCAAATCTCCATTCAGGTGATACTTACAAATATGATTATTTATTTAATATTCTTAGTAGCTGACGAGATGTGTTGGCTGTCAGTAGATAAGCACTCGGTTGTAGTTTATTAGGTACACGTAGCTTAAACTAATGCAGCCTAAAACAACGATAAATCCTCCATCATGAATGTTCATTCAACATGTTGATTCAACTGGAGGATCATTTAGGAGGACGTAGTTTGTGTTGCTGATGAACTATAATGCATTATACAGAGATGTATTTCTGTTATTTAGCCCGCTCTCATTGATATAAATGGGTTGGACATAATATTACAAACACCGCTCACTAAGAGGCGGCGACATTTAACAGAACGCAGCCTCCAAAAGGATCACACAGTTGAATCAACGCCTCTGAAACTCGTATGATAACGAGACCGTTGTTGGATCTACAGAACCTGCAGGTGTGTTTGTTAAAATGTGACTTTCTGTGGGTCACCAGAGGAATGTAACGTCAGACATCAGAGTGAAACCATAACATGTAGTTGTTTGATCCTCCAGCGATCCATTCATCAGTGTTAGTGTGTGAACGTCACTCGGTTTTAAGGTCCGGATTTGTCAGAGAATCTAAAGACGGCAGCCGTGCACACACACATTTCATACACACACACACACACACACACACACACACACACACAATCAATGCAGGCTCATGACAATGCTGATGGGTAAATGCACCAGGTCCCCACAGGGCCACCGGGGGCCAGAAGGCTTTAATTGGGAAGAGCAGATTCTGCTGCCTCTCTCTTCTTCTTCTTCTTCACCCTCGCCTGCCCAAGATAATGGTGTTTGCATATTAATACGGCGCCATGTCACTCACTCTCTCTCTCTGTGTGTGTGTGTGTGTGTGTGTGTGTGTGTGTGTGTGTGTGTGTGTGTGTGTGTGTGTGTGTGTGTGTGTGTGTGTGTGTGTGTGTGTGTGTGTGTGTGTGTGTGTGTGTGTCCTGAGAAAAAATGTATATAATTTATGGGGAAAATATGAGAACCACTCGTTGATGGATTTCTTTCACTGTGTAAACTAAGTGAGTTAAAACTTTAAGGGCTTCCTTCTAATTATCAGCTAACTGCTCAGAGGCTGAACTGTGTGTATTGTAATCAAAGTGGTAAATTGGTATTTTTTAAGTGCAATAATAGTGTTTTTTTCTTTACCGTGGCCATATCTGTTAACCAGCTTTTTATTCCTCTAGAGTCTTTATATTACAGCGTTTTTTTAAGAGATAAAGCATTTGTTGAGGTTTGTCCAACAGAGCTGCTTCACATCCTTTAGACTTCCATTAAGTGTTAATGCCGGAGAGAAATAAACTCTCTGTTCTTCTTCCTCGTTCTCTGTAGCTGGTGGCCGGCAGTGTGGTGGTGGCCTTTGAGGAGGTGTGTCCGGACCGCATCGACCTGATCCATAAGAACTACAGAAAGCTGTGTAACCTGCTGGTGGATGTGGAGGAGTGGGGCCAGGTGGTCATCATCTCCATGCTGACGCGCTACGCCAGGACGCAGTTCACCAGTCCCTGGAAGGAGGTGACCAGAGCAGACCCACATCCATAAAGTGGCAAAATACCGTTTATATTTACTTCTTATATTTCACTTGGTGAGCAGCTTTGCTCGTTAGCCGGCTGCACAGACGTCACCGCGGTCATTCGAGCTCCTCACACATCAAACTAAATCAGGAATATCTCTCCATGTGACTCATGTTGAATTAGTGCAGCTATCTGATCTTAAAGGATGGCTCTGGTGATGCTTAATAACTTAACAAATCCCATGAAAAGACTGATCAACACATTATTGTTAAGAATATTGAATAACACTAGATTTATCCTTTTAAAAGTACAACTCTACATAAAGAAATAGTCTTTGTATTCACAGTTGTAGGTTGTAACATTTGAGTTAAACTTTACCGTGTGTGTTTTTAAATTACTTTCCAAATATTGGATTTCTGTACAAAAATAGTTTTGGGGTGGAATGTGTAACGGCTCCTCTAACCAAGACAAGTTAAGGCGGTAATTGATTTTTGAGACACTGAAAAACACAGTTTCTATAGTTGAAATATTGCCAATGTAAAATATTTAACAACTCGATTTCCTCCATCCACGGGGGGGCAATTCACTTTGAGAGTTTGGGCAGTTTCAGCTCACAATAACCTGCTGAAAAACACTGTTTTTGTGCGATGTATTGTGCCTCTTTTGTGCGTCAGGGGGCCACGTTTGACGAGAACAACGAGAAGGCGTTCTATGAGTCCGACTCCGAGGAGAAGAAAGACCAGACGGAGGCAAAGACTTACATCATGGATCCAGATCACAGACTGCTGCTCAGGAACACCAAACCTCTGCTGCAGAGCAGGAACACGGCTGTGAGTTAGCAGGACACTTAAACACAGACACACACAGCCACAGTCGAGCCATTAGGAGCAGGTGTGTTAGTGTGTGTGTGTGTGTGTGTGTGTGTGTGTTAGTGTGTGCGTGCTGCTTTTTAAGCTGTCCGGAGATATAAACATCGATCAAAGGCTCTGCTCGTATCTCAGCTCTGTCTCAGAGATAAAAGCTACACTAAAACTAGTTTAGTCCCGTATGGTCGTATAAACACTTTAAAACTCTCTTCCCCAGCAGTGATGCATTACAAGACACCTTTTCATACACAAATGCAACGCGCACACCTGGACACACACATAAAAACAGGATGATACACACACACACACACACACACGTACCTGCTGTAGTGCAGGAAAAAAACAACTCGATAACAAACATAGTGAGTGCAGATCTCCATCACCCAGGAGCCTCAAGGTCTCTGTCGCTGTGTAGCAGCGGCAGGACAAATGCTCCCAAATGAAAGTGTTGATTAAAATGTGACACTCGACAACACGATGACGTCCTCCATCTTCATATAGATGAACCCTCTCATTCTGTCTGCAACGATGGACACACGTCCGCCTGCTATTTAAAGCCCCGCTGAAAAATTACCTCCATCGAGTCGTCGTGTCGCGGGCGCCTTTTGTCGAGGAATCCATGTGAAGGAATTTTATTTCACCTCGGATAGACGGGTGGAAAAGAAACCAATGGTGGTGTAATAACAACAGTAATAATAATAATAGAGCACTTTTAGGAGTGTATAGAAAACATAAAATCATGGAGAAGTAACATGTAAAGTTGACTGAAAAGCAAAAACACAACCTACGAGCAGTGGTGGAATGTAACTAAGTACATTTATTCTGAAGGTTTTATAAAACTTTATACTTCTACATCTCAGAGGTACGTATTGTACTTTTTACTACATTTTTCTGACAGCTTTAGTTACTTTTAAATGACAGTTTTTCATCCTCTTCCTGTCCCGTGAAAACCACGTATCTCCAGATGTGTTGCTATAACAGTAAAACACTGACCGGGAACATTTTACTGCCCAATGAGTACTTTTACTCTTCATACTTTATTCATACTCGTATATTTTGCTGATACATACATTTACTTCAGTGAGGTTTTGAGTGCAGGACTTTTACTGGTAGTGGACTACACTGCCTACAAGCTGTAAAAGGTTTTTAAGAGGGATTAGAATCATTTCCCACTGTGTTGGTGTGTTCTAGGTGGTGATGTCCGTCGCTCAGCTCTATTGGCATTTGGCTCCTAAGCATGAAGTCAACATTGTCACCAAGTCACTGGTTCGACTACTAAGAAGCCACAGGTAATGCAAAAATACATCAAATACATATATAAATGCTGCCTTCAGAGTTCATGTTGTCGACGTCTGAGTGTTTTCTTTCTCTCGTGCACAGAGAGGTTCAGTACATCGTGCTTCAGAATATCGCCACGATGTCCATCCAGAGGAAGGTAGGTCTGCTCGTGGACAGCAGGACTGTAATGGTGCCTCGATGCTCTGACGCAGGCTCCTCTAATAACGAGTTCTCTCCTAACAGGGGATGTTTGAGCCCTACATGAAGAGTTTCTATGTGAGATCTACAGACGCGACACACATCAAAACGCTGAAGGTAGATACTACTTTATCACATATGATGAATGAGGGTCAATAAGATTTTGAGCTGGTGAAATGATGTTTAGAAAATAATTTCACACCTTATGGTTGCGTATTATCCTCTTTAAACCTGTGGGGGGGAAACAAGCTGCAGGATAATTTCAGGTTTGTATACAACAGATTGGTTGTGGTAGAATAAAATGCATGAATTATATCAACTGTGACGTTACACAAAGAACTGCTGTTATGAGCCGAGTACAGATTCATAAGTGCACAAAACTCTTCTTCCATAGTGACACTGAAGTTACTCTTAAATTTAAGTTAAATGGACAAAACCGAGGCTGAACGTGGAACAGCTTTCTGGAAGCAATACAGCTAAAGTAATGTTTATGGAAGAGTGTGGACATTTTATTTAGAATATCTAATCATTTAATTATTTTCTTAACGCTCCGCTGTGGTTCTTGTAGCTGGAGATCCTGACCAACCTGGCCAATGAAGCCAACATCTCCACTATCCTGAGGGAGTTTCAGGTTTGTGTTTAGTTTCTTAAAAGTTTACCAGTAAGTCACATCAAAAAGTCAACCTTGAGAAAATGGCATTATTCTTCTGTCTTTTTATTCAGACCTACGTGAAGAGCCAGGACAAGGAGTTCGCAGCGGCCACCATTCAAGCCATCGGCCGGTGTGCCACCAACATCTCCGAGGTGACCGACACTTGTCTCAACGGTCTGGTGCTGCTGCTTTCCAACAGAGACGGTAAAAAGCCTTCACTGGCAACAGATATCTGAGTGTTTGCCTTCCTCTGTATATTATAGGGATAGTTCGGACTTTTTTTTAAAGTGGTGTTGAATGAGGTACTTGTACACAGTCGGTGTATTACTGCAGTAGTTGGCGGTCAGCACGCCCCCAGTTTGTAGAATCGGCACAGAAGCTAAGGGGTCAGCAGCAAAACGTGTTTAAAAAACCCTCTATATCAGTTTGTGTGTCTGTATTTAGAATATTTAGCTGTCAGACGGGGAACTGAAGCCGTTATCTATGTTCTGTTCAAAGCCACAGGACTCCTTGGACAAAAACAGTAATTTTACCGCTGCCTCGATCGGTTAGTTTGTTTGTGGTATTGTGTGTCTTTGCTGAATCCAAACTTAAAACACCAAAGTCACACATTAACACAAACAAACTAACCGATCGAGGCAGCAGTACACCAGCTACTCTCATTTTTAGTGAGGGAAAATGACTGTTTTTGTCCATAGAGTCTGGTGTCTTTAAAGAATACGTACCTCACACTACCCCACTTCAAAACATCCAAACTCTCCCTTCATGGTGCTGTGATTGCCTGTCTTTCTCTGAGAACTTCCTGTCTTGTCTTTGCAGAGACGGTGGTGGCGGAGAGCGTGGTGGTGATCAAGAAGTTGCTCCAGACTCAGCCCACCCAGCACAGCGAGATCATCAAACACATGGCCAAGCTCTTCGACAACATCACGGTGCGTCTCATCGTTGTATCATTCGTACCGTTGATCCTCTTTCAACACGAGAGTCTAGACTGGAACTAAATGCTCAAACGTGTCATGCTTGTAATGAGTAACCGTTGTATTTGTCCCCTGAACGTGCAGGTCTCCATGGCTCGAGCCAGCATCCTGTGGCTGATGGGCGAGTACTGTGACAGGGTGCCAAAAATTGCCCCTGATGTCCTCCGTAAGATGGCAAAGACTTTCACGGCAGAGGAGGACATCGTCAAGCTGCAGACGGTCAACCTAGCAGCCAAACTCTACCTGACCAACTCCAAGCAGGTACATTAAATACCAAGAGACATTTGAATGTGTTCACCCGAACATTGAGCAGATATGGTGCTGCAGTCGCGCTACTGATGTCCGCAATTAGCAGTTGCATGATTAAGTATTAAAAAAAAAGAGAGGTGATTCAGATTCCTGTTATCTAAATATGGATATCATTTTTATTTCACAGGACACAGCAATGTCTTGCGGTTAATGTTCACACTTCTGCAACCTCGGAGCTAAATGCTCAGTTTAAATGCAGAGCCGTGAATGAGACAGCTTTAACGTAATGGAGCATCTCCGAGCGCTGCTCTGTGTTTACAGGCCCATTCGCTGTGATGGGGGTGATTTTGGCCTCTGAGCCGGGTTTATGAGCCCAGACGCTGCCTCCTCAAACGAGCACATCATTACACCTCCTGCTCCTCGTAATGTGTCGGTGGAGGAGAGAGAAGGAGAGAGGGAGACGCAAAAGACAATTCAGGGTTCTAATGCTGCTGTTTTCATGTCTGCCTGAATAATGTATGGATGTTTTGGGCCAGAGGACGAGTGGACTAAAATGTGGGAATGAAGGATTTATTGATTTTTGGGAATAGGAACGAGTGTTGTACATTTTAGTAGATATGCTTATTCTTATTTTTGCCCGTATTTAGATGAGAAGATCGATACCACTCATGTATGTTTCCTAAGTACAGAATTGGAGGCAGTTAGCTTAGCTTAGCATAAAGACTGTAAACAGGCCGGATCCATCCAAAGTTCCAAACTACACCTCAAAAGCTCAACAATAATGGCGCCCGTGTCTATCATGCACAATAAACGTACTTATGATGCATTATAATCTGCTTATACAGCTGTACAACTATAGTTATAAGCACTCAGAACTATCCATAATGCCTTATAACAATAATAACACGTTTTAAAACATTTTATTTTACATATATCTTTATTTATATTCATTTTACAACATTTTGTGGGTTGATTTAATGAGATTTTTTACTATTAACTTACAATCACATGACGATGCATAATAAAGAAGGTTAAAATTATAATACTTCAAAGCATTATGGATATTTATGAAGGCTTATATCTGTATATTATAAGCATAGTATAAATGCGTTTATAATGCTTTATGGACATGGACGTCATAGAAAGTGTTACCTTGTATCTTGTAATGTAGTAAAGTTGTAGTTTTTTGAGGAATTAAATGCTGCACCTAAAATGTCGGATCTATCTTTCTTTAAAGTTATTTCTATCTCGTTGTCCGCTGTCTTACACGTCGTCCTACTTTTCTCCTCCGACCCCCAGACTAAGCTGCTGACCCAGTACATCCTGAACCTCGGCAAATACGACCAGAGCTACGACATCAGAGACCGAACCCGCTTCATCAGGCAGCTCATAGTGCCCAACGAGAAGAGCGGCGCCCTCAACAAGTATGCCCGGCGCATCCTGCTGGCCCCCAAACCCGCCCCGGTGCTCGAGTCCGCCTTCAAAGGTACTTCATGCACCAACCTGTTATTCTTCCTCTAGCACATATTAAATCCTCTAAATAGCTTGAATATTTAAGATTGAATACCTTTCCTCTCCTGTTTGGTAATCCATCTACAGCCAATCACTGAATCCATATTAGCTGGACTTTTATTTCACATCTATTTCCACTCGTATGCAAAGTTGATTCAGGCGGCGGTTTTATTATTCTGGTGTGTCTGTCTCTCTGAAGGGCAGTTGGGTCAGACCCCTTTACCTTGGACTAATGAGATGGGTAAATTATTGAGCTAATGCTGACCTTTTTCAGACACTCGGAGGAAAAAAAAATCTCCCTCATTTAGCTGTCTCCTCTTTCCCTCTCTCTCCTCTCTCCTCTCCTCTCCTCTCCTCTCTCTCCCTCCTTGACAAAAGGGACAGAAGCTGCCTCCCACAACATTAAAATTCAGAGGCGGTTTGCACCTACTGGATGTTTATGGAAAGCGTTAACCAACCCTGTCATTCTTAATATTCACAACTGAACGCTATTTTTTCTCTTTTTGGTTTGCAAAGCACAGTTTTTAGAGCACAGCTCCCCAAGGCACAGACACTGATTATCTGAGAGAGAGAGAGAGAGAGAGAGAGAGAGAGAGAGAGAGAGAGAGAGAGAGAGAGAGAGAGAGAGAGAGAGAGAGAGAGAGAGAGAGAGAGAGAGAGAGAGAGAGAGAGAGAGAGAGAGAGAGAGAGAGAGAGAGAGAGAGAGAGAGAGAGAGAGAGAGAGAGAGAGAGAGAGATGTTTTACGATAAAATAGAGAGCTGATATTAGCATCATGTGGATGCATCTTCTATTAAAGATCTCTATATGTAAACAGTGGCCACTGGGTCCAGACTTGGGTGACTTTGAATCATCTTCTATTTGCTGAAACTTTTTAGTTTATTCTCCATTTCTTTAAAATGACCTCCCCCTCTTTTCTTTCACCACTCTCATTGTTTTATTTCTCTCCTTTCAGATCGAGACCGTTTCCAGCTGGGCACTCTCTCCCACAGCATCAACAGTAAAGCCACTGGGTACCAGGAGCTCTCCGACTGGCCAGCGGTTGCTCCTGACCAGTCTGTGAGGAACGTGGAGGTCATTGAGCCAGTAAGAAGTCCACCTTCCTGACACACTACGCATCAGGGTTTTACTTATTCTACTGATTCTCACCACTGTTCTCTCTCTGTGTCTCTCATTATGACAAACACTAATGAGGCGACATTTGTGCTTCACAATATATCTTTTCAGCATCTTTTGAGTAACTTTGCTGAAAGCAACCAGTGTCCTTAGAGCAGAGACACACACAGAGACGTCACCAAATATTGACAGACGGACTAATGCATTGTTGGTTTTCATGGGATTTGTTGACGTTAAGAGGAAATATAGAATAACAGAACATTGAAATGTAAGAGAAAAGAGGACATAGCAATGACAGCAATAAACAGCAATGTACAAATGAACAGATTGAATGATTAGTGGGCCAAAAAGGCCGGAGAATGAAGATGTCTTTAGTCCAGAAATAAAAACAAGAGACGGAGGAAGCACATCTGATATCTAACTGCAACTCTTTCACTAAATACTACGTCACTGTTTTAAGCTACATTTCCTCACCGAAGTGTTCATCACACATGATTCATCTTGTCGGAAATGTAGAAATCAGACAATTAGCAAACAAAACCTGCCGATGGGTTTTGGGGTTCAGACAGTTTAACTGATAGAAAGTATTTTATGTAACTGAGGTTGTTTTGCTCGTGACTTCACACAAAGGTCGGTTAGCTCACAGGCGAGACGGCTTCTGAACATAGATCATAACTTCAGGTTTGGAGCTGAAGCTGAAGGAAATGTTGAGCCTAGACTCCGTTAAAGAAGACCTCAACCTTTATTATGTAGTTTGACTGACGAGACGCCTGATGCACTATTCTATTCTGCACACTTATATTATTACTTATGTTTGAAAAAGACGTTCACTGACCGACAACATGATCGTTTTCCTACCTGGTGTGTGTTGGAGAAATCAACATTCATTCCTCTGTTCCATTCGGCCCAAACTTTTTGTGCCTTGTATAAGTTTAAGAAGATTTGTTTTTCAGTGAGGGATATTATTGATTCTCTGAGCACCTGCTTTATAATCGTTACTTTGTGGCAGCTAATGGGGATCCAAATACAACAATAAAGCAGAACTAACTTTATTCCTAGTTTTTAATATAAGGTTAATTTATCAGAAACGATATCTGGTAACGTGGGAAATCTGTGATGTCCTGATTGACTTAATTGAGTTAATTGACTTATTCCATTACCTCTCAGTGAAGCGATTGAGAGGTGTTCATCTCCACTATAACGTCTACATGCTTCACTCTTTGCTTGGTGTGAACAGTTGAGTCTCGAAGCAAATCAGTTTTCTTCACATTAAACACCAACAAAGCAAAAGACAATCAGAGAACACCACGGAATAACTTGTTTGGATGATTTGATTTAATTAACTCTCACTTGCCTCCGCTATTTCTGATCAGGTGCAAGAGTGGGCACCGTTAGTTGGGAAGACCAAGAAACCCAAATCCACTGAGAAGTTCTACTCGGACAATGAAGAGGAGAAAGAAGAGGAAGCATCAGGGAGCAGTGAAGGCGGCAGCGGCAGCAGCAGCAGCAGTGAAGGTTTGTCTTTGTGTTTTTGTCTGAGAGATAAATGTTGTGCTGTTGGTGAGTTAAAGTTATAATTCTTAAGATTTCTGCTTGATTTGACGACACCGGTGGTCACTGGTGGTAACGGCAGGTGCAGTTTAACACTACATGTCCCAGAATTCAAAGCAGCAAACACTCATTTCTGACAAAGTAGCTGCTCTCTGAGGAGCAACAGGTGGATCTTTTTATAGTGGAGCCAAACACACTTTTGACACAGAAGTCAGTTAATAATGGTGTATTTGTATCGATATGATTTATAGTTTTGCACAAAACTTCAAAGCACAAAGGAGTCTGTTGCCTTGTTGAGGATTTGAGGCGTCTAACAGCTCATTGTGGCTCCTCCTCCTTGTTTCTTGTTGACTTAAATATTTTACTAAACTGATAATAAATGGCCGTGTGTGGTTTTGGAGACACATTTGTTGATGAACGATCATTGTCAGTTCTAACTTTGAAAACAAAAGCTGCTTCACAATAAAAGCCAGCCCCCGTTTTGCCATTGCGATGCTTTTACTGTGAAGCAGCAGTTGTAGGTAATTTAACTTAACACAGCTCTGATTCAGTGTTCAGTAAGCAGAGTAAACGGTGATATCGATGCCTCATTTTTATATGTGTGTGTGTGTGTGAATGCAGTTTGAATCCTGGGTGAGAGTGGCGTACCCCGCCACCACCAATGAAAACTACTAGAAGCGATTACAGAATGTAGATACATTTAATGGCTTTTGCAGACCGTAAAAGTGCTCATAAAACAGGGTCGGATTTTGTGAAAATACGAGACTCGTAACTTGAAAAGACCGGGCTGATGTTTGACGTCTGTACAGAGTCGGGCAGCGAGAGTGAGGAGCAAAGCAGCGAAGAGTCGGACAAGACCTCCAGCGATTCCAGTGGATCTGAAAAGAGCTCCAGTGAGTCTGAATCCGAACAAAAGAAGAAGAAAAAGACCAAGAAGGCACCGCAGAAGAACGGCAAGACGGCTGCTGCTTTCAGGTACAGTTTAACTCCTGAAAGCATCACTTTTCTTCCCCGTGTGTCCAGATGTTACCGGTTTCTTTCCTTTCTTACCTCTTCAACTAATCAGACAGGTGTGTGTGTGTGTGTGTGTGTGTGTGTGTGTGTGTGTGTGTGTGTGTGTGTGTGTGTGTGTGTGTGTGTGTGTGTGTGTGTGTGTGTGTGTGTGTGTGAGAGAGACTCGTAGTCAACAACAAATGTGATCAGTGCTTTGCTGCATCAATCAGCTCAAACCTCCATCTGTTCACAGCTTCAGACGTTTTTTATAATCTACATGACAGCCCACCTTCTGTCATGTTACTTCTTTGTGTTCATCAGCACTTCGTTCATTATGTTTGTCAGGAGAAATCTGACATCGTGCAGGATTTGGATTCTGATACTTGCTGGGTTTTTATGTCCTTGAACCGACCGAAAGGAGACATTTAAGGGTTAGTTCAGATTTACCAAAATAACACGAGCAAACTCACAGATCAAGGCAGCGGCAGACCGACAACTTCCGTGTTCAGTGAGGAAAAAATGACGTTGTTGTCAAAGCAGTCTTGTGGCAAGAGAGCATCGGCAACGGCTTCAGATCCACGTCAGAAAGAGCTCTCTGATGTCAAAATAAAGCTGTGAAAATATTGAAAATATAGCTTACACTTTAGCTGATTTAGTTTTTTTTGGGTGTCTAAAATAATACTTTCTTTTGCTCCGCCAAACTGTCCGACATCTACTGCTGAACCCGTACAAACACACTTAAAATAAAATAAATACAGTATTTGAGGGAATGTACTTAGTTACTTTAAGTACACACTAGACTGTCTCAAGATAATACCAATAGTACATCACAATGTAGGTAACAAATACATTGGGAATTTGGGAAACAAAATGACAAAAAGGACCCGTGAATCACAACACAACGAAACATTTTGAAACTAGATGTTGCTAAACAACCCAAATAAATAAAGCTTTGACTTAAGGCTGGAATATATTGAGAAAATCAAATATCACGATATCTTTGACCAAATACCTCGATATTGATATTGCGACGATATTGAAGAGATATTTGACATCAGTAATGTGGTTAAATCAAATAATATAAGCTAGAACAGTTTGGTAAGATTACATCATTTTACTGTGATGCAGCCTTTGAAATCAGAAAAAGACAAAACTTTACAATATCTATATATTGTCCGGCCCTTCTTTGAATGAGAATGATTCATTCAGTCCCAACAGTTAATGTTCCCTTTGAACAATGAGAGTTTAACAGCACCAGATAACAGTGTTACGAAACACCAAACAACCAAATCTCAGTAACAGATTCACCAAAATGAATCGAAATCCGTGTTTTCAGAGAGGAGACTAAATCGTATAGTCTGTGAGCCAGACACACCTATTGTTCTATATATGTATATATATATATATATATATATATACATACATACAACTTCTCGCTCTATCCCTCACACACACACACAGAGATACATCAAGCTGGCGGAGCTGCTAGAATATCGTTAGCGTGAGTTCCATTAACAAGCTAATCAAGGAGAATCTTCCTCCAGTAGCGTAACCCACATTTACATGGCTAATGGATAATGACTTCTGATTGGTCATTTAGCGGCCCGGTGTTGCCAATGAATGAGATTTGAGTCATTACTGCCGAATATGCTCACGTACACTCTGTGACACACGGGCACATTTAGTTTCTCGTGCACTCGACTGGTCGCGGTTCGCTCGCGGACACACAGACGCACACAGAAATGTACCTGATTTCACTGTGTGACAGGCCGCCGGCTGACCCTGTTCTCTCCATTAGAGAGTATAATTAGAGCAACTCACCCCGGCGCTCAGACACACACACACACACACACACACACACACACATACACATACACAGGGTAATTAGAGCAGCTCACCCCAGTGCTTCCACAACAAACACAGCATAATGCCCTCATTATGGCCCAGTCATTTCAGGCAGGGGCCTAATCAGGCCCACAGTGATTTATATCACTTTTTCCTGTTCGCAGCAAATGAAATCTGTAGGCCAAATTAATACTGGCTTTTCATCATCGCCCAAGTTAAAAAGCCAGTTACCGTCACAATTCCCCTCATTAATTTAACGGCTGAAAATCCCAGGCAGGCGGAGTAAACACTCATTATCGGGACAAATTGAAGAGGGACGGAGGCAAGTGAAAGAGAGAGGAGAAAGATGGAGAAAATCTCTCTGAGTGAACGCAACATTGAATTAACTTCACAGATGAAAAACAACAGATTGATCGCTGTTGTTCTGACCGGGCCGCGACTTCAGCTTTCAGTTTGGGTGGAAATAACAAAAAGAAAATGTTATTGAAACTAATTATAGGTTTTTATGCCTGATGTCTTCCAGACTATTTGTTCAAACGGACGCTGTATATGTGATGAAAGCAAAGTAAACGTGCAGTAATGTTCTTTTCATACATGTAATCTCTTCCTTTTGTTTTGATTCCACGTGTTTCAGCGACTCGGATGAAAACGGAAATGGACCTGTAGCCCGAGACGGCAGCTCGTCGGCCGAGAGCTCCTCCGGCTCAGAGACCGACTCCGAGGACGAGGACTCCGATTCAGACGCCGCCCCAACGCAACAGAAGAAGAAGAGTGACGAGAAGTCCAAACCCAAGGTGACGCTGGGATTTAGTTAGCAGCAACAGAACGGTTCCTAGAAAAACTACAAATATGAAACATGTTGCACACCTCGTCATAGCACACCACGCTTTAATCACTAGATGTTTTCAGCTATCCTGACTTCATGAGGACGGAGTCTACGGTTGTTTCCAGTCTATTGATCAGTTAGGTACGACGAGTGGGGGGTAATATTCAGAGACATTTTTGGTTGTTGTCATCTGAATAGGCCCAATTCACAGCAATGTCTCTTCAAAGTCTAGATTCTTATGATAGAATAGTGATTCTGGGCTAAAATCACAAGTATTTCCTTATTGCTGAATCCAGTGCAGGAGTAATACACGACATGCTGCGGTGTGATGACGTTGATCCAACCTTGTGAAGGGATGTGAGGGGTTTTCCTCGTAAATTTGAGACTTGAATCTCAGGAAATTTTGTTTTTTCATGCAAATTTTGGTTTTAATACTCTCAGAGAATATTCAAGATCTTTTCTTGAAACTTTACGTCTTTAATCTCAGAAAGATATTCAAGGTTTCTTCTCGTGAATTTACCATTTCAATCTCAGAGAATATCCAAGTTTTATTTCTCATAAATGTCGGTCTTTAATCTTGGAAATTAGTTTTTTCTCGAACTATCCTTTGAGGAGCAACGACACTGTAAGAGATGTTACTTTCGTTACATTAATTTCAACTTCTATGTTAAACTCAATGCAATTCTAGTTCATGCATGTGTCAAACTGTAATGTATGTTTATCCCTGAGCTCAAATAGTCTACAATTTTCTACAATTTTACACATTTAAACCCGTGTAGAATCTGATATCTATGCAAACAGGATTGATGGAGAAACTCTTTGGCTCTCTGCTGTTCAACTGTAGAAACCCCAGGTTCTCCTGGGACTTGTAGTTCCTGAGACACACACACACACACACACACACACACACACACACACACACACACGTGAAGAAAGCGTTGAAATCACAATTTATTTAGCGGGATATCATTTTGCTCCTCTATTGTTTCATTCGTCCCCTTTTCTTTCAGCCCTCACCGTCTTCTTCTTACCTGCTATGCTCATCACATTATTTCTCACCCTCCACTTTCCTTTTCTGCGCTATGAAATTCTCATTTCATACAGTTTGTCATTTGGACACGGCTTATGAATTATGCATCTTTCTTCCACTCCTCTTGCTCTCTCAGACCTCCGTTCGCTAACAAGGTTTCCGTCTCTATTACCGCCAACCGGGCGTCGATCAGAGACGATCTGATAAGATGCAGCTTCTAACTTTATTGTTTGTTTTCTCCTCACTTATTCCCCCTTCGGTTTGGTTTGTCCCCTCCCGTCGGCTCAGCCCGGAGTACGCAGAGTGGAATTTTATGGTTCTTTATGTGACGTGAAAGCAGCCGTGGCCGGTTAGCAGCGTCTGCAGAAAGGGCGATAAAAGCGCTCGTATGTTTAAATGCGTTTTTTATTGTGGCGCCGCATGCTGTAATTCCCACAAGTCAACACCTGACAGGCCCGCCTCAGTCGCACGGGGCGGCGTGTATCGGTTGTGACACGACACTGTGCATGACTGGCCATTGGAAAAGATTCCAGACGTGTTACATATAAATGCAGAGTATCTGTTTTTTGGGGGGGATGAATGTGTCATGTCTCCAGAGACACTGCCAGCACAATTGAAACATTTCACAACGCACAATTTTATTACTTTTGTGTTGAAGTGGTCGTCTTCTTCCCTGCCGCTCATCGTCATGTTGCTGCGTTTGATTTCCAGGTGGAAGAGAAGTCCAAGAAGGAAGTCTCCTTACTGGATCTAGATGACTGTGAGTCTATCTGCACTTTTTGCCGTTGTAAATCACTCCATTTTTGTTTGTTGCTTTTACAGTTAATGACCAAAAAAGAACCAGTGAAATAAATAAACTTTGCAGTTCCTCTCATCTTGTTTCGGTTTCACGGCCCACAAATTCAGCTCGCAAAAGACCCTGTTTTCAACCACAACGGGCTCCAAACAAAGCTCGGATGAATGGAATGTGTTCTACCTGCCAAACAACAAATAGACAGAGAAAGTCAGCAAACTCCCAGAGAAGAAAATCGAGCGTCGACCATTAAAGGACCAAGATATTTTTCTCTGGAGCTGAAGAGAGTTTATACGAGAGTGAATATTGGGCTTTAAATTTCTCCGGTGGCCGGATCCAAATGAATGTGTAAATAGATCATTTTTACACCCGTTTAGTTAAACATTAACTTTATAAGGCAGTGGTGGATAAGCTACCTGTGGACCTGATCTGACCCTTCAACAGAAAAAATGACTTTAGCCTCTTAGCCCTGCTCACAAACACAAATATTTTATATATAGATTATATATATATTATATATAGATTTTTTGTGTGAAGGCAGCAATAATAGCGACAGTACATTCGTTTGTTTTTTGCGGCGCTCTGTTCGCCATTTTCGTAGCTTTCTCTTGGATGCGTGCTTACGATCTGGCACCATGGTCGCCATGTTTTTATAGTTATACAAATATAACACACCTGTAAAACTACCTAACTGAACCTAATTGCAGTGTGGACGTTTGTGATAAGTTGATATGTTAGTTGACAAATAGTGTCGAATGTAGAGATTCTTGTCTTTGTCTCCCCCTAGTGGCTGTATTAAAAACAGACACTGTGCCAGACAGCAACGCGTAGTGCCTTTAACGAGCTTCTGCTTTTCAGTTTCTCCTGCACCCACGAACGCACCGAAGTCTTCGGTCGTCTCTTCGTCCCTGCTGTCCGACCTCGAGGGCCTTTCTCTCTCCAACATCTCCTCCACCGTGCAGGTTAGTGTGTGTGCGTGTGTGTGTGTGAGAGACACATTTCCTCCATCCCCGTGTGTTGAGAGTCGATTGTTCCTCTTCTGTCTGACACTGACAGAAACAGCGGAGCGTCGTATGAGATGCTGGAATGAGCTTCTCTCCCTTGTGGAACATTTTTATGCTCCCAGACGCCGACTATTGACCTTTTCTGCCTTCTTATATTTATAGCCCGTGAGGACGGCACAACTGCTCTTCCTGTTTCCTGTATCTCTTATAGTCTGTCTTTCTCACCCCTCGCTGTCTTTTTGCTCTCCCACACCCTTGAACTCTATTTCTGTGTCTCATCTATAAGTCCAGCCTCTCTGTTTCTCCCCCCCCTCTCTCTCTCTCTCTCTTATCTCCCTCCTCCTCTCTGTCACCTTCCATCTCTCTCTGTCAGATGTTGTGTCCCTTGTGTCTCGGTGTTGTGTATATCTGATGGTTGACCTTTCCTAGTGTGACGGCTCCTTTCTCTCCTCAGTATGTGAGCGACTCTACGCGTCTGTATGTTTTCTATCTTGTCTTCTTTTTTCTTCTTCCCCCTCGGGAGGAAGAAATGTCCAGAGCGTTGTTTCTGCTGCTGCTGTGTCTGTTTAGTGTCTCTGCTGTTTGGAGGTTTTAAATCAGAACATTAGTGTCTGTTTTTACATGTTTGACATGTGCTTTTAATTTGAAAATGTACTGGAAATTGGTTTGCTGTTAATAGATTACGCATAATTATAAAAGGAGGCTGCATGTAGCGATTCACTTACTTGATAATTAATCTGTGGATCCTTTTTTTATTTTTATTAATTAACCAGAGCGCAAGGTTTTGTTTTTGCAAGGAGTAAAAACCAAAACATATCACATATGCAATCAATTAAGTAAATAATTAATTGATAAACATGAATTTTTAGCCAACTGACTTGTCCATTATTCACCTAAAAGATGGTATTCTACAATACTCAGTTCTGAACTTGACCACATTGTGTTTTCCTCTTAAATACATTTATTTATTGGTGGTTTATTTGTTTTATTTTGTTGTACATAGACCAACTAAAAACAGCTATCTGATGCCGGTATCACAGTGTTCATAGCGGATGCTAATTTACAACACCCGTCCCTTTTAATGGCTTTTATAGTATTTTATATATTAAGTTAAGTTTGTACCGCTCCAGCCTCGGTTATTACCAGACTCCTGAACCTTTTTCTTGTTCTGAACTGAATCTCAATTCTAAAGGGAGTGATGCATCTGAAGTTCTTCACATCCGTCTGTTTACGTCTCTGTAGAGTTACATTAGAGAGCAAAGGTTTGACATTTTGGGGAAATTTGCTTGTTTGCTCTCTTATCAAAGAGTTAGATGAGAAGATCAATACGGCTCTCTCAGAAATATGGAGCTACAGCCAATTAGCTTAGCCTGTAAGCGCCTCTAAAGCTCAACAGTTTCAGACTGTGCTGCTTATTCAGATTCCTTTACAGTCTAATCAAAGGTAAACACTGCTGTGTGTGTGATAGAAACTTCAAGACTTTATGTTAAAGATGCTTTAAAAGTGCGTCAGTGTTAACTTTTTATGGTGAACGATGAGTTTTCCTGCATGTAGACGGACGTGTTCTCACCGTCTCCCTCCTCTCTGTCCCGGCTCTAGCTTTGTGTTGAGTTACTCTGTATTCTGAGCGTGCCCGCCTGTCTGTCAGTATGATTGACAGCTGCTCTCAGACCAGCGTTTATGCAGCGCGAGTCTTGTTATTCTCTCCCCCCCCCCCCTCCTCAGGTGAAGGCCGTGGTGTAATGGAGAATAGAAATGCAGATTAGAAAACAGGGAACTTTTCGCACATCAACATCTGATTTAGAGTCAATTCTATGCATAAATACATGATGGGCATCGGGATTCATAGACGAGGGTAAATAACCTCACCTTTATTCACACCCGCCCCTCTCACACACACACACACACACACACACACACACACACACACACACACACACACACACACACACACACACACACACACACACACACACACACTGGCCCCTGTGTCATTTCTATTTCTCAGCAATCTGCCCACAGAGGCAGCGAGTCTGTCTCAGCTGAGCGCTCGGGCCCTTTTAGAGAATTACTGCATGGTTATCAAAGGCATTTAGATTAACCCTGGTCACTGTCTCTGACCCACCTCCTCCTCTGTCTCCTCCTCCTCCTCCTCCCCAGTTTCTGCATGCTACCGCTCTCTCTAATAACATTTTGACATTAGGATCTCTCACAAATGCCTCTTAAATCCCCCCTCCCTTAACGCGCCCCGAAACCTCTTCCGACCGCTGTCCGTGTGTGCGGCGGGGGCGGCCGAGGCTGATAACTTTTCATTCATAATTAGCGCTCGGCGAATGGGGCGGCTTTGGGGGGAAATTGAACTGTCAGCGGCGGGGCGCGCGGCGTTTGACCCCATCACGCCCAGAGGGGGCCATCATAATTTGTTCATTTGGTGTCCATCAGGCGGGCGCCGGCTCGCCCCCTCCGCCTCCCCCGCCTCCCTCCTCACCCCTCTGACCTCCCCCGTAGTGGGCGCTCCGCGGGTTCACGTCTAATTATGAATCAGCAGAAGGACCCCCGAGCGCCACGAATATAGCAGCCGGCCTGCCCTCCGAAACCTCCCGCTGCCACTCAAACGGAGGAGATTGCCTCTTAAACAGCAATAAATGCCCACACAGAAACGGGGCTGCGGCTGGATACTTTGTTTTAATGCAGCATTTCTTTACATTACCTCGTTTTAGTAACTATGTGTTTGTCTGTGTGAGTGTGTGTTTGTTTGTGTGTGTAGGCGTTTAATCTTTCTTCTGTCTCCTAGTGTTTGTTGTTTTCCGAGGTGACGGAGGTCGAGACGGCGGCCCCTAAAAATCCTACTTATCATCCGTTTGTTTTCATCGTCTGCTGCAACAGCTCAGACGTCCGTTTAATCGCTGTAAGCAAGTGAATCAGGGTCCTAAACATAAATGTGATGCCACATATGGATGTTGCATCTTATTTATGGTTAAGACATGAACACGTTGGTTTTATGCAGCTGGTGACTTCCTGTGAGGAAGTGAAAGAAATAATACGATAGTACAAAAAGTACTCCATTAAAAGTACTTAGAAGATCCTGCTTTTACATTTTTAATTAAAATAACATTATGGATTTCATCTTCAGAGTCAAGAGAAATTAATTCTAGATTAAATGAATTTATGAATCCAGTTAACTTAAAATAAACGACAGATTTTTTAAAAACTAACTTTTAGAAAATAAGACTTTCATGATTCAATAATGGAACGGGCTAAACGTATTTTATACTTTTGAAATGTAGTAGAATAGAAGTATGAAGTAGCAGAAAAGTACACTGGTTTATTCCGTGTTCTGTGGCCGGTGTTACTGTGTTTATAATATACTTTAATCATTCACAAGTGAAGTGAAATACTCTACTTTAGTGGTGATCTATGATAGAAAGATAAGCCAGTTAGACAATAGTCTTTTGTGATTAATATACAAAAAAAGTCTTAGAAAGATGCATATTTATTTATATATATATATTTTAAACATTGTCATATCTTTGGGTTTTGGACCATGTGAAGTTAATTTGTGCATTGTTTCAGTTTTTCTAACATTTAATTGATTAAACGATGTTAATCAGCAGATGAATCGATACTGAAATCAATCCTTACTTCCATTAAATATCCTGCTAATACAAAGAAACAGTTTGCCAACAATACTTGCAAAGCTGAATGAAGGACAATACTGTTTCTGAATAACAATCCTCTATTATTCCTAATCTTCTTTAATGGAAAATTTCAAAAAAATTAATCATTTTAAAACACCTAATTTACTGACAAATTGGCATAAATGAAGTAACCTCTGTCTATATGCGCCGGAGAGACTTCTTGTTACATTGAAGTAGTTTTCGATGGCTGTAGTAACATTTACTTAATCCAATTTGCGGTCAAGGTCTTTGTGACGCCCCTCAATTAATTGTCATCTCCTGACTGAGGGGAACAATTAGGCCCTAAAGTCAAACACATGTCCCTTACCTTAATCCTCACAACTCTTGTAGAGCGTAATGAAATCCTGTCCGCGGTGTTGGCGGCAGACGGTGGCTGAAAAACAGAAATGGATTTTCAATATGTGCCCATACATCTCTGTGCTCCCCACGCCACTTTCTTTTTAAATTGGCCCTCTTATGCACACGGCACAAGGCTACCCGGCTCCCGGTTAGCCCCCCGTTTTTATTTTTTGAATATGTCAGCGGGATTTTCAGGTCATTTGCCAGAGAGGATGCTGGGAGCGTGGCGTCCGGGGCTCTGAAGGTGACTGGTGTCTGTGTCATCCATCACGGGAGCTTCCTTTAAGTTGATGCATAATAGAGCCTCTCAATCAACTTCCCTCCCCTCATTGTCTCCCCTCACCTCCCTCCTTCCTGTCCAGGGCGGGAGAACGGGGGAGCCAAAAGAAAAGAAAGGGAGCCTGACAGAGAAGTCAAGGTTACATCCCTCTTCTTCTCTTATTTACACTTGAGGTGTTCGTGTAACAGGACAACAACGGATGGACGAGTGAAGGGGGGGGCTTGTTAACCGTCCACTGTGTCAAATTGGTGATAATAAGCCGTTTGAAGCCTCCGTCCCGTCCTCCGAGGACGACGAGACGGGACCTTGAAGCAGGATGTGTCTGTCAGGGAGGTAAATCTCCGTCGCAAACATTATAGCCAGCTTTATCGACGGCGACTGCTCTGACACGCTCAAAAAGTGGCCCGATAAATATGCAGGCCGGCGGCGGCGTGACGGGAGGCGGCGCGGCGGCGTTACGGCCCGCCAACAAATGTTTGTTTGACCTCCTTTTACAGGCGCTCGGGGCCGGTCTGGGCTCAGGAGACGCCGCTGCTGCACCGTCAAGGGGACGGTGATCGGACTGTTTGTTCTGTCACTTCTGCAGAGGATCGTTTCAGAGATGTTTTATACTGGCGCCAAAAGACTTACAACCTGGGAAAACAAGTCACAAATAAGCTCAGTTGCCAGTTGATTATGTGCACCTAGCTAACACTAATGCAGCCATTAATGGAGGCCGCAGTTTGTGGTGCTTCATGGGTAATCGGAGAGCGGGTTTACGTGCACTTTAGTGACCTGGTTCCTGTAAATCAGCGTGCACATGCAGCAGGTTCATCCAGACTTCTACCCCGACATAACACCAACTTTATTGTGGAGCCGTGTCTTACTTATTTTATCTGCAGTAGTCCTGACTTTTGAGTTAGAGCCCCGCAAAGTTTCAGAATTCAACAGGTAAATCAAATCCGTGGTGGAAACCGACTCATTGAGATTTCTAGAAGACTTTAGATGGAATACAGCGATGTAATGATCTCTGCTGTCGTTCAAGCGTTCCTCTTTACTTCTTTATAAACGGGTATACTTATCCTTCAACATGAACAGTCGTACAAGAACTTTACCTGAAACATATTGTCTGAAATAAGCAACTTTTCCTGTAAATATTGAGTCAAAGAATAAGTAAACAGGATTGAGGAAGAGGCTTTCGAAGCCAACTTTCTACATTTTTGCAGTTTTTGATCAATTGACCTCAAAATAGCTTCATGTTTTATGTCTTATTCCTGAGTAAATATACCCCAAACCTGCTGTTTCTCTCATGTCTTGCTGCTCCACTACACTGTGAGTGTTTTTACTTCTCGCCTTGTGAAGCGAACACATTGAAACTCGTCTCCGCGGCTTCTTGTCGTGCGTCAAACCGATTCTTCATCCTCACACACATCGTGACACTTCGACGTCGGATGCCTCGTACATTTCTGACCCGAGTCGGAAACACGCTGCCAGCGTGTCCGGCTTCAACAACACAATGTGCCCTGACACCACTCAGCGCCTGCGTGTTTCCACCGTGTTTCTTCATATCATATTATTAGTCATATTCAATTAGCTGAATTAGTTCACACCCTGTGCTTAATCGTTTAAGTCTATTTGCTGTTCCTCACTGTTTTGCTCTCTTTGTCACTCTTGCAACTTCTTTGAGAAGTCAGATTTTTCGCTTTGAGGCGTTAAATAGCAATGTTTCAGTTTCTGAACTCATCCTCATTTGTGCTATTGTTGCCTCTGTGTCAGCGTATGAATCCTTTGAGGTGCTCAGTGTTTTAGAGGGTGTGAAAAGGCTTCGATGTGTTAAACTAATTAGTGCCGTCACTCAAGGCAGACGGACCTCTTTTGACTTCAAGAAACCACCTTAAACGTAGTCCCTACTTTTTGCGATGCTTTTTTAATATTTTGAGTGTCTGAGGTGTGAAGTTAATTCCCGTTAATGCGGATGTTGTCATGTTTGACGGGTCAGTATGTTGCGTGCGTTGTGTGGGCCCGACCTCGTCTTTCTGACGAGAGCTGACAGTCGCCGCCGTCGAGAGTAAAAACCTGAAAGTGTGAACAATGTTCCTCTGAGTAACGAGATGTTAATTTTTTCGGGAGAAAGAAAACGCCACCACCGACGCATCCGCCTCCTTTTCTTTTCCGTAACTCTCAAAGGTAATGTGATTTCCTGCCTCTGAAAAGGTAAAAGCCCCTGCGAGCGGCAGGTTTGGCCCATGCAGGCACTTGTGTTTCTATTCATTAGAGGTTGTTTTTATTCAGCCCGGTCTGACCGAGCATCCAGCCCGTCTCCCTCTAACTGGGCTGATTGAGAACATTTCTTAAATGGGCTCGTCTTTAGCCCGCAGCCTTAATGAAGGGAGGGTTGGTGGGGAGTTACCAGTCAACCCTCGGTCCCACTTCACTCAGAAGTGCTGCATTCTTCCCGCTGATTGGACACGGAGAATTGCATGTGATGGAAAAGACCGGAGATTCTTGTATTAATCTGTGCTTTTGTGTGAATGCATTTGCACTGTAATGTGCGAGGCGTCCCTGGATATTGTGTTGATGTGGAGAGCCTGAGGCTTCTGAGCAATGTTCTGCATGTTTTTGTTTTTTTCTTCATCTTCCTTTTTTTTCTGCTTCTGCACTCAGGCTGTTGTTTCCAGCAGTGCTTAGTTGTTTGTAGATCAATCGAGGCAATACTGCAGGTTATTTCTCTGATAATCAAGAGGTTTCATGGAGCACAAAATCACCCTAGAGCCTCATTCCCACTGGACAAAATACCCACTAACACCGGACTTTTGTCTTTAACTTGGAGGTGAATATATTGTAAATAAAATCAACAGGGATTTGGGCAATTATTATAATCTGTTAACGTACAAAACACACAATTAATCTGCTCTCCTCAAATCACCAATTTTGGTGGGAAGAGGATGATAGAATCGATGTTTGCTGAGGTTTATTCCCGTCTTTCATGCTTCCCTTCAGGTCACCACTCCGTCGTTTGGCCCCGTGAAAACCTACGAGCTGCTTCACCATATGACTGGAAAAGGTTTGTCAGCCAAGTACCACTTCCCCAGGCAGCCCTGTTTGTACCAGCCCAGTATGGTGGCTGTGCAGGTCACACTGACCAACAGCTCCGACCACAGCCTGGAGGAGATCCACATAGGAGACCGAAGCCCAGCGAGCCTCAACATCCACTGCTTCAACACCATCGGTGAGTACGAGCTCCACACCTGTACTCATCAAACACCCGGGGAAAAACCAATACTGCTTGTTTTAAAACGCATTATTATTATAAAACTTGCAGATTTAGGATGCCGCAGTTGTTTTTTCCTCCTCCTATAATGTAAACAACCACATTTATTATAAACATGTGTCGTCTCTCCTCCATTCATGATGGCTTTCTGGCATTTCTACAGCTCCATGATTGTTTTCTCAGGCAGATATTAAATGATCATTTTAAAGCCTGTTTGCTATCAGCTCAGCAAATAGCCCCCCCCCCCCCCCCCCAAACCTGAAAACAGCCAATATTACTTGGGCTAATCCCTGTTCATTAGTATCGATCAGGCCGAACAAACATGCGCCATCTCCATATTTCTTGTCACGGCGTTGCGTGATTGCTGCACTCACACGTATAATATAAGACTGAGAACAGTGCTCCCTCAAGATTTTCCCTTTTTCTCATGCCGGTGTGCGGTGGAGCACGTTAAAGCTGTCGATTGCAGGCGATTGATCGGGCATTGAAGGAACTCGAGCAGCCAAACACTGGGTAATTTGGATCGATCGAAGCCCGGCCACTGTGAGCTGCTGGCTGGAGTTGGTTTTGATAAGTTGCAGAGGATGACAGACAAAGCGTTCGTATAACGCTGTTGTGTGTTTGTTTGTCGAGGGATGATAAATAACACGGCTTGTGTTTAGTCAGAAATATTGCACATTGCTTTACTTAAAACCCGTAATTTAAATGGTATCTATATATATAATTAGAAACTACTTACTGGAAAACCTCTCTTGAATATTTTATAGTCGGGCAACAGTCAAGTCGCTGATCATCGAAACACGCTTCATTCAAACTCGACAGAAACAAAATATAACTCGTCAAAACCATCTTTCTCTATCCACGGTTCAAACAATCACCAACTCTGGTTTTGTCAAAATAAAACCTTAATTCACAGAGTTGGATGTGGAAAGAATCAGCCGTTTAAATGCGCTCGCAAAGCTTCCAGAATAACTTTACTTTGCTCATCGCTGAAAAACACAAAAAGTAAAGGAGTCTTATCGCCTATGTTTAGTTTTCCCGTGTTTGTAAAACCTGCATCTACGTGCTAATTTTGGTGGAAAAGGATAAGTATCTTTGTGAGTTTAATGTGGTTTAAAGGACTATTCCGGTTTATTACAGCGTGGGTTGTATTCTGTTGCGTTGCCGTTCCTATCGGTAATAATAAGACGATGCTCACCAAATGAATTTTTGAGATCTGGGAACACGTCGACATTCAAAGAGCAAGAAACGTGAGCGGTCAAATGATCATGCAGGTTGTAAACAAACGTATTTAAAATAGCTTTTATATAATAGTTTATGATTTATATCAACACAGACGACTAGACTGTTAAAAAACATGAGAATAAAGTCCAGAAAATGTGTGTTGAGTGAAGGCTGGAGTGGAAGTGAGTCTATGATGACTCTGTTTTCTGAGGGCTGTTCCTCTGGAGTCTCTTCTCCGTCTGTGGAGTTATACAGTGAAATAGCTCTGCTCCATGGAGGACGTTTCTGTCTGTCTGTGTTCTTCTCATCCTGAACCTCCTCCTCCTCCTCCTCCTCCTCCTCCTCCTCCTCCTCCTCCTCCTCCTCCTCCTCCTCCTCCTCCTCTCTCATTCATCTGTCCAGACTTTCTCTTCAGCACATTTTTTGGTGGCTTTACTTAACTCTCCGTCTTGCTCCTTCACCTCGTCTCTTCTTGATGCTGATGCTCTCTTTGACAAGCCTGTTGTTTTGAAAATATGCTAGTCCTTCATATATATGTGTGTGTGTGTGTGTGTGTGTGTGTGTGTGTGTGTGTGTGTGTGTGTGTGTGTGTGTGTGTTTTCCTTCCCGAGGCTAGAGGTGTGGGGAGGGAGGGAGGGAGGGAGGGGGGGGGGGAGATTGAAGGATAGATTTCTCACACACGGTGGCCTTGCTTTGTGAAGTAGAAAACACAAGTGGTGTGGATGCCTGTCTGTTCCACTCTGCTGCTGCCCTCCCTCCCTCCCTCCCTCCTCCCCCTTTGCTCCATCCTTCCTCACGTTGCACACTGTGCCCTTGTCACTCACTATTCCTCTCCTCCTTCCCTCTTTTTTGTTTTTTTTTTCCCCTCAGAGCGGCTGGAGCCAGAGGCCTCTGTGACGGTTTCCATGGGTATTGACTTCAGCGACTCGACACAAGCAGCCAACTTCCAGTTGTGGTGAGACGACCTGACATCCGCTCATATCAGCTTTTCTTTTTCCTTCTCCGACCTTCAGCTGTACATCTTGTTCACTACCTCTTTTTCTCCAGATTCACATCTCCCCTCCCTCTTTCTCTTCCATTCGTTTGCATCCTTTCCCTCCTCTCTCTCTCTCTCATTTGTTTTCTGGTAATTCTCCTTTTCCTACCGGCTCTGTGCCGGCGCTCCCAGGTGAGACATCAGCCGCGATTGATCCGGGTTCACTGGGATAACAATTATTACGCCAGTAATCAGCCCCGGCTCAAATCAAGCTGCTGAATGCCATCGGCGCCGCCGCTCAGCTGATCGATAACCTTATCAGAAAATCTGTTCAGGATGGGGCGGGGAATCAATCCGACCCAAAATGCCTCGCAAACCGTGTGAATGGCAATCAGAGGAGAAACATTTAATACACAAACAAAGCACGAATAGACACAAGTGCACAAAACACACGCTCGCCGTGTCGCGCGTCATCGTACGCTTACTCACGTTAAGATGAATTTAAATTACAGAACATGCAGGAATAGATTTGTTCTTAAGTCTCATTAAGTGATTTAACTTTTCTATTCATTTCTATTTACCAGGGACAGTACACATTTATCAACATTCCACTTTACACCTCCATGTAAGAGAGCTAATGCTCATCTGCAGTTCCTTTTACTGGCTTTTTACAAATCGGTTATTATCAATTCAATGCTGCAGCGAGCTCTTTAGTGCAACACAATACGACACAATAGTGACACGATATGATACAAAAGTAGCAGATACGTAAAAACAATGAGTGTGTACGAGCAGTGTGATCGGTTTGCTTAAAGCCATCTCTTTAGTTTATGTTTAAAGGTTCGGTAATAAGTGCTTGCTCTGAATTCAACATGTTTAAAACTCGTATTTTGAATTTCCACAATTTATATCATAGCTTTCGTAGGAGTCATATGCACTTCAAATTGTTAAAAATGAAAGACTTTCCTTTATGGAGGCCGTGTGGGGCAGGACGTGGAGTCTTATGTGGTGTTATTGGGGCGATAATTATGCTAATATACAATTCTCATGAACGCACATTCGTCATGTTTACGCTGGTCGTTCATTTATCTGAAGAGAGGAGCGTTTGAGGAATCTGTCGCGGCAAACTCGTACAAAGAAACGTAAACCTCTTTCCTGAGGTCTGATGTCTTGTAACCAGGTTCCTGCTTTGTGTTCGATGTAAGTAAGTTTATTTTCTCTCACTGTTGTTTTGCTGCCTCAGCACCAAGGAGGACCAGTTCAGCGTGTCCATCCAGCCCGCTGTGGGAGAGCTGTTAATGCCCAGTACCCTGACGGAGCAAGACTTCAGCAAGGAGCAAGGTGTGTTAAATAAATAAACTCTTATAAGCTGAAAGCACGGTGAAGATCTCTGGATACAAACTTCAGTTGTTGTCCTGCTAATTCAAAGTCTTTGATGCACATGAACTGTTCTGATAAAATCACGTTTACCATACATGTACATGGATATTTAAACTTTCAAATTTTACTGGAAAAGGTAGATTTGCCGCAGTTTTTGTTATTATTAAAGTAAAGAAGTGTATATTATTGATTTCTTATTTAGTTTTGTGTCAAATTAGTGACGAAATAACCGATTCCTTTGCTTTCATTTTGTCTGTAAATACAATTTTCAATACTGATGGATGTGAATTAAAATAATGAAGGAACTCTAGCGAGTATTTACAGCAGCAGTCAATGTAGGACTCAAAGAAAAGTACAATGTGACATGTTTTAAATACACCAGAGCTTTTCTTTAAACTCAATTTAAATGTTAAAGTGTTATTAACAGCTCGGTGACAAAGATAGAGCTTTTACATCTTTAAATTAGAGTTTTCTATTGTGTCCGGTATTCATAAGTAATATTTATAAAGTGAAATTAAATCCTAGTGGCCTGCCTCTAATAATAAACACGTCCTCACCATTGTCGTGAAAGCCTCTTATGAAGCACTTACTGGTGTTCGCTCCACAAACACACACCTGTAGAGCTCCATAGTGAGCGCTGAGAGCACACTCGTGTCTCAGCCATCAGCGGGCTGTTAAGTGCGCGCTTAATGCTGCTTCTGCCTTAATTAATCTTCATTCGCTGTGTTTTGAGCTCTGCTGAGTACGCCGCGCACAAAACGGAGTGGAACAACGTGCTTCGCCGGACCTTTTCTCTCGCTAGCAAATTGCTGCTTTAAACCAATTGAGTGAAGTCAATTCATTCTTTCAGTTTACAGGTTTTTCATTATATTTGCCTTCAAGACCTCTTTTATTTCTGCCTAACTTGTTCATATTTATCTCCATTCTTCCTCTAAAATCCTTGTTGGTTACTAAGTGCACATGAACTGGCCATTTGCCTTCAATTGAGAGGGGTTTTTTTTGCATTTATTCAAGATTTATCCTCATTTTAGTCACAAACAATCAGCTTTATCTTGTTGTTCAGTCCCAAATTCTTCTTCTTTATATCCATAACACTTTATAGTGATAGTATAAACATGTCCGCTCTGTGTTTAGTTCAAACTGGACACGTTGAATCTACAGTAGTGACAGAATTAAGCTCCTGTTTGATTTGGCTGAACGTTTCTCGTCCTGTCAGGTAAGCTGCTGGGCATGAACGAGACCTCTGCAACCGTCACGATGGCAACAGCAAACACCTCCAGCCAGGCCGTCAACACGCAGGTCCTGTCCGTGGCCAACGTTGGAGTGGTTTCATCCGGCCAAGACACCCTCCACAGGTGAGCCGTCCCGGTTCTTCATTTACACACATTCAACAGACGGGACACACAGATTCAACCCTTTTGGGAACAATCGCTCTTTTAGTGCTCCGGTTGGTGCTTTTGGAGGGTTTTATTTTTCTGGTGCTGTCGTGGGCGTAAAGTCAGCGGGTTTGGCAGGAAGTTGGTCAAAACAAAGATGGAGTGTCGGTCGGTCCGTCTGCTTGACTGACGAACACGTTTATCTGCAACAACAATGATTGAAGTGAGACGAACCGTGTGGAAAAGAGACAAACTGCGTAATTTTTTATTGGAAAAAAGGTAATAAATCGCAATATATGTTATCGCAATAATCCAAATTAGTAAAAGTAATTTTATGTTAAGAGTGATTTCTGAGCGAGACGAAGGTCCTAAAAGGTACATATACACGTTTTCTTTCATGTTCTTTTATGAACTATAACACTGACATCAGTATGCATTGTACTTCATTCTCATCTTTAGAGCTTTTATACATTTTACCAACGAGTTATCAGATAAATCCTAACGTTTGTGTGACCGATGTCCTCTGAGTGAGACGAAGGTCCTGAAAGAACATATACGTGTTTTATTTTATGTTCTTTTGTTGTGTTTTATAAGCATGAATAAATACGTTACCGTAGTGTTTACCGGCGGCCTTTTTGTTCTATTTTTTTCCTCGGAAATTAAAAATCTCAGATATTTATTCGTTTTTTTTCTCAGACCCCCAACCCTTAATTTATTTGAACATGTTTTTACGTTGTTCATCCACCTCGTTGTCGTTAACATATTTTAGGAACACCTGGACAAACGTCCTTCATATTTAGCAGATGAACTGATCACCGTGACCTAAAAAAAAAAAACACGTTTTTTTGGCCGTAACTCAAGAATTCTTATGCTAATTATGACAATTTCACACAAATGTCTTAAGAAGATAAAACGATGACGTATTGGACAGACATGGACGTAAACTGCTACCTGACTGGTTGGCTGAAGCACACGAGTCACGAGGTAATAATTCTAGTTTCTATATGAATAATAGCAGTTGTACCTGCGTGCACGTGTCCGTTAGCATCGTGTCCTACAGTGAGCACCACAGAGTGAGAGCCGCACACAGACATGTCGGGGGAATGCCCTGAGAAGCCTGGCTGTGTAATTGGTGTACACAGAGTGTGCTAATGAGCTTCCTCCTCTGTCACGCACACCCGAACACCTGATAGATAATTACACCTCCCTCTCTCCCTCTGTTTCCTGCTCTGTCTCTCTCTCTCTCACCTCCCCCCCCCCCCCATCTGTCTCTCTTTCACTTCCTCTTTGTCTCTCCCTCCGTCCGTTCCTTTTTATTTCCTCGCTCTTATTACATGTCTCTGTCTCGGAATAGAGGAAACGTGTAGGAATAAGTAAGGGACAGGGAGGAAGTCGGGGGAGGTAGAATAAAAAAGGGGGGAGACGGCAGCACGAGGACACAGAGAGCCCGAAACGAGTGAGTGGAAATCAATGCCGGCCAGCGGGAGAGGCCTGCGTCCAATAAGCCGTACTTCATTCAGAATAACCGACGCCGCGCTATCAATCTCTCTCTCTCTCCCCCGCTTCTGTGACGGCTAAAGAGGAAGACAGTCCACCCCCCCCGTGGTCTTATAATAATGAAGACACCGTCTTCCATATTGCCGGCTGGTGATGACCGGCTCTCCATCGCTGTCCCTGGGAGGTCCATTTATTAGAGATGATGGAGAAGACGTAGCCGGCGGGTCTGACAGCCTCGTCTTTGAGAAGCTGTCGCAGAGATCTCTAAATCTGTCCGTTTGTGCTCTTGATCTGGAGCCGGTGACCGCACATGTTCAAATAACGACCTCGTGTGATTGTTGTGTTAAGATTAGAGCTGCGTCCATGATTTGATTAGTCGATGGAAGTTAATCTGCTACAGTAGATCATCTATAAATCATTTAAGTCATTTAAAAAGCAGAAACATCTTTTGGTTTCAGCTTCTCAAATGTGAATATTTTCTCTCACAGTAAACTGATTATCTGTGAGTTTTGGATTGTTGGTCAGACAAAATAAGACACCGGAGGCTGTTGTGACGGGCGATCAGCCAGTTATTTTGTTTGCAAACTGCTTTCTTTTCTATTTGTTTCATAACTTCAGACCAAAGAAGTTAAATGTAAATGAAATATAACATTCATGAACGGTTCTTACTGTACTTCAGGCTTCATTTACACTTTGCATCCTAAACGAGTCTTAGAAACCAAGAGTGGTGTAATATTTAGGGCTGCAACCTACGATTATATTCATTTTGTATTACTCTTTATTATTTTATGATCAATGTAAGAAAACACAAAAACAAAATGCCCGACGCAGATTCCCAGAGTCAAATATGACTTCTTCAAACGTCCAAACGGTCTAAAATATTAAATTTACAATCATACAAAACGAGAGAAGAGCAACAAATCCTCACATTGAAGGAGCTGCGACCAGAGAAGGTTTCGTCTTTTTGTTTGATAAATGACTGAAACTATTAATTATTGTTGATTAAATTCCTGCCAGTCGACTAATCGTTTTAGCGCCGGTAATTTTAGTCTTGGTGTTTTTGTGTGCACACTTTGAATAACACACATACACACACACACACACACAGAGTGATCGATCTGATCGGATGCACCCACTGAGAGCTTATTGTGGAGGTCACTCGGCATTAAACGTGATGTGTGACCTTCTTTTTCTCCTCTGATCTCCCCGGAGAAAGCTCCGTCTAATCCGGGTAAAAAACCCTCAAAGTGTGTCCGCCCTCGGAGGAGCGAGAGTTCGGCTTTAATGTAGAAACGACGGATTCGACATGAATGATGCAGTTCACACGACACACGTCGCCTGTGCTTTGAACTGACCTCCGGGCACTTTGTGTGTTATAGATCTCAGTGTTAGAGATGAACACCGGTTCTGTTTGACAAAGCAACAGCCTCCCCGTTGCACCTCTGCGTCCCTGCACTCCTCTTGTTTATCAGCAGGGTGCAGCACTGCTTTTCCCAAACAGGCCGAGCGGAGACGGGGAGGTGTGTGTGTGTGTGTGGGGGGGGGGGGTGAAACACAGAAATTGATTGCTGGAAAGGAGGATGGCAATAAATCAAGCAGGAAAGCAAATGTAGAAAACGCTGTTCTTGTTTATGTCTAAACAGGCGGAATAGAATAAATGTGCTCTATTTTTCAGTCCGTTTGAAAGCAAATTTGATCGAATTTTGCATGCATTGCCAATCCGTCTGGTTAGAGCCTAATTTAAGAAAAGAAAAAACCTGAACCCTTGATTTATAAGCTATGCTTTCTCTTTACTTTACACTCTGATATCATTACATGATGCTTCTTGAAACACTGTATTTCCCCCTTTTTCTGGGGAAGTTGAATTCTTGTTCCTGTTTAAAGTGTAATTGGCTATCATTTATAACCCGACTAATTAAACGTCTGCTCTCTTTATTGTGGATCGCTTCAGCAGGCGGTGTGGCTTATGATCCATCTTCAGATGGTACAAAGAGGGAGCTTGCGGAAACGTAATTCACGCGTCGAGCTCGGTAACGTTTTCTCCTCGAGTCCTCGTTGAGTTAAGTTCTCGTCTCCCGTCTTATTTCCCATCAGCCCTTGCAGTCTGTCCGTCCTCGCCGTCCGCCCTTCGAGTGCGGCCGCTGCAGTCCGTCCGTATGGCCGAGCTCTGGAGATGCGTGGAGGGTCCCTGCTTCTAGTAGCTCTGGCCATCTGCCTGGGCTGAGTCTGCTCGCATGTGTTGCTGCTCTGGCCTCACTGACCACTCAGTTGAAGGACACTTGTCCACCTGGTCGAACACCAGGATCGAACACTGATACCCCAGCCGCCCCACATTTGGCCTCAGCCTTTCTGAGCTCCTGATTTCTGAAACAACATCATGCACGAATCAAAGCCGGTCGACTGTTCGGTTGAGATGCATGGGGGGGGGGGTTAAGTCCTGCGTTCTTGGTTGCAGAATCCTCTGCGTCGTCTCCGATGCGAGGGCGAATGTAAAGGTGAAAGCCCACTTTGTGCTTGCAGTGGCAGGGTGGAGGGGAGGCAGATGGCACACAGAGGCTCTCTGCACTGAGGAGAATCACAGATAATTGGAGAGTGATGCTTAGCCGCAGCCCCGCCGATCGATGCCAATCCGCCTGCTCTAAGTCCAGGGGTTATGCTTTGCTTTTCTTTCCATACACTGCAATTAATCCAGTGTTTAGCCCAGCATGTGAAGAGTGCAGGAGAATACCAATGACCCGTTTAAGGCCCGCTTGTCCTTAATCTGTCCCCCTTTCTAGTCCCCCCCCCCCCCCCAAAAGAAATGCCCCCATGTTGTGTTAGATCGTGACGTAGATCTGCTCGTACCACAAGAAAAACGCGAGAATGTTCAAAGCAAAATGCGCTCGGAGATCAAACCCGATCGGAACGCGCTGTTGTTTCTTTCACTCGCTCTTATTACAACACATGAACAACAGCCCAGAGCGGCGTCTCCTGAGACGGAATGAAAGCAGCCTCGGGGCTAGTGTTAACTGGCCGAGTAAATGATAGATTTATATCCTAAATCCATTAGCAAAGCCACAGGGACCGCATAGACACCTTAAGCTGCTGACAGCGGGGGCAGAGCGAAGGGAACCGGATGTTCCTCGTGTTTACGCACTCCTGTTTCATGTTCGTGTTGAATGGGAATAAAACGTTTTTCGCATAAACGGGATTATTTTAGTTGGGTTTTTTTTAAAGGTTGGAGCAAATGTACGACAGGATCGCGTCTTTAATTCTCCCACAATTAGTAATTTTGAATTGAGATGCAACCCCTGAATTATTTAAAAGAAGCAAAGAGGCTGGATGTTTTTGAGATAAATTAATCCTCTTCTTGAATGGCTTGTGTTTCCTGCTGAAGTGGCTAATATTTTAATTAAGCCCGAGGAGGACTCTCTCTCTCCTCCCTGAGAGCCTTCTGATAAACTCCCTCTCCTCTGTTGATGGTAATTTAGCAGCTCCCCAGAGACGCTCCCAGACACACTGGGTTTGTGAGCCAGTTTCATTGTGTATGCATGCCCCCCCCCCCTCCCACCACCACCCTCTTTAACGTGTGCGTGCTAATTGGTGGACGTGCTAGCCGCTCCTGCAGCGCAGCGCGCCGCTCTGCCCACAGGCCGTCCTGCGGGGGGCTCTTCACAGGCTTTAGTCGGGGCCTAAGTGGGGCTCTTTGTGGGCTGTTTGTCAGGCCTAAGCAGGCTGCCACGGGGGGGTCTTTGTTGCGGGGATGTAGTGCTAAATGGAGGCAGATGGCTGGGAGTCGGCCACGTGAGGCCCCGGAGATGCAGAGAGGGGGCTCCGCTCGGCTCCGTCGCTCCTCAAAGAGGGTCACGCTGGGTCATAGCCCCTGTCTGCCTCTTGTTAGCGCTCTCAATGGGGACCATGTGTGCCCACATTTGGCCCCGGTCTGCAGGGACAGTATCCAAGGAAACAGGGGACCAAGAATCCTCCCGATGGTCCGGAGGGAGCCGGTGGGACGGGGGAACGGTGGGGGGCGTCCCCTCCCTATGCTGGTCCAGAGGCTTCCCACACACTCATAGACGGCCACAGTCCATAAAAAACAGGCTAAATACAGTTTGAGTGACATGGGGGGGCGTGTCCCGCCCCTCACGGCTCTTTAGTCAGCTGGAATAATGGACTGTCTGTTGCTCCGCTCTCTATTTTTCCTGTCACATCGTTTTCCTTCTTTGTCTCACTCACTCATTTAGAGTCATTACAAGGTGTGAGGTGTAGGAGAATCTTCTAACGAGAGGATTTACGGGTTTGAGGGGAGAAATGTGAGTTAAGTGTTGCAGGCCGGGCGACTCATTTATCTCTTTATTAAAGAGCCTTGTGTTGTACGTTAACTGTTCACTGATGTACCATCAACTATTGGCTTCACGTTCAGGTGTTTTATGTGGAAACGTTTCATCGATAAAGATAATTTTATTTCATTTCATGGTCTGTACAACAGGAATAGAAATAGAATGAAGTAGAAATATATAATAGAAGTAATGAAGTGAGCTTAGTTCAGTGTACAGATACAACCATCCTGCCTAGTGAAGATCAATTGTTGAAATATGTTTATTATTTTATATAAAAACCTGTTTGATAACTTCAACTTGTTCATATTTATATTTAATTCAGACATTCTGAACGCATAAGATGAGTGAAAGGACCCGGAGGTATCCGAGTGGCAGCCATGATAAGAGCTGCTTGAATTTTCTAAATGCTAAGGAAAGGTGCTTCAATGCTTCCTTTCCTATCTCCTTTAGCGTAGGATACACCGGACCATCTTTACCAAAGGAACGTCACTGTAAGGAAAAGATGCAGCTGCCAGAGTCCCTTTAGAGAACCTCTCATGTTACTGCAGCAGGGCCCGCTCAGTCCTGGTCCTGGTTCTCCCGTGCCTCCCTTCCCTCCAGCGGGTCCAGTGAAGCCGGATCTGTCCACGGTGGACCGGTCTCTGCTGGAGGAGTTTTGGTACCCATCAAATATATAGGAATAGCAGGTTTCACACTAATGGTCCAGAAAAACCTGTTCCTGCAGATAAACCACAGAGCATGCTGTCAACCGTTTTTATCGGGACTATTTCTTTGGTAGAAAGTAGTTCCGTTGAAAACTCTCCCTTTAATGCTCAGTGTCAGTCTGTCTCCTGGGGGTTTTGTGAAGCTGACCTCTGTTCTCTTCCTCACCTGCAGGTTTGCCGGGCAGACGGTGAGCAGTGGAGCCCTGGTCCTGGTCTCGCTGGAGCTGAAGGAGTCCTCCGTCGCTCTGCTCACCATCAACACAGACAAGAGCGTCATGGCGTCCATGTTGCTCCGAGACCTCAAACAAGCCCTGGCCCTGGTGTAGAGAGCCCTCCTCCCTCCTCCCTTTAGTAAAGGTAAAGGGGAACCACACTTTCACATATTTTATCTCTGTGGTCGAGGACAATTCAAGCACTTTTATCCGAAATACAGAGCTTGATCTTCACTCACGGAGAATTAACTGGAAACTATTTTTTTTTTTTATGGGCCGTGGTTTTTGGGAAGGATTGTCCTGAATCACCGGAATAACTTTGTGAAAGTCTTCAAGTAAAGTAGTGAACCCCCTTAAAAAACATTTAACCTCCTTTATACGTCGCTCTCCATCCAATCGTGTCAGACCAACTGGTCATTTACCTCAGCGGTTACTATTTACTGTTCTCTGGTTTTGACCAAACATTATAATGTACAAACAGCTGTACGTATGTGAGCGAGTACGTCGCTGCTTCACTCGACCGTCTGACCCTCGTCGACGTTTCTGCAGTTTGACGGTTTTGCATTGATGGACTTCAGTGCCAAGAAAGAAATAGAAAAAAGGAGGATTTCACCGTTAAATGTAGACCTCATCACATGATGAACGCCAAACGAGCCTCTGACCCTGATGTAGTTTCACATTCCAACCTTTACACTGCCCCCCCCCAAAAAAACTACATTTGTTAAAGTGCCTTCTACGTGAAAATGTTATTTAGAAAAACCAAAACATATATGTCAGACTTAAATCAACAAGGTCTTTTTATTTGTACCGCTTTGCCTGAACAATAAAGAGTGAATTTATTAAAATGAATATTTGTCTCTATTATATATCTTTCACCCGACGGCGTCTCCAACATGCTGCGATTTATCGTCATTTACGTGAACGTGGCTGGAACACGACGTCGTTAGTGACGAGCTCTGCTAATTGGCCCGTGCGCTCATGACATCATGATTGAGATGAATCTGTCGGGCAACAAGAGACTCGTGATCCGGGGCTATTCAGAGAGTTTCCTCCTCCGTAGGTTACGAGTTTCCACAGACAGACTGGAGGTGAAACTGTAACTAGAATCGATAGAATAATAGACTTTAATGTGGAGTACTACAGTACATGGAATATGGGGGAAAGGATGTCAAAACAAACAGTTTATCATCTTTTATTCTTCAGTGAATTATAAGACACAGACACATTAAAAACACAAAGCTTTGTGTTTTCTTTGTTCCCTGCTATAAACTAACATTAATATTTAAAAGAGGCTCATAACCATCTGTGTTTTGTTGCTGCAGAGCTGCTGTTAAGAGCAGTAAGTAGGCTTGTTCCTGAGCTTTATTCAATGTTAATAGAACATGAATGAGGTCTTAAAGCTAAAACTAAAGGAGCCTAAAGACAGCTCTGCTTTGTTGCTCGTGGTGGACTGAAGTTGTGCAGACGTATACGTGATGTGTTGCCTCTCTGAGAGGCCGGTGGCGTAGTGTGCTTTGCGTCTGGCTGTCTTTTCCGGCTCATAAATAGCGTCTCTCTGAGGGCTGTGGTGAACACCTGTTAGCTCATCTGTCACAGGAGCTCCACTCGCATCCATCACCTCTCCCTCTGTACTCATTCCCTCAGCCAGCTGTTCCCATCACACACACACACACACACACACACACACACACCATACAGATCCGCTGCCACATGGAAGGTTTTCAAACTTATTTACACATTTTACAAGATACTTCACAAATAGAGAAAGCAAACAGCTACACACACTGTTTCACTATTATAAGGCTTTGATACAGAAAACATCTGGACTCTTCAGAAATAAACACATGTCACATTTTGCACATTAAAGTAAGCCAAAGACACGAGTAAGAGTCTACAGATGCTGATGTTTAGCAGGTATAATGTTTACCATCTTAAGGCCTTTACACATCGGGGGTGTGACGGATAAATAACACCAAAAAAAAGCAAAATATTTGCAGCAAAATATTTCGAAATATATCAAAACTATTAAAACCAGCAGCGATACACATTTGTGACAGTTTGCGACACGTTTTCATTAAATGGTTTGAATAGATTCGTGCATGCAGAGGACCAATGTAGGTGAACTGTTCTCCAGCCTAAAACACTGAACGCTATTTTATGTGGGTTTTAGTTTTTCTCTCTGGTCATTTTGAAGCTTCGAGTTCGTCGCCATCTTGACTTTTTTCCAACCAGTGAACAGAAGTGACCTTATTAGGACTGTGGAGGAGTGACGTAGAGACACGTCTCTGGTGTCGACCTGTCAATCACTGTGTAGCCCCGCCCCTAAAGCATCCCCTGCTTTATGGTCTGTGTGACTCTAAATGGACCATCATCTACTAAATGAACATCATGCTATATTGAAGAAGACTTGAAACTAGAGATTGAGACCATAAACTCATGTTTACGATGTTTACTGAGGTAATAAATCAAGAGAGAAGTAGAGTCATTTTCTCATAGACTTCTATACAACCAGAAGAGTCGCCCCCTGGTGGACACTAGAGAGAATGCAGGTTTTAAGTCACTGCAAAAACTAACCATCAGCCTTAGTTGTTAGCAAATGTTAGCATCCAAACACGCTGACCTAAGCCAACATTATACCAGCTAAACGTCATCACGTTAGCATTATGATATTAGCATCTAGCTCTACAGCCTCGCAGAGCTTCTAGCCCGACTGTAAGTCTGGTTTTATTGTCAAGTTTTAAAGTTTCGATCAGAGAAAAAGAGTTTAAACGAACTCAACACAGGGTGTCCTCATGCCGATAGATGCACAAAGGTGTGTGTGTGTGTGTGTGTGTGTGTGTGTGTGTGTGTGTGTGTGTGTGTGTGTGAGAGATCCATCTCCCGGTGTTGGCACCTGCTATAATAGGCTCTGGGGAGGGAATGAGAGAGCTGAGGGTGCTGCCTCTCTTCCCCTTCACCTCTCCCAGTGACAGCTTGATTTCTTTCCCTCTCTGGGCTGCAGCACAGTGACATGATGGGCCTGTTCAGTTGGTCTTATCACGGTCTGTGTTTGAGGAGAGTGGATGGAGGGGACGTTGGGTTGGGGGGGGGGGGTAAAAGCAGAGGATCCCCAGCTGAGGAAACGCCTGTCTGACCTTACCACTGAGAGCAACTTCTCATTAGCCAGCGTGTCTCTGATCAGCATCTCGAGCTACAGACCTGCCAGTCCACGCTGATACGTTATGGATTTACTCCGTTTATTAGGAGGAATTTTACTTCGCTTTCAACCACAGTGTCGTTCTAACTCTGGCAAAGGAAACGCCGTCTGCATGGGGGACACGTTAGTCACATGATCTCACATTAACCAACCAGATTATTATGTAAATAACACAGCAAGATACCCACAAGTTTCCTCTTCACTATAAAATGTTAGGTTCACATATTATTCAGTCAAAGGCCTGATTGTGTGCTATAAAACAAGCGGTTACATCAAAGCGATTTTTGAAGCCTGGAGTTCGGCATTTAGGCCGTCACCATCTTGTTTCTTTGCAACCACTGAACTGAAGTGACCATATCTGGACTGAGGAGTGACGTAGAGACGCCGTATACATCTCTGGTAGAGACCTGTCAATCACTGTGTAGCCCCGCCCCTAAAGCATCCCCTGCTTTATGGTCTGTTTGACACTAAATGGACCATAATTTACTAAATGAACATCATGCTGTGTTGAAGAAGACTTGAAACTAGAGATTGAGACCATAAACTCATGTTTACAATGTTCACTGAGGTAATAAATCAAGAGAGAAGTAGAGTCATTTTCTCATAGACTTCCATACAACCAGAGGAGTCGCCCCCTGGTGGACACTAGAGAGAATGCAGACACTTCAGCATTGGCTGCCAAATACACATTCAAAAAACACACATTGACTTCAAACAAGGGAACCGAAAGTGTTAAAAATGCTCATTTCCTGGTTTTAGGACTCATTCCTGCAGCTCTCTATGGGCTTCACATATAGAACAGTTTGATCAAGTAACAGTAACTAGATGATGATGTACATAAAGTAAGAGTTGTTAGTCACATTTAGTTTACTTCTCTTCTCCCTTTTCTTTCTGTAAGCTTAGCCAGCGTCTTGTAATTACCTTCTTGCTCGCTTCCATTCTAATCTTTACTAATTGTTTGTCTCAGGTATCCAGTTTCAGTTAAGATCTGTTGATTGACAGATGAACTCTATTTTAAATCCTATTATACTCAAAAGTCAACTTCATTCAACTACTTTTCGATCAGCTCATTAAAGAAATCACCTTTTTTCACCAATACAACGCAGCTCAAAGTCTTTCTTTTCTGACTGATGCAGAGACACGAATTCATGTCTCTGTTACGTCCAGACTTTATTTTATTATAATGTTTGGTTGGTCAGACTGCTGCAGCTAGAATTTTGACTAGAAGTAGGACATTTGACCAATTTCTTTTTCTCGTTTTCTTGTAGTTTTGTCCATTTTTTTTTCTCTGTTAAATGTTTATTTTTTTTATCCAAAAAAAATATTTTTTTAATGCAACTTGAGGGTCTGAGGACAGAGGGTCCTAGGGCAGAGGGTCTGAGGACAAAGGGTCCGAGGGCAGAGGGTCCGAGGGCAGAGGGTCCTAGGACAGAGGGTCCTAGGACAGAGGGTCTGAGGACAGAGGGTCTGAGGACAAAGGGTCCGAGGGCAGAGGGTCCTAGGACAGATTTTAAGGGCTTCATAAGTAAAATGTACTCGTTAAATAGTCTATTTGTCCAATTCGACATAAAACCAAAAACACGTTTTCATGTGTCATGCCGAGAGTTCAGGGACTATTTCTTTGGTATAAAACACCTAAAATCTGAACATCAAAGTCTTCTAGTTGAGGTTAATCACGACGGTGTTTCTAGAAATCTAAGTTGGGTTGAACTGGCCCTTCCTAAACACAAAAGAAGACGTCTAATCCGTCGCTGAAACCGATTTCTCTCTTAACACTGATTGCTGAGGAGCTAATAAATAGATTACAGATTTCTACAACTGATCATTTCACAAGTCGCTAACGCAGTTAATCCTCCGGCAACACGCAGCGATGTTCCCTCGACGAGCTGAACGCTCCTCACTTAGAACCGAGACCTGCGAGATAATGGGAAGATGCATGACATCTGAGGAAGAAGGTGTCATATCCACACAAATACAATTTATTCCCCCAAAACAATCACTGAGTGGCTCCAGCAGACCCGTGGGAACAGTAATTGTAGTGATTATGCTTAAATTGATGCTTCACAGCTATTCCTGTTTCTCCTGTATTGTAATTAGATTTTTTTTTTCTTCTTCCTCGACTGAAGTTTCTTTTTAAATGCTTCTTCGGTGCATGGAGACTAATGACTCCATGTTTCCCCACTGAAATGTTCAATCAGCGGCTCATTAGAGGGACGGACACATTCAGCTCTGATGATTTGATTTTTCACTTGATTTCCGTTTTTTTTTTTTTTTTTGGTGTCCAACATTTATCAATCTCCAGTCCGGAGGAGACGAGGTTCATCTGGGCACACGGAAACCTACATCTCAAGCTCTGAGTGACACCAGGATATTATGAATCTTGAGATCAGAGTATTTGTGACTATTGCAATAATAACGAATGAATAATTATCTTTAAATGTAACGTTACAGACTTGTGTGTATCTGCTCTGTGCTGTCTCTCGAAGAGCAAAGCAAAAAGATCCTTTTAAGAGGCTTTCATTGCATTGTTTACCTTCCTCTTTTTTTAAAAAGAGGCCATCTTGCAGGTGCATTTAACAATTGACTCGTGCTTCTGTTTCTCCCAAAGTGAAAGCACAAAAGAGCATTTATGGTCAACACCCACCGCCAGCCTTTAATTACCGTTTGATTGCACTTTAAAAAACACTCAAGTGCATTAAAACGTGATCACGCGGTCCAGAGAATAAATAAATGGAGATGGGCTTCATTAATAGTGACTCGGAGGTAAAGGAAGCTTCACACATTCTGCTGTGATTTACTTGTGACACAGACGAGGAGCTGTTGTCGGGTTTAAAGCGAGTTAATGTCAGTTAATAAGTTAAAAGGGGTGAGGAGGAGGTGAGTGCTGGTAAAGTGCTCCGTCGGCCCCATAAAGCGTCGCACTAAAACAGACTCCCTCTGACATAGTGGCGTATTAGTGGTGCAGGAAAAAAAGACACATAAACCTCAGTGATTCACGCACACAAAAGCCCCCCCCCCCCCCCCCCCCCAAGTCTCGAGACGCTCCTAATGAAGACCTGTATGTGACGGCGAGCGCACAATAAAGTGCCCACAAACACTTTGCATCAGCTCTCAATGATCATAAAAAGCCAGAGTGGAGTCTGGAAATCAGAAGTGCTTCTCTCTCTCTCTCTGTCTGTCTGTCTGTCTGTCTGTCTGTCTGTCTGTCTGTCTGTCTGTCTGTCTGTCTGTCTGTCTGTCTGTCTGTCTGTCTGTCTGTCTGTCTGTCTGTCTGTCTGTCTGTCTGTCTGTCTGTCTGTCTGTCTGTCTGTCTCACTCTCTGTCTGTCTGTCTCACTCTCTGTCTGTCTGTCTGTTGTTTTGAATTTTTCTTTCAGGATTTGCATACTCAGCACAGTCTCGTCTTGTTGGATACAGAGTTTTATTTCCCTTCAGAACACGTTACTCGTTAAAGATTGAGATTAATTAGAGCTCAAATTTGAATTTTTGGACAAAACGAGACGTTTTGAGTCACATTGAGCTCTTTTACATTTAGATTTTTATGACCAAAAGATTCATCGATGATGAAAATAATCAAAGCTTATAATACTAAAATAGTTCCATGTTTGTTTGAGTCTTCAGTCATTCATCAGGACATTTAAAACAACTCAAGTCAAATGTAAAATATTTAAATTTGAGATCACATGCAGCGATTTGTTGATGAATCAGTTGATTTATAGGAAGATATTTTGATAATCGATTGATCGTTTCAGTCATTTTTTTTCAGCAGAAATGAAAAACATTCAACAGTATTTCCTACTTCGTTGTGTCTTATGTGACAGTTAATTTAATATTTTGGGATTTTGGACAAATCTGAAGAGATCATCTCGTGATACGTATTCATGTTTTCTGACTCTTTAAATGTTTAATCTGCATATACAATGAAAAGAATCAATATTCAGCCCCGAGATATTTAGAAATTACAATTTCATGTTTAAAGATGCTAACGGTAGAAATACCAAACATTCCAGCTTCTAAAATCTTGTCAGGATTCGTCGCTTTTCCCTGTTTGATGTCGTCGTAAATCAAATTCAGATCCCTCATTTATGTAAAAGTACTAATACAACAATGTAAAATACTGCATTACAATTAAAAGTACAACATTCCGAATCCTAATGAAGTCAAAGCACAGACGTTTCAGCAGCAAGTTTGTATCTATTTTTCAGCGTAGGCTGAGATAACCTTTTGTTCTGGAGATCTGAACCATTCTAGCTACTATAATGTAGCAAAGAATGGAAACACTTCTACTCGTACTTTTAGTTGAACAAGTTTTAAGACTTACTATCTGGCTACGAGCACTTTAAAGCCTGATTAATAGTACAAATACTCAGTAACATGCTTCATTGTTCTACATACTTAAATATTTATGTATCTGGGTTGTTCAGTGAGAACTTGTTCTTCCCTCAGTCAGTGAACGCAGCATCTTTGACACCTTGAGACTCGTGTTTTGTCCCACTTTAGTAAATCAGCATCCACACATATAGACTTTTTAAACTATGACCACTGTATGATCTGTAACTGTGTCTCGCGCTCTGAAGGCGCAGCGCCATGACGCACCGGCCTCTCATCTGAATGCTAATTTGCTATTTAAAAATCCTCCTTTTACGCACGGAGGAGGAGGAGGATTTTAAATGCGCATCTCATTTCCACGGTGGCGCACACGCAGCCCCCTCTTTAGCGCACTGGAGAAAAGAAGTAGAGGCGGTGCTGCAAACCCCAAATCCACCATCTAATCCCCCCCCCCCCCAGAGACAGACAGCCTTTGAGAGGGGCCCCGGGTCGAGCCGCGGAGTCACTTTCGGAGGGTTAAATGCTCTGGAACGATCCTTTTGTTTGCGCCACGCACACAGCGGCGCTCTTTTGAGGCGACTTAAATAGAAGAGCGAGCGGCCTTTAATTGGAGCAGTTGTCATATGGAGATATTTGAATAGAGATCGTGTGCAGCACTTCACCCAAATCCACTGGCGGTTTGGAGGAGAGGCGGAGGGATTAGATAAATGGACTCAATCAGCCAATTAACACTTCGACCGGCTCCGGGAACATGCCGGTTAACATTTGAAAAGGCTCGTGAGACCTTTTTTTTTGTCACATGTGTTAATAACAGACGTGTCATAATACTGAGGGGGATTACACGAGAGGAGGCTGTAATCCTGTTAGGTTTAAGACCGGGATCAGGTTCGAGTTTTGAATATTTGGCCTCAATTGTTCCATTTTGGTTGGTTTCGTCTCTCATTGAAGATGATTCCCGCTACAGCCCCCTGCGCGTGCGTGTGTGTGTGTGCGTGCGTGCGGTGGGGGGTGGGGGTACGGGGGCTGACAAGGTTACACGCTGCATTTGTTTTTTTGAGTTTGGCATCTCTAATCATGGCGTTTCCAATCGTGTGATTTATGTTCGCCGTCCGCACGCGCGCTATGATTACGGGCCCCGGTGGCGAGTTGCGGTTTGGATGTCTGCGGCGCGCGAACAAGGGGGAGTAAAAGGGGGAGTAAACGGGCGTTTTATTTATCACCGGTGCCACAGACCCCCGGAGCGGAAGAGCGCGCTCCCAAATTGAAATATAGCGGAGTTTACTCTCCTGATTAGGACTCTCTTTCTCTCTCTGTCTCTCTCTCTCGCTCTCTTTCCCTCTCTCTCTGTCTCTCTGCCTCTCTTTCTCTGTCTCTCTCTCTCTCTCTCTCTCTCGCTCTCTTTCTCTGTGTCTCTCTGCCTCTCTTTCTCTGTCTCTGTCTCTGACACCTAATTGGGTCTGGATTAATGTGGTCTGGATTGACAGTGAAGTGAATATGTAATTGATTCATATTCCTAATATTTCACTTATTTGAGAGTTGCTATAGCTGTTAAAATAAACAGTATTGCATGTTTGGGGAAACGAGAAGTCACATTGATTTATTTGTCACAGTAACTCCCCTTCCGTAGTTATTTGAACCCAAACCACCATCTGTTCCTCAAACTAAGTAGTTTCCTGTGAAGACAGAACTTTATTTTGAAAAGACTTTATGCAGGTAAATTGACACGTGTTGCTGGTTTTCGTAGTACGAAAAATGTGGAGCAATTATTTTTAAAAATATATCATATTTACCGTTGCGATGAACCAAAGAAGTTCAGTTTACAGTGATGAAAAAAACAGAAAAGAAGCAAATCCTCACATTTGAGAAGCTTCATTGAGCGATGTTCAGTAATGACTCGATAAATATTATCAGACTTATGGTGATAATATTTTGCCTCATCTGTTAATGCATTGATGTGTAACACGCTTTCCTCCATGCAAATAAATACAAGTTTCCATTTAAGCCATCTAAAGAAGATGAAGATGCAAATAGCTCCAACAAACACGGAGACAATGTAGAACACCATGATGGAGGCGTGTAGACAAGATAAAAGTTAGTCTGATGTGATTAAGTTGTTGTGACACAGAAACATGTTTTCTTTCCCTTTTTAGCATTTAAAGGATAAATGGCTTCATTGTAAATCTTTATTCACAAAAAATCCCATGAAAACTAACAAACTAACAGTATGTGTGCTCATCGGTTCTACTGAGGTTGTATCTTTAAAAACGTAAAAAGGTTCTGTAATTTCCAAAAACAGTCTGTTTTTTTTATATCGAACAAACAGGAGGAAATAGTGCGTTTGTTGGGGACTATTTTTTCAGTGGCGGATGAATCCACATTTGGTGCATAGTATCTTGGTGATGAAGGCACAACAGTGAGGCCCAGTGATGTGTTTTAATGGAGGTCTATGGAAGAGATGTTGTTTGTTTTGGTCTTTTTACGGCGATTAGAAACTCTTTAGAGCGTCGCTGCTCTCAATTTAAACATTTTAACTAACAGATATCAACATGAAACCCCAGCTGATTACTTACACTTTGACAATTATGTTTTGTATTGGAAGTTATCAGAAATGTTATGTTTTTATTATATACAAATGAGGTATCTTATTAAATATGTGCAGATTTTCATACATTTCCAGAACAATCTGAACATTGGACGTATTAGAGTCGAAGGTTTATAAAGAGGGAATATTGGATATCTGTTTGTGTCACTCCATAAATCACAAAATAATAAGAATTGTCTCTATGTTCTTAGTAATACAATGTAGTGTAAATCAGGCTCTGAATATGAACAACCCCCTCTGTAAAAACCTTCAGAGTAAACAGACGAAGTATAGAATAAACACCTGAATGTGTATTTTGGATGTTTTCTTTCCAGTCAATGTGTTTGCCTTCACTTTCCTCTCAGCACTAGAGGCTCATGGGAAGTTAAGCTCCCATTACCTGTAAATGCAAAGTTGTGTTGTAAAAACAAAAACCTCCACCCTCCTCCCGTGAGATGCAGGAAGCCCTTAAAGCTGAACGGATATAACGTGTGTACGTCTGCGCGCACGTGCGTGTATATGTGTGTCTGCGCGAGGCGGCCCTGGAGGCGCTCACCTGAGCGTCACCGTACAAACCTCCATAAAGCACCGGCAGGCTGTGACCTTTACTATAATTCATCACGCGGCGCGCTGACAGCGGGGCCCTTCACAGGCCGATAATTTGATTACTATAACATCTGTAACATCAATAATGTCCGATGAGATTGTTTTGCGCAACCAAACATGCAGAGGCCATAAAGGATTGTTGTGGCGCGCACGCGAGGAGGAGGAAGAGGAGGAGGAAGAGGCATGTCATGACATTTAACCGCGTGCAGTCAGCGTGGCCTGTTTGCGAGAGGATGATGACGCTCGCGGTGATGGTGATGATAATGGTGAGTTATAGCCTATAATAAAAGTTGGAATCACCTTTACGCACGTGGTTTAAATGAAGCGGACGTTTAAAAGGAACAAGGAAGCGCGAGACTGACACCTTTTATTGTGCACGTGCGAATTTCAGAATAAGCGAATCAAAAACGCACGCGTTCATATCGCAGCAGAGATGTGTGTGATGTAACAGTGTGTGTGCGCGCGAGAGAGAGAAATAGAGAGTGGGATATAAATGTTTTGCTTAACCAGAGGAAACACTGAGCTCGCGCTAACCGATCGTCGAATCCATTAAGCTAATTTATTAAATGCAATTTGCCGTGTGTCATTGAGCTGAGTAATGCTGGGGAGGGTTGAGAACGGGGCAGACAAAGGGCGGGACAGCGGGTGCACGCGGCCCTGACACGCGGAATTAGGGGGGAATTAAGAGACTCATTGGAGAGCTGCTTCCTGGGTAAACAGAGAGACTGACAGACAGACAGAGGAACGCACGAGGCCCCTCGGTGGATTTCTTTCGAGTCATTTCGATTATTGAATTTCCATGTTCAATAAAGTCTATATTTAGTATTCCCACGCGGCGAGCATGCATGATTAGCACTTTTCTCCAGAAGCTAATATGCTTGAGGTTGTTTTCTCCACGTGCACGCGGCCAAGCTATTAAATCACCCTCCCGCGTGTTTCCTCAAATCCTCTCTTGTTCTGCTCTGCAGGTTCATTCTGCAGGTGAGGCGTTCAAAGACTCCCCGTAACGCACAGCCTCTACCTTTTTGAAACTGCAACCATTTGCAACCCTTTTTTTTTGTGTTTTCCTTCTACTATAGTTACAATTTCTAGTCACAAATGTTAATGTTGCATTACAAGACGTTTCATCATTTTGGCCACATATTTAAATAAATGAAACGGCAGAAAAAACATCTCTGGAGGAGCAGATCAAATAAACAAAACAGTCCCTCCGCCATGGTTATTAGCTCGGGCAATTTATTTTTGTGTGTCAGAAAACAAGAAGACCAGAAAAAACAGAATATATAGGCTTTCTTTTCCATTACCAAACATTACAACCTTATTTCCATCACTGCACCGTTAAGTAATTTGCGGGGTGGTGCGGTGGGGGGGGGGCAACATTCTCGGTGCGTGTGTTTAAACCCATTACTTTGCCTTTTAATCAAACGGCGCGCGGGTGTCAAAACGCACTATTTTCTCCATGCATCTCCTCTCGTTCCACTTCACCGGGTGACCTTGAAGATGTTTGCTCTCCTAAACGTCTCCCTCTCTCTCCGGGCTGCTCACCCATCATCCATATTTGAGCAGATCCTCAGTTGGGGGGCACAAAGACGGTTATAATCAGGACGATATGATGGGTTTAAAGGTGGAGTCATAAAACAGGAGTTCTAACAATCATAAAAGGTAAAAACAACCAGTGATTTCAACAACAAAAATAATCAATTACGCCTCCAGAAAGGCGTGAATCCGTGTTTTTTTCTTGCATGATGGATTTGATTCATGTCAGCTTTAAAGAGGCCTGTAGTTTGGTTTGTCCTCAACTGCTCATGCGTGCTAATAAGAGGGAATGACAGCCAGGCCCTAATGCTGCGTTCACTGTCGTAAAAAAAAGAAAAACAAACTATATTCAAAGCTATAGCTAAAGCAGGGCGTTGTTTATTAGCTCTAAATGAATATTAGAGCCTAATTGTTTCACTGTCGTGCTCAGATAATGGACTATTGCTTCAATTACACCGCTGATCAATTGGTTTAACCCGCAGGTGGAAAGGTGTGAGGGAAGCACGTCATGATGGGAGTACACATACCTGTTCGTGTGTGTGTGTGTGTGTGCGTGTATGTGTGTGTGTGTGTGTGTGTGTGTCTGGGCATCTGAGTGTGAATGTAACAACACATGGGCCGTATGATTTATCGCAATGGGAACGCAGCTCCAGTTTTTTGGTGCCTGGCCTGTCCTAACGCATTTCGCTCCAGCCATCAGCTATGATTAAACACCTGCTGTTGCAAAAAGGCTGGAGGGGGGGGGAACAAAGCGCACTAATCCAATATGTATTTCTGACATCTTAAATATCACCCAATCCCCAATGACATCACAGGCCGCTTTTCTTCTCTTTTTTTTTTCCGCGGGATGGAATTCTAAAACATATTTTTCTAATTTATGGACGGACTATAAATCAAAATTAAGCCGACGGACAACGAAATATACATCAATGCAAAAAAAAAAACCAATGAAGGAACCACATGCTCACACACAAGACTGAAACACATGCCCTTGTATTCTCTCTCTCTCTCTCTTTCTCTTACTCTCCATTGACACATTCCTTGATATTTCATAGTAATATCTACAAATTCAAATATTTCTTTTGGTCATTTGTAAAAGAACACAATTGTATAAGTGCACCAGTCATTTCAAGCCCTCCGATGCTCATTCAGCTCTTCAAATAGTGATAAGTCATTCATTCGCTCTCAGTGAATTAGACACAATCTAAAGAGCTCAACTGGACCTGTGGGCTCTTCTTTGACTGGTCTGTGATTGCGTCCATGGTGCTGGAGTCTTATTGCTCCTGTTTCAGCTCAAATTCAATGCACTTTTTGTCAGAAGTGGAAAGTATTTTTACCCAAGTGATGTACTTAAAGGAACAGTGTAGCTTTTTGGGGCATCTGTTGGCAGAAATTAAATATGATAGAATAAATAAAAGTACATTTTAAAGTAACTTGTGTCAATTTCTGCTCGTTACATGCAACCTATTTTCAAGATAAACTTCTGTCTTCGGTTTAGACAGCAAAACTACTTAGTTAGGTTTAGAAAAAGATCGGAAAATATACTTATTTTAGTTTAGAAAAATATGTATTTCACAATCTTTTTCTAAACCTAACTTAGTATTTTTAAAGGGACTCTGGTGCTAGGAAACACTACCACTTTTGTCCACAGGGACCGCCAAAATCAACACAACATAAAAGTTGCTAGTAGCTTTAAGTACGGAAGTTACGTGACAAATAAATCAATGTTGACTTTTCGTTTCACATGGGGCACGAACAGCGGCCTCCTGTTGTTTCTACAGTAGCCCAGAACGGACAAACTAAATACTGACTCCAGAGAGGGGAATCCATTTTTTTGGTTTTTGGTGGCCTTGGCTACTGTAGTTCTTTTGCACACTGCTTTTTATTGGCTTTAGTAGTATAAAAGTAAAAACAGCCTAACAAACACATTATTAAAGATATGAGAATAGAATACAACAAAACATGTTTCAATATCAAGTTAAAGGTTACAACTAACATTTTCATTATCAATTAATCTGCTTATTATTTCCTCGATAAGCCGTTTGGTCCATGAAATGCATATAAATAATAAAAATGTCTTCAAATCCTAAATCTAAGATCATATATGACGGTGAAAAGCAGCAAATCCTCACATCTGAGAAGCTGGAATCAGAGAATGTTTCGCTTTTTTTTGCTCGATTAATGGGCTAACCAATCGATGAGGAGGTAAATGTATCTTCCCGATCCTTAACTAGTTTTATTAAATCTTTATTTTATGACAAATGTCCAACTTGTTGCAGTATTTTACATTTAGGGAAAGATACGCTTCTGTTGTTTTCCTCAAAGTTGCTGCAGTGTTTTAGAAAGTCCTGCTGCATCCGTCCCCCCTCCGACTCCCCCCAACCCCCCCAACCCCCCCACACCAGGGCCACTGCCCCCCCCACCCCCCCCCTGAGGTGACACTCATTGTATGTGACTCTTCAATTTCGCTGCTTCCCTGCATTTACAGCACATTTCTGCCGCTGTATTACCGCGCTATGAACTATCTGGACAACCGGTGTGTTCACCAGGTAATAGATTGTTTTTTTTTTTATCCTCTGGACTCCACCGCTGATGTGCTGAGGCACCATTTCTCCCCCAGAAAACCTCCCATAAAAGACCAAACAATGTTCTATTTGTTCATCTTCTTGCTGGAGGAAATTCACGGCCTTTGCACTGTCCTAAGTGGCATTGTGTAGAAATTAGTCTCACTGCGGTGTTGATTCTATCACAACAATGACCCATTACAGGATAACTGAAAAACTAACCCAGATAATTGTTTATAGTGGCTTTAATTAATGCGCTAATGACCGCATTTCATGCCTCCTAATGAAAATAAAGTATATTTTTCAAGCATATAAAGTTTGTGGCCAATAGGGCGGGTAATTGTCATAATGTCTTCTTATTGATATTTATGTAAATAAGCGAGTTTCTTTAATCAAACCATTTGAGTCAGGTGAAAACGTTTTGGATTCATTACGACGCGCATGCGGAGAATCGATGCAGCAGTAATTTCTTAGCGCCGCGGACAGCGCGCTCAAATCTGAGGACGTATCGGACCAATTTGCATCTAAAAGGACTGTCAAACGTGTTTTGGGAATGCGTTTATGAATGTTATTCAGACATTAGCGCCGTGGATTATTTACCCTCACGACGCACGCTGCGGTTAAACAGTCTGGAAAGGTTGTGTTGCTAAGTAGCTGCCTAAAGCTACAGACTTTAACCCGGACAAACGTCACCACATGGCCCCCAAATAACACCGGTACGTGAAGACTTTCCTAGAAGTCTGGGTGGAGCTATGCTAAGCTTTTCAGGTTTTAAAAAACACAAATCTGTTTCCTGAAATTATTTACAAAAAAGGTTGTTTTTGGGAGGACGAAAACAGGCGTCGTTAATGAAGAGAAGAGTGAAAAATGAACCGTTCCTCTCCATTCAGCGACTTTTATGTCAGACAGCACAGATTTAACGGCGACGTCAGTGTCCAGGAAATGAATGCTTTCCTTTAAACTATCATTTTCATCTCGCTGACAAATTGCTTCTTTTTTTTGCCGAACACGCCTCCCACGGCTGCCACTTAACGCCGTTTCATTTTTCACCGGCGGCAGCTTCCCGTCAGCCGCCTTTCTTCTTCGTAAGGATCCTGATGCTGTATTACAGGAAGTGTCCTTTACTGCTTTACGGAGCGGGGCCTCGTGGTGACGGCGTGGTGGTGGAATAGAACCGAGTACATTCACTCAGGAACAATAAAGTACAAATACTTTATTTTATGCTACTTTATACTTTTACGCCATTACAATTCAGACGGGAAACTCTTTTTTTCTGCATACTGTGTACTTTGCTGCTATGTACTTTTACTTAAATGGCATTTTTATTGCAGGATTCTTGCTTGTAATGAAGTACTTTTATATTGCAGTATTGCTACTTTTACTGAATACTTCCTCCACTACTTGGTGTGTGTATATAATGTGTTTTATAACATTTAGACAACTTGTAAATGTATATTTGTTTTACAGAGGTGAAGAGGAACCCCAGTACATTTACTTAAGTACTGTGCAGTTTTGAGGTACTTGTATTTTACTTGGAGTATTTCCAAGTTGTCCTGCTTTATACTTCTACTTCTAACTACTTTGTAGATTTAAGATTTTGCATACTAAACCTATGATTGCTCATATGTTGTTGGAAAAGTACCCAAAAATGAGCTCTACCACGAACAGCTCAGTACTACTTAGACATGAATGCGTAGAAATATGAATCTAATAATCAATATATAATAGAATAACATTCTACTACGTAACAAGTCATTTTTGCTAATACTACTTCTACCTATACTACTTCTGCTGCATTAAAGTATCAGAATACTTCTTCCCTCGCAGTATTTTTCATCAGTAATACAGTATTATATTATACTATCTTAGATTTTCTATCAATATATTCATATTTTTACACATTTTATGGATTTCTTCTAACGATAACATCTTAAAAACCAACATACTAGCGTCCGTGTGTACCATGTTACATGTAACACATGTTGGCACCTTTGAACACGTTCAGACATGAATCTGTGTGCAGGAGGAATGAGAAGTGCGGAGGGAGATGATTTCTCATTCTGTGTTTCGCTTCAGCTCTGCTGCCCCCCCCCCCCCCCCCCCCCCCCCTCCCTCCCCCTTCCTCCCCCTTTCTACAGAGGATCCAATCAATCTGCCAGCTATTAAGTTTGTTAATTGATAATGCATACTAATTAGGCTGTGCGCAGTTACTTTGGAGACTCTGAGGAGGTAATTGTAGGCACAAGTCCAAATGGAGTTTAAAACAGTCTGTGCCAGGTAAAAATTCATTAGGCGGATAGATTGGAGAGGACGAGGAGAGGGAGGACTAGAACAGGTGGAGGTGGGGGGGGGAGGGGGGGAGGGGGGGGGGAGGATGGGGGTCAATGCTAATGCCAGTCTGTGGAGAAATTTCCCTCTGTGATCCAATCATTGTTTCTTTACCGCGCGGCTCTCTGCTTATGGAAAGACTTTGTTGTTCTCTAAACTTGAGTGAAACTTTCATCTTTATTCCTTTTTTTTAAAACTCGCTCTCCTCCTCTTCCTCCTCCCATGTTGTTGCCCTGAGGCGTGTGTGATTGACATGCATTTAACATAATGGGATCTCTGGACGCGTGACGGCTGCGAGTCAAAGGCCCGCGGCGGCTTGATTGAGACGGTTGTGGTGTGTTTACTGTCCCTCCTCTCGGTGTCAGCCTGACGACCCTTTGAACCGTCTTGTCAGTCTCCCCGACAAATGAATGTGTCCCTCACTGTGAGAGGCATGCCTGGGGATCATGTCAAAAGCATGTTTTACAGCTCGCCTCAGTGTCTTTGTCACTGAGACAGAGTGACGGAGAGAGATACTCTGGATGGAAATAGATTTGGCTCGGAGGACGTCGACGAGTCCCTTCTGGGGTTTACAGGTTGTGTTACAGCGGACGCAGGTCGGACTATTTCCAAAAAACGTGTAAAGAGCTGGAGGGAGTTCTGCCCTTTTCCCCCTCTGTCCGTCTTTGTCTTTTTCCATTTCACCGTTTTTTTTTCTTGTCGCTGACAAAGTGAATTAGCGATTCTATGCTTTCGCCGCCTCAAACTCGATGAAGAGAGACCGTAAACTCTACAAATTGCTTTGATGTTCTACCGCTGTCACATTATTTATCCAGCAATAGTCTTCCGTTTCTGAATATCGCCCTCCCTTTTGTTGAATTAATAATAATTTATAGCGAGAGATTTCACTTGCAATGTGAGCCTATCCTTCACTCCCGCTCTTTTCTCCCCGTGGTCACTTGCTAAACAATCTCTCTCTCTCTCTCTCTCTCTCTCTCTCTCTCTCTCTCTCTCTCTCCCTCTCAAGTCTTATTCTCCGTCTCTCGGTTTTGTTTGTTTCCCCCGCTCGCCTCGCGGGACACCCAGAGACAGACAGCCTTGCCAGATTCATTTTCTGATCAAAGCTGTTTGATTTGGTCAATTTTGCCACATTGGAGACGTTCTCTATTACTGAGATAAATAGCCTCGGGCTAACTGTCAACGAAAACTTGTAAGCTAATAAATTATTCCAATTTCTTCCAGCTGGATTTCTCTTGGGAGTCAGCCTCTAGGAAATACACTTTTTGATTAGTAAATTTCTGCCCGTGTGTGTGTGTGTGTGTGTGTGTGTGTGTCTGTTTGGGGTGTGCGAGCGTGCGCATGTGTGTGTGTGTGTGTGTATGTCTGGACATTCGGATGTGTCGTTTTCGATTAGCGGGCGGGCTGCTGGAGTGGAAGGCGGCAGAGGGGGCTGTCAGTAGGAGGAGGCCTCTAATGCATTATGCATTGACAAGGCTTTGGATCCTGCCACCTCCGCTGGCACGCCGGGGAGAAGGAGGCCGAGTCGGGCCTCACCTGAGGGGCCTCCGCTCTGCTTCCCCCCCCCCGCCCCACCCCCCCCTCTTCCTTGCTCCTCCATCCCACGCTCGCACTCCTGGGAGGGGGAGACTTTGACAGAAGCCAGCCTTCTCCCCCCCCCCCAAACTCTCCGTCTTCGACGCCGCTCCCCTCGGACGACCCTCAGGTGTGCGTTGTTTCCCCTCTTCTTCTTCTTCTTTCTGCCTCGGACACACACACACACACACACACACACACACACACACACACACACACACACACAAACGTGCACGCTCAAGACAAATACACACACCTCGACTTTTCTTTTTTTTTAACGCTCTTGGCCTGGAAATGGGCCGATGGGCAGAGAAAGTGTGTCATCAGCAGAAACGGACAGACTGAGAGGACATGACTGATAGGCTGGAGGGGAAAATTGATCGGCTCCACGTCTCCCAGCCAGGCGGTCTGTCCTCTCTCCATCGCTCCGTCCCTCCTCCTCCTCCTCCTCCTCCTCCTCCCCCTGTCTCTCCGCTCAACCAGCCCTGGTGACTCAATAAGGCTTCAGCATGCTCCGCATCTCCAGCCCTGCTCGGCTGGTGTTTTTTTTTTGGCCCGGAGCAGATAAATAGGTGTGCGTGTGCGTACGAGCACCAAAGCCACACACACCATTCATCAACCTACCAAAACTGTCCCTAGATGATTACCTCTTCCAAGCTCCCCCCAAAAAACCAGGGGGGAGGGAGATACAAGAGGAGGCGGGGGGGGGGGGGGGGGGGGGGGGGGGAGGAGATGGTAAATGAAACTTTTGAGGGGTCAGTGGTTTTGTACTTTGGCTATTCATCTTCTCTCTCACCTCGCAGGGCTGCAGAACGGCGGGAGTGCTGCTGGGTAATTACCTCTCAGCGTGCCGCACTGCTTCATTATGTCCTGCAACTCTAATCCACTGAAACATTTGTAATTTAGTCTGGGAAGCTCCGCGCAGGCCACGCTGAGACGAAGATGGTCGTGTGTGTGTGTGTGTGTGTGTGTGTGTGTGTGTGTGCGCGCCTCGGAGGGTGGTATGTGCGTGCATATCATTGGTAGGGATCATTTCTATCTCTACCTAGTCCATTTAGGAAATGAATCGAAATTTAATTCATCAGTTGCAGAGATTGCCCATTATTTTCAGTGAGTATTGTTTTTCAAATCAGGGACTGGATTTTGGATTTACTGACCCCGAGCCGAGTGTTCATGATGCATACAGAGACGCACTTTCGTGCCGAATATACTGTTGGTGATTTTTATTTTGGCGCCTGGATCTGGACGAAAATGTCATGTGAAATGTTTTTTGGAGATCTTGAGTCTTGATTTTTTTCTCATGCGTCTTTAATTTTTATGTCTTTTCTCGTTGATTCAAAGGTAAATAGAAAAAAAGGTGTAGTTTACTCTGCAGTAATGCAACAGACTGACTCTCTCTCTCTCTCTCTCTCTCGGTCTTTTCCTGCTCACCTAGCATTAGCATTAGCATCAGCTAACTGTTCTCTCCACTGCAGAGCAGCTGATCATCTGGAACAGTCTGGGTTTAGCTTGAGGGAAGAAGCTAAACCGTCGTCATTTTTTCGTGCGTTTTCCGACAAAAAATCCAGCAACACGTTTCAAATTCCGCCAGTTACATGCAGACGGTCTTTTCAAACTAAACTTCTGTCTTCATAGGAAACTACTCAGTTGGGTTTAGGCAACAGAACTACTTGGGTAGGTTTAGAAAAAGGCCGTTGTTTGGGTTCAAATACGGAAGCGCTGGGTGAAAGATCGCTGTTTGTATAGCTGCGTCTTCTTGTCTGATTCTCAGTGAGTTGTTGGTGAATTTAGTCCAAAAATCTGTTTCTTCCAATAACATTACTGACACGAGACGGACAGAGACGGAACATTACTGAACACAGCGTGCTGCTTCTTACTTTAACTGTAGTGCGACAGCTAGATCACCTCTGAACAAGAGATATTTTGGGCGTCAGAGGTTTCACTAATCCGGATTGTGCAGGCGCCTGCAGGTCGTTGAACCAGACTTTGCATTAAAACAATCATTAATTTGTCCTTCACATGATTTAGTTTTAATCGTTGACGAAGAATGCAATTAACTTCATCATAGTTCTCCTTTTCAATGATTATTTTTCGTGATTGTTTTCTGCAGCAGGTGTTTTGAAGAAATCTACCCAAACCTCGCGTCTCTTCTTCATGCTTGACTTTAACTTGCTGCACTGGATGAGCTGTGTCTCCGTCCTCCACGTCTTTTCCTGCCATGACCTTTATCTAAACCTTCTCCGTGTCGTCCTCCTCGGCCGGTGACGTCACGGTAAACCGGAGCCACACCGCGAATGAGCTCTTGTCACGCAGAAAGACCAGAGACAACACGCCGTACGTCCACCAACCCCCCACGGGGCCTGAAGGCCTCGGCCTCTCACATGTGGACTCAGATGAGAGGACGGATGGGTGAACAGGCCTTTGTTTTGACAGAGCCTGAGGGACTGAGGTTACGGTCTCTGGACAGATGTGTTCTCAGATCTTCTGAAGGCTCCACTCACAGTGCTGCGTGTATGACGAGTACTCTGACCTGCTGTGTTACAGGTGACGTGGGCCTAAAGAATATTAATCAAACAGGTTTCATTCTTTAAAAGGCTCATGCATTTCCTAGATCAGCCGGGCACTGTGGTTTTTGTCAAATGTCTCTCAAACAGGAGGAAATAGTTTGTTGGGGACTATTTTCAGCGGCGGATTAATCCACATGTGAGATTGAGATGCAAATAAACTAAAGTTCATGATAATAAAGGAATATATTACCCAGTGTAACACTGACAGATAGAGCTTGTTAGCAGGATGAATTCATAGCTGCGTTTTGTCTTTTTCGTGGGATTCGTTGGCAATAAGCAATAAAAGCTCATTCTGTAAATATCAAATATACAAATATATTATTATTTATAGTGTAAAAGACATTCCTACAACTTCATTCTCTACTTTCTGTAGAAAAGTTGAAGATGCGTGCCATCATAAATGACTCATTGCAAAAATACGTAATTTATATTTGACGACTAAATTCAATAATTTCTTATATATTACATGTTACAAAAATATGCCCACTGTGCATATTTTTGTCTGATCGGCTGACCTGCTTTATTCTGCCAATGTTTGAAAAGCACATGTTTTAAATGTGCTTTATATATTTTAAATATAGTAATTTAATATCTGTTTAATGAGGATTCACACATTTTCTGAGGGGGAAGTTGACTTTACGTTTATTTAAATACACATCTAATCTCTATTCCACCGAACTATTTATACTAAATTCTTACGCGTAAATGTTTGAACATGACTTCTAAGTTGTGCAAAGTCCGTGTCCCTCTGTTGTTCTTTTGATTCACACTTTTAAAGTCTGATTTGCCTCTTCTCCTCCTCTCCTCCTCTCCTGTCCTCTCCTCCCCCCCCTCCCCTCGTTGTCACCTGAGAGCTCCTCCTAACTAAGCAGCTCCCAGACAAGTCCCTATTAGAGACGGTTGGCCTCTAATCCGCTAATCAGAAAACTCATTTTTCCCCCCCATCCATGAACTCCCAGCAGCCCGCGAGCACACACACACACACATTATGCTTGTTTACACACACACACACACACATAAGAGGTGGGGCCTTACAGTAGGAAGAAGACCCCCCCCCCCTCCCCTCAGTTGAGAGGAGAGAGTGTAGGGAGGGCAGGAGCAGCCAGCTGGGTTGTAGGAGTAATAAAGAAGGAGAATCAATAGGGCATGCAATGGAGCCAAGGTGCTGCCATTCATCACGCCGCCTCCCTGACTCCCATCATTCATCATGCTCAATGAGGCAGCAAATAGGAAAATGACTATTTGTATCAAACACATCTGCACTCATCCACCAAGGTATTTTATTCCCATTAACTCTCAGAGTAAAATACGCACAGGGTTGTTGTTTTTTTCCCCCCTCCTCCTCCTCCTCCTCGTCCTCCTCCTCCTCCTCGCGGTGTCTTTGTGTTGTACGTGTCTCTCTGTTTGTAAAGAACGGTGGTGAAAAATTTCTCGTGCAAAGAAACACCTTTTTTTTTTTTGTGCAGACAAATATTTTTACGATTCAACCACACCCACCTTCCTCCTCCTCCTCCTCCTCCTCCTCCTCCTCCCAGGTCTCACACCCAGCTCCCCATCATCCTTTATGTGCTGTCATTGGCGGCTTGTCATGGATGTCTTCATTCTTGAACACCGACCACAAACACACACACACACGTTTCTATTTGCCTTGTGGGGTTCACACTCCTGTAATAAATCTCCGCGGTTGACTCTAAGTGTGGCTTGTATTATTCCAGAGCGGCTTATTCACGCCTTTGCTCTATAAATTACCCGTGCCAGGTAAAAAAAAAAAAAAAAAAAGAAAGATGGAGGTGCAGCTAAAGGCTGGATGGGATGCAAATGTGGAGGGCTATCATCATTATAGTGTAATACCCCATGAAATGGCGGGATCATTACGGTCTATGGCGGGATCATTATTGTCTCTGAGCTTTATGAGCTTCTGGGGGAATGGCAGAGAGGAGCGGCGAAAAAAGTAGTCCCCCCGTTGCTCTTCTTCATCGCCCCGTGATCCGGCCCCTCAACCTTTACATTAAACTAGTGCTGTTTGTTTTGAGGCCGCTCCCCCCGGTGGCAAGCCGACGGTTTTAATTGGATCTGTCAAATTCTAATTAAAGTGGATGATCCTCAAAACATAAACAACCAGATTCTCATTTAGAGGAAAATCTTTTTGTCTTTGTTTTGTTGAGTCAACAGAGAGGCCAAACCGTCAGAGATGGATCAACATAGTGTTCGTGTTTCAGAGGGACGGTATTGTTGGTAACACATTAATAAGCAGCATGTAAACATGTAATAAATAAGTTAAAAGACACTTTAATATTGCTGGCAGCAGAAGAAACAACTAAAAGTCTTCCTGAGTGGAGGCCGGTGAATAAACAGATAATAAATGATATAAAACAGATATAATATAAAATATGCCTCCATACGAGACATTATCACTGTTGACAAACACTTTAAATGTCCTTATATTCGCTTACACATCTCTTATCTTATTATCATGCAAAATTTCACACGTTTCAACTTTTATATACCATGAAAACTGTAAACCTAACACCTGTAAACTTATATTTTTCACTTTGCATGAAGCAAAAACCTCTTAGAGTAACTTATAAACACATTATAATGCATTATAACGCATTATAAACGCATGTTAATGTCTTATAACTATGTGAATTATAAAACATTATCCTTGCAAAACCAACAATTATGAAGTATCATTTATGTTTAGCCGTGTCGTGTTTTAAGCACAATTATCTGAGAAGAGAACCACACGTTCACGTGTTTATAATAAGACTTTTTTTTTAAAGTTTTTGTCGTCGCAGAGAATTGCAGCGTATATTATGCACCAAATAACAAGCCACCATCTGTGGACATGAAAGGGGAAACTACGTTAATCACTGCAAAAATCTAAACAACACATTCTGGTGCTCTAGTGAGTAAAATAAACTAGAACTCTGGATACTTGTAGAATCATTTCAGTTGCTTTTGATCTTTTCATGGGATTTGTTATGAGATAAATGTAGAAAGTCAGCAGCTCTAATCAAACAGCAGCTCTAACTGTTCAGGAGAAGTTCACTGAAGTTCACTGGAAGCGACAAATACGACGTCCTCGATCTTTACCGCCGTGTTTTAAGCCAATTAAAGAATGAAATGAAGTCTTTAAATGATTCTGATACTAAATAATAAAAAACAATCAACCAACGTTTCTCACTGACCTCTCGGTCACTCACAGTAACTTACGTTGTTGACCTTAAATGTCATCTAACGGCAAAGAAAGAAAGTCATTTAAACCATCACAGGTGCCAGATTACAAACATAAAGTTCTATTAAAAAGCTTTCTTCTCTCGTCTCTCCACGTCTCCCCCGTTTGGCCCCTCGCCTGGGCCCCACGTTCCAGCGGCTCCTCGGGGAGCAGCCAGCAAAGTCACCGACTGCAGGAACAGACCTTTCAAATTCATAAAATTCATAGGTTTTTTCACAAATGAATGAACACAATTTTCTACCAATTTCCTCATTATGCAAATATGCAAAATATCGCATTTAGGCCAATTAGGCTTCCACACAGTTCCAAATTTAACCGTTTAAGTCGTAATTGCAGAAACTATCAAATAATTACCGCCGCTAATTGTGAATATTTGTGACAGATACAACAAATTCTCACACAAATTACATTTTTATTCAAGGAGCCACTGAATGCCACCGCAGCTATTCTTCTTTTTTTTTAAGCAAAAGTCTAATTTAACTTACATAATAACGTGAATTGAGTGCTTGTTATCAAATTTGAACAATTCACGAGGCTGTAATGTGGAATGATGGAGAGAATTGGTCCGAGATGCTCGCAATATTTTGCCCGTCTTCTTCGCTGGCCTTTGAAACGTCTCCCGTTATTACTGCAGGTGTCACAAAGTCATTCAGAGAGTGATAGAAGCTGATAAAAGGTGATGGGCTCTCATCACCGAGCCGCTCTCCTCCTCCTTCACTGAAATACACCCTTTTTCTTTTTTTGTGTGAAAACGAGCCCTTTAATAAAAACATAATAAAACATTTTGTCTTTGTTCCTCCTCCCTATCCCATAATAAACTGCAGGGAGCGGTGGGTGCTGCATTCAGGGAAGGTCATCTTTGGACACGGACATCTATTCCAGCCCCCCTAACACCACACACGGGCATTTATAACTGTCTTGCCGGTGACCCGTTAGCGGATTATGGATGTCCCCCCTCGGGCAGTGATTTGTTTAATCCGTGGAAATGGTCCTGGTGCTATGTAAACAAGCCAAGTGCGGAATGAAGGTGGCCACCGGAGCGTAGCGGGGAGGCCCTATTTGTCAGGGACCCTTCATAAAATACGAGGACGGCGTTGGAGATGTGATGTCTTCATTTAACACAGAGGGCAAAAAAAAAGAGGCTGAAATACTATTCCAGGGGATTTAACCACTTTTCTTTAGCTCATTGTAAGTGCTGCTGCAGAAATATAATAATAGTGTTTTAAATGACCTGGATAAGATGTTTTTAGTTTAACAGTCACACAGGAAATGTGTTGATTTTATGTTTATGTTTTCTAAAAAGTGACTCAATTAGTTAGTTTACTTTACTAACGTTAAGCCGGTTTGATTGTTTCTCGTGTATGTCAGGTCTACTTGTTAGAATTTATTTTATTTGTTGCCTGTTTTTAGGGAATTATCACGCCGGACCGAATTACATTTTCTATTTACATTATAACGAAATGTTAATTAACACATCTGGCAAGTTGTAAAAATCTTGATCGTACCAATAAAATGTTAATACTCAATCAAGCAATCCGCTCGCAGCGTTATTAAACTGTGTTATGGTTATTTTTAGGTTTTAGGCAGTTTATGGTTAAGGTTTGAGAAAGATTTTGGTGATTTTTACATTTAACCAAAACCACGATGTTTCCTAATCTCAACCAAAGTGCTTTAAACCACAGAGTAGCTCTTCATTCACTTCAGGTACTTTTCCTCTGAACATAATCCAGGCAGCGATTACGTTTGTCACCAAAATGGGATTTAGAAATAATTCTAGGAGAAAGGGTTAGCTTAGCTTAGCATAAACACTAGAACCGGGGGGAAACAGCTAGCCTGACTGAAGGTAGAATCTGCCTACCAGCAAAAAACTCACCAGTTAACTCGTTTAAAAACCAAAGAGTACTTTTGGACAAACAGGCTAGCTGTTTCCAGTCCTTATGCTAAGCTAAGCTAACCGTCTCCTGGCTCTAGCTTCATATTTTATCACACACACATGAGAGTGGTATCGATCTTCTCCTCTGATTCTCAGCAAGAAAGCAAAGCGTAAATAAACACCTCTAGAATAGAATAGTTTATATCATACAACACTTTGTATGATATAAAGTTTCGCCTCATTTTTCGTGTGTTTAACTACAAAGTTAAGCAACGCTTGTTAATTTCCGCTAGTGTTTTACAAAATGAACTTCTGTCTTTACAGGAAATAACTCAGTTGGGTTTAGGCAACAAAGCTAGTTGGTTAGGTTTAAGAAAAGATCGTCGTTTGGGTTCAAATAATTACAGAAGTTTTGTGACGAATAAATCCCGTCCACCTCCCGTCCTCCCGCTCTGCGTGAGCTTTTGCGGCCTTTATACTTCCTGGTTCATGTTTTCGCGGATAACATACGACACATATCGACAAATTATGGCGCATTATTTTTCTGAGACCGGTATGCGATATAACACCAGAAAGCCCATCAAAAGCGAGACAACATAAGGGACGATGTAAACACGGGTAAAACAGTAGAATAGATGAAACAATGAAATCAATCGATACAATAAGAAACAAACAAATAAATAAATAACACAAAGCCGCAGCGCTGGACGCAGAATGGTTTCGGGAGTGAATAGAGATGAAGGAGGGGATATTAAGTCACTCTCTATAACATCCAGGACACAATGGTGCAGTGATTGATGGGGGACAAAGTGGGAACAGCAGGACAGGGTGGTGGTGGTGGATGGGGGGGGGGGGGTCCTCGGAGACGGCAGGGGGGAGTAAATATTGGAGAGGAGAGAAAAAGAAGAGGAGAGGAGGTGAACAGAGGGAAAACACATTTCTGGAGGGACCAGGCAGAGTTTGGAGTCTATTTGTATGAGTAATCAGCCGCCTATCTACCACACACACACACACACACACACTCCCTCTCCCTCTCTCTCTCCTTCTCCCTCTCTCTCTCTGTCAGCCGTGTTTACTCACTGATTTTCTCAACAAGACAGCCATTGACACTGGATGGATGGGGCTAATCCGACACAGAGAGGAGCAGCTCTGCCGGGGTTACAGGTCTGAGACGGAGCGCCCTCGACACACTCCCCTCACCTAATCTTCCGGCAAATATTTATCACTATCAATTTGGCTCTGACTCCGTGACATTAAAATACCACGTATAGATAACCTCTCGCTGGAGAATCGATCGCCGGGGCTCCTGCCGGCCCATCCAGGCCTTGTCTCCCTGTCTCCCTGTGTGTGTGTGTGTGTGTGTGTGTGTGTGTGTGTGTGTGGCGGAGAGGATCAGATGGAGAAGGTCACTATAGTGGCACATCACACCTGATGCCAAACAGGTCATCCGTGCTGCTGCGGCTGCGGTGCCCAGGGAGGCCTTATGCATTTTAATAAGGGTTTTGTTAAAAGGGGTTCAGGAGCCAACGGGGTCCCTGAGAAGGGAGGGGGGGGGGGGGGGGGGGGGCCAAGGGGCCCCCTGGCAACAAAATTAGAAAGTAGGTTTATTTTTCAACCACAGGTCTCGTTATTATCACAACGATCAGAAGAAGGTTTCTTCAATGTTTAATTTGGTTGACCTTTTTGCTTTTGTGATACTGTTTCAAAGCTTAAAACTGTATTGATTGTAGATTAATAGTTGACATGTGAAGATAAACTCGGTCAATACTTTGTTTCATTCGCAGAGAGTTCCTCAAAGTTTGGCTGTGATGTTGAATATTAAAGGCATCTCACTGTTCTGATTGCATAAAAAGTTCACTTTTTTTACTCTTATACAAACTTATTTGACGCATACAGCGGTGTGTGTTTATACAATGACAGTTTTCCTAAAATGATACCTCGCTTACAGTATTGCAAAGCTGCGTGATAGTGAATCATGACTCCGTTATCATGACTCGCATCGTATCAGCAGGTTCCTGCAGTTTATTTACATGTAAAGTGATTTGATCTCAGTTGTTGTGGCCTCTTCACTGAAAGTTTAATTCTGCCTGTAAGTTCCTGATGAATGAATGAGACACGTCATCACGTTCAGCTCGTCTATATATTAATAAAGTTAAATGAATGTAAACACCTCAGTGTGCACGGAGGGTCAGACCATCCAAATCACAAAAATGCACATTTTACTGATTATTGATTGAGTGTGTTTTAACCTTTGGTCTTGTAACGTTTAATATCTTATTGTTTGATTTATTTGTTCTTATTTGCCTTTATTTAGTGCAGAGAGCAACAGGAAACGTTATGTGGTACCTGTTCACTTATTGTCAACCCTTTGCTGTTAAATTATAACAGTTTGTCATATTTTAACCCTGTTTTACTGATGATTCTGGTTCTGTGTGTGTGTGTGTGTGTGTGTGTGTGTGTGTGTGTGTGTGTGTGTGTGTGTGTGTGTGTGTGTGTGTGTGTGTGTGTGTGTGTGTGTGTGTGTGTGTGTGTGTGTGAGAGAGTGAGTGTGTGTGTGTGTGTGTGACATATTTCCCATGAGGGAAAATAAAACACTGAATTGAAAATGTAAAAAATTACTTTAGCCACAATAAACCTTTAATAGAAAGAATGTGTGTTACTTTGAAACACTGTGAACACATTTTATTGGAGCTACTTTAATATGAAAACTGTTCAACGTGAAGTTTGTAGAAGTTCCAGAGTAATAAAAAACATGTTCATGATAATTGTTCAACGCTGTGAGCCACACTAGAACTTTCTATTGATAGTGAAATAGATGAAAACTATCTGCAGTTAAGTGATTCTTTATTTTATTTGAGTGAACTGACCATTTAATAACTGCAGGAAATACAGCCAATAATAAAACACTTCTCTTATTCTCTCGTCACAGTCAGAGATGTTATTTCCTCAACTTTTATTAGAATTCAGAGGAAATCACATAAAGCTTCTGAGAGAGAGGGAAAACAGAAGGTGTGTGTGTGCACTATGAGAGCACCAGCTGATTCTCTCGCCTCCTCCTCCTCTTCCTCCTCCTCCTCTCCTCTTCCTCTCGCCTCTCACTAATTGACCATCGGCGTTCATACACACATTTCTCACTAATTTCTCATTTGCTATTCCAGCAGTGGCCGAGGCACGTCTCGAGGAATACATCTCGCCCTCACTATACTGCAGAGTCCATCAACGATTTCCTCCTTCCCTCCTCTACCATCCTCCTCCATCTCCTCCTTCCCTCCTCCACCATCCTCCTCCTCCTCAGTTATACATTTGCTGTTTGGTTTGATAATCAAATCTGTGATTCAGCTTTGCTCTCTCTCTCTCTCTCTCTCTCTCTCTCTCTCTCTCTCTCTCTCTCTCTCTCTCTCTCTCTCCTCTCTCTCTCACACACACTCACACATACACACACACGCGCGCGCTATTACGCACACGCGCGCAGATGCCTGACGCTATTTCTGATGGAGAAAATTGCCAAATTGATATCTGATTTTTTTTAGGAATATAACGATCTTGCAATTGCGCACACACACACACACACACACACACACACACACACACGCATGCATGCATGTATGCTCATATACAACATAAAGACTGCAAGTACACACACACACACAGGAGCGGCGGCGGCGCATTAGAAAACTCCAAAGTCATCCAGTTTGCTCTAATCATTACAATTAGTCGTGAATTATCACCGGACTCTGACAGACGTTCCTTGTAACTCTCTTTTATTTCCACCCCGCGCTAATCAGCGGCTCTCATTACGAACGCTGATTAAACTGCAAATTACCCAGCAGCGGCCCCGTGCGCGCCTACCAGCGCCTCGCTCAATATCAATTAAGTCGAGCAGCCCGTCTGTACTCTCGCGGCGCTTCCAAATGCTTGATAGTGCCACTTATTAGTTTGGAAAACTCGGAAAACACCAATAATCAACGGCCATGGAGCTGCACGAGGGGGGGATAGAGAGCCCGGGGTTTTCCCACCTCTCAGATGCAATCACACGAGCTTCTGCCGGTATTGGTTTTTCTCTCTCGTGCATGCTGCTCCCGTGCATGCAGGCCTGGAGGAGACACGCGCGCACTCAGAAACCTGCGCCATGTTTTCTCCGACTGTGAGAGAGAAACAATATATATATATATTAGAAAAGCTCACATCTTTTGGATTAATATGTATTGTTTGAATAACGTCGAGCATTAATGCATAGCAAATCTCATCTAACACCATTACATCGTTCCGGTTGCAGAGAATGAACTGGTTTCTCCCCTATTATGTTAACCTGTTTAGTCTTGGTATAATATAAATTAATAGCAACTCATTATAATTATTTTTGCGTTAGAAGGGAATCCTGGTCCTGCATGTTTCTGTAATTGAACCCCTTTTTGTGCTGGTTGATCTGCAGTATGTTGAGCAAGAGGAGGATGCAGAATGGGTTCAAGTACTGCAGTGAAAATGTTACCAAAATATATACTCACTATGCAGATAAATGACCCTTCTCTGTCTTTCACAGAATATTACTGGATTGTTTGATGTTGTGATGCACTATTTTAAGATTTAAATTGATGGAGCTAATTTTTATTTATTCTCAAGATTTTACTCTCAAGTTATTGTGAAGAAGTGAAAAGTATCATCAAATAGAAGTAAAGTACCTCAAAATTGAAATGAAGTACAGTTTTTTATATATATCACCATTATCCCATTTAGCCGTTATATCTGTAATCTTATCAGCTTATGCATAAAGTTGTTATAATGTCTATTTACTTTGAAAGAATTGTTCATAATTTACTTTTTCACAGTTTAGAGTACTACATTGTGTGTAATAAAGATGAATTTAGTTTAAAATGTAATTTATTGTGGAATTGAGTTTGTATTCTCTGGTACTACAGAAGCAGCAGTAAGTCTCTCTCTATTTGCAGGCTTTAATAATGTCGTCTAAATGAAAATCAAACGTTCTGGTGTTGCAAAAATGAACGCATTCACAGTAAAAATGCTTTTTTTTTGGCAGCAAAAATGTATATTTATTGAGAATAATAACAATATGTACAGTATATGTTTTCATGTTTCCTTAATTTGAGGGATATGTAAAAAGTGAGCCAAAGAGACATGATATTGTATTTAGGATGGATTGTATTACAGCTAATAGAAGCACCATCACTATATTGCTGATGACTTTCTATCTTAGAAACTCATCAACATGTTCGGTTGTATGTAAACAGCAATATCCACTGATTTTTTCTATTTTTTGGCACCACTCAAACACCTTCAGATTAGACTTTTTTCTCATGTTTTTCATCATGACAAGAAGAAATATTTTCCATTTTGACAGATGATATGGTTTAACACTTTGGGTAATTTGGGTTGTGGATTTCTTTGCATAAGCAAAATGTGTAAATGTCCTCCCTCCATCGAGCTGTCTTCCTTTCCTCCACCCTTGATATCAGTTGTACGTTTTGTTGTCTTGATCAGCTTTGATGAACAATTAAGACATCAACGGTGTCTTTGTAACGTATATATAATAAGTACTGTTAGAATGTGTGAACGCTGTTCAGCCGTAATGTGCAGAAATGTAGTTGAGTAACATGAACTTGTAATGGTATTGGCATGCTGAAGACTCCATTGTAATGATATACTGTATATTCTTTTAACACAAGCAGCCTCGAAGAAAACTATGAAATTGAATCTTTTTTCATAGATCACACAAATCAATATCAGATGCACAAAAATTCAAATGATATTGAATGTGCTGTCTTTGTAACACAGCTTTATAAGCATGTCAATTGTTTAGCTTAAGTGATATACTGTGTAAATAAAGAAATTGGCTGATAAAGCCTTAACTTATATGTGTTTATATGGAGTTTAATGCTCACTGACACGAAATGTTAGAAGCCAAGTCAATGCAAACACCATTAAATACACTGGACAAGATTTAGAGCAGGACTCAGTATCAGGTGATACAAGTGTGTTATTTTACTGTTGTTTTGTTTTTCTTTTAAACAAGATGGGCCGGTCATTCTGGTTATTGTTATTCTTTAATTTAACCATTAGATGAACAGTGAAACACATGCAAGAGGCAGGAGACTGTGCAAATCAATAGATAGATAGATAGATAGATAGATAGATAGATAGATAGATAGATAGATAGATAGATAGATAGATAGATAGATAGATAGATAGGTAGGTAGGTAGGTAGGTAGATGATCCTTGATCATCTCATCTGGCTTCTCTCAGTGCGGAACAACCGCAGCTGGTCAATACATTCCTCCCACCTCACTAAAAGTACTTAAATTAATTGTCAAGCTGAGTGAGGCCTTCCACTTTGCTCCAAACCCAAAAGAATACAATGAATAGTATTTTTTAATTTAATTGACACATTTCATTTTAGCCTAAACGACTACTGGAACAGTCATTGAGATCCACACGCTCGACAATCTTCCGCTCCTAGAGTTCGATTGATCTGCAAGCAGCTCGTCGTCTCTGACTTCCGGCTTGCACACGCTCCACAGCAGTGAACCTGCGCACGTTACATCCACAGACTGCAGGCTACAACCGAGTGATACCCACAACCTACAGCCATGGCAGACCCAAGAATACGGCAAATTAAGATTAAAACTGGCATCGTGAGGAGGTATGGTTGTCTTTTTCGTCTAAACCCTTTTTCGTCTAAACCAGACGATTTAGCATGTAAATAAAGCTAAGTACGTACAATAGCTACGTTAAGCTAAGGCTAGCAAGCTAACTAGCTTAGCCGGGCGGACAAGCCGGCTCGGCATAGAACCGCGCGTGGAGGAATGTGTTGTCCGTTAGGGTTTCAACTTTACCCCGGTGCTTTGGTGCGGCCTGTGGTTAGTAAGCCGTCTTCTTTCGTTGTGTTTGCGGTAGATACACTTCATCTTGCTTACACTTCTGGTGTGGTAATACAAGTGTATTGTACTCAAAAAGAAAGCGTTGTACTTTAATAATAATGTGTTATGGTGTGAGTTGCAGCGGTAGCTAACGTTAGTCGACTTATGCTAGCTTTTAGCTAGCTGGCTATCAAATTGCTAATAACATGGAGCCTCGTTTTTGGCTCGTCTGCTGCTTCTTTGTTCCTCAAAATGTCATGTATGCTAATGTAAGAGGCCATTAAGGTCCAAAAAAATAAAACGTTTTATATTGTTTACTCTGAAATGGTTGTAAATGTGACTTAAACCTCAAATACAGAGAAGCTTACACTGAAATATGACAGATGAGATAAACTAACGTTATACTGCTGTTTTTAACACAGCCCTTAGCCGTGCTTTGGTTTTAATCTCCTTATAGAAAGACTTTTCCCACCAGTCTGAGCTGACTGTGCACATTTCTGGCGATGTAGGAAATACCTGCGCAGTTAGATGACACAGCATCACATGTACTACTACTGTTAGTATGGTCTGTGGTCATCACAATGATATTAATAGGCCTCAAGGTTTACTGTGACTGAGCATATTCTACGATTATCCTACATTTTACTCACTAAAACATGCACTTTTAGTCCTTAATGGATTTGTAGTAACCTATCTGAATAAAAGCACAACTATCTCTTGATTAATACTTTACCCATTTTGTTCAGATTACGTATCTGGTCAATGACTGAAAAGTTATATATTTTAATATTACTTTTCTTATTTATCTAACTTTTTCTCTGGTCACAGAAATCATTTCTTTTATCAGTGTATAACTTTAGTGAACCCAAAGGTAGTATTGGAATAATGAAACTAATCCACCCACAATAGTGGTTAAAAGTATGGGAAACGTTTTGTATTTTCAAACCTGATTTAAATGCTAAACAGACTAAAGAAAGCGAGTAGCCATGTGAGTTAGTAGTATTAGACCAGTAGCTTCACTTTAGATTTACTGGGACTAATCCTCAATAAAAGAAACACATAATTCTCTGAGTTTCTGCAAAAAGCAGCAACAGGAAATGTGGAGTTTGCTGTAAGAGCATGTTAACATTAAGAGCATGTTAACATGATAACATCTCTCTCTTGTCCTTTAGGAGCACTTTGTCCCTGAGACGCTCAATTTCTTTTTCAACTCGGCCTTTTAGCCGTTTGAACAAAATGTCTGCATTCTTACATTTAGACAGACGTGGAAATGTCTTCATATGGACCCTGAAGACTTAAAGCTGGAAAAGGTTTTCTATAAAAACGATAAACTAACTTTTATTTTTCAAACTGTTACAAGGCTGCAGGTCTGTCTCTCGCTCTCTCTGTGTCACACATCAATATTACTTTAAAATGAACACTTACAAATTAAAGTTTTACCAGATTATGATACTAAATTTGGTCAACACACGTCTCTCACTGTTTCGTTGTCAAACTCGTAGCTCTGCCGGGTGGCTGAGTCCCCGTCGTACTAGAGAACATTTATGCTTTTGTTCTTTTACAGTTTATTTGTGAATTTCACAATAGTCATGCAGAACAAAGGCGCAAACCGTGACTTCAGATGTCTGCTTCGTGGGGCTTATAACGCCGCTCGCAAACCGCTCCAGTAACAGCTAGCTTCCTCCGCATGTCAGCAGTAGTGGAATTATGAAAATATATAGCACAATTTAACTGCTGCTAGTATAAACAAAGTCAGCACGGCCTGTCATTTGTTATGCTTGTTGAATTAACCACTGGTAGTCGATCGACACGTCGTGACTGCTAAAACCCGATCAAGTAGCTAACACGGTGTGTCTACGTCATCGTTTTCCCCCGTCCACACTACGACTCGACCCCGGAGTTCTCAAACTAACACGTCGTCGCTAACGTTTTTAAACGTCTCCGTTTTTGGGGTTCTAAGACTCCGAAGTAGTGCCGACGCGTTAACGTATCAAAGGATATGCGTTCGTAAATGGTAGCAGTGTGGATGTAGCCTATTAATAGAGTTGGCTTCCATTGTGAGCTAAATGTGTGGGATAATGTGCTCAGGGTGGTAGTCTGTGTGATGGACCGGGAGTCTAATCCCCTCCCGTCAGCGGTGATGGTGTAATGTGCTATCGATTGTGTTTTGATGAGGGTCAGATTACCAACAGGCTCCCCGAGGTGCTGATGATGCTGCACAGCGGATAATGTGTCCAGTGTAGGAAAACAGGACAATAGTGTTCTTCATCAAGCAGTATTTCACCTAAATACTGTTCTGATGTTTTTGAGGTTAAATGTGCTATTTAATACTGCAGATATTACACAAAGTACTATCTTGACATGGAGCCGTAATCAAGCTGTAGGTTTAAACGAACATCGCTTTCTGTCTCTTCATAATCTCCCTCTTTCTCCTCCTTCGTCTCTCCTCTTACCTTGCTCTCCTCCCTCCCTTTAGAGGAAGCCTGCCGGCTCTTTTAGCCGGGCCTATTTCCACCGGCTTTTTCGGCACATTCCAGTCGATGCCTTTTTCTGCCCTAGCGAGGCGGATGCCCTTAATAAAATGACAACAGTAATTTGCTTTTGTCATTCCGGTCCCAGCACAGACTACACCGTGGCTCAAAAATACAGTGCTAGAGGAGGCGGCCGAATGTGTGTGTCGGCTGGCTCTAATTCCCTTTTTTTTCCTATTTTCCAGAGAGCTGCCTTTTCCATTAAGCCCGAGGTGGCAGGTCTATTTAAAAACCAGCCGCGACCCCACCCCTCATTCACACGGCGCTCCAAGTCTGGGAGAAATAAGAAATTAACATCAGGACTGGAAAAAAGGGAGGAGGAATGGACATTTTGTTATTAGACTGTCCTTCAGTTTTATTCAAATGATTCCAGCCTTCCTTCCTCCATCTTTCCCCCCCCCTTCTCTTTGCCTCTAAACGGGCGACATCGCTCACTCCACGAGAGTGGAAGGCAGGAGCTGCTACTGCATATGGTGGCTGTTTTAAAAAGCTTCTTTATTAGAATGAGTAATTGATGTAAAATATGACAGAGTGCCGCTGGCTTCCTTGACTAAGCAAGGAGCAACACGGAGGGAAGGTCCTCCGGTAATGTTGCTGATTAATGAAGGATCGCCCACTTAACGCACACGCAGCGGATTCTTATGAAAAATTAAACTTGTGTTGTCACTGCGACAGGCAGGCGCCGCCGGAAAAAGACTATTAGTTGGGAATCATTATCAATGGCGATATTTTCAAACTCCATTATGCCAATCAGGGTCGGAATCTGTTTAATAGATTTAGTTCCATTTGGCCCGTAATTGATAAATAATCAGAATTTATCAATGTACTCGAGCCCATTTTCACTAACAATCAAGGAAAAGAGGCCCATTTACCACCTGACTTGGTCCAAATTAGGGACTAAATTGATGATCAATTAATCGGTGTTTGGGTGTGTGTGTTTGTGTGTGTGTGTGTGTGTGTGTGTGTGGATAAAGGAGTCGGATAAGCACAGTGATAACGTTGTGTGAGCTGGAATGAATGATAGTTTGTGTAGCTGCTGTTTGTTTACTCAACACAGAAAATGTTGAGCACAAACTTGAACTCGCGTTGTATATCGACGATACTCGACACTTAAAAAATAAAGAAATTTTGACATTTGTTTGAGTAATTCATTGGTAACAATGCATTCAATCAGAATTCAGTTTGCTGTACAGTAGGAATGATAAAGAAAAATTCATGTTGTACGTATTAAAAGTCTAAAAGAAAGAAATAATCAAATAATGATTAATTAAAGTTAATGTCTCTAATTGTCTTTAGTGAGTATTTAATTGACTCGGAAATTCCTACAATAAATGAACGTGAAAGTGATTTTCTATTTTGTCTGTTTTATTAAAATGTAAATTTAATATTTCTGATTATTACTGTTAAATACTTGAATTTCACAAATATCGTGTTGTGTTTATTGCCATTTTTCACAACAAAAACAAACACCAATGAAGCACATAATTAAATAAATAGTTTAAAGATAATCAGAGAGAATGATCGTGAGTTGCAGCCCTAGATTAGACTGAAATACTAGATTCAGATTTTATAAATAGTCTAAAATGTATCCTAATATTCTTATAAATGTAACAGTATCCATGTCTAGTGTATAATAATTAAAGCATGTTGTACAACTCTCAAATTACAAAAACTCTGAGAGGAAAATGTAAGAATGTATATTACATTTTATCCCTAAAATCTAAACTTTAGCGCACTCTGTAAATCGTGTTTTTGCTGAACTCGTGTGGTTTAATGGCTCACTTTGCTGCAGTGATGTATAAGTGTACTCGAGGGTGTGTCAGTACACTGTGACATCACTGCAGGGTGTGTGGGGATACAGGTAAAACCCTGCTTTTCAGCCTGGTGTTAAATAACTAAAGTTTGACATATATCCATTTATTCTACTTAAATAGTCGCATTGGGCAAGCCTTTACAAAGAGAGCTGCATTTTTAGATAATATTTTAGTGTAAAAGACGAGGTTTACCCAGAAGAACAAGCATATTAACAATTTATTAGAAGATATTTAAGATATGCAGCCACACCCCATCCTGAGTTGCTTTATATAAAAATATACTGTGTGTATATATATATACACACACAGTGTATATGAAGCATTATTGGATGCCGGTACTCTGCGTAGCAGCAGCAGTGAGGACTGATGTGTTCGCTGGTTGTTATTGAGGTGTGTATCTTGCCACCCTGCGGGAGATGATCTCACCGATGGAGAGAATAAAAATGGATGGCCCCGTCTGTGAAAAGGTGACCATCACATGCTTCGGCCTGTATTATCTGTCTGGGAGGCCGTGCATTGATGGAACAACACTGTGTCACTGCCTTTTTAACTACGACCTGTCTTCTGCAGGCTGGCCAAAGAGAAGATTTCGTACCAGACCGAGGCGAAGCAGCAGGAGGACAAGGTGGAGCGTCTGAAAGCGGAGGCAGGAGACCCGTATGTCATCAAGAAGCAGGTACGTAAGGGGCTACGTTTGGGCTTCTTTGAGACCGTACGATAGCGGCGCAACGGATCATAAAACTCACAGATCGGATCGGATCAGCAGAAAAGAAATGGAGCAAATATAACGTGTTTTTGGCGCCGGTACCTGATCCACATTGGTAGATACAGATCCTTTGTTGTTTGATTAAAGCAGCTGGTCTACAAAGATGTAGTTTTACTTTGTTATAGTCATCTATAGTGTTTTTTTTCTTCATAAAAACACAATAAGGAAATAAAAGATTGTATTTTTATTGATTAAAGCATCTCTAATATCTATTTATGATGCTGTGAAAACATCTTCAAACAACTGGATTTCTTCAAGTTTCTCACCAAAACTACATTTTTCAAGAACACATCATGATAACGTTACAATGTTCTTTTGCCTAATACTCATTTTCACTGAACGGAGCCTTCGTTCGTTGACCGTTAGCGGTGCTGCTAACGTTACTAGCTCTCCTGTTGGTTTAAACACTGATTGGTTGTTTACAATGTAACATTATCAGAGATCGGCGACTAGAAAAGCATAAATACCGATGTTCTGATTGCATATTTTCCTGAATATTTGCGGATAACGATCGTTGGTAAAACTTTATTTCACTCTGATGATTAACGTTAAACTGTGTAATTAATCCGCGGTTCACATCGGATCGACAATAGTCCGTTACACGACTACCGTACGACAATTATGTGTCTTAATTCAAAAAAATCGTTCCATTTTCCATTCATCATGGACAGTTTTCCTGCGCTCTCAGCCAGTAAGTGACGAGGTTTTGCTCTCTCTTATAGTTCGGAAGTGAATTCTATCTTCTTTCGTGTAATGAGGTCGGTCCGCGGTGATAATGAAGAATTAGGTTTTGAGAGGAGAACCATTAGTGATTTTGTAATCTGCTTGATGCATATGTAATTATATCATGTTACTTTAGAGGAGTTTGATAATTACTGACACATGCTGGTGATTTAGTGTCCCTACCCTCGTCTCGCTGGGCCTGCAGCCCTCCATCATTTATGAGTGCATTATGCTGCTAGCTTGCTTTAAGTCTTGATAGCATCTTAAACACTTTATCTGTTCGTGGAGCATTTTTAAACTTCTCCACGTTTTCTTTTTCTAACTTTAAAACTGAAATACAGAACGAAAACAATCTCGTTTCGTACAGTATTTTCAGCCATGTCGTGGCTCCAGGGATCACTCTCCATCACTTTGGTGCAGACTGAGATATCTCCACAACTCTGCGATGGACTGTCATGAAACTTTGTGCAGACATTCATGGTCTCCAGAGGAAGAATCCTGGTGACTTTGGTAATTCCCAGATTGTTTCCTCTTGCGCCACTATCGGTTTCAAGTTCATGGTTTTGAGTGAAAATTCTCAACAACTGTTGGGATGGATTGCAGTGGAGTTTGGTTCCGACATTCATGTTCCCCTGAGGATGAACTGTAACCACTTTGGTGATCGTGGGTCTGAATAGCCAGGAAAAGCATGCTGGCCATGCTGCACTTGACATACTATTTATTGGGACATTACTAAATATTTGTCTGGCTTACTAACTAGTACGGTAGTACGGGTATTTGAACGCACCCGGAGGTTATACATGCTAAACATCAGCATGTTAGCGTTGTTATGGTAAGTAGTGTTAGCATGCCGTTGTTAGCCTTTAGCTCAAGGAACAGCTGTGCCCGAGTACAGCTTCACAGAGGCTGTAGATTTCTTTTTTTAAGGCTTCTTCACCTTTTTGTAGTTGAACATGCAGCGCAGATAGTTGACATTGTTTATGAAAAGGCTCGTAGTGGACAAACGTAGACATATCTTCATAAAGAGAGAAACAAAAGATCACAACTGAAACCCGGTATCCTTGAAAACGACTGAGTATATGGACAATAATAAAATATGTGAGCACGGTCCACCAACACTGCTCCACAGAGTACTGGGTCCCGGTCGATTTCGGATTTTTCACTTCTACATGTTCCCGGCAGGGTTGGAACCGCAGAGCCGGCAGGCAGCGCGTCTGATCATTTTTTATTTTTTTTTTACTGGTATAGCATTAGAATTCCGTGTGTGTTTTTGTTTTGTTTTGTTCATTCACAGAGCGGCGGCTCGGGCTGAGCAGCAGGCTTGGCTGGTGTTAAATGGGAGAGATTGGGAGGCCAGATGGATTATGGTTGGAGATGAGAGGTCTGAGGCAGGATGGATTAGAGGTTTTTATTTTAATGGAATCAATACGCTGTAAGTGTCATCTTTATCCAGCACTGATGGGATCATTCCACTGCACCGGGAGGGCACCGTGACTTTTCTCTGTTTCAACACTCACCTTGTCATATCGAGATGGCCAACCGGCTCCACTAGTTGTCTTTCGGCGTGTCAGTTAGTCTGCGTTACGAGTTCACCCGGCTGCCTGTTGGTGTGCACGGCCGTGTAATGTACACGAGTGTAACTGCGTCCGTGTTGTGACTCGACAGAGAGGGGCTCGGCGAGGAAGCATCTGTCAACGAGTGAGTGTGTCTGACAGCGTTAGCCAGCTCCTCTCTGCTCTTTAGGGGGGCCAACCGGGGGAATTCCACATTAGCCGCGGCTGTGAAAGTTCCCCCACAGTTTCACTCCAGGCGTAGTAATACCGCTTTACGCCTGATCACAGCGCCCTCGGCTCGGGGGGGCTTCTTCATTTATCCAGGTGTGTCAGTCAGAATCGGGGCGGTCGATAACTCAATAACATATTTCATACCGCCGGCTTGTTTGGAGGTGTTAAACCGGGACACCCTGCATGTTAGTGCCAGGAATACAACGAAATGCAGCCAATGAATATGCCTGTTTCTAGCTGTTTAATGTTCTTTACTTGTTCACTGATGTGTATAAAGTCTCATTTCTGCACATGGTGACGGCACTGATGTGGTCTCTTGTGTGGTTTCAGATCGAGGTCTTGCAGGAGTCCCACATGATGGTCCCAGACTGCCACCGACGCCTGACCGTAGCCCACGGGGATCTGCGTCAGTTATTAGTGAGTAAACCTCCCAACAGGACAAATGTGTATTGATGAGACTCTCAATCCATTTATTTTGTTACTGTAACTAATTTACGGCCTTGTTGAAAATACATGGTGTGAGATGATAGAGACACACGACAACAATAACATCTATTTATCAAAAAGAAAAATAGCGTAGCGTAACACAAAATGGGTTCCTTTCCCTGCCATCGAGCAGTTTCAGTCCTTTTAGTTTCTGTTGTATATCTGAGGAACTGAATCTTATCTGGAACCAAGCTGGTCCTCATGGCTCATTTGTAAGTAGGAGAACGTGGACGTTGCTCAATATTTAACTGGTTCAAAAAGAGTAGAATGTGTTTCAAAATGGCAGAGAATGTTTCAGACATTCGTGGTTCTCAGAGGATGAACCCTGCTGACTTTGTTGATCCTCTGGTTTTCCTGCTAGCGCCTCCATCAGGTCCAAATTCTAGTGAATTCAATACTTTGGTTTAGAACCACATTCCATTTTCACTGAGCAGACCCTGAAGGCATCATAATGTAACAGAACCTTTGTTCGTTAGCGGTGCTGCTAACGTTACCGTCCGTGCTTCAAAATTGGAGGGGGGGGGGGTTTGTGTGTGATTTCAATGAACTGCTCCAAGTATCACACGTTACACCAATTAACAGTATTTCAGTGTAAGCGTGCCCAGCGTGCGTCTAATCCCTTCAGGACTTCAGTTGATGTGGTGAGAAGCAAACATAAGCATGCGAGTCTCAGGGTCATCTCAATTAATGCTGCCGGAGTGAGTCACTCACATGAGGGCAGAGGGAGCGAACGGGGAGGGAGCGAACCCTTATCACTCCTCCTCGCTTCCTTCTTCCCTTTCAGACAGACAGACATGCAGATTTGCACACGCTCATCACAGCTCATTAGCGGCGTTGTCACTTTGGGTGACCACCGCAGGAACTCACTCACTCTCTCTCACTCTCTCTCACTCTCATACTCACTCGCTCTCCCTCACTGACTCTCACTCTCACTTTCTCTCACACTCGCTCTCGCACTCTCACTCTGTCTCACTCTCTCACTCTCGCTCTCTCTATCTGAGGGCATGGACACCATACCGTAAATCTCACTTATGCGACACTGACTGAAATGTGACCTCTAGCTTTAACTTTGTTTTATGACGACATCGACACTTTTTGTTCAAAAAGAAGTTGAGGAGAGTTGCGGATTAATTGCGAAGTAGCCGTAATTCCTCACTTTTGTGTGTAGGAGATGGCGACGTTGTTCTAAAATGGCAATAAAACTAAAAGCGCGTGTGTGTGTGTGTGTGTTTGTGTCTTTCCAGGAAACAGAAGAGGATTTGGGCGAATCAGAGGAGTACATAGAGGCTCGAAACATATTGGACTCAGTGAAGCTTGAAGGATGATTTCTGATCTGTTTCTGTTCTCACTGTGAGATTCACTCGCTTCTTTAATGTTCATTCCTTTCGTCGGACCCGTTTGGAGACCGTTGAGGGCGAACTGAATCCGCCCACAGTCTCCGTTGTTGATGTGATTATTTTCTACTGTTTACCGTTAACGTGTGATCGCACTCGGTCTATCACAGAGGAGGGTTTCTCTTTCTGTTCGTCGCACTGAAACACAATCTGGACTTTAAAGACATAATTAAACACACACACGCATGTTTGTCTTTTCTGCAATTATAACTGCTATGGGTCCACTGCTGGATTGATTTGCAGTGGGAAGGCTTTACACTGGTGAATGATGTAAACAGTAAAAACAATAAGAAGACTGTAGTTATCATGTTTACCTTTAATACTTTTCAGAATGATTCCTTTTGTATGTATAGAGCCGCTTACTTATTGGCTCTAACCTTTGCTGACGGTGCATCCCAGAATACTAACCAAAGCTGCAAGTAGCGAATATTTTCATTCTTTAGATTCATCGTTTCTGAAATGTCATGAACAACTTGTGTGTGCAAAACACAAATCTATTAAATTTACATTATGCAAACTTAAAACAATGACTGTTTCTTTTTTTTATCAATTATCCAAATTGTTGGAATGTAATTGTCTTTCGCTCTATAACTGATGAATAAACTGATGGTTTCAGCTCCTAGCTGATGGGTTTGAGTCTTGTTGAGAGCAGTGGAATGGAAGCCTGCAGCACAGAGTTGTTACTTTGTCAGTTTAAAAGACAAACGTCGGTTATGTCCGTGAATAATAAAACATTAAACGTTACATCTGTTCTCCAAATGGCCTAAAATAACGACACCTTGCATTAAAGGCTGAGAGAGTCCTTCCTAAATAGTCATACTAATAAACGAACTCAATTGCCAGACAAATTAAGGTTACATTTGACTTGATCCTTATTTTACAGATTTCGATAATTATCGGGATCACCCCCAAAGTCTCATTACCGCCCTAATGAGGCGCTGCTACTCCGTGACATCCACCTCGCTCCGTCTCGTTAAGGAAATCGCTCTTCAATGCTGATTATTTTATTTGGAGGTATAATTATATTTCTTTCGGATAAATCACGGCCTAATCGAGTCCGTGCAGGGGGGGCAGCGGCGCTAATTGAGGCATGAGATGCGGCGGCGGGGCGCTACATCTGGGTTTATGTGACCAGAGGACCCCGTGCAGGCTGCTGACTGCTCCGAACACGTAGAGGCTGCTGGGTAACAAGTTTTCACATCCTACACTGAAGTAGAAGCAGCAGGAGATGGTGTTTACCGCTCCTGCATTTCCTTATGTAAAAGTGTGGAAGTATTATCAGCTAAATGTAACCTAAACTGCCAAAAATAACAGCACTCATGAGGCAGCGGAGTGGCCTCTTTTCAGGGAGTTATATTTATTATGTAATTAGATTTTTATTGGCTACTAATGTGTGAATTCAAAAGCAGCATTTTAATGTTTAATTGGAGGAAAGTGAAGTGCATCTTATTTCATAAACTGATGTTTCTAAAAGGTCTGAGTCTCTATATGTGTCAGATTAATGAATAATAAAAGCACTATTGTCTTAATCTGATATGTAGTGGACTATAAAAAGCAATACAAAGGAAACACTCAAGTGCAAGTACTTCAAAATTCTACTTGCATTACGTAACTATTACTCACTCATTAGCTCATTTATTGGGGCTGCTGCTATAAAAACAGAACTAGCTGCTTCAACCTCTGCTTTCAGATCATTTGACTCGTCTGCTGTGAATTATCAGAGAAACCAACTGTAGGCTTTCTACAATTGGCACTAAATGAAGGATTTGATCTGTATATATATAACCTCTGAGCAAGCTGACCTGACATTTCCAATCTCATAATGTGAGAGGAAGTAGCACAATATGGGCCTGTGTTTGCTCAAGTAATTGTGAGGTATTTCGGGCTTAAATTAAGTCATTCTATGGCACTTTTACGCCACAAAAAAAGTTAAATACACTTTTTACAAGGCTACTTTGAAGATTAATATATACATGTTATAAAGAGGAAATGAAATAAATACATTAAACCACTAAATATTAGGTCTTAAAGGTTAAAATGTGAATGCATTAGTGTAATAATAATCCAATAATAGGAGCTAGATTATAGGCAATATGTTAAGAGTTTATTGATATTAAAAAATAGGCTTTAACTTTAGGGGATATTGCCTACACGAGTCCTTATTTATGACGTGGAAGCGGTGCGTTGCCGTCTCCAGATGCGTTTTTTCCGCACATCGTCCTTCTTCTCTGCCGCTAAAGTTGGTCCATGTCAAACTTTATATTTTCTGGTTGCGGGAGCAGCCCCCGCTGCGGCTGCAGCATCAGCTGCTCCCTTTCCCTCTTCAACACGGTAAGTTATTAGGCTGCTCCTCCATATAATCCCTCCATGACTGTCACCACACCGGCTGCATGAAACAAGAATCTCATTTGTTAAACTGGGGCTCGTGCAGATGGAAGATCGATTGTTTTTCTCCTCAGAAATCTCTAATTGAGTGAATACAGACTGCAAAGGCAGATCAGAGGGGAGGAAAGGAGAGAGAACAGAAATCACTAAGGCCTCGTGGTGTGGAGAGGCTGTACATGTAAACCAAGAGTTCAGAGGTTCGAGCCCCGACTGGTACCGAACTGCGTCCATCTGCAACATTCACACACATGGATCTGGAGGTAAAACAAACTGCATCAGAGGCTTCAACCTTGATGCACCATTCACATTACAGTATCACACTCATATGTTGTTGTTTTTTCTTTATTAAAAGTCACTCCTCATCTCCACAGCGCGTGAAAGCGTCTACTTTCCGCACAGATGCACCGCATTAACTTGCAGGGGGCGAATTTGTTTGTCTATTTTTATTTATGTCATGGATGAGATGGATGTCAGCGCGTTAGTGGAGAGATGTAGCGAACTGCGCTGTGCTCCTTGTTTACTCTAATTACGGCCTTATCAAGTCAGCAAAACCAGGACCTTCAACACACACACACACACACACACACACACACACACACACACACACACACACACACACAAACACAATCTATTGACACTATTAGGTGAAATGATGCCTTTGAATTAGTTGAACTAAATGCATTGCATCTAACTTCCAAATTGGGTCATATTACAAAAATAACAATACAAACTTGTGTTTAAGTCTGTAATGAATTGAATAAATTGTTTTATTATTCACGTTTTCCAAATAAAGCATGAAATACTGCAAGATTCAATCCATACAAAACAAAATACATTATTTTACAGGCAGCAGCAAGCAAAAAAACGTGTTTCTTTTGAGGGAAAAACTCTTATTCAAAATAATTGAGTGCAGCTTTTTCCTCAGGTTGTAAATAATAAACGAAATATTGAACAAAACCAGACAAGATCATATTTATTATTCCTTTTTTTTTGACCCAGTACAAATATCTCGTCCCCCTCTCCCTCTCTGTCTCGCTGTTTTGGGGTTAAATATGACCTGCTGCCACGAGAGGACTCATTCACTTCTGTTTGTGCAGCCATAAAAGCGCTGAGCTGTCGGAGAGTCGTAAAGTGAAGCGCGCAGTCCATCATCCCGCAATGTGATGACTTTAAACGAACATTTATAGGCTTTCAACGCGCCCACAAAAGCTGCTGCCGCCAGAATAAACGCTACATTTTGCTCCTAATTATTAACACGAATAACATAAGACAATTTCTTTATAATGATGTAAAATAAATACGTTAATATGTCCTAAAAAATATAGAATATTTTTAAATAACGACGCTTAATTCCAGCCTTAAATCTACCTTAAATTCCAGCTTCTAAAAAAAAAAAAAATAGAGAGAGTACAATAAATATCTCCACATCTTCTTCTCCTCCTCGGAAGAATAGACGCAGACAATTTGCGCAAAGACACTCCGGTGCGTCCGAGAGGAGACTTCCCCGCACACGGCTCGCTCTCCATCCGTCCCTCCCGATCTGTCCCCTCGTGCCACCAGATTGCAGACAAATAAAAGACGAGCGGAGAGGCGTTAGAAGCCTGGATGGATGAAGAAGAAGAAGAAGCGGGTTCACGCTCGGACGCCTCCTTTGTGCCACTTCTTTTTTTTCCAGCACATAATAAATTAAAAAAAACCTGCTCTCTCACACAAACGTCCCGACATCTGTCTGAAGCGTGTCCGATTTAGTTTAGTCCTGAAATATTAAGGCAGACTGGTGTGTGTGTTTGTGCTAATTGAGTCTAATGGCGGTTTATTCAGAGATAAAGGGAGCTCCTTACTTCTGTTTCTGGTCTCATTGAGAATAAATCATTTAGATTTAAAGGCCTCCTCCTCGTGTTGCAAATGCTGGTGTTTTAACTGTGTCCCTTTCATGTTGAACTCCCTCCACTTTCCCTTCGAATTAATTCGCTCACACATCATTTGTACCAAGTCCCTCCCTTCTTGACAGTTGGGCCTAAATACTAGTAAATCACCGCTAATTTATACTGATCCGATATGTGGAATAAAGGCGTATAGATCCGGCGCTAATTACATAAAAGCCTAATGGCCTTGAAAATGAGAGCCTGGTTAGAATTATACAAAGTTTGTTATTTGGCTGACTGGGAAATCATATTAGAGGAGCTTCACTTGGTCTCCAAGAGGCATTTAGTGTCTTTAAAGAGGTCGACAATAGCATCATGGACTAAAAAGAGACGAAGAAGCTTCACATTATAGAAGTTTGTATTCAAGGTGTTGCATCTGTTAATGCAGCTATGTGCTTCCTCCTCATATATGAATAAACTCCCAGATATTCGTGTACTATCCAAAACAACACAGAGCAGAGCAGCATGCACAATTAAACAAATATTGTGGTGATTCAACATTTCTTGAACGGGTCGAAAGCTCTCACACAGATATTAAATCAGGTTATTTTATTGGATGTAATTTGGAGGAGAAATCAAAGCCAATTACAGGAATGAGGAGGAATGAACTTGTGGATGTGAGAGGATGGAGGAGGAGGAGGAGGAGGATGGAGGGGGGGGGGGGGGGGGGGTGCTGGGGGTCTCGGGCTAAAGCTGACATACCTCAGGCTTCAGCTCTGATTGGTCCTCGTTTGGAGAAGCTCATGGGTTCATTCCGTTGTTAAGCGCCTCCCCATTTCTCTAAACTACATTATAATGCAACGAACCTCCCTTTTAACCACAAACCGAATTTGCTTTCATTTAGTCTATATATATTTCTTAAATAGGTTAAAGTCATAGAGATATTTTTTTTGTTGGGAATAGCACTTCGCCCTGGAGCGGTGCGCAATGCTATCTCATGCCGACCTCCTGGATGCTCGCCTCGGTGAGTTATCATCACCAAACTCCGGTCTTCAACTCTACTGTAAGCTGGAGGCACTTCTAATCCTAAATCAAGCTCTGAATGTTGTCAATTTGCTTCTTATTTCCTCTTAATGCGACCGAAGTGAGCTAAACTCGCTTAATTCATTGGAAAAGTAATTATTATTATTATATTACCGCGTAATTTGATTTAACAATTTCCTAAGATATCGGTGTGATCGAATTGAATTAAGAGTATTTAAGGAGCAGATTGTAATGTGCATGCTGTAGTTGTCTCTCTAAGAGCTGCACGCGTTGATTGTGTTTTTAATATTTCTATATCTGTGTTTTAAATGCATGATGTGCATCTTTTTCCTACTGCAGCAAAAATAACGTTTTGCATGAGAAGTATTTGCTTAACCATGTGTCCCTTTTTCCCTCCCAGCAAAAAGTGTTCACTGTTCAAAGATCTCACGCGCTGTGGTTTTATCTCGTGCAGGGATGAAGGATGCCGCGGCGGAGCTCCTGGGCCACAGGGAGGCTCTGAAGTGCCGGCTCGGCGGAGGGGGCCCTGACCCCGGACACTCCGGAGGGGAGCTCGGCCAGGGCCAGGACGGCGTGGAAGGGACCACGATGCTCCCGGGCGATGATATCAGCAGCGGCGGCGGTGGCGGCGGCGGAGGATCCAACGCGGTGCAGGTCAACAGCAAAGAGCAGGAGAAGCAGAACAACAACAACAACAACCAGTCTGGAGGAGGGCAGCAGAGCCAGAGCCAGAGTCAGAAACAGAAGCGGCACCGGACCCGCTTCACGCCGGCGCAGCTCAACGAGCTGGAGAGGAGCTTCGCCAAAACGCACTACCCAGACATCTTCATGCGGGAGGAGCTGGCGCTGAGGGTCGGTCTCACGGAGTCCAGAGTGCAGGTACGGAGGGCTGGATGCTGTTTAATCAGCGGTGGATGAGAGGAAATCACAGGGACAAAGATATCATAATCTAAAGCAGCATCAAATACACGAGCCACAGCTGAGGTCCGAATAAATCCGCGTATGAATAAAAAAAAAATAACAATTTAAAAACTCGAAAATTAAGACTAAATAAAAACCTGATTTATTGTAATAAATATAGAAATGTAATCCTGCATAAAAGCAGCCTTTTAATTCTTTATTTGTATCCTATTGTGTTGTCTTATTGAGCATTTAAATTACTCTGCACATTTAAAACCATATAAAATGATTAATTTCTCATAAATAATCAAAGTAAATTTGCTTTAAAAAAATACCATTCATTTTCCTTGATATAGAATTAAATGTTCTGATTTCAGCCGTCGGTGTTAGGGTTTAATTACTGGAGATTCTAAAAATAATTTAAATTGTAAGAAGACTAAAATAACATCGGATGTCTTAAAGTTATTTCAGCACAAATAAACAACTTCAAGTTTATTCATCGTCTTCATAGCTTCCGGTTACACTGAAATAATAATCTAGCTTACAACATAAAACAAAACTATTAAAATACAAAACACACATTTTCGTTACATCCCAGAATTTTACTTATTTTTACTTTATTTTATGGAAAAAAGCATAACAAAACAAAACTATAACAGCAGAATTGTTATGTTATTTTGTTTGTTATTACGTTGAACTTTTATAAGTGAGTCAACAACCAATAGGAAATAAAGTGTATCGGTGTGTGTGTGTGTGTGTGCATGTGTGTGTGTGTGTGTGTGTGTTGTGCGGGTTGAGTGCCTTGCCCAAGGGCAGTGACCGTGTCTGGACTTGAGATTCAAACCTGCGGATTAACACACACACACACACACACACACACACACACACACACACACACACACACACCCACCATGCACATAGCGAGCAGTTATTAGTATAAGTAAGTTTAGTTACAACACATCCTGTCGTCCTCTCACTTCACCAGATTTTATTCTTTAAAAAAAGAATAATAATAAAAAACGTATGCTCATTATATTATATTATATTTTACTGCAGCAGCTCGTTTTACAGAAAGGTGTTTTTATTCCTGATGACTTTATTCTGCCTGGTTCAGAATTGGCCCTTTATACACATTCTGCGTCTGTCTCATGTAAAATGAACCGACAGGGAAATGATGATTACATCTTAATTACACTCGTTTAAATCGCCTTCAGATAAAACTCACTCTGCACTGATATGAACCTTTTAAACGGACCTGAATCTACTGTGTCACTGTGCGGGTTCCTCGGTGATGCCCTCCGTGACTTCTATAGTCTGCAGATAAAACATCCACCACATTAGGGCTCATGGAGTCACCGCCTTATTAACTACAGCACTCGAAGCTGCTCACATGTGAAATAAAAGCCTAATAATCATTATTATTATTATTATTGCATGGGTCGATTCGGTTTATATTTCCATATAATAAGAATTAGTGAAATGACGCTCGTCTGCTGTGATGAGAATAAGAAGCAGGTCCAGGATCTTCTACGTCTTAATGCTGCACGCGCTGAGGGAGCACTCTGTCTTTTAAACGGAATGAGAAATTGGGTTTTCTTTCTCTTGAAGTGTAATGCATTTCAGGCCGGATTTCACGGCTGGCTACGTGGAGAGAGGAGGTGGGGGTGAGATTGTCCCGTTCTTATTACTGCGTCTCCACTTTCTCAAGCAAATCTTCACATTAATCATATATAGACGCCCCGCGCGCGCGCTTACAACCAAACGTAGAGAGAGCTCAAGGACCCCCACGAAAAAAGTGTGTTTGTCACAGCAATAACAGTATCTTTATCATGTGAGCGCGTGGTGTTCAGTGGCTCCAAATAGAGCTGTAATATAGGGTCAAGTAATGTTTTTAAAAATGTTAGATTATGTACCAAAATAATACCAAAAATACTTTCTACATCTATGAAAAATCGAAATAATTACACATAAAACTATAAATGGAAATGCCGATTCATTGAGGCAAAAAATGATTTAAAAAATAGTTCCCTACTGTTGCCACTGAAGTCTGAAACCTCCAGAGTTAACTAGGACTCGAGATGGGGAGATGAATCCAAATATATTTCACCCACGTGTTATTCCTTTATTTGTATTAATTGGAGACTTTTATATATAAATGATAACAATGTAAATGAGTGGCACGTTGTCACGAGTTCATAAGATCCTGAAAAGAACAACATAAATCAGATTTATCGCTGCTGGTTCACATCATCGTGATGATCACAGGCCGATGTCACAACCTTTTTTATGTGCAGTCGGCTCTGACAACATGACCTGCAGATGCACCATCACGTCCGCTGCTCCTATAACTCATCATCGTCTCTGTCCCGCTGCAGGTCTGGTTTCAGAACCGACGCGCCAAGTGGAAGAAGCGCAAGAAGACCACCAACGTCTTCCGGTCTCCGGGGACCCTGCTGCCGCACCACAGCCTGTCTCAGTTCCCGTCCGCGGCGGCGGCGGCTGCGGCCATGGGCGACAGCCTCTGCTCCTTCCACGCCAACGACACCCGCTGGGCCACGGCGGGGATGCCCGGCGTGTCTCAGCTGCAGCTACCGCCGTCTCTGGGCCGCCAGCAGGTCATGGCGCAGTCCCTGTCTCAGTGCAGCCTCGGTTCCGGGCAACCGCACAACTCCATGGGTCTGGCCAACATGTCGAACGGCTCCGGGCTCCAGTCGCACCTCTACCAGCCCACTTTCCCCGGAATGGCGTCCCTGTCGGGCCCGACCAACATGACCCACTCGCCACAGCTGTGTAGCTCCCCGGAGAGTGAGGTCTGGAGAGGGACAAGCATCGCGTCGCTGCGCCGCAAAGCGCTGGAGCACACAGTATCCATGAGTTTCACCTAGTGACGAAGGGGCCACGCGCGGAGAGCTTTTTTCTTTCACTCGCACAGAGATCTTCTGCGTTCAGTTATTCTTCATCCAATCCATCCAAACGGCGCACCGGGAGAAATACAACCAGGATACTTGATCAAATAAGAAAACGCACAGCACATCTGGCATTTTATTTCCTCCCCAAATCACAAACAAGAGGGAACACTGCAGCGGCTCCCCCGGCCTGTTGGACTCGTTCTGTTTTAAGCTATAATTTATTATTTCGCATGTAGCCTAAGGCACCTATTTATTTATCTATTTAAATTAACTTATTTGTTCTGTATTTATTTATTTATGTGGCTCATGCGGCCCCTCGGGGCTTTCAGTGAACTTTGCTTGGTGACTGATTTTCTTTGAAGACAAATTCTGGGGATACTTTGAAATACAAAAACTCGGTTATGATGCCTTTTTTCCCCCACGTGCTGCACAGCACGCGCCTCTAAAGGGGGATGCACAGTGGACCTGCAGACACCTGGAGGTTTAAAGGAACGAGAAAGATTCACCTGGAATCAGGACATCATGGAAGAGGACTTGACTGCATGTGCTGTCCAAGGCAAAAAAAAAATAATACAAAACAAGGGAAATACTATAAATTAAGACATGGAAGCTGACTTCACTATAATCTGTTATATAGGATGTTTTGTGTAGCGGAAGCACTCTTGTTCCCATTTGGTCAGTTTGTGATAACTTCTGTTTCCAAAAAAAGTGTCTGTGCTTATTATGAAATTATGACTTTCTTAAATGTTTGAACCATTTTGTTTCATGGACATGTTTATATCAATTAAATGTAAATGATCAAATAAAAATCATTTTCAATTATGTCACATCATGAATCAAACCTCCTTTTTTTGAAGTCCTGTAAAAAACATGTAACTCCAAAAAGGAAAAAGGTCCACTTGTGCTGTTTTTTTACTTTTCTAAAGAAATCCAAACGGTTTTTAAAATGGATTATTCAACTTTTAACGTGCACAGAATTCCTGAAGCAACACTTTATCATGTCGGTTTAATTCTGTGACATCATGTGATGAGTGATCTCATCATCAGTCAGAGCCATGATGGTGGAAATACGTTTAAAGAGCTCAAAATAAACTAAATTAAACTAATAAAGGGACATTTGAGCAGTAAAATGATTGTGTTCATGAGCGACTAGCTTTAATCAGAAACCATCTACAGTTGTGGTTAAGTAACAATTTGGATGCTACTTAATAATTCACTACTTCTGAAGGAAATACTGTACGTTTTTACTCCTGGACACATTTTATCTGACAGCTTCTACTTGGCAAAGTTCTATTTTACATTTAAAAACATATGAGCAGTTTATAATAAAAGATGCATTGTTAAAGATTAAACCACTTAATTAGTCACATCAATCCTCTACAGCTTTGAAATGCTGCTTACATGTTGATGTCTAAAATGATAATCTAATATTATAATATATGAAATACCACTTTGAAATTTGCATTATGAGAGCTTTTGATACATTAAGTCCATTTTGCTGATAATACTTCTGCACTTTGCAATTATCATTTTAATGCATTACTTTCACTTGCAATGCAGTACTTTTACACAGTACTACTAGTACTTTAATTAAAAAGTCGTCTTCCTCCTCTGGCTCTGGTTGTCATGTGTTTGCTCCTGAAAGCAGTTTTGTGAAATCAAACCTTTTTAAAGAATCGCATCTGATCTGATCTATACAGCACAAATAAACTGATCAACATCCAATCATGCATTTCTTTTCTAAGTGGAGTGTGATTAAAAAAAATCAAATATAGGTCATCGAGGAGCAGCTCATACACAAAAGGCTCAATTCCCAATGAATTATTTAGGCAGGAATCAGAGGTGTCAAACTCAATCGTAGTGAGGACCAACTGGATAAATTAGCAGAGGACCCAAAGGTGCTATTCTTCATTTTATTATCTTTTAGCTGAAAACACAAAATATTAATCACAAACCTGCTTCATAGAAAAGCCTGAAAGGAGATAACTTCAGGAGCTTTAAATACTTAACGCCATGTTTGACAAAGCTCTTGATGACACTTCTACAGCTTATATATTAGCTTTTAACTTTGGCTCCATTGTTTTGTCACTTGAGTCAGCGTTGATTGGGTCTGAACACTACAAGTTAGAAATTGATAAAAATAAAAAAAATCTTGTGTAGTTGACTTAGAAAGAAGTGAGACCTCCGTAATTCGCTGCTCATCTCTGCAGGCCAGAGGCTCCGGGCTACATTAGCCGCTGCTAGCATAACCCACCAGAACCTCAGACAGAACTCTTGGCTGTCGAGGTGCATCGTGGGTAAAGTAGGCGACAGGTTTTTGATGAGGGAGAAGAATGTGTGGAATATAGTAGATATATCTGGTTCAGCTGCATTGATTTGAAAAACAACAACTGTCCAGCATGATTACAAGGATGTTTAATAGTTTAATGTGTGTCACCTTTAAGGCATATTGTTTTGCTAAATTTGCAGTGTTTAGGATTTGGGCGACATCTAGTGGAGAGGTTACAGATTGCAACCAACTGAAACTTCTCCCGTGTAATCAGCGTGTCGGAGAACTAAGGTGGCCGACGTGAAAACGCGAATGTCCCTCTTTAGAGCCAGTGCTTGGTTTGTCCGTTCGGGGCTACCGTAGCAACATGGCGGCCGGCTCCATGAAGAGAACCTGCTGTGTATGCAGATATAAACGGCTCATTCTAAGCTCACGAACACACAACGATTCTTATTTTCACGTGATTATACACAACCGAAAACATAATTATTAATAATAAATTACATTTTTGCTATGCGACACACTGAACCTTTAACCAATTAACAATGTTTTAAAGAAGTGGTTTGTTTACACACCTCATTGTGCTTTAAATTGTTTCCAACCTTTTTGCCACTGGCTCTATGTTGATACATGTGTTTAAGACTGTGTTTCACAATAACAAGCAAAGATCAGAGAGCCATGAATTACAAACACAATTCATAAAACTATATATATTTTTGTTGGAATTAGATCATAAGCAACGGGGGAAAAGCATGAAATTAAATAAAAATAACCGTACAAAAAAAACAATGAATAAATCTTGTGACCCTGAAGGGGTCTTGATCCCCAGAAATAACTTCTCTAGGTGCTTGTTAACCTTCTGTTATTGACAAAAAACAATCAGCTTCTGACTCATTTTAGATTTTTATTTAAAGTGCTGAAACATTGTTCAGTCCTTTAAAAATAAATCCCTCTTCATGTACTGTTCAGTAAAAGTGCAGAGCTTCCATGATGTCGGGATTATAATCACAAAGGAAAAGAGATCGAGGCGACTGGGAGGCACACGGATAAAGATTTTTTGCAGTCATAGCGACAGATGTGAAATAATATTACATAAATGTAATAATTTGTTTCACTATCACACAGGTTAATTAGTTTGTGGAAATGGGTAACCTATTTCTTATTGGGTAATTTGTCACACACTGACGAGGTAGCCAATCAGTGACCCTGCTGCTGGTGGGATCATTTCTCCCAGAATGCTGTGCAGCGACTGTGTCGCAGAAAAAATGTGAGAGCGAGCCAATGTTTACCTCCTATTTATTCCACACAAATAAATGAAATCAGTCAATAAACCATCCAAGGGTGAATATGGCTCTCTCTATCCGGGATTATGAATGAGAGCTCATTAATTTTCCTGTGTGTGTGTGTGTGTGTGTGAGAGAGACGATGTGTGTGTGTGTGTGTGTGTACATATGGTTATTTTGTTCACATTTATATATATTTCTGTAAAATAGTCTGAATAAAATCATGTGAATTTATATTCATGAATAAGCATCAAGCTACTTTATTATAAATCAAAATAATTAAAGGGTCCACGTGTTTTTGTCTAAACAAAATGAAATATGCTTATTTACCGTCTTGACAGAACAACATACAGAGTAAAAATAGATATAATGTGTTAATTATGAGCTTTAGATGTGTTAATTCTGTCACTTTTAGACGGAGCAAGGCTTTTCCAGTCCTTATGCTAAGCTAAGCTAACCGGCTGCTTGCTTTAGCTTCGTAACAAGCGTTCAAACATTGATGGTGGTATCAGTCTTCTCATCTAAGAAAGCAAATAATCACATATCCCCAAAATGTTGAAGTATTGATTTATATTCAGTCTCAAAACAGCTAACGGGAGGCTTCAGCCAACATGAGTCATATCAAGTTTTGTGTTAGCATGATTTTCTTTTTATACTTGTTTATTGCACATTGTTGGAGGGAGCTTGAGATCCATTATTAACAACTGCTTCTCGGTAGTTGTTGTGCATGTGATAATAAATAACTCGAAACTTGGAAATTTTTAGGGAAATGCTGTATTCGCTTTTTAACCGTGAGCTTGATGAGAAGATCAACACCGCTCTCACCTGCGTTGAATATGAAGCTAGAGCGAGCTGCCGGTTAGCTTAGCTTAGCATAAAGGGATCTCTTCAGGGCGGTTTGGAGATACAGGGATACAAAAAGTACAAAAAAACAGTTAGCTTTCAAATGGACAATCTAACACTAACATGACCTGTTTGCTAATGTCTGTATTTAAATCATCCAATGAGGAAATACAGAAATTGATCTCCGAGTCTTATTATCGATGTGTAGAAAAATATCTATTTCTTTGAGGGTTTTTTTCTGTGTTTGCGGCTTCACATCCACGTTGTGAATCCAAATTCATGAGAACTTTAATTTCATTTGACAGGCAGACTCCAGGAGTGTCTTGGTGATTGTTATGCCAGATGGCGGCGAGAAAATTCCATTTGAAGGTTTTTTTATTAATTTTCGTTAAAATGGAGTGTAGGCTCGCCGACGCCGTCTCCGCTCCCCCACTGACGAGGCTGACTGACATCTCGCTGCTCCCTCCATTTGTCATCGTTTGAAAAGGTCTTAATTGTATTACATGCAAATGAAGAGATTTGATTTTTGCCCATTATCTATTCATAAGAGAAAATGAACAGAACATTAGCGGGTCACCAGATGAGGGAGGGAGGGAGGCAGGGATGGGAGGAAGGGGTGAGAGACAGACAGCGATGATCAGTTAGACAGCGAGGAAGGATGATACAGAGTAAAAAGAGAAGTGGCAGCTTTACATTACTGAGCTTGTGGGCCTCCTAACTTATTTTTTAGGGTTGTACTAAAGCGATCCTTCCATCCCCACGTCTAAAGCGCGTGTCTGCATGTGTGTGTGTGTAATAGGTCAAGGCTGATAATTAACCTATGATGACTGAAACACAGCAATTACAGTCATACTCATGTGACAAATCAAAGTGACAAGCTTGAATACGCTCAGGCTTCTTCTCTGGTCATCTTCAGACCATCACCCTCTGGATTATGTGTCATATATATTCCAATCAGATCCACATGCACTTTGTTTTAATTAGGTCTTATGGCACCATGCAGGTTTAAAGGGTCAGTTAAAAAAAACATTGTTTTTACTGGAACTACTTTCTAACAGTCATCATGAAAACTGTTCTGTGGATTATCTAAAAAAACAGCTGGGGCATTGAGTGTAGAAAAAAGATTTTTCTATTGATTTTTTAAATGTCATTTCTTTACAACAAACAAAAAAAAAGAAAAGAAAAAAAAAATCAATATCTCAGATGTTTCAAAACTTGCAAATAAAGTGAGATTTCTTTTTTTTGGGGGGGTTATTCGGGGTAACTGGCCCTTTAATGGTACCGTGTGAAACATTTTGGGGGATCTATTGGCAGAAATGAAATATAATGTTATTAATTATGTTTTCTTTAGTGTTCAAAATAAGAATCTGTATGTTTTCGTGAGCTCAGAATGAGTCGTTTATATCGACATATTGGAGCAGGTGCTCTTCATGGAGCTGGCCGCCATGTTTCTACAGTAGCCCAGAAAGGACAAACCAAACACCGGCTCCGGAGAGGGACATCTAGGTCTGGGTATGCTCGAAACAAAAGGCGTGTCAGAACAACGTCTTTCCAACATTCAGGATCAGGAAGTATGGGCCCCGCGTACAAATGATTTTCACTACATTTCGACAACCAAACAATCCGAAAAAGCATGTCCACTTTTCCCCAGAATGTTTCCATGCGTTCCAAATCTTTTTCTGTAGGTAGGCTACGTACTGTAACTGCAGTATGCATACAATTTGTACGCACTACTTTCTCAAAACACTGCATCTTGAACTTTGCCTTTTAGCTGATCTATCTACTGCACAAATGATTGCAGGTCAGCAAAGCATGCTGCGACCGAATTCAGTACATCCTGGTGCTTCTTGGCATACTGCATTTTGACGTACATGTATTGGGACGTACTGAATCTTTCTCTGGCATACTAAGTAGTACGGTAGCATTGTAAATGGGACGCATAGATGATCTGTGTTGTCAAAACATACCTTCATACATACAATGTCCTTCTGCTGTAAATACTCACTAATACACCAAATGTGTATTAATCCGCGTCAGAAAATAGTCCCCAACAAATGCTCTATTTACTCCAGTTTGAGTGACTTTTGCTAAACACTACAGTGCCCAGATGCTTTAGAATTTATTGTTAGACCTGAGAAAGAAACCTTGTATGTGTGACTTGATTCTGAAGATTTGTTTGTGGAATTAATAAGCTTAGGATAGGAAAATAGGGAAATATTGGTGCAAAAAAGAAACATGAATTATTAAGCTGCGGACTTCTGATGCTTCCCTGCGTGTTGAGGTCTGAGTGCAGGTCTCCCGTGAGCCATGAGGCCTCGCCAGGTAAAGCAGGACACAGTGAAAGCCTGATGAAGAGGGACAGTGAAGTGTGTTGGTCAAGTATCAGACTCTCTTCTACACGACCCCTCCGAACAGCGAGGGAGGGAGGGAAGCCCGTTATCGAATAATGTTGTTGGCCCGTTGTTAAATTACAGCTTAATTCCTTTTCCATCATGATAACCATTTGTTTTCCTTACAGTGTGGAGAACGGGGATATCAGGAGGGAAGAGGGAGCAGGCAGACATTTTTTTTGCTTTGCTCTGACTCTTTAGTGCCTGGAGTGTTTTGGTGGCCATCGCATCATGACTTCACCTCTTAGCTGATTCCTGCCATTGGTCATATTTGACACCTCGTCTGCACCGGGCCGAGCCGCTGCACTCAAGATCCACTTACTTTTTCCTCCCATTTGTTCCCGGTGAACTCCTGAATGCTTCCCTGTCTGTGCTCACCTGCTGTTTATCTTTTCTCTCATCTTCACCCTATAATGTGGTTACATTTGACTTTTCCCACCTCATTTCATTTGTTAAAGCCGTGCTCGTGGCCATGTTGGCCTTTTAGTGGGTCAGTTGTTCAGTTTGGTCCTGAATTCTTCAACAACAGTTGGATGGATTACAATAAAATTTGGTACAAACATTCACTGTCCCCAAGAGGATGAATCCCCATGACTTTAGTGATTCTCCTGACTTTTCCTCTAGCGCCACCAACAGGTCATATTCTTCACTTATTCTGTGAAATATCTCAACATCTATTGGATGGACTGGTGCATAATTACCTGCAAAACTAATGATATTCATCGTTACTTTGTGTTTAGTGCTAAGTAGTAAACATTGGGACGGTAATACGCTAAACTAAGATGTTGAACATGGTAAACAAGCTTAAAATCAGCATGTTAGCCATCTTTTGTATGAGCATGTTATCATGCCGACATTAACATTTAGCTGAAAGCATCATTGTGCCTATAAGTACAGCCTGGATCACATTCTTTCTCATCTTTTGCATTAATTATATACTGATTCACATCTCTGGAGTCTACATAGTTGACCTCTTCATTCAGATGTCTGACAGACAGTTAAACAAACAGAGCATCACGCCATCCCCAAATCTAAAAAAAACCCATTCACTCCACCTCAACCAATCCCCTCCTCCTTTCTCTAGCTGCCCTTGAGCTTTTCTATTACCGCATGGAAAGCACCTCGCAGCCCCTGACAAGCGCGGCGGATCGACACTAAATCAGAAATCAGTGCCAGCCGCAGATCTGAGCCACCATGAAGGTCACAGGCCCTACACTGCGCGTCGTCTCAATCGTGGGAGCAGGAGTAGACACAGCTAGGGGTGATGTGTGTGACTGTGTGTGTGTGTGTGTGTTAACAGGGGAAACACCGAGAGGAGGAGGAGGAGGAGGATATGGAGGGAGAGCAGGTCAACATTAATGCAGAAGTAACGGGATGGAGGAGAGGAAAAAAGGGGAAGTAAGAACAACTGCAGGAAGAGAGTGTTTTGAAATCATACAAGAGAATCAAATGATTTCATTTAGTCTTTCAGGAATTAGACTTATCATTTAGATAAATGAAAAGAGAGCCATTTAGCAAAAAATACCTGTTTCTTTCTGTCTAAAGGAGGCTTGAACCTTGCTCTGCTCTCATGGGATTGTTACACACTGCCATCTAGTTGTTTAAAGGAGAATGACACCCAGACATGTTCTTGTTACTTCTCTTCCATGTTTGAGTTTCTCTGTGCAGAATGATGAACGTTTTACACTAGAAGACTGTTTCACGCTCATCCACTAAAGAGTTTATCTGTGCTCTCCTTAGATCTGTGAATGTATTAGCAGGATTTTTATAACTAGTTTGGAAGCCAATTAGGCTTCAATCAATATGCAATTTACACAAACATGATGTAGAAACTTGAATCCTTCCGTGCACTGGAGACAGAGAATGGACTTTTGGGTGTGTTGTAATGTAAGGCTAAATTCCAAGACGCGTCTTCATTCCCTCAAGTTGTATCTTGTAGTATGATTGAGATGGACAGTGCACTGACTGAATTCACTTATAACCACTGATACGAAATGCCATTTCAGTTTATCTTTTTTTGTCTTTTCAAATTATTAATTATAATTATTCGTTCCCAGGTCTGTGTTAAAGATTTTTTAAAAGAAGACTTTAACTTTGTATTTTATTTTTTATTGAAGATTTGAGTTTGCTTAATTATACTGATACAACTTTTTATTTGTTTATTTTTAACTTTTTATTGATTGTTTTTTTTTATTGATTTACTGATGAGGTTATTTGACTTTTTTTGCGGAAAAAATAATATCATTCAAAACAAAGTATTTAAAAAAATATATTGTATTCTATTTTTTTTTTTAATATGTGTTAAAGCAAGTCTGGAGTGTTATCTAAACAGAATAAATAAATATCTATAAATAAAATGTTTTGGTACAGCAGTCCAAATTGTAATCGGCCTGAATGAATTTCGTCCAACCAAAGCTTCCGTAGTGTGGGTCACATGAGTGAGTTGTTGTGGTGGTGATAGCATAAACATGAAGCTAGCTCACGTACTGCTGCACTAACGTTACATTTTGGGGACATTATCCGCTCAACATAACGACGAGGCTTCACATCTCTTATACCGTCTCACGTGAACCGATAATAAACGATGCTTCGGTGGATTCTAGGTGGTCGAGAAGCTCAGGGCTCAGTGGAGGTAAGATGTAACGGCCGCTAACGTTACCCAAAGCTAATGTATGCTAGCCGTTTGATCACGTGTCTTGTTTATATTATATTATTCTTACGGTTCATCTAATCTTCTACGTGTTGTAGTATTGGTTGGGCATGTCTCAAAAAGCTTCACGTGTCACTACAAGGAAGGGTTTATAAGATTGGCGACAGGTGTTGGAAAGTAACGAAGTACATTTACTCGAGTAACGTTACTTTACTCGAGTATTTCAATTAAATGTTACTTTATTATTCAACCCTGCTACACTACTTTACTATTTACGCCTCTACATGTATGTGCTCTGTAGTAAGTCAGCAGATTAAACACTAGATATTGTTATAAAGTGAATAAAACATTATTATTATAACATTTAAAAAACTTTACTGCAGCTCGCTACAATGTAACATGCTGGTAACATTGTTGCATAGTGAGCACTTTTACAGATTGTACTTAATGCTTTTTAATGACGATTTGGAATGCAGGACTTTTAATTGTAATTATAAATTATGGTATAAATACTTTTTCAAGTGAAATGTCAACATGATTTTCTTTCATATGAATTATCAGATTAATATGTTTATGCATGAATATATTTACCTCCTTTTATCTTTCAGCAACTTCTTCGAATGTATTTCTAGAGTAAATTCTCGTAATATCAGGCCGGTTGATCGTCTCCATCTTCCTTTTTGTAAAAGTACAACAACACAAGTACTCTGGTCTGTGATGCCAAAGCATGTTATCAAGAGCTCGTTTTATTCTGAACATTTTTAAATGGAATCGTCACATTAATTCTGTCTAATGCGTTCTCGATTATGTCTCTTTCTTTTTGTCATAACGTTTTTTAAATGTCATGATTATTGTCCGCTGATTTAGTGAACTTAGTTATTCATTTTCATTGTTTTTAGTAATTTTTTTGGGAGGTTGAGACAATTTTAACAACTTTATATACAAGCTAAATCTGAGTCGTGAGATGATTAATATCGTAATACAAAAGAGAGTTGTGCTACACAAATTGCTTATAATTCCTCAGACTTTTCTTTGTGTGAAATATTGGATAATATACCTCTGGTCCTCCAAAAACATCATTTGAGAAGTTTAGAGGGGAAATTACTCGTCGGTGAAACTGTTAAAACCTCACAGACATCTGAAGCACGTATGCATTTAATAAGCTTGTATTGTTTTATGCTTTCATATAAGTGAAGTACAGTAATTCCCTCTGAAGTCTAGTGGAGTACGAGTATAAAATAGCAGAAAATGGAAATACTTAAATAAAGAACAAGTCCCTTGAAATTGTAGCAGCACAATACTTGAGTAAATGTACTTTCCACCACAGCCGGCTCTCTCAGAGTCCGCTGTCAACCTCTGCACCTCAGCTTGTTTGTCTCACTACTTTCCCTCTTATGTCTGCAGAAAAGCTCCGTGTTGTGCATCGGAGAGGAACAGCCCAAAAACTGGTTCACTGAGCTGCAGGTGCTGAAAGGACATTTTGACATTGTTCGATTTCTGGTGCAGATTGATGACTTCAGGTAAGCAGACCTCGACCCCCCCCCCCCCCTCTTTCTAACTCTTCTCCTCTCTACCCTTGGCTGGCCTCTATCCCTCTGTGATTGACAGGAGATCCTCACCTACAGAAAACTTACAGAGCATGACAAGAGCCCAATCATCACCACTATGTGATTGTGTGTGCACAGCACAGTACAGTACAAGCAGAGCCTTTTAATGCTGTCCATGCACACATGCACGCACACGTATAAAGGTTTTGCACCTGCTCTCTTCCCTGCGCTGCTTTGTGGAAGCATGCTGCACACTGGCATGGTAGAGTGGTTCTGCATAAGTGGTCAGATTGGGATTTATAACAGAACTAAATGTGTGTGTGTGTGTGTGTGAGTGTGTGTGAGAGTCAGGAGGTGGGGGTTGCTTCACGCCTGGTCTCCTCCAGTAATAACCCCGTCCTCTGGGTCTCGTCCTCTCCGCACACAGGTCCACAGTCGGGGGCAAAGGGCAGAAAATTCTCTCCAGATTGCTTTTGAAGTCCGAAAATGTATCCTCCCCAGTTCCTCTCTTCTCGTTTCATCTCTCTCTCTCTCTTTTTATTTATCCGGTCATCCTGTCTGTTGATTTGGGGAGCGGGTGGTGTGGATGGTGGAGGGTCAGAGGGCAAGTGAGAGTGGAAAGCCCCAGGACAGATGTTTTGTTAAGATTCCTCTGGAGGAGATGGACTTACGGGAAATGATTCCTCACACAGACGGAGAATAACTCTGTGTGTTTGACTGCGTGTAACACGAGGCCTGCCAAGTGCACTGAAGTATTTCTGTCACGTATGAGTCTCACTCGCGAGAAACAACTCATCTTATGTCTTCCAGATGTGCCTCAGCAGGCGATGACGGCCTTGTGTTGGTGTGGAATGTTGAGGTAATATGCTGCAAGTTGATTATCACAGCGCATTGTGAAATTGTACACAACACAGCGGTGCTGATTGCTGTTTTTTTCTTTCTTCTCTTTCTGACTGTTAGACCGGGGAGAGGCTGCAGGAGCTGAGGGGCCACTCCCAGCAAATAACAGCCATCACCACCTTCACCTGTAACAATGGAGCCTCGTCGCACACCTCGCTCATCACAGCCTCGTCAGACCGAAGCCTCAGTGTATCCTCAGACCCAGAGACGTTTAAACACACACTGAAATCATTCACGTGTTATTGTTGTGTTGAGTTTCCTTAACCTGACTCGTCAGCTGTGGGACCCTGATACAGGCAACCGGGTTCAGACCATTTCAGAGCTTCAGTCTTCTGTGAAGGTGATTGTTGCGTTTGTTGAGAAACTGTTTTGCTTTTGTCGACTCTTCTGCTTTGTGCAATTTCTGTATTACGTAACGTTCCCCGACAAGAACATGTCTGAAATGCATCATGCAAGCAAATATTTTTCGTCTTTTTAAAATGGAAAAAGATCAGATATTTAAAGTAGTTTTGAAGGTTATATCTGCAGGAATGGACCGTGCATATATAGAACATATCCAGTGCGGCTTGGTCCTTCACAAGTTTGTATTGGCATGATGTATAATATACTAATTAAAATGTTTGACACAAAGGTTGTTCTGCCAGTTATGATTTAAGATAAAAATGGTAATTGCCTCCTCTTGATCTCACATTAAGGTTAATTACAGCATCCTAAGGCTAATTGTATTTGGTCCATTTTCCTCGCTGATATTGAGTGTGTGTGTGTGTTTGTGTGTGTGTGTGTGTGTTATACTCCCTCAGTGTTTGCTGGTGCTGGAGCGGCTGTGTGTGTGGGTCTCCGGCGGTGAAGAGCTGTGTGTGTGGAACAAAGACTTTCAGCTGCAGTGTCAAACACAGAACCACAGCGACACCGGTGAGGAGAAACAAACTGTCACAATAAACCTCTCGCGTGCCGATTGTTGCACCAACTAATCTCACCCCCAGTCTGCACACAAACTGATTAATGTTGTCACTCTGTTTTGGGGCATTTTGCAGGAATAACTGCTTTGATAGAGCTGCCCAAGAACTGCATAGCAGCTGCTGTGGATAAAGAGATAGGTAAGAGCCGGGATTGATGCTCAATATGTGCAATAAGATGAGAACGACGTGGCTTTAAAGGTATAATATGTAGCAATTTACATATTAATCTCTTCGTATTGTCCTGATCAAGTTTCTTTTGTCTGCATAGAAGATGCTCCTTAAGGTTTTTTTAATTATTGTTTTTTTAAATAATGCTCGCTACGTTATCACTAGCAAAAGGCTATCTGAGTGCGTATGTTACTTCACGAGCTAACACGATTCATGATAAGAACTTATTTATTGTGACAAACGTTGATTTCAGCCAACGGTACAAAGTAAATGTGGGTAATTACTCATTTCTTTCTACTAGCCAAGAGCGGCAGGGGCGCCCAACTAGCTAACTGCAACCTAAGCTAAGCTACGTTTAGCCAGCTAGCTGTGAAATAGCTACGCGGCATAGATCTGACGTTAGCTAATAAAGTCATTTGCAAAAGACAAGCTAGTTAGTATCCTGGCGCCAAAGGTCCAAATAAAACATAGCAACATTATCGATGGGAGTATTTTTTATGTATGATATATGATTGTAATGTCATGTCACTGTTTTGGGCGGTACCCATCATGCCCGCTAGCGCCTACAACAGGAGGCTAACTGCAGTTCACTTAATGGCCACCGGTGTGTGATAACAATGATTCCACAGAGCGCCTTTAAAGAACGTTGACCCGTATTTCTTCTGCAGTGATCTACAGGCTGACGGTCTCCACTGATTCCTCCATGTCGGTGGCTGAGGTCCGCCGTCTGTCCGACCACCAGGACAGGATTCGAGCTCTTATCAACGTCAACGGTCAGTCCGTCAGGAAACTCTGACTCATCGATGAAAATCAAAGAGCAAAACTGCATTCGGTTTTTAAATATATTGAGAAACTGCACGTCGCACCCTTTGGTTCACATGACTTGTGTTCCACGTCTTCCTCAGACGGGCTCTTCGCCAGCGGCTCCCATGCGGGCGAGTTGATCTTATGGGATGCGATTGATTGGAACATCCTGGGCTACGAGCACATCCTGTGGGAGGAGTCACAAGCCTGCACTCAGGCCGAAATACGACTGGCTGCTCCCAAACCCAGCGAGATGTCAATTCAGCATCTGACCACCAACGGAAGGGTGAGGAACACGGCATGAGCGGCTGTCGTGCGTCATTCAAAACTGTTCGTTTTTTGTTATTTTGAATCCATAACAAAAACGTAATGTTTGTGTTTTTTTGCAGCACATCCTTGCAGCTGTGGGCAGCGGCCTGTACGTGTACAGCATTCTGACCAAGACGGTGGTGGCCTACAGGAAGGTGGCCCATGACTCTAATGTCTTACACACCATGCTGTTATCTGACAGGTGAGGTATCGGTTCCTGTCCTAACAGAATACTCCAGGAATTGAGGGCTGCAGTACGATTCACAGATGGTTAACGTTCTCTTTAGATGAATATGTGATGAATAAGAAGAATAAGCAGTTACTAATTGATTCATATTCATTAGTCAAATCTTTTGGGAGAAATCCTTTGAAAACACTAATGTTTAAAAATACAAAAAAAAGGCAACATACAGAGCTACAGAGCTGTAGCTCCACCTAGTGGAAAAGTAATGCAACTGAAGAAATCAAAACATTACAGACTGGGTCTACTCTACCAAATGGTCCAAGAGACTTGTAATATATATATAAGATATCGGCTTTTAGAAATGTTTACATGTCTTTGAAAAAGCCAGCCAAGATTATGCACTTATGTCTAAGAATGTGGACACATGAGGACCAGAACACCTCAGAATATGGTCTGAACGATCAGACCTCAATGCGTCTCTTGTGCCCTCCCACCTGTACGCAGAGCTGTCCTCTCGTAATCACATCGTCTCTGTTTCAGCGAGCTGATGTCGTGCTCTGAGGACGGCAGTGTGAGGATGTGGGAGATCCAAGACCTGCCTTTACCCGGTGAACCAGCCTCTCCAGGTGACGCGCACACACACACACACACACACACACTAACATGTCACACTGCTGATGGGATGGTAAGTAGGCCATCGTCCCATCTCCTCCGGTGGATTTCCCACCTTAAGAAACATAAGTATGAATCAGAAAGTTCAAAGACTGACAGAAAATTGCCTGCACTCAACTCTTGATGTTTGGGTGCAGTAATGCAGTCCAGATGTGGTGTTGTGTATATCAAAGGAGAGAGCACCACACCGGCACTCAGAGAGGCTGTGTTTTCTACTTAAGTGGTCTGAAGCCGAGTGTGTGTCTGTGGGGTCAGGCTGTCTTTGATGCTCTCGCTCTCTGCAGTCGGTGTGGAGCTGGAGTGACTCTGAACAGATCTCGGCTGGAGAGGCTTAATCATTTATCCATCGTTTGTTTGTTGTGTCTCCAGGAATCAATGACTTGCATCTCCTGTGGTCAGGAAACTGTGTGTGTTTCCCATAATTGTGGTATTGTGGAAGCTTCGTTACGGATTTATTTTAATGTAGATCTACTGTGTTTGGGTTTCAACTCATTGTTCAGCTGTTCAGCCCACAACTTCACTGTTTTGGTTCCCTCTCACTGCTCATTATGGAAGTGTTGGGCTGCAGCAGGACGTTGTGTTCAGAGAATAAGATTAAACTGTACTTTACCTGCTCAGTAGCAGACAGACACAGTTAGAGACTATCTGGTGAACTCAGTGGAGGAATTAGCAGCTAAAGAGACAGACGTCTCCCTCAGGAGCTGGTGGAGACCAAAAACAGAGCTACACCTGAATATACAGAAACATAACAAACACATTAAGCACCAGATCATCTGTACTGTTTATGTCTTTTTTTAAATACACGTTTCTGAATCTGAGACTTGCTCTCCGTCCATCACATCAGGGTTCTTTGGGATGTGGTCTTTCAGCCGGTCAAACAAACAGGCCGGTGTTCCGTCAAAGAAGGTCACGGACGTCCCAAACATCCGGACGCTGGAGCTGACGGGTGATCTGATTGGCCACTCGGGGGCAGTCCAGGTACGATTCATGAAGTCTAATCTCGTGTTCCCGCTTCAAAACGCTGTCGCGACGGCGCTTTGACGGTCCATTTGTCTTTTCTGCCGCTTGTGTCAGATGTTTGTGAGCTTCAGGGAGAACGGTTTGGTCACCTGCTCGACGGACCACCTGCTGATTCTGTGGAAGAACGGAGAGAGGCAGTCGCACCTCCGCAGCCTGGCGCTGTTCCACAAGCTGGAGGAGAATGGAGGACTCTGACCGTTAACCCTTTAAACGTGATGTTGGTCTCAGATCAGTTTTGTTTACTGTAATGATTGTTTGTTTGTGTGCTTTTAATAATGATGTAATGGTTGTTGTTTGCCTTATGACCGAAAGTATTTAACTTAAATAAAGAAAATTAATACATCTGTAAATACCTCACATAAAAACAAATTGTTGTCATATTTGTATGTAATGTGTGGAGTCAGACGTCTCGTACAGGACATTCCCTGTTATGACTCAAATGCTTAGCAGGTATGTTATTGGCTGCCAGGCAAGCGTTAGCTAGGCTGCCGGTTAGCTTAGCATAGAGACTGGAAACATGGGGAAACGGCTACGCTACCGTCACATCTAAAACGCACTAATTAATATCTTGAGTCCGGCACATTCCTCCAGTAAAACCTCAACTTAGAGCTGGAGGCAACCGAAGAGTTCAAAGCTGCGTTAATAACTCCGACATTCAAAGTCTTGTGTTTTGTTGAGCCTTTCATACACGGTTACTGCTTTCTGCACACAAAGAGAGGAAACAGACAAGTTATATTCATTAAAGAAAGTTTATTTGATTAAAAAAAGAAAAGACAAACTCATTTAATACAATGAATCACTTTATTCAAACTAATGATTTAGTTTTTTTTGGGTGATGACGTCGTTAAACGACATTTGGTGCAGCCCGGGCCGCACTTGTAGTTTTCATCTCTCCGGTTAAACAAAGAATACATAAAGTTGTAATTGGTCTTATATTTACCGGACAGACATCAGAGCTGCTGATCTTCTGATCGAATTCTTTAAATCAGAAAGAAAATAAGTGTTTATCCCCAAATCTCAAACTACTCCTTGAACTTAGTCGCTGCCGTTCAGGCAGCAACAAGCGCTTCGATCGTCTCTCACGATACATTTCTGTATTTGACAAACATTAAAATAAGACATCAAGAGCGAACTCTTCAAACACACTCATGGAAAGATTTATACACTTTATTCATGTGGCAGTAAAATCCCTCAAAACACACATTACAGTTCTCATGGCCGATGATTGTTTTTTGTTCTTTGAAAAATAATTCACTCTAATTATTGTTCTGTTTTATAACTGATAGAAAACAACACAGTGAGAGGAAGTAGGAATCGCTCCGTGATGAAGGCTCATCGTTACACAACAAGCAGTTCGACCGCGTGGCTGTCGTCTCGTCTGAGTGATGTCATCGCTCCACCGACGCTCACAGGAAATAATAAAGGCGTGTGAATCTGAAATCATTACATCTTCATTGTCGACGAGCAAAAATATCTCATGAGCAGTGATGACACATTAAGGGGCGGAGCCACATTTTCAAGTCACTTTAAAAAAAAGAATTTGAATTTTGGAAATCAAACAAAGCAAATGATGTAAAATGCAGAGAAAAAATGATACATTTGGTGAGTATTTACAAGAACAGCAGGTACATTAGGTAGTTTTTTTTACAGTGTATTGCAACAATAGCAGACCTAAACACTGACATGACACGATTAAGGCGTTGATTAAGACCTTGGTCATCAATGACTTCATATCGTTATGAATACGTTGAACGTGGACGCGACCAGTTCAGTCTCTTTTAAAGTGAACTGAAACAACAACTGATAAACCAAAAGTGGAGTTCACATCTCATCCAACTTCCCCTGATTCAGTTTCTGTCTTTAAAAATCCTCATAATTAAAACAGAAAAGATCAAATGTCGGGACAGAACTGTTAACACTGACTCTCCACGTCGACTCAAAGCCGCAGCACAGACCATAAAGCAACATATCCGAGGTCATTTATATATATTTGAAATATCTAAAACATGTATGGCTTTTCTTTAGAGGAGGAACTATTTCAACCACAAATACTTCTGTTTGTGTAAAGATGACCAAAGGATAAGGCACCAGTAGAGAGAGTCTGTGCCTTTGGTTAATGTTCTGTAATCTCGGGACTAGAGCCGGTAATACTTAATAATTACAATTCTCTATTTTGATTTCTAAACCAATTTTCATTTTAAAATATCAAAGGTTTCAATGTGCTGCAAGCAATAGTGTTTCCAATACGGTCTCTTGAGCTTTCATATGTTGAAATTGAATAAAAGTGCTTTAAAAGATGTGTGAACTCAGAGGTAATACTGGTTCAATCCTCAAATATTAAAGCCGAATCATCATAATCTCTATTCCCAGTCACAGCGGGGCAATAACGGACACGACAACAGATTCACCGTGAGATGCACCACCACTGCAACGGCCTCACGTAGCCACCAGAGGGCAGAGGCATCACGCAGACCTCATGACCTCTCGGCCTTTTGTCTCATTTCTCTTGAATCCAAATAATCTGATCATCATGTGCAGGACTGGATTCCTCCCAAAACAGAGCCGAATGACCGCGAGGTGAAATTGCAGTTGCAGGATTTTGAGAAAACAGTAAATCGGTCGAACAAAAACCATGCGAGTACCCGGAGCTGATTAGTGTTAGAAGCTGCAGTTTTTTTTATTTTCTATTTTACAAGCTGGATCCAAACAGGTCGCTGTGAGGTCCAACACGGCTACTCGCTACTTTGGCCTCTGCAGGATGTGTGCACCGTACAACAGTCACAGAGCTCATACTCCGATTAGTTTCTTCCTCTCGTTTGAGTGCAAACGTCTACAGTTAGTGTCACAAAGCTATGTGTGTGTGTGTGTGTGTGTGTGTGTGTATCGCAGCTGAACCGGTGACACAGTGCAATTCTGTTCCTCGAATTTGTTCTGACAGAGATGTTAAGGAAAGGACGACGATGCTGTTACGTAGCTACATGATCTTTTAAATCCAGCATCCAGACGTCTCCGCTCTGTATATACGAGGCCGGACGTTTAGAAACCCTGTGTGCACGGCTGGTTCTCTCTGTCTGATTGGACCACAGTCTCTCTATCACAGCTCATAACACTGAGTTATTCCAGCTGAGCAACTTCACAAGTTGGCAATTTTAAAAAGCAACAAGCTTTGGTCACCATCTCATTCACCAGTTGTTGTTTTTTGTTACAGCAACAGAAAGACTAAAAGTGAAAAGATTTGTTTTTGACGAAGATTAAAAACTGTGAAAAGAGGATGCTGGAAATGTCTTGATTAGCTAAAGTGCAGGTTTGTGGTGTGTTACACTGTGTGGTACAGATTGTCAGGTGATCGGCGAGGTCCTCACAGCTTCATGGAGGTGCTGTCAGGAGTTCTCAGCAGGGCCACGGAGTCCACGGGGGCCCCTCAAACGACAACCTGTTCTCCGATGGCAGAACACCACCTCCGCCGAGAACCACGCAAGAGAAGAGGCTGTGATTTGAGATTAAGGAACGGCGTCTCAGTGTTTCGTCAAGTCAGTGAAGTCTGATCGCCCAGCCTGGGGGCCCGTGAACGTGTCGGGGGGAGGAGGGGGGTCAAATCACAGCTGAAGAGACTAATTGTTCCACCGCAGGGCTGCATTCACTGTCCCACCCTGCTCAGAGTGATGGAGGCGATGAGAAGGAGGAGGAGGAGGAGGAGGAGGAGGAGGAGGAGGAGGAGGAGGAGGAGGAGGAGGAGGAGGAGGCGGTCAGGAAGGATGTGGAGGACGCAGGCTCTTGCACTTCATCTCGTCCAAGCCCTTCCAGTACTTGTAGTTCTCCGACAGGTGTTCCATGAGACCAGGCAGGCTGGCGAAGGCTGAGGGGGGGGGGCACAGAGAAGTTCAGGTCGGGTTGAAGAAAAAGCAAACATGGGCACAGATTTCATAATCACACGACCACATGTGCTGTAATCATTCCTCCTCTTCATGCAGCCCCTGTTCTTTGCAAACATGTGTTTATAGTTCGGCTAAAGTAGAGTTTGACTTCTTTAGAATTAATGTCTAAATACTTAGATTAGTTTATCTTTGATTACATTTGTAATTGCCCATTTAATCGATAAAGTTTATGTTTCTGAAATGTAAAAAAAGGGGGAAAAATGATCCAATTTGACCCAAATTATTTAGATTATCAAACTGAGAAGCTGCAACTGTGTTTGCAAAAGTATTATTAATAGTTCCTGTTTCATTTTCTTCTATCGACTGATCGTTTCAGCTCTAGACTTTTGTACCAAAATCATTGTAACTCTGGAAAACGCCCTCTTGATTTGACTAACAGACTTCTGAAGCCTCATATTAATCTCTGCTGAACTTTCTTTGCACAGCGTTTGTGACCAGCATCTCTTACATCACGTCATGAGGGAGGTCTCTTCAGGGCCGGCATGAACCGCAGGAACAATTACAGCCACCAATGAACTCTCTCAGCGCACATATTAGAACACAAAAACATGTGCAACTCTCCTTCAAAGCTTCAGACATAAACACGAGCTGACACGCCACACCTGCTACCAGACACTTCCTGTTTTCATTCCACATGAGCTGTTAGGAAGATGTATGTGTGTGTGTGTGTGTGTGTGTGTGTGTGTGTGTGGGGTACAGTGGTTAATGTTATGTACACTCTGCAATGTTTTCTCCCACATTAAAGGACTCATTGGGTGAAACGGTCTCTCTGAGTCTCTCCCCGTGTTGTTTACGTCCTTGTTTCCGGCTCGTTGATGACCCACAATGCCTCTCTGGAACTAACCGTGACCCCGGCGGTGACCCCGGTGAATTGAAAGCGACTGCTCTTCCTCTCCATTAACCGAGTGATCGTGAACCCCCATCCCCTCTACTATTTTTTCCCAACCCCCCCCCCCCTCGCTGTTTCTCTCTCCGTCCCGCTGGCATTTGGAATCTTTCCGTGACATCAGAGCGGCGTTGACAGTAAACAAGTTCCCTCTTGGGGAGACTAAACTAAAAGGGAAATTCAGTGGGAATGGGGAGCAGATAAGCACCGTGCGCTCCCTTTTCCTGTGATTTGCTATCCCTGCAATCTGCCGAGAGAAATTAAGAAATCGTCGGGGGAAGTAGAGGAGGGCAGGGGTGAGGAGCTCAGTGTGTGAGGTTCTGTTTCATCCTGGTAGTCGATTTGTTTCACTGATTTTCTTTTGAACAGCTGAACAAATCAGAACCGTACCAGGCTGGATCTGTTTCTGCTAAAGTCACAACTGAAATGGAAAGCCAATTAGAGGACACTGGGAGTCTAAAAACAAAACAAACAAAGAGGTCTATTTACGAGCTTTTACTTCAGCTGCATCTTGATGCGGCCGAAAGCTCCCAAAACAGCTTGCAAGTCGAATTTTCAACTTCAGATTTATTTTTCTAACCAAAGTTTTCAAAGTTTCCAGAATGAACGTTCATGCTCGACCTCGCAACTTAACTGTGGAGGAGCTACGAAAAATTCACTAACTAGAGCAAAAAACAGCTCGAGACAATTATCAAAGTCAAGTTTTAGCACACCAAACAATGTTAATCCGGTGGACTTAAGACCAGACAAACAACCAGAGTGAAAGGCAGGTGAGGAAGCGACACCAAGCCAATTATTTTACATACTTCAGTCCTTTAAACATTTAAGCTTGTGAAGTGTGTGACTCAAACTATGGCTTGTGGCCACACAATCAGACTCCAGAGTAAATATATACAGGGCTCTGCTTTAGGAACTGAAGTGGAAAAAGGAACAGAAATACAGTGCGAGCCTTCACGCGCACGGAAGAAAACATAGTTCTTACCATCCCAGGCGTCAAACATGTCAGTGATGAAATAGTCTATGAAGGAGATCTGAGATTTGGGAACGCTGCAGGTGTTCCTGTCAAACACCGGCATCACCACCGGCAGCCCTTGTGCCTTCTCCTCATCCGTCTGCAGGGGCGAACACATAAGAGATCACAATCAAGCACTCGCACACGCCAGGAACGTGAGAGGCCATAAATGAGACCATGCAAAGTTAGATGATGAAATTAAACCCCAGAATGCTTTGCCTCCCTTTATTGATGCACCTCATGTTCTCAGCTTTTTAAATGCATTCTTCTATTAAACTGAGCTGCGTTCGTGCTGTTCTCTCCCACACACCTGTGCAAAGTACTCCTCAGAGATGCGTCCAGCCCACTCGATGCAGAGCTCCAGCGGTCTGCAGGGGTTTGCCACATCTGCACACTTGATCAACATCCTCTTTATCAGCAGACGGTTCTCCGGAGAGTTCCTGATGTTGGCCTGACCCTCACAGTCGCTGTTCACGCTCTGCAGGAGAGACGCAAAACACATCACGCATCTGCACTATACGTGACAATTTTATGAATTTTATTCGACACGACTTTCTTTGATATAGCGAACGACCGACCTGACGTGCTGAATCTTAAAGCTGTAACAAACTAAGCACACTTACACTCGTGCTGGTCTCCTCTATGGCGGCCATTGGCTTGTTGATGCTGTTGACGAACTTGCTGACGTGCTCAAAGTGTCTCGTCATCTCTGTCGCCAGCACCATGTCTATGATTGCCTGTCGCAGTGTTCGAAACTGATTCCTGTCAGCGGTGAAGGGGCGGAGAGGATAGGAGTAAAGATCTGGATCCGTCTCACACGAATACGAGGACGATAATGTCACACAAAGCATCCGCTATACCGACCTGTCCGTGTTCTTGAAGATGTTGCTCTTGCTGTCGCGGACGGTGAGCTGGAAGGCGAGGGCCGCGTGGTGGCTCTCCAGCACGGCCGTGTCGTTGTAGAGGATCGCCAGTTCGCTCCCGGCGTTACACAGGAAGGAGTTGGTCCTGCCCGGGTGGTCCACGTCGTGCACCGTGGCCGCTATCAGAGCGGCCACCTCGTCCAGCTGGTCCAGACTGGTCTGAATGAAACAGCAGAGACACAGAGGGATGTCACTACTAGACTGCACTGCACAGACACCGTTAATGGTCATAAATGAAGCTGTAAGGTGCTGCGGGTGGTACCTTGACTCTCTCTTTGCGGAGGAAGTAGGCAGTGGCGTGCAGCACGTCTGCGGCGTGCGTGGAGTTGTGGTAGGAGTTGGAGGAGTGGTAGCTGGCCTCGATGAGCTGCAGCCAGGAGCGCAGCGTGGCGTCCGAGCACTTCAGGAACTCGCACACGCCGAAACTCGTGAAGATCTTCAGCCCGAGGTAGGTCAGCGGTCTGCAGAGGATCCGGACAAAAGACTTCACCCACTACTTCTGTGTCCTACTCTTTGTTGTCCCTTCTTTCTGCATTCTCACACGTTTTAGCACATTTATAACTGTTGAATGTCTTCATCCTCTGCCTGAATCAATTGCATCATTAATTATCATCCAGTGAGTTGTGCTCTGGTTTAGAAAAATGTGGACTTTCTGTGGGTGGAATTTGATTTCTTGCCAAAGAGTTTGATAAGAAGTATTTATGGTTAAATAAAAACAAACAAAAAAAACATCATGATCTTTTTTTTTTTTTTACTTTTTTCCGGTTAAATAAAATAAAATAAAATAAAAGAAACATCATGATCTTTTTTTTTTTTTTTTGGGTGGATTTTTTTTTTTTTTTTTTAAACTTTTTTCCGGTTAAATAAAAACAAACAAAAAAAACATCATGATCTTTTTTTTTTTTTTTACTTTTTTCCGGTTAAATAAAATAAAATAAAATAAAAAAAACATCATGATCTTTTTTTTTTTTTTTTGGGTGGATTTATTTTTTTTTTTTTGCTGTCAGGAATGGGCTTCCATACTTACTTGGTGCTCTAGTGAGTATTTATATGTGGGATGGAGTCAGAATGAACTACAGTGTGTTCATCGTGGTGAAGGAACAGTAAAACCTCATTTAAAACAGTAAAACCTCATTTTTTTTGGGTGGATTTCTTTTTTTTTTTTTAACTTTTTTCCGGTTCAATAAAAACAAACAAAAAAAACATCATGATCTTTTTTTTTTTTTTTACTTTTTTCCGGTTAAATAAAATAAAAACAAACAAAAAAAACATCATGATTTTTTATTTTTTTTCCTTTTTCTGGTTAAATAAAATAAAAACAAACAAAAAAAACATCATGATCTTTTTTTTTTTTTTTTACTTTTTTCCGGTTAAATAAAATAAAATAAAATAAAAAAAACATCATGATCTTTTTTTTTTTTTTTTTGGGTGGATTTCTTTTTTTTTTTTTGCTTGCGAGAATGGGCTTCCATACTTACTTGGTGCTCTAGTGAGTATTTATATGTGGGATGGAGTCAGAATGAACTACAGTGTTTTCATCGTGGTGAAGGAACAGTAAAACCTCATTGATGTTTTTAATGGAGTCTGTGGTTCAAAGGACGAAGATATATCCGGTTTTGGAATTTGATTTCTTGCCAAAGAGTTTGATAAGAAGTATTTATGCTAAGCTAAGCTAGGTGGCTGAAGCTTCTTATTTACCCTAACGACATGAGAATGGTATCGATCTTCTCAAGACAGTAGGGCGAGACGATAATTAAATATGGGATTTATTGTCTTTCGATGGAATCATATATCGAGCACACACTAACTCAAATCTCTCAGAAAATCGGATGTGAAATATTTCGAGGAATCATGTGACGAGGTTGAAGGTAGGGCGACATCACCTGCTAGTTTTGAGGATGTTAAAGAAGTGTTATGTAACAATAAATTAAGTAACCGCTGGAGTGATTAACTCAATAAAATGATATACAAACAAGCAATATACCGCCCTCTCTGAACCTAATCATTCGTCCACCGTCGTCGTACCTCTTGTGCGTAGCCGCCTCCAGCTCCAGGATGTTGAACTCCCAGCACTCCTCATCGTTCAGCATCTCGGCGATGGGCGGAGGGACGTCATTCAGAGTGACTGGGATGGCCAGCTGGCTCTGGCTCATATCTAGCAGATAGACAGACACGTGAACACACACACACACACACACAGTTTAAGGTGATTTGACCATAAAAGGGGCAAACCGAGAGGGAGCCGTGTGGGATCTGACGAGTGAATAACGAATGGCTTTGCCAATCTTGGCTCTCGAACATCTGTAATATCTCTATACATGTGCTGGCTGAGCGTCTCACTTTGTAGAGCGATGGCGCGTGATGAGATTGTTTAAAGAGTCGTATGAGAGCAGAAGTCGCTGCCGCTCTGAGATAAGCATACCGTTTCCACTTTAACGAAAGAGAAGATCATTTCTCCAAAAGCAGACTCTTGATTTAGATTCTTCTCTCAGTTAAGTGCTCTTGTGACTGTAATCATTATGATGGGGTTACGCAATGAACTCCGATGGAAGGATCCACACTCTTCAAGAACATTCATCACGACAGTAACCACTAAATGAATAATATTTATTCATTAGATTCTCTCAAGGCGGCAGATCACGTTACATAATCCCGTGATAATGGCGGCCGCAGGCTAAAACGTCTGTTCTCTTTTCTTAACTCATGAACATTAAAACTCTTGGTTCTCTTGTAGAGAGTGAGCCTGTAGGTCAGTATCAGAGCGCTGCCGATGTATCGAGACGTTTTTGCAGAGAGTTAGATGAGAAGATCGATGCCACTCTCATATATGAGCGTTAAACATGAATCTGGAGTTGGGAGTCGATTATCTTAGCTTAGCATAAAGACTGGAAGCAGGGGGAAACAGCTAGCCACTGGCCAAAGCCACTGGCCACTAGTCGCACTAGTGCTATGTTCCCATTAACGCATTGTGAGAGTATATCAGTTGCACAGTGAGTGGAACGTACTGTGGGTTTGCAGGGCCTTTAAGAGGTTATTATATTGTATCACTGCTGTTATCATATTGTATTATATCAATATCTCTGATAATTCACTGGTTCTTTTAAAACGTACTTTTGCAGAAGACGTATTCATTCCCAGAGAGTCTCCGCAGCCCATCCTGAGAGAAAAACAAAAATAAGAAATGGGTTGATTCATTGAAGGAAAACATTGATTGTTCTTTGGTTCATTAAAAGCTTTAACTCCATTTACTCTATAAATCTGAAGAACACAAATCTTAAGTAATGGGAAGACAGGACTCTGAATTTATTGTGAAAACAACAATGTGTTCGTGTCTCTCAGCTCCAAGCCAATTTCTTTCTTCTGAAAACATAAATCTTTATCTTTATATTATTATTTGTATTTGTTTAAAGGCTCAGTCACTTCCTAAATAAACTGGCCACTGACGTTTTTATCCAACGTTACCCACACAGGGAGAAATCGTACATCTGTTGGGGACTATTTTCTGCTGCAGATGAACACTTACTTATGGAAGCCCATTCCCGGAGCAAAAAAAAAAAAAGAAATCCACCCAAAAAAAAAAAAAAAAGATTATGATGTTTTTTTATTTTATTTTATTTAACTGGAAAAAAGTAAAAAAAAAAAAAAAAGATCATGATGTTTTTAATTTTTTTTAAATTTGATTTAACCGGAAAAAAGTAAAAAAAAAAAAAGCTCATGATGTTTTTTTTTCTTTATTTTATTTTATTTAACCGGAAAAAAGTAAAAAAAATAAATAAAATAGTTTTTTTTTTCACCCCCCCCCCTAAAAAAAACATCATGATCATTTATTTAGTTTTTTTTACTTTTTTCCGGTTAAATAAAAACAAACAAAAAAAACAAAAAAACATCATGATCATTATTTTTTTAAAACTTTTTTCCGGTTAAATAAAAACAAACAAAAAAAAACAAAAAAACATCATGATCTTTTTTTTTTTTTTTTTACTTTTTTCCGGTTAAATAAAATAAAATAAAATAAAAAAAAGATCATGATGTTTTTAATTTTTTTTTAATTTTATTTAACCGGAAAAAAGTAAAAAAAAAAAAAAGCTCATGATGTTTTTAATTTTTTTTTAATTTTATTTAACCGGAAAAAAGTAAAAAAATAAAAATGCTCATGATGTTTTTTTTTCTTTATTTTATTTTATTTAACCGGAAAAAAGTAAAAAAAAAAATAAAATAGAGATTAGAAGTGCGCATGCGCTTCAGTGACGATCTCCTCACAGGTCCCTTCATCCCTTCGCCAGTCTTTCCATGAAAACAACATGCAATTCTACATAAGGTAACTATTACTGGTGACTTTTGTAAATGTTAGATGTTATATATCATTATAAAGTCTTTTAATCTTTTATATCATTATAAAGTCTTTTAATCAGTCCACTGTTGCAGCTAAACACATTACAAGTAGCTTTTACAATAATATATTTTAACTCTCGAAGGGACCTGTGAGGAGATCGTCACTGAAGCGCATGCGCACTTCTAATCTCTATTTTTTTTTCACCCCCCCCCCTAAAAAAAACAAAAAAACATCATGATAATTTTTTTTTTTTTACTTTTTTCCGGTTAAATAAAAACAAACAAAAAAACAAAAAAACATCATGATCTTTTTTTTTTTTTAAACTTTTTTCCGGTTAAATAAAAACAAACAAAAAAAACTAAAAAACATCATGATCTTTTTTTTTTTTTTACTTTTTTCCGGTTAAATAAAATAAAATAAAAAAAACATCATGATCTTTTTTTTTGTTGTTTTGGGTGGATTTCTTCTTTTTTTTTGCTGGCGGGAATGGGCTTCCATACTTACTTGGTGCTCTAGTGAGTATTTATATGTGGGATGGAGTCAGAATGAACTACAGTGTGTTCATCGTGGTGAAGGAACAGTAAACCTCATTGATGTTTTTAATGGAGTCTGTGGTTCAAAGGACGAAGATATATCCGGTTTTGGACAATATACAAAAGTAGATACATTTTTATTTGTAGACAAAAAGAGTAGATTAAGTTTTAATCTGGTATTTGTTTCTGCAGTTGACGGATGGAGACTAACATCTGTGTGCAGTTACTCACTTCATAGTTGGTCTTATTCAACAAAATTCAGAAAATAATAAATAAACAAAGACTCTGTTGGCACTCCGAAAAAACACAGATTCGATTTTGGAAGCCAAGAACGTCTTACTCCAACAAGAATGTTCAATTTCAGACGCATGAGGTCAGAACATTTTTACAATGTGATTAAAAAAGTACTCTGAACTTCTCCTTATAAAGAGTTTCAGGCATGTATACTTATGAATGAACTCAAAAGCCTAAACTAAGTAATCTACACCGCCTCTTACACTCATGAGCCCCCCGACCAGGTCGTTGGTGTGGGGGTCGTCTTCTTTGGCGGCGAGCTGAGGCGAGTAGAGCTCCGTGGTTCTCAGGATCTCCAACACTCGATCCAGGGCCTCGGCCACCGTCACCGGACTGCTCTCCTGCGCCGCGTTGATGATGTTTATTACCTGGGAAAGAGGAAACATTTAAAACAATTTAAAATCTGTAATTTCTGCTGCTGAACAGACCCGACATACAGGCACATGGAGCCCTCTGACAGACGTGCTGTAAAACAGAGAGCTCCTTTCTTTGGGCATGTGTTCACGGAGATGTTCATGTGACGCTGGAGAAAATGTTGTCTGAGGCTAAAAAAAAGATGCTGCTCCAACACACAAGAGCATCACAGGACCTGCAGTGGGACGGGGGGGCATAATGATGTTCATTTATACGGGAAATGATCAAACCCTGATCCAGCACAGTCAGGGAGAAACAATCCTGAACCTTCTTATTTAAACGTGACACACACAGTAGGAAATGCCCCGATGTTGCAGTAACAGTGGGGACATTTATAAATCACAAGAAATCACAACAGTCCTAAGAAACCCAGCTTCCTGCTATGAATGCAGAAACAATGGGACGTTTGTTGTTTTACTGCAAATCATTTTGATTCTATTCTTAAGAAATTCATCGCGCATTAAATGAAGTTGAATACTCTTTTGTTATCGCTTTAACTTTAAATTCCCAAACACTGATTACAGACTAGGAGTCAATTAGAACGGTTGACTTTTCCTAAAGTGTTCACAAATAATTAGAAAATGTTCTGAAAGTAACCATCTCCACAGAACCATGTACTGCATCTTCTTATTGGTGATGGATTTCCATAAAGTCTGGCTACTCTGCAAGAAAGTGAGTTCACACACCAGATGGCGGCGGCCCATCAGCAGCCATGAGAGGCGAACACCTGCGTGCTGTTTGGTTCAGCGCCACTAAATAACTTCATTGTTGGTGAAAATCCAACATGAGCAACCTGATGACGGCTGGTGGAGGAATGAGCTCTGCTGAGTGACTCCGACACGGGAAGAAACATTTGTGCATTTTAATAAAAGCGCTAAAGGCAGAACGTGCCCCCTGAACACGTTGGTGTTTCTTTAGCTCTGGCGTCGTCTTCTGGTCAGCTGTTTGTTTTATATTACATCAATATGCTTTTTCAGGCATTTTGAAGATTTTCAAGATGTTTTCGCTGCTAATAATGATGAAACAACCAGATTTAAGCACAATAACAGTTGCAGATATTGACAAAACCTCACCAATCACTGGGGATGATGCAAAAAGAGGATCCATCCCCAAAAAACACTTTTGAGCACCAAAAAGTCAGAAAGAATGTTTAGGTTTTTTATTTTTACATCTCTATTCCATGAAAGAGGCGTCTTTAATTTGACTTTAATAGAGAAAAAACATGCAGAATGTTAGTTTATTGTTTTATTTATTGCCAAATTAACTAAGAACATTAAAATAATTCATCAAAATAAGTTTTCCGATGTTTTATTTTTAGTTGTGCAGGACGACTGAATGACGAGAGCGGCGTACCTTTGTGATGGGAGCCTCGATAGTCATGGAGTGAATCCTGGCGACGGAGGAATATCTTCGGTTCTGTAAACTGGGAGCTGCAATAAAAAAAATAAAAAAGATTCATGATGGTGTGACTCATTGATCGCCCGCCCCTATAGTCTATTAAGCTTATTATAATGAACTTAATTAATACTGTAATACAGAAATAGATCAAAAGATGAATAGAAAATGTTCAAAAAGGAAGAGCCAAAGAAGAAAGTACGTAGAGCAAATGTTAATATAAAAGGTGAAGAAGGACGAGAAGACAGAGGAAGAGCTCTCAGCTGAGACACCTGGAAGCAGCAGCAGAGACGAGGAGGGAGGTTCCTGATCTCATCGGCCCACGCCGTCTCCCTTCAGTCTGACTCATCTCCCCTTCCTCTCCCTCTGTGCTCCTGCTCTTACTTCTCTACTTTGTTATTATCTCAGCCGGGAGATAATGAGATGTGTGTGTGCGCATCTCTGTGTCTGTCCACGGCTAATCTCTCACACTGCTTCACCAAACTGCGTTATATTTTTGGGTGTGCACGCTCAAGGACCTCTCATGGTTGCAGATTGATATTGCCACACTCTTAAGGGCCACATGTGTGAGTGTTTGGCTATCGGCTAACGGCTAACGGAACTACCAGTGCACACACAGAGCTGACTATCTTTTCTACAGAGTGGTAAAAACTGGAGCTCCATTCATCTAAACAGAGGCTAAAATAAAGGAGAATCCATTTTGAACGGTCTTACCGTCACTACTGCGAGAGCTGATTGATCTGGCGTCGATTGAATCTTTCCTCCGGTCCCGGTGACGTAGAGAATGGCACTCTGTAGAGTGGAGAGAGGCAAGTAATGGGCATTAAATGTACAGCATGTTTAGACTGGTGGAGAGACGCGTTTATAGTGATGGAGGTGATTCCCAGCGCTCTGGAAAAATAAAAAACAGAACAAATATTTTGTCCGGTTCCAAAAAGGTATTTCTAGAATCCTGAAAGACTTTTCTTATTATCTGGAGGATAAAATATTCAGTCTGCTACTTGATAGAATAGAATTTTTGAATCAGTTTCCCGAAGTTGCAACTCTTGTCTTCTAATCCAGGTATGAATCCGCCCCTCTCACTACACCAGTGCATTAGGACAATCAGGGATGTGGTGAGGAAGAGTTAATGTCTCATGGAAAACAATAAATAATATAAATCAATAAGTAAATGTGCGCCAACAAAAACAAAACAAAAAGGAAAGTGAATAATACAATGTTTCCTTTTTAAACCAACAGATACGTTAAAGGACCAATATAAAGAATGACTTGTCTTTATGTTTAAACATATTATTAGCTGATGTGTGCCGTTATATTTCTACTGTTCTTATCAGTTTATTCTGCTCAGTTTCGGGGCTCCATAGACATGTGATGACATCATGCTATCCTATAACGATCTATAATGTTTCAGATAATGATCTACCTGTCCAATGAGGAGACTGTCAACACTACAGTGTCTGGTGGTGAGTTACCTGACTGGGAATGCTCCCCGCTGCATCGCTCCTCCTTGTTGAACTTGTGAACCTGACAGACAGAGAGAGCAGCAGCCGGTTAAAGTCGAAGGTTTTGGACGACGACCAAGAGTCACGGCTGGTTCGCCGTCACCGTGAGGAACATGAGTGGCCTGATTTCCTGTTCCTTGAAAGCAACACGCTGGCAAAGAATCGCTTCTGTTGATTAAACCCTTAATGTGAGATAAGTGAGATATCTTTTTGTCTCACCTCAACAGACTGTTTGCATTTAAAATAAATAAATCATTACCATCAGGTGTAAAAAGGCACACAATAGTTTGAATTGTTCACGGGACTTTAAAAACATTTCCCATAACGGTGAACTTCAGTGCACGTTTCTCCATGTTTGCAATAATATATTTTCATGCAGGTGAGAACCGGTACACAGGACATCCTGTTAGTCACGCTGAGGTCATGCAGGCGTGGATAAGTAGAGCCGGTTTAATCCGGCTAGAGAAGATTTTCCTCACCCGGTGACTCACCTGCACCGTTACATCTTGCTGACCGTGCACATTTATGTCAGGGTGAATGTGCACAATTTGTTCATTTTTAATAGACGGAAATCAAAAAATAATAACTTTGATACAGAGAAAGTTTTCCCTCATATGTTTGTCCATCACATTTCATTTTTCCCTCCACGTCACTCCACGTTCTCTTTTGACAGTGGCTCGCTCTCAGGTCTCCAGTGCGTCCCATGTTGAGTAAATAGGATTAGGACAGTATAAACACTACTAATGACACACAAGGTTGCCAGATTCTCTTGCTGGCTACATCTTAATGGGCTTCTTGGGCTGTGAAGCACAAACAGAGAGAACACATTTTGAATTAAGTTGACTGAAGCTGTAAATAGTTGAGATTATGACGGCCCCTTTAATTTTGAGAGAGAAAGACAAACAAAAGTGTCCGTAAACCTGCTGTAAGTCTGGAGTGCTTAGACAAACACTGCTAACCAAACAACACCATGAAATGGAAACCGTGGTCCGCGGCCAAACGTCTGGGTGGGAATAGAAGAAGTGGTTTTAAGTGCTCAGAGGAAAATGTCCTCAGCAGGGATACGGTATCAGATCAGGGTTATCCTGAGAGGACCTCTGTGGCCTCAGGTCGTCTGATGGATAATAGTGTCTCAGTGACGATGCAGTACGCGACTCACGGAAGATTTAGTTTAAAATGTCATCAAATACTAAACTTTTGTTCCCACGTTGCATCCTATGTGTGATGAGAATGCATTAAAAAAAAGGGGGACACCCTCTGATGAAACCGTGCAGTTTGACGCTGCACGAGAATGGGATCAGCCGCTGCCGTGTCCAAGGATTCCCAAATCCCAAAGCAGGAACGAATGCCATTTTGGCTTTTGGCAGGCAGACGCCAGCGGCTGACTCACCTTGTGTCCACACGATGAAGCCAAAGCTGGTCTCTGTGCAGCTTTGCCTGCAGGTATAAATAGCCCCGGCGCCTGGCTGCTGGCCCTCGCGGGCCTTAGCGGGGGATCCTGGTGCTTAGCCGTAGCTTAGCGTAGTATGACGCTATTGGCCCGGGAACCAGCCGGAGAGCGGCGGCGGCACACCTGCTTTCAGAGGTGTGCCGCTGCTCGACGGAGCTGGACGCCTGCGAGGCTGCATATCCCCGTTGGATGTATTTAAAATCGGACACTCGCAGCCCTGCAGTTCATTGAAAGAATTTATGGAACACTAACTGCCAAGCGAGAGTTTTGCAACCCGGTTAGAGACTCAATCATTGGTTTCTCTGGCAGGCTTGATTGGGCCAAGCTGTGCTGTGGCATTAGGACTGCTGATGGACCGACATTTAAATATTCCACCCGGTCATCGTAAAAAAGTGGGTTTAGAAAGTAGAACGCTTTTGTAAATGTAATTCTGTAGCAGCAGCTGCTGGTAAACTTCTAAACTAAGGATTTAACATGTAAGCCTGCAAATCAGCGTTTGGGTTTAAGATTTCTAAACTGTGAAAGTGCAGGCACTGTTTAGGCTGGATGAGTACATAAAGAGAAGGATTTACATTTCTGCCTCAGGTACCTGAATGCGTCGAAGATGAAGACTTTATTTTCCACTCTTGTGGTCAAAGCTCTTGCGTGAGTTCTTGTGAGAACATCTTCTGCTCTCAGGAGCCTCCAGATATTATTAGAGCGTAACTGAACAGCTAGTGACGACTGAAATCATCACTGAGTTCAGCGTTTCATCAGCGTTGTGCTTTGGCCACAATCAGGCGATACGATTAGTATCGTGATAGAGGGGTCACGATATATATCGTGATTTTATTAACTTAATTTGAGTAAAAACTGTCATAGTATAAAGAACAAACCACCACATGCATAAAATCGGAGTAAAGAAAGTTTACTTTTTTATGCAATTAGAATAGTGGGACCTGCATTTGCAATCATCACAGTCTCATGTGACATCGTAGCGCTAAAGAAATGGTCATATAAATACAGATACGGTCGAGAAATCTACTACTTCGAGAGGGCGCATGTACTGAGAGCTCAAACTTCTTTGCAAATTAAATAAAGTATTGTCTGAGTTAACATTTGCGTTAATATTCATTTAAAATCTCTATAATATCGTGATACTCATTATTTTCATGAACTCCAGCATTTCATCATGACCAAAAATGAAAAGAAAGGGAAAAGGCCGCTCATCTGTGTCTCACGTTAGATGGTCACATGACTCACCTGATTGTTGTTGTCAGTGTGAGGTCTCTTGATGGCCACGAAATGTCGAATCTTCCTGTTGGAAGCGAGATAAGAGTCCGTTAGTCGTTCAGACTTCTTGGAAATGCACTGTAAGCACTTCGGCCCGACTAATCTTAGCTTACCCTCCTTGACCGACGACAGGTGTTATCTTCACATGCTGCTGTACGCTGTCGCCCGACTTCTTCCTGGCGTAGTACATGCCCTGCCATTCCTTTCAGAGACGAGCAAAGCAGTCAGGCGGTGATACGGCGTCGTGTCATTTCACAGACGAGCGGATGGGAAGGATGCACGAGACTCACCTTTCCTTTTTTGATACAGGTGTTGATGGTGTCCAGCAGGTCGGCTCGGTTCTTGTCGCTCTTGGGGAGTTCGGTCAGTTCCTTCCCGATCAACTCCCCCTTGTGATATCCCATCATCCGCTCAAACGCTGGGTTCACGTACTGGGACCAAACCAGGAAAACGCAGCGTTAAAAGTCTAGTAATGTTCTACAGTTTTCTTATTGATGATACGGTCTATGAAAGGGAGGGTCCCTTCATTTATTGTCTGGGAATTTTTCATATTATTCTAGAGCAAACCAGTGTTGTTCCGTTTGTGTTCATGAATGTTGGTGAAAGTATGTATTTCCGTCAAAATGCTATTTTCCCAAGACTTTCTAAAAATCAATGAACATCCTCTGACAGGCTGGGGAAGAGGGAAGGTATGGAGTATGGTATCTAACAGATCTCGCTCCTTCTGACTCTGCATGTCTGTGCATGTATGTGCATGTATGTGCATGTCTGTGCATGTATGTGCATGTCTGTGCATGTATATGCATGTCTGTGCTTTACCTGTATTATGTGGTCCTCACTGGTGATCTCCACAGCCTCTTGACAGTGCTCCAAAGCCGTGAAGATGGAGTTACAAGCCCTGCGGATCAATAAAGCCGCATGCATCTCAGGATTAGCAACTCCAGTAGCAACACCTCCACCTTCTAATGTGTCTGTGCATGCATGCATATGACCACTACTATGACTATGAGTAAGGTGTTTGCATTTCCTCTGCCGTACCTGAGTTTGAACTGGCAGCGCACCTCTCCGTGCTCGATCTGTATGAGCTCATTATAGCAGGCCGACACACTGCTGTTCTCCACAAACCTCTGGAGGCCCAACAAGGTTAAGCGGCGTTTGAAAGGAGAAAGAGAGACGGGGAAGTGGAAACATCGAATGAGTCAGGATTTACTCAGTAGCGACCTCCTATACGTCACATTCACACCATCAAACACCGCTGACGATAAAGTGCCTCCTTCAAAAACCGGCAGCGTGCTGCTGTTCTATAGAGGCTCAATGAAAATCAGCTCCCGGAAACCAGGATGTCACATTTTACAGTCTGCTGTAAACACACATTCACAAGTGAAAGGCGAGCGGTGGGACGTACTCTGCTGAATCCGGCACAGAGGAGAGGAAGAACAGACGGCTCGTCCTGGTCAGCCGGTCTACACAATGACAAGAAAAGACTCATTAGCAGCTGCAACCACAAACACACACTTCAAAGCCTGAGATTTTACTCCTTTTGCACTATTCTTGCTTACCAAAGAGAGGGAATAAGTGTGAATATTACTATCAAATAACAAATCAATTATGAATCATTCATTTGATCTATGACCTGGCAAACATCTCTTTATCCCTTTAAAGCCCACCTGCCCGTCATAAAGAAAGAAGGTAAGGAAAACAAGCACACCCGACAACATGCTGCAGGAAGAAGAGAGAATATCGTTTCATGGAAATGTGACAACATCAAGACAACCGGTAAATAGGGAGGAGGTTTTTAAGTTTCCATTAACTCGTTTATGAGGAACTTTGTTGCTCTGAAGCAACATTTTCAGGGGCTTTGAGACATAACTGCACAAAAACACCTACAACACAGAAGGTGTTAAAGTTCAAAAGGTCAAATCAAACTCACTTTTGAGGCACAACAGCCAGAATAACGGTGTTTTCGGAGGGTTTCGTTGCACGGATCAACCTGGAATAAAAAACAGAAAGCGGATTAAAAGTCAATAAGGGCTCATCTCGTGCACACTTTGAGCTCATGACACGCTGCTCGGACTCAGGTACATCACAAACATGAGGGCATGATTTGGGGGTGATGATGTCATCGCCTCAAAAGAGGGAACAGAACGTTTCTGTGTTTTACTCAGAAACACCAAACACAACACGAGCTTCAGAGGTTCTTCAGGCCACAAAGCCAAACCGCTGGCAGGACGTACGGGGAAAGTGGAGAGAAGACAAGACATGGAGGAGGAGAGGAGGAGGAGGACGAGGAGGAGGAGGAGAGGAGAGGAGGAGGAACAGGGGGAGCAGATGACGGCAGAGAAAAATAAATGGTGATGAGGACGGACAAAACGAGAAGCAGCCAAACTGGTAATCAGGAGAGACGAATGGATCTGTTCCTGCACTGACGGAAATAATGAATCACTCGTAATAAATCACTCTGGTGGCTTTTAGTGCATCTGAGAAGAGCTCTGGATGGGTTTGTACTGTTCCCAACAATAACTACAAGTCTGCTGGAATAAATGCAGAAGTAGCTCTTAGCTAAATAATAATACATTTATTTTTATAGCAGTTTAAAAAGGTACTCAAAGGCACGTAACATGATAAAAACAGAAACAATAGAAGCAATACAATATTCAGAAAGGTATGAAGGGGTGTGAAGGGCTTTGTATGTCAAACACATGAGGATTTACAATCAGCCGAAAACTCAAACTCAAAGATATTTAAACGTGAATACAAGATCATTGCAGACATTGCAACGGTGCACAGAGGGTATTCACACAGAATTAACACAACCACGGGACACACGTTCAACACTTTGTTCAGTGGGAAACGTTCAAATGATCGAAACAAAAAACAGTCAACAAGCAGAAGAAGAATATCCAGCTTTTTAATAGTTATTTGCAATAATCAGAGATTGGTTATGATTTTAATGTCACCTCATATCCTTCAGGGAGTCAGGGAAGAGGAGGAAACATTTAACGTTTTCAAATGTGAGAAGAATATATGGTTAAATACACTTCCTCCTGCATAAATCTTCAAATAAATGCCCATAACGGGGGACAAACTCAGTACTGCATGTGTGAACTCAACTAAGACCTGGCAGGAACCAGGAAGGAACGAGGCTATTCTGCAACCAAAGAGAGGCTTCTGGAAGACGGCAGAAACAAAATGGACAAGAAAGAAAGATTCCTGCATGTGCACAACTCTGCTCTCCTCTGGGCCGCCGTCCAGCTTTACCGTCAACAAACAAACTCACCAGTTCAGACTCACTCAAGTGCCACTCTACTTCAATGGCCACTTGTGAATTGTGAGATCCGGCGTCCACCGCTTCTTCTTCTTCTCAGAGCAGAACACGGAGTTGAGCAACAGTTAGAGCAGCAGCTTTATCAGACGACAGTGAATCAAAGAGTGTAGATTCAGCCGGATAGAAGCCCGTAGTACCTCCAGTGAACACCAGGTGGTGCCAACAAGCCCTCCACTGCAGCTGTTTACAGTTCAGCTGCATGGAGAACTGGCTGAACTCTGGATTTTCTTGTTTTTTACTAGTTTTAGGTGAAAACCTCACAATCTAAGCATTGATTGTTTTAGACTGAAGTGAAGGATTTCATGCTCTTTGTTATAAGAAATGATCTGAACCCTTTGGCCTTTTTAAAACACTTTTGTTTGACGTCAAACACGAGTGTTGCAAACAGCAACAGAAGAGAAGTCTGTCCATGTGATGCTTAAACAAAGCTCCACCGGGAGCACTGGGGCTCCTTAACGAGAATTTCCATTTGATCTGTATTACTGATAGATGCTTTGGTAATAAATAGAGAATTCACAGAAATAACTTTGTGCTGTTTTAATTTAAAGGAAAAGTCACAAATTGAATTAGTGCTTTAAGAGAAAATATCATTCAGTGAAATAACGTCTATCATGTATTATTTTTGAAGCACTTTGTAAATTTGTTTTACAAAGTGCTATATGAATAAAATTAATATTATCACTATTTGTGTTGAGTGCTGTCGAGACGTATCACAACCATCTAAACCGATGAATAATAATTGTCCTAGTTATCAAATTTTGTTGCATGTTTCCAAAAATATTGGCAAAATGTGACTACACTCATCGTTATGTGGACTGCCGTTTTGAAGCCTGGAGTTCGACATTTTGGCCGTCGCCATCTTGGTTTTGGACACAAGGGGGACGGCGAAAACACCGAAAATGACATCGGTAGCAGCCTGTCAACCACCGTCATTTACTAAATGAACATCATGCTGTATTGAAGAAGACTTGAAACTAGAGATTGAGACCATAAACTCATGTTTACAATGTTTACTGAGGTAATAAATCAAGAGAGAAGTAGAGTCATTTTCTCATAGACTTCTATACAACCAGAGGAGTCGCCCCCTGGTGGACACTAGAGAGAATGCAGCTTTAACACATGAAGCATTAGCTTCACTTTTTAGAAGTGGAGGTTGACGCCTGGGGGAAACTGCTAGCTTGGCTCTATCCAATTGAAGAAAAAAAAAATAACTCTAACTAACAGATGGCAAGCTTTTCGGATGCTTATGAGACTATTTATTGGAGTACGACTGTTAGTCAGCATTAGTGAGCTTTATAGGTGCTGGAAGGCGAATTTTGTTACCTTTGGACAAAACGTGGCTAGCTGTTTCCCCCCGTTTCCAGTCTTTATGCTAAGCTAACCAACTGTAGCGTCATATTTACCATACAGACGTGAGCGCACTACGATGTCCAACAAAGATAAAATAAGAAACAACCACACAGAAGCAGCGACGGCAGACACACAGGTGAGGCTCACCGGCAAACAGCTTCGGGCTCAAAGTAGCGAGAGTGGCGTCCATCAACGACTATAATCTCGTGGTGCTTGTCCAGGAAACACTCGACGGCAGACTCGGCCGTCCGTGCGATGTTACACCTGAACCCGGCGCGGTCGCAGGCCCACCAGAAGGCATCGCTTTGGCTGTCCTCCTTGGCGAACACCAGCAGGACCTGAGGAGGCAGAAGGAAGGAATGGACGCCCGGGTGAGATGGCGCTGCTACTACGGTGATAATTACAGGATATCTATGTTAGCAGGTCCTCACTACATTTACTACTCAGACAGGACATTCTCCAGAGAAGCACACATCCAAAGAACCAGACTTCAGCTGTAACATACACTTCTGACACCGAGGTTACAGTACGACCAGGGCTACTGACACGTATGGGCCTGAATATACAGGACTGCAAAACCTCAAAATACACAGTAACTCACAAGATGAATTCACACATTTAAAAAAGGACAAAATAATAAATAATAACCGTGTTACAGTTTGCATCTTCTCTCTGAGAATGAGTGGATTTCCTCCCACAGTCACATGACATGCTCAGGGGATTTGGAGACTGGGAACTGTCCATAATTGTAAGTGTGTTCATCCATCTGCTTGTTTCCCCCTCTGATAGGCTGGCAGCTTTTTTGCTCATTGCATGCTGGGAAACACTCCAGCCCTCAACATAACCCTCGATAGAGAGAGTTAATGAAGAACACCTGGGCTTAACAGACCACATCATGCTAACGTCATGGTATCGTCTTCTCCCAGTTAAGAGTCATTCCATCAATAAAAAAAAAAAAAAACTGAGCAGCACATAATTCACAACTGAGAGCTGTTTTTCACACCGACAGACACGAAAGCCTGCAGACTCTTGTTTTTGATCCCACACTGTGTTTCGACCACAAACACACCAGCCACCTTTGGTGTGGTGGTGAGGAAATACAACACTGTAAGAGACACACACACACACACACACACACGCAGCTGGGCTGCAGCCAGAACCAACAGTACTGAGCTCTGCCTCGCAGCAGCATCACCTCCTGACTCCCTCTAAGGACAACAAAGGATAGAGTGACAGAGGGAGAGCATGGATGTGCACACAGAGAGAGAGAGAGAGAGAGAGAGAGAGAGAGAGAGAGAGAGAGAGAGAGAGAGAGAGAGAGAGAGAGAGAGAGAATACTCTTACTGTATAGTGGGGCTGCTCGATTATGGCAAAAATCATCTTTTCTTTGCCAATATTGAGATTGTGATTATTTAACAGGATTACTCACTGACTTCTGGAACATCTTTCATTTAGAAATAACATTTTGTAGCATAGATTTTAAAGTTCAATGCATCAATCTGGTGCAATTTGAGAGCAACGCAAACAGATCCATGTGCTCTTGTTAACAACGTTGTAACAATGTTAAACTTAAAAAATATAAATCGTCAACATATTAGTTGAATGGTGATGACACGATGAAAAAAGTCGCACCCAAAAACAATAAGATAGTGTGTGATAGGTGTGTTTGCAGAATCAGATCGGTACTCGATAATCGGTCGATGCCCAACGCTCAGTTTTCGGTATCGGGACTGAAAGAGTCAGATTGGTGCTTCTGAGCGCTCTGAGCTCAGGGACCCGGGAGCAAATACGCCCCAATCTGTGTGAAGACAAACCACTGAAACTGGATTTATAACACAAGACAAAACAAGAGTGTGATTGTGAAACACAATACAGAAAAGAACAGGTGAGAACAGCAGAAGAAGAAGACGACGGAGGAGAAGAAGAAGAAGAACAAGACGTAGGAGAAGAAGAAGACGTGGGAGAAGAAGACGACGTAGGAGAAGAAGAAGACGACGTAGGAGAAGACGACGTAGGAGAAGAAGACGTAGGAGAAGAAGAAGACGACGTAGGAGAAGACGACGTAGGAGAAGAAGACGACGTAGGAGAAGAAGACGTAGGAGAAGAAGAAGAAGAAGATGTAGGAGAAGAAGACGTAGGAGAAGAAGAAGAAGATGAAGAAGAAGACGAAGATGTAGGAGTAGAAGACGAAGAAGAAGACGTAGGAGAAGAAGACGACATAGGAGAAGAAGACGTAGGAGAAGAAGAAGAAGAAGATGTAGGAGAAGAAGACGTAGGAGAAGAAGACGTAGGAGAAGAAGAAGAAGATGAAGAAGAAGACGAAGATGTAGGAGTAGAAGACGAAGAAGAAGACGTACAAGAAGATGAAGACGTAGGAGAAGACGACGTAGGAGAAGACGAAGAAGAAGACGTAGAGGAAGAAGACGTAGGAGAAGAAGAAGAAGAAGAAGAAGAAAACGTAGGAGAAGAAGACGAAGAAGAGGAGGAGAAAATGAGCTCGTATTGGTGAGTGCTTGTGAAAGTCCACAGTCTTTGATCCCGTGCTGGCTTGCGTGACCGTGGCACCGCTTTGTGTAACCATGGTGCCAACGTGTGAAATTCCACACAGCAGCACGGGGGGGGGGGGGGGGGGGCTTAATACCACCAACTGATGTACACATTTCAACGCGCCGCGTCTGTCTGAGACACGTTACTCACTGTTAAGGTTCACTAATGAAAGAATGTTTACACAATCAACCGCTGACGTCTTTAACGTTAACACATCGTTAAAAAGTTCTGTAATCTTCAATGATCGTTTGTATTTCCAGGTTGTAGAAAGTCGTGCAACACTGTGGAGGCATCGACTACATAGAAGTTTGAATCATTCAAATCTTCTTTTGGGGTCAAAACTATTTCAACTCTAACTGAAACACACGGTGACTGAATTATACTGTTTTTGTCTCCGTTAAAAAAGTTATTTTTGAAGAAAAGACGCAACGTTTGAGCTGTAATGTTTATGTGTTTAGCTACACAAACAACACGGTTCATGGTTTGCATAAAATAAAGTCTCTGACGGCTGCTGAGAGCTGACTCACATTTCAGAGGTCAGAGGTTAATCCGCCGTGTTTGCACACCGAGGCCAGATGCCATCTAACGGCGGGAGGTTCCCAAACACAGAGAGGTGTCACTGGGCCAACAGGGCTCTGAGGGTTTCATCTGTGTGGGAGCGAATCAGAGGAACACAAACTACAGGACGCTTTGTAGAAGATATTCTAACTCAAAGTCCAGTTTCTAGCTCCTCCTGGAATAGAGCTGAAATAGTCTAGTCATCGAAAATTAATCAGCAGCAGTTTTGACAACTGATCAATCTGTTGGTCTATGATGAAGCCTTTTGGGGGCAAAATCATTCGGTGGTTTCGGTGAAGCGAGAAGACGACACCACGGGGGACGGACCCTGATCCTGATATGTGACCCTGATCCTCTTCAGTGAGTCATTGTTTACAGTCCGAGTAGCAACTCCAGACGCGAAAATGAAGTTTGCATTGAGAGTCGACGTCACATCTCTACGAAGAAATATATGAATCCAGATCATGTTTTTAAAAAGCTGATAAAAAGGTAAAGGCGATAGCCGGTGGGTTCCCAGAATGCATTTCTGCCTCTTTTTCTCTCCACACTGACTGTTAAGATGAACTCAACAAATATCCTGCTCAAACGTGATTGGTCAATGCTACTCAGACTACAAACAGAAACTCTTTTGATAGGTAGATCTCGTCCCTTTGCCTACGGATTCTCTGCTCATATACAGAAATCTGTCTGCAGAAATTAATAATTGATTAACTGCATTTTTAGAGCAAAAACACCACAAAAAAACCCTAAATACTTTTGGACTTAATTGTATAAAACAAGAAGGATGTTAACTTGAGCTTTATAGAGACTCAGTTGTTAATCAAGAAGATAAATCAATAATAATAATAATAAGTTTTAGTTGAAACCTTCGTAAAAGCTGTTTATTTAGTCAAGAATGAACTTACAGACTAAACTATAATAAAAGTCCACATGAGTTTTTCACAACACACAAACTGCATCAAACTGTATCAAACTGCATCAAACTGCATCAAACTGTATCAAACTGCATAAAACTGCATCAAACTGCATCAAACTGCATCAAACTGCATCAAACTGTATCAAACTGCATCAAACTGTCGGCTTTAGATATAAATCCAGCCGTTAACCCTTCGACACTCAGCCCCCTTTGGCTCGTTAGACCTCCGTGTTCAACGATTTATTACATTGTCGGACTGCATGAACGCTTTGAAGCTTTCGGTTGTTTACTATGTGGGAAATCTGATCCTAATTATTTTCTCATTTAATCTTTTAGGGGCCAAGTTGACATATTGTTTGTTTTAAATCAACACATTCAGTTTTTGTACGTAGTAGACTAAAGAAAATAGTTTTTTGTTGGTACTTTTGCTTTAAAATAAATCTCTTAACTCTTTGCCAATACATTTTCTGCGATTTCTGCTAATTGATTAATTGACTAATACTTTTGGCTCTTATAACGTGCGCACAGTCATGTGACTTGTGCAGGAAACAACAGTACGAAGAGGTTAAAGTAGCAGAACGACAAAACGTTTGGCTGTTTCAACAAGACATAAAAACCCTAAACATACAACACGTGTGTGTTACTGTACCATCACTTATCTGTGTAATGAGTGCAACACATGAATCATTGGATAAGCTGAAGGGGGGGAAGGGGGAAGGGGGAAGGGGGGGGGGGGGGGGGTATCTGGAGAGTTTGAAACTCTCCAGGGCTGTGAGGCAGTAACAGTAAATGTCAAGGAAAAACTCACTATATATAACTCTCTCCTGTGGAGCATTTTATCTCTCCCGTTTCATCTGGAGGAGGGAGGCGGGTTTAGGTCACGGATCCGGGCAGAAGGCTTGGAGGAACAACTTTGGGGGGAGCAGTTTATGGTTCTTAGAAGGCTTTTTAATAAAGCCCCCCCCCCTGGTCCCTCCACCTGCCTGCACGCTGCCACAGATTCCCTGGTGCGATGTTATTTGGCAGGGCAGATGAGGAGGAAAGGGGCGATGGGGGGGTAGAGCAGGGTACTGTAGCGCAGCATGAACACGAGCGGCATGCCAGGCCTCTCACATCACCGCGCTGGAGTAGAGCTTTAAACCCAGAAACCCCTGGAGATCGGTCAAACCCCACACATGAAATGAAAGCACCTCATAAAGCAGCTGATTCCTGAGGTCGGGCGCTGGCACGGCGGGGCAAATAATGCTGCATCTCAACCCCGGCCGGTCGCCTCTCAGAGAGTTTCTTTTGTTGCATAAGGGTAAATCTGACTAGCACATGGCCTAATCCCTCACAGGAGGACGAGCACAGACAATCCCTGACTCACCTCGCAATATTCCTCTTCAGAGGCGGCATGCGATCAGAATAATCTCTTCCAAAGACGCACTTTTACTTGTTTTTTCATTTAGTTTTACCTCTCGGGTTCTGGATCTTATTTGCTTATTTGTTTTTATTGCGAAGCACTTTGTAACTTTGTTTTGAAATAAAGTTATTAATATTAATATCCTCTCACATCCACGAATGTACAGTTCAGAGTACAGATCATACGATGTGATGCGCTTTTCGCTATTGATTCCAGTTTTGGGAAATTTTACTAGAAGCGTAGAATGCATCCGTGATTTATGTTATTAACAAACTCGGGGAGTTATTTATATTGTATTATTATATATTATTTAAAGGATAACTTCACTGTTTTTCAAGAGGACATTTTGGACTAAAGACAAATCTCTTCTCTTGAAGCCTCATTTAGCTTCAGATAAACTTGAATATATTGCTTTTGGCACAAAACAAGGTCTTTGGATTTTTTCCACTTACATAAGAATCACATAAGACCTGTTTCACTGCTCATACGGACACACGGCCTTTTGTTTTAAGACGGACTTGACAAACTGTGAGCCGGCCCTTTAAGACTGTGTTATTGGTTTATGTAAACATCCTCCTGCAGTGTAAGAAAGGAGGAGGGACATGTTGAGGTTAGCAAAACCGTTTCCAACATACTTCAAGCACAGTTAACACCAAGATGTTAATGTTTTCCCAGTACAAAGCTCATATTTCCCAATGTGACCTGAACATAACACAAGAGTACAAACGGTGGTATTTCTGTTTGCTCCCTAGTTTAAAGGACAACGTGTATTTAATTAAGTAATGTATAATAAAACTGGAGATTTCTTCCCACAGCTGTGTGTTGAGTGGTTTATATTGTTATTGAGCTGATGAACACAACGTTTACAGACACGTACAGCGTTATTTTAAAGAAAAATTACATAATTAGACAAAAACTAGGGGAAATATCTATAATGATCATTAAAGTTAATGTAGAGCTGAAACAATTAATCGATTGACGCAAAAATAATCAACTATTTTGATGATAATTTAATCGTTTGTTATTTTTCAAGCAAAAATTGTAAAAAAATTTCAAATATTCTCTGATTTCAGCCTCTCCAACGAGAGAATTTGCTGCTTTTCTTTGTCACATATAGTTGTAAAGTTAATATTTAGTTTTTTGGGGAATTTTGGTCAAATAAAACAAAACTTGAAGACTTCACATTTGTCTCGACACGGTTGTGTTCGGCGTTTTCATATACAAATAGATTAATCATACAAATAATCTGCAGATTAATCACTGATGAAAACAATCGTTAGTTGCAAAATCAAAGTTGCCGTAGACCGGCAACAAAGAAAAAGGATCCGTTTTCTGTTTTCTGATTCTCTCATTTGACCATCAGCTCCTCAAACGGGCCTGAAGGCAACACGAGTCCAGATGTAACGTCTCGTACCTGAATGGGCTCTTGGGTCAGTCTCATCGGTCCGACACATTCTTCTGTAGCTGAAACCTGAAACAGAGGAGACGACGCGTGAATCACTGTCACAAACCAAAACACACAAAAGCACAAATAAAGCTAAGAACACTTCTTACCATTTTACCATTCATTTCCAGAAGCATGTTGGCATATTGGTGTTTTCACCTCCCTTAATCCTCCCTCTTACCTCCCTCTCTCACTCCTAAGAGTCCATGCAGCAATAAGAAATACACAAATATCTACTTTCTTTACTACGGATTCTTCTCTCCTGAGCTGCAGACGTGGATATTCACATGAAGTCTCAGCCGCCCGGAGGGAAGCCGTCCACTGCAAACCTCTTTAGGAGGCATTAGCAGGCAGGTTTACTTGGATAATCCCACTGCAGGAGCATCACACCCTGAGCTGTGTGTATATATATACGTGTGTGTTTTCGCAGCTGGCCTTATGCGTCACTCCGCCGTGAACGAGCGACTCGGGCTCCATGTGCGTGCACACACATGCTTGCACCACACTCTGGACACACAGTGAATCAGCGGTTGTTGTTTACCGCGCTGCATCACAAGCGGACAACACCGATTAACCGCCTCTGACTCATTTTTCCTCGCTGGAAAGATCTTTGTTAGAATATGTGGTTTTGTGGCGCAAACATGTTGGTAAACACACGCTCATAATCCACAGGGGAACGCTCCAGATTAAGGACAAATATCCATGAGGTGAGATAAAGGAAGAGGGGGAGGTTCATTCTAGCAGCAGGCCCGAGCTCCATAATAAGGTAGAAACCAGCTGGTGACTCAGCCGGCTGACATACTTCTAGTGTCGACCAGCCACCAACCAACCAAAACCTCATCCAGAGCATTTTTTGGTGCTACACTTTAAGAAAACAGTTTTTGGTTAACGCTGCTTCAATAGAACGTTATGATATTAGAAAAAACAAAGCGAAAGAAAAACACAGCATCAGTGTTGGGAACATGATGCAAACCACAAACCGCACTGCCCTCACTATGACATGCTGGTGGCATGCAACCTAATACGACCCAAATGTTTGGCAGCGACGCTGATTTGGTAACTTCAAATGTAAGAACTTCCTTTTGTTTATGTAGCGTTCGTGTTATTTTGTGTGCAGCGAGGCATAAAAACACCATTTTAAAAAAGGGAATGTAATGAAGTGGAAACACAGAAAAATATTCCTCCACACTTCCTTTGTCCCGTTAACACACACACTCACACACACACACACACACACACACACACACACACACACACACACACACACACACACACACACACACACACACACACACACACACACACACACACACACACACACACACACACACGGCGTATCGCTCCGTGTTGTTTTAAATAGTTATTTTGGAATTCCTCAAACTACAAAAACACGAGCCGATGAGCCGATCCACGGAGCCTCCGCTGTCACTACTGAAGCTGCTGTGAAACTGTTCAACACATTATTTTTTCACTGGTATCAGTCGAGGGGGCCCCCCCCCCCCCCCCACCGAGTGGACCAGAGTCCCACACAGGCTCAATACGCAATGTACAAGATGTCATGGATGTAAGCCAAGGCTATATCGTTAACATTAAGGCTATCGGGGGGTCTGAAGTGAAGAGACGCAGGGTTGAATATTTGATCCCCATTCAGTCTGAGAGTGCAGCAGGTGAGATGGCCAATAGGAAGTGTTATATATATACAGTATATACTGCACCCCATCGATAACCTTTGAGGAGCATACATCATTGTATATTATAAACCATAACCTGAACCAATCGCCCCGGTGGTGGAGAGAACATCCCTGATCAGGTGAGTCACTTGTTTGTCTCCGAGTGCAAAAAGAAGATTCTTGGAAGTCTGAGCTGGAATCACTCTCATGCTGTCAGGGATCACGGCGAGGTCTGAGAAATGAGGTCAATCTAGTAAGAGACGACCCAAGGGAGCCCGTAAGAGAGACAAGCAGCATCTCGTAAAAAGAGACTGAAGGGACCGAAACACTGTTGGCAGCAAGAAGCACAGACTCCAAAGATGTCAGAGGAGAAGGGGGGGGGGGGGGGGGGGGGGGTTGCTTCATGAGAAATTGTGTTTTCCTTGAAGACGACTCGGCCAGATGTGAAACAGAACAGGAAGGAAGCCGATGCAAACAGGGACAGACGATGCAGAAATCACTGCTGAGAGAAGAACTTGGAGGGAGTTTAGCCAGCGGAGTTTAAGACGTGTGACGGAGGAGGCGCTGTCATCGGACACTGTCTCTTCTTCAGAGTAGGTGACAAAATCCTCACGGGAAGACACGGAAACAGGTGAAGGGAGATTTAGGACAGACAAGAGCCTCAGAGTCGACGGAGGTGGAAACAAGATGGATGGAGGCGGAGGAGCAGCAGACGTTTGCTGCTACGCTTGATTCATTCAAGGACTCAGACAACCGAGAGGAAAAAGAGAATAAAGAAAGACAGGAAGTACATGTAGACACACAGACGCATTTTTGAGATGAGTTGGTATTCTTGTTTTTGGAAGCTGAAGAGTTAGATTTAAAGTGCAGATATACAGATGATGGAGCGGTTTATGAAGCTGAACATACTGCAAAGACACTCAAAGAGTTACATGTAGACTAGCTATAAAATGAAGAGGAATAAAAACACTGGTAGTGCACGTCTGATGCATGTTGTGCACGGATTCTTTTGGTGTTGTTTCATCAAAAACACCAATAACCGATGAGGCATCTAACTAGGATTATGTGTCGGAACTGATCATTTCCCATCATTTCTGAGGGTCTAAACAGGAAGTATAATGAGAATATTTGTTTACATTTGTTTACATTTTGGCTTCATAAAGTATGCAGAACTAGCGGTTAGCAGTTCCTCTCTGCACTGTAATCACAGACGTACAGATAACGATCACCGGAATAATTTGGTACCAAATGAAACCTAAAAACGTGAAGATTCTCAGGTTCTGAAGTCATGTGGAGCGCTTTTTTGGATACAAAGGTCGCTTATATCAGAGATGACGATATCCTAATGAAGTGGAAGTCACACTGAATCTATAAACATGTGCATCACCTCTGTGTTCACACGGAGTTGTGTGCGTTTCGTTAAAAGAGACAAACCTCAATAATTAACTTCCCATTGTGTTCAGAACACTAGCGTGCACCTCGAGCAGCATCTCTCCCTCTGAACCTCCACGGTTTGAAAACCTCTGACTTGGATTTTAAACTACTTGCTAACTTAATAAAGTGGAGCTGCCTTCCTCTTGAACTCATTTCAGATCCTTCCATTGTTTTTGTGAAGCACTTCGCGACGTCGGGCTTTGAAAAGGTGCCGTATAAATAAACCCTGAGTTACTGACCGGGGCCCAGGTACATCATGTCATTGCATATCCTGTACACACATTAGGATGCAGATGAAACATTGCTCTCATTGTGAGAGGCCCGCGCCACCATTTCACTGCAGTTTATTCTTCAGAATGCAATAAACTTAACAACGTTAGGGCATGTTTAATGTGTCCTTTTGAAGGTGTTTTTTTCACTGTTTACGATGCTGTTAGATTGTAAAGATGACAAGTGAGTTTACATTATGGCTGCAGAACAGAGGGAGTTGTTTACACTCTCGGGCCAACGGCTAATCATTTTTGAGCAAGTGACAAAGAGGGATGTATTTCTCATCGACTTGACTCTGTGTGTGTGTGTGTGTGCGGCTCTTACTTTGAAACTCAGACTGTTTAGGAATAAACGATACATTATGACGTTATTGTTGCCTTCAGCGCGGGGTTACATCCTCTGATCCTATGCATTAGGAACCACAGTGAAATGTTAATGGATAAATTCTGTGTATTGCCAGATAAATGCCGAGCTCTCGTCGTGTTATATTACTCATCATTGTTAGCAGCAGGCCGTGGAGTTTACGTGAATCACGGGCCGTCTTTTCTGCGGGGAAAGGCCTTCTGTGGTCTCAGTCTGTGAGCTGCTGCCTTCGTCTTCCTCATCCTTTAGGCTTCTTTGATACGCCAATACGGAAGCGTCTTAAACCTGCATTCTCTCTAATGTCCACCAGGGGGCGACTCCTCTGGTTGTATAGAAGTCTATGAGAAAATGACTACTTCTCTCTTGATTTATTACCTCAGTAAACATTGTAAACATGAGTTCATGGTCTCTATCTCTAGTTTCAAGAGACACATGCATTCATACAAACAAACAAGCGTACTGTACAAATACGGTGTGTTCATTTAAGAAAATGCTCGGGTCAAAAGTGACGTCTTTAGTTTGGTTTTAAAAGAACAGAGTCGGAGCAAAGTCTAAGTTCAGCATTCAGACTGTTCACAGTTCTTTATTAACCAAATTGTATGTGAATTTAAAGTGTAACCTACTGTTTATTTACATTATATGTTTATGTAATCTCTCAAATAATGCCATCAGTGTATTGGTCGAGCTCTTGTCCTGCTAACCCAATGGCATGGCAAATAAAGAAGTGTTGTTGAGACAGATACTTCCACTTACTATACAGATACTCCAACACTAATCCTGGTGAATACAATTCCACCTGAATCATCTGTTAATGTCATTTGATATCGGGCGTTATTCCACCCAAACTGCTTTTGCATGAATCTGGTTTGGAATCCGTCAAACAAATCCTGCGGCATCTGAATTAAGTAATCAAAGTGTCATCGTCTCTGCTACTTCATTTCAAAACCACCGCAAAGAAAATAAATAAAAAAAAGAGCACGGAAGCATGACTGTGCTCGATAGAAATCCAAACTATGCTCCAGCGAGATAACATGCGTGTAAACACACACCTACAGGAACGTCTTCACATGTAAACAGTTGTCCCAGTCCAGCATTTAAACTATTTTCCACTTCACAGGCCGGATGACATTCCTGCTCTCACACTCGCTCTAGCTGGATCTGGTTTAAAAGCTTCTGTACTGGCAAAAAAAAAAAAAAAGAGTGCTCAAATAAATCTGAAATAAGAAGCAATAACACTAAAAAGGCAATAACGTCAATACTGATGACAAATTATGAAACTTGCAACACAAACTGTATCCATGTACAGACAGTGAGAGAAGCATGCTCCAGCAAACACAGACCTGCATGGCCTGAGCTCAGCAGCTCAGGTGTGCCTTAAAATCAGGTCCCGCCCTCCTCTGAATGGGCAGGATTTGGGATTTTACAACACTGAGAGAGTGTATGAGATTCCACAACCGTGTATGAGGCGGGCTATATGGCCAAAATCTTGTACGGTAGCGGTTTGTATCACGATACAGTAATTGTCTCCCGTGTGCCGTGATTGTATCTACGGTGGCCGACGTGAAAACAGATATAAAACGGCTCATTCGACAGTAATGAAAACACAACGGTTAGAATTATCAGGGGATTCTACACGAAAGAAAACACACTTATTTATATGTATTCCATTTCTGCCTATAGATCGAAAGTGATTTGAAATGAGGAGGAGTGACGTAGAGACGCCGTATACGGCTCTGGTAGCAACCTGTCAATCACAGTAGCCCCGCCCCTAAAGCATCCCCTGCTTTATGGTCTGTGTGACTCTAAATGGACCATCATTTACTAAATGAACATCATGCTGTATTGAAGAAGACTTGAAACTAGAGATTGAGACCATAAACTCATGTTTACAATGTTTACTGAGGTAATAAATCAAGAGAGAAGTAGAGTCATTTTCTCATAGACTTCTATACAACCGGAGGAGTCGCCCCCTGGTGGACATTAGAGAGAATGCAGCTTTAAGACGCTTTGGCTTCACTTTTTAGAACCGGAGGTTGCCGTCTGTGTACATCACAAAGGATACAGGCTTTGTCTACACTCAGCTGTAAGATACTGTGTTTGTATAAACCAACATTTTCAAAAGCAGTTTTCAAAACGTACGAGCTATAATCAACAGGCTTTTCTTCAGGATTTCGACATTGTTACTTTATAGTACATCTGTCCTGTTAACATCTGATTCATCTACACTGCATCTCAAACTGATTTTTGATTAACTGATGTTTCTTTTGGTGTGTTGTTAGTTGCTGACCTATAACTTCAATTTGTTGGGGGTATTTTGTCACTTACATACTGTTATCCCTCCATTTCTTTTCTCAATATTGTCTTTTCATTTGCAGAAATAAACAAAAGCCGACAAAGACACTTTCTACAGAGCTAGTTATCCTTCTGATAAGTTTGGTTCATTTATTTTTCAAAGCACAGAAGCTTTATTGTTCACCAATCGCTGACCTTCTGTGCATCTAAACAAGAGGTGGTTGTGATCACCTGACAAGAGTGTGGATTCATTCTCTCTCTGTATATTCGTATAAGTTAGTGACTGTGAGGCCCCGAGGGGATCTCTGTACAGACCGACCAGCATCAGCTCCTTCACATGTGAACGTTCACACCCCTGCAGCACTGACCGGAGGGGTAAACAAATGACTTGTGCATATAAACATGCATACACACACACACACACACATTCACACACACACACACACACACAAGCATGATCAACACCATGGCAGATTATGAAGATCCTGCAGGGAAAGGCAGATGGTTTTAATAATAAATGGCATCATTGATCCTCTCACAGTTCTCTGAGATAGAGGAGAAACAGCTGACAAACCAGCCCAACACACACACACACGCACACAAACACACAAACACACACACACAAACATGCACGTAGGACTAGATGACACAAGTAAAAGCCATTCATTGTTGAAATGTGAGAATTAAAGTGATAATCTTGAAGTTTTTCCATTTAAATAAATGTCTGTTAAGTCGTTATGTATCACCCACTGACAAACGTATTGCTGTAATTATATATCGCAATACTTTTTCTCCATTGTATATACAAACAAAACATATTGTAATATACGCACACAATTCTGAGAAATGATATTTTAGTATGGAAGCTTCTGGCGCAGCCAAAGACTCCAGACGGACACACTTTGAGCACGATTCCTTTGTTTTAACTGAAATAGAAATTCTAAATCAAACGTTGTAACTTGTCGAGCCTCTAAAGGTTCAGTCCAGAGTTAGATTGATAACATAACATTAAAAAAAATCCACAAATGCCAAATTATACTACTTTTTTTTTTTTTTAACCAAATGTCCAAACGTATAGTTTACCGAAATCAAATGGTTCACAAACAGGAAAGGTTATAATCACGTTTCCTTTTGTGAGTCCGGGCCTGAACGGGTTAATGTATTCTGAGGGTCTGATGACATGATCATCTGCTTCACTACTTCTTAACAAATCACAGCTTTATCCTCTGGGGCTCGACCATAAATATGAAGAAGTATCTGTTCACATGCTTCCCCATGAGAAGAATCCATCAACGAGCGAAAAGGCACACAAATAATGTGACAGGACGAGTACACAACTCCAGCAGCTGATGATCTTCAGACTGTGACTGAATGAAAACATTAACGTGTCACTCTCAGCTTTCATGATTAACTCTTGGTGCTTTATTAAATCAAAAGCTAGTTCACTTTATCAGCTTTTTCTTGACTTCGTCCCCCGAGGAAGACCCTTGAGATGAACGTTTTGAGGGGAAAAAGCTAGTAAGTGCACCTTGAGTTAAGAGTTCTCCCTCTGATGAAACTCTGTGGCTTAATAATTTAGTTTAATAGCTTATTAAGCGCTGCGTCTCCCAAGTTTTGTTAACCTTCAGCGTTGAAGCGGAGCCGCCAGCGCCGCGAAGCGTCCGGAGGGAGGAACTGAATTTAACGGAAGAACACGAGTGGTCAAACCACAGATGATCCTTTGACTCTTTGCCCTTCTGAGGCACACGAGCTGTACGCCGTTGCTCATCTGACTTGTGCTTCAGGAAACCTATTCGCCCTGGGCGTGCACTTAGAGGTAATAAACTGTTAATAAACGTTTTGTTCCAGCACACATTCAGACTCTATTCTGCCTCATGAGAGAGAGGACGGTGCAGACTGGGACATTGCAGCAGCAACACTTGTAGTGAAGTTTTACTGCAACAAGTTAACACTTTACTGTACTGCCTTGTGTTCATAAGTAGGATATAAACAGGTAATAAATGGTTTATTACACACTATAAGTTGTGAGCAGATATACCAGCAGCCTGGTGTAAAAACAGATAATGAATGACAATATAGTAGTTGTTATAATTGACTCTTTACAACTGCATTAAAAGTGTGTCTTAAACCATTTATTAAATGTTTATAAAGTCAGATTATAATATGAGGAAAATAATAACTGATCTGTTTCTCTCAAGCTTAAATGTATCAACCACCTTGATCTCCTGTAACAACACGGTCACCTCAATATCTCTTCTTTTAAAAACAGCAGATTTACATGTTTAGGTTGCCAGGTTGTGGCTGGACTATGCACCTCCAGGACAGTAGAGGAGCCAGGCCAGTGTTTAGTTTAAAGGCGGTTTACTTTATGTATCTTCAGCAACAGTTGCTGCTAAATGAGGATCTAAAGTTGACGTTTTGACGTCTTTAGAGAAAGAAATGGTAAAATCCTGCCAGATTCCAACTGAACATGCTTACATCTAAAGTCAAGATCCAACACGCGGAGCATTTTTAACGATAAAATATTAATTCCACGAACCCATCTGTCATTGATTACATGCATCTTTGACAGAAACAGTTCATGCATGAGATCACATGTCATGTTGCATGTCATCTCATCACTGATGCCTGGCTGCAGGGAGAATGCGAGGAGACTGAAGGACTTAAAGTCATCACAGGATTGTAAATAAAGGCGTCGGCCTCCTCCTCCGGTGACAAACAAACAAACCGACAGGCCTCCTCACGTGTGACTCCCCCACTCACGACTCCAGGTGATGGTGATGCTGTGACATGAGCCAGCGCTACCCGGGTTCGGTTCCCAACCTCCCCGGCTGCACTACATCCCCGTGTACCTTGACGCTGGTGTGGCTGGTCTGCGTCTCGGCCTCGATGCGGACGTGCCCCCCGCCGCTGTTCTCCTTGTGATCGCGGCACGAGTTGTTGCGCGAGTGGCGGCTCTGGTAGGTGAGGACGGAGGGGATGGTCTCGGCCGCGTCGGTCTTGATGAAGAGCCCGTGCAGCGTGGCCGCGGTGCCCTGCGAGATGGTGGTGGTCTGGTGGGGGGAGTTGGATTCGTCCGAGTCCCGGCAGTAGATCACGCCGCTCTGAGAGACGTGGATGCTGGGAGCGCAGCCCATGCCTCAGCGACGCGCCTCCGCAGTCAGAGATCCCCCGATAATCAACGCCGACACTCGGGTACCACCGCCCGCATCGGCTGCGGGCTCGAATCGCTCTCTCCTCCGCACACCTCCGTCTGAGCGCATCAAGGGGGAGGAGGGGGGCGCTATTGCAGGATCTCGGATGTCGATATCATATTGAGGACAAAAAGGTGGCTATAATCTAAAACCTTGCAGACGGCCTGTGCCGCGCGCTGTAGCGCGTCTATGAAATGAGCCGGACTAATGAAAAAAATAAAATAAATCCACCTAAACGGACTGAAGCACCTGGCTCCTCTTCATCACCTCTCGCTTCATATCCGGCTGTGTATCTCCACTCATCCTCGGCCTGGAGAGTAAACTGGCTTTATGAAATCTCCTCTGTGTCTCTTACTTTAGTTATTCTGCCTGCAGATCATTGGCCACGGTCCATATCCCTCTCTCCCCCTCCTCCCTCTCTCTCCCTCTCTCTCCACCACTATAACATTAAATCGCGTTCTTTCTCTCCACCGTGACCCTCTCGTCTCCCCGGAGGCCATGCATCTGACTCCAGGGGTCGTTTGAAGCCTCGCTATGCTGAATTATGATTCTATGAAAGAAGTAGTGGAGGCTTTTTGAAAACCACTTCCTGTCTTCTCTTCCAGTTTATTTCGATTTCTTGACAAAGATACTGGGAAATTTGTTTTGCCAAAATTGTGCAGTAGATCACAAAATGACCTTTGACATCTGAACTATGACCAGACAGGAAGGCCGATTATTTTCTCGATTCATTCATTCACCTCTAAAATATCCGCAAATATAAGAAATTATAAAATATATGTAAAAAGAGAATTAGTCTTATATGGATTTCACCTTAAATGTTGTTTTATCAGAATTCACCTTTTCCCAAACCCGAAGTTGACGTCTTCAAATTGCTTGTTTTGTCCGATCAACAGTCCAAAAACCCAAATGTATTCAGCAAACTGTCATTTATGACAAAGACAAACCTCCGTCAGTAAAGAGACCATCAGAGAGAAGATGGTCTGTTTCTATAGAGCTGTTCTTGATGCTCGTCATCGGAGCCATCGGGTTGGATTCTGGTGAAACCAGATGAACTCATGCAGGTTCACCAGAACCTCCTTCAGCTCAGACTCCAGCAGAGACCGGTCCACCGTGGACAGACCCAGATCCTCCAAGTTCCTTGTTGTAACTTTATGTTTCACTGTTATTTATTCTATATGAGCTGTATGGACATAGTTACAGATAGAAAAAAAATAAAATAAATTGACAATATGGACAGTGACACTGGCCAGTAAATACAATACAATAAATAAGAAAATGATTCATTCAAATTTAAGAATAAAAAGCAAACAAGCTGTCGAAAGCTGGTTACAGGTTCTTTCCATATTACATTTAATAATTTTGGGTTTTGACATTTGGTAAAAAAGAAATCAAGCAATTTGAAAACGACGCTTTGGTGTCTTGGAAAATGTGTCGGACATCTTTTCACTATTTTTGACATTTTATACACAAAACAATTGACTTGTCAGATCAATAGATAGTGAAAATAATAACAGATCTGTTTCTCTCATTGTCAATGTGGACAAACAACCACAATGTTCAGGTTGCCAGGTTGTGGGTTGTGTATGTGCACCTCCAGGACAGTGGAGGAGCCAGACTGAGTTAAGGGGGGCACAGGACCCAGGATATGGTTCAGGTATTGGTGCGCTGCGTGGAGCTGAAGGTCCTTATTTTACTTCATTCATGCACTCGGGCACAGTGAGGGTCAAGTTATCAATTATTGCGATAATCTTATTATATAACAACTCCAAACAGATGAACTGGCTTGTGCTGCGTGTCGACCAAACGCAGCGCTGCACAATTAATCAAAAATGATTTTGAAATCACAATATTTGGTAAAGGCCAAATAGATTTTGATGCTTATACTTTCATACGTCTACTTGATTTTGAATGCAGGACTATAACAGGGTATTTTATACTTTTACTGAAGTAAAACACCTGAATACTTATTCCACCACTGTGGGCTTCTCACTTTCTAATAAGCCAGCACATCAGTGGTTGTAAATATTAAAAGTTGTCCCAACACTTTCTATGACACAGCAGCTAAGTACAAGTACATACTTAAATACAATGCCGGGACACCTGTACTTCACTACTTGAGTATTTCTCTTTTCTGCTACTCCACTACATTTCAAAAGGGAAATATTACTACTGTATCACATTTATGTAACAGCTATAATAACTAGTTAAATAAATACTCTACATACAGAACGAACGGTTTGCTTATAAAATGAGTCGCTGTTACAGATTAATACCAACAGCGTGTTAAATATTAAAAAGCTGCACCTCAACATGCTACAGCACTAAAAGGATAATACAATAATAAGGTATGTAATACTGCAACGTTAACAGGGACCATGTTTATACAAGAAATACTTTTATTTTTGATACTTGAAGTACATTTAGCTAATGGTACTTCTGTACTTTTACTTGAGGAACCAATGCAGTGATTTTGCTAACACTGGAGTTTACTTCTACTGAAGTAAATTATCTAACTTTTACTTGAAGTATAAACTATTGTCTGTGTGGTAATTAGTATTTGAGAGAACTGTGTACAATATACCTCCTTTAGTGTACTCAGCACTGCTCAATGATCTCCTGTTGAGACTCAGACAGCCCCCTGGTGGTGGGCCTCACACATGAGCACCACCTCATCAGACCAGTGTGCTGTACTGGTTTGATGAGTCTCCTCATACAAGTCAACCACCACAGCTGTACGCAGACTTTAAGCTCCAACACACAGATGATGCAAATCAGCAAATACAAATTACAGCAAGCAACTGTACACACAATAAACAGCCACCATTAACATATAAACTACTCCAAATGTGTGTCTTCTAGACTTTTATAGAGTTTTTGCATTTCTTTAAATATTTGTCAGAGTAAAGCAAATACATTTTCAGCAATTTGGGCTCTAACTTCTGTTTTTCATGCACTAACTCTACATTTTCTCTCATCTAAAATTCTAAAATTGATTGTTTTTTGGCTCATTAATGAGCAACGAGTTACAGGCGAGAAGTGCTTCAGTGGTTTGTTTGTTTGTTCCGGACATACATTATGAAAGAAACTGATAAAGATAAAGCTTTTTCCCCCACAGGAAGAACGAAGCAGAGTTGTCTGTTTACTGCAGTAGAGCTCCTACCTTCCGTGGTCCATTGGGGAATAAAGCACTTTCCTCTGAGGACAGTCCACTCATGTCTTACAGCCACAAAGTTGTGTCCTTCAGTGAGAAAACAAAAACATGTAAATAATGAGGCGCATGAAGGCGCTTTCTCTGAACATGAACTGTGTCTGAGACACACGCGCTGTCCCTCAGGTACCGAGCGGCGGACACTTGAGTTCGACGTCGGCCTCTGAACTTCTCAACCCCCTCGGTTTCAGGCTGCAGCGCGCGGGCTCGGTGTCCTCGCGGCCCTAGTGTCCTCACAGTCCGGCAGCAGCACGAGGGCAGTGGCGGGGGAAGTGGAGACTATTCAGGGTTTTATTATTCAAACTTTTTTATGTCAAAATACAAATAAAAGTACTACAAGTACTACCAAGTTGTCCTACTTTATCAGCAAACTGCACTTATATATACTACATAGCTATTATTAAATTATTATCTATAATGTTGACATTTTAATCAGGGGTGGGAAGATTATTACAAAAGCCTACTGTTACTTTAAAGGTATTGTTTTTAAGTAAACGCATGAAAAATACTTAAATACAAGTAGAAGTCCTGCGTCCAAGTACTTTATCTGCACTTTTTAACCTACTTTATACTCTGCATTAGGCTATGAGCTATTATTTATTATTATTTATATATTAACATTTTCATCAGGGTTGGAGAGAATACTACAATAACCTGCTGTTACTTTAAAATGTTTTCACTTACATTTAAGTACAATTATGGCCCTTTGGTACAAAAGCACTTAGATACAAGTTAAAATGTACTTAAAAGGGAAACATTGTAGCCTATATGATGATGATGTTTTATGATTGATGAAGTAAAGAGCACATTTAGGCTACAAATAAACAAAGTGCATTAACATGTCAACATAAAGGCTACACATCACAGCAGAGTCCTTATGTACAAACCCACTAAATATTAATTTACTGCACATGGCATTTTGCACACTATTGACTATCAATCAAACGCATGCAACCACAAACATTGCACAGCTTGATGATGCATATAGAATAAAAAAATAAAAAGGCAACAACACAGAACAAAACAAACTCCACAGCTGCTGCAGCAACAAACACATGTAACAGAAAACAGAGACAGCTGCACGTTTTGTGCACACGGCACAGAGACAGCAATGAGTGACGCTGTTAAAGGTGTTCATGTGCTCACCTGTCTCATTTATTCCCGATGCAAAGGTCCATTCAAACCCGTGCAACCAGTCCTCGCTGGAGGTAAACATGCACTGGAATATGCACCATGTTAGCAGTTAGCTTTGCAGCCACACCCGGCATGCACCTGTTGTTCGCGTGGGTCAACATTTTGGGGGTGTGTTTGATTTAGTTCATGTAGCGTCCCTCCGCCGGGTGGAACAGAATCACTGCCTAAAAAATGCATCCTGTTTTTTTAACCCTATAGTGACTGAATTCTTCATCATAGTGCATTATTATAAATATACATGTAGACAAGTACAATTATTAAAATTACGACTTTGTTACTTCCCCCCATGATTGTAATGTTGTAGCAGGACAAGATGGAGACAATATTACCTAGTTTATATACTGATGAGTATTCTATTTTCATCATATTTTATAGGATCATCATATACTGATGCAAACCCTTATTGGTGTAAAGTCACTACATAAGTAGCCAATATTAACTCAAGTACAACTACTACGAAAGCAGTACTGTGAGTTAATGATACTTTACTTGAGTATTTCCAATTTATACTTCCATATTAGCTGCACTCAGAGGAAATATTGTACTTATCAAACTACGATATCGCTTCTTTGCAGATTCTTCATTTAAGATTTTGCATACAAAGCAGTACACAGCGGTACTTTTACTTTTCATACTTTAAGTGCACTTTGCGAGATAATACTTATGTACTTTTACTGATGTGGAATTTTGAATACTGGAGCTGTACTTGTAGTATTTTTACCTTGCGGAATTGATATTTCATTTAAATGTAAGATAGGTTTTAAGATGAACTTTGCTTGATTAAGTTTTATCGGACATCATAACTATCTACGTATATTCCTGACCTCTCTGTACCAGCAGAGAACGTTGTGACCTCTTGTTGAGGTTAATCAACAGTTCCTGTTTGAGGAACATGCACATTATTCATAGAAATGGGAATAACAATAAAGGTTCCTCTATATCTCTTCTCCTAAGCAGCCGCTTTCTAAACTTTTTCAACATTGTCATTATTGACAAAGAGCTTCTCTGGAGCATGACTGACATGTTTCATGTCCTAATGTGGCCACAGTATGACCCCGTTCATTCACATTGTCCCGGAAGGAGGAGTCATAGAGATGTGGACGTTGGCTGTCCCGGTCATATCTACAAGAGATGAAGGGGGACGCACATATAAAGATTGACGTGTTTTATGCTCACTTTCACCACAACGACACCAGGACAGGCTGTCAGTTGTGCTGTCTGCATGTTTTAATGATCCATATTCACTGAGCTTCCCTAACAGAAATATACTTGAACAACTATTGATTGTGTTGCCATAAAATAAACGTTTGCACAGACATTGACGCTCCCTCAGGATGAGCTGGAATCACTTTGATTACTGAAGTGAAGGACGAGTACTTCTTCCACCACTGATTAAATGTATATAAATATACATTATATCAGTTTTACGTATAAAATACAATACATGGCTATAGGTAACATCTAGTACATAGAGGTACTTCTGAGTACTTTCAGTCAATGTTGTTAATGCATTAATAAAGGACATGAGATTATAATCAGAGCCTTGGACGCTTCTCAGACAGTTAACCTGCAGCACTGTCTCTGTTCTTTATTCTTATTCGTTGGTTCATTGTTGACCTGAACTCTCCGGTACAATGATGTGTAATTGTTATGTTTCTACCTCATATATTACATTTAAATACTGTGAAAACTGCTCAACAAAACTATGTGCACCACTTATTATTATGTATTTATTCATAATAAAAGCCGAGGCGTTGTGATTTAGTCAGGGTCAGATAATCTCTGTGTTTGTATTTAATTTGTCAGATTATTTCAATTAGAAGGTTGAAGTATTTGGGTGGGTAATAGATCAACACAATATGTTTTTAAACGCTCCAATAAAAGAAATAAGATTCTTTGCAGACTCCTCAGCTGACCAGCAGAGGGCAGGAGAAGTACAGTAGATAATATTTGATCAGCTCCATTCACATTTCTTTCCATAGTATTAGCTCGTCTGTTCTTCTTCTTCTGTACTGTGATCGGAAGCGGTGAAGAAGAGGAGGATACCTTAGTGTGGGAGCCGATGGAAAAACACATCAAAGGGGCAAAAATAAAGATTGATGAAGATTAAACAAACAGACACAAATAAAGAAAGCAAGATTTTCTGAGTTATAGCCAATATAATTCTCTAAAAACGGATAAATTGAATGCTGAGTATTATTGTTGTGTGTTCAGATCAGATGTATAAATGTGTAAAATAGGCTTTTCTTGGAAGACACATGAAAGCTAAAGATGAATGAGCGCTCATCCTGTTTACCAGGAAGCCGGATTTCAGCCTCTTCTGCTCAACTTGCAAGAATGTGTAGCTTACCCAGTTATGACATAAGCAGGCCTTTGTTTCCCCAAATCTGAATTACGCATGGCTCAACTGAATCCTTCTTACACACACACACACACACACACACACACACACACACACACACACACACACACACACACACACGGTACAGACTGCTTGTGTTACACTTTGATGCACAGAGGAGGCTTTCACACTTGAGGTGTTTGTCCGTATATATTCATGTGCGCACACTCACACACACACACACACACACACACACACACACACACACGCACACACACACACACACACACACACATAGATGAGGTCTGAGGTCGCCAGGCTGTCACAGACCTTTCTCCTGCATGAGCATTAAGATCAGTCATCAGGTTTCATGTGCCGCTGAAGGATTTGTGAAGTGAAGGAGAAGTCAGAGACATTTTTTTTATCTTGTCAGTATGTTTAGATTGTGACCCGCCAAGAGACTGCGTTAGCTTTAAGCTAACTTCTGGTACAATACATAACGTTTCATATTGAAAACATTGTCCATCGACTTTGACTGTTTGAGCTCCGAGCATCATTGATGTGACCTTTGGTACAAACTGCAGCCAAACGTACAAAGTTAACACTGTTGCATGTGTTCAATTGGGACAAACTACTCCATCAGAACATGGCAGCTTGAACTTGGACTCATATACCCGCTGCACAAAGGAACACAAAGCATGCTGGCTTGCATACTGTAAAATGTGACCAGCTGCATTTAGACATTTAGAATACTAGTTGATGTATTGTGTGTTGGGACACAGTAAACCGTTTTCTGGCAGACTAAACCGGGTGTTTGGGTTTTGGAGCGCACAGCTTGTTTAGTCACAGTTCATTAAGATTTCATCGTCTTTTAATGACTCCAATCACATCGACTTTACAATGAATACTTTATGTGTATTAAAACCAGAAGAGTCAGAGCGAGTGAACACATTTTTATCCTCTGAACGGTTTCATCCATATTTATCCTGCTGATATGTAAATCTTGTAACCGTTTTATTTAAAAATGAAATATCGATATCATGCTAATAATTCACTTATGATAATACCAAGTTTTTTTAAGTGCTGATCTCTGCTGTTTCACCAGACGACTATGTGCACACATCAAGGTCAATAAGGTTTCAAATGATGCTCTTAAATGAATAAAACGACAAAATCCACAACAAGGACATTTAAAATGGGGGAGCGGATGCAGTTTTTTTAATAAACTGAAAGTATAAATACTAGTGCTTGCATAAACAAGGTGTTCTTATTACCAGCCTACGCTTGATTTCTTCTTATTTTATTGTAACCATGTGACATGTGACGTATGAAATGAAACCTTAAGTTTGTGTTTTTGTTTCCCCCCCACGTCCTGAACAAAGATCCAATAACCTTTTCTAATCCACCCGACCAGCTGGACGTCCGGACCGAGATAGTTCTCGCCGGCCTCTCTGCACACGTCAGCACTGACGATACGATCAGACCCGGACGTGTCTGCACTCGTTCCCTCCTCTCACGCCTTTGATATTAGTCTGAGCGCCAAGATGTGTCGGACAGGAGACGATCAATAAGGCGAGAGGGAGTGTCGGCCATCGCGTGATAAGAAATGCAATTTTCTTACAATACTGAAAACATGGAAACGGCTGAAATTCTTTTTGTTTACGAGAGATGTACGTTTTCATTAACGTGTAATTTCTGCTGAATGTGAAGGCTGTTTATCAGCGTCAGGGCAGATACAAGGCCCACAGTGTGTGGCTCATGTTCAGAGGCCATATCGGCACGTGTGTGGTGCTGCTATCTGCTGTCTGCGTTTATCTGTTTCAATTTTTAATAAACTTTTTGACAGTAAAGCATTGACCTCTAAATAAAGTTACTAATGGATACATTTAGGGTTCATGTTTACTTTTTTTCAGATGCATTTGTGAAATGTCAGCAGCACCAAGCTGCAGGCTTTCTGACTGAGCTTTTATTAAAAGAGGGTCACGTGTAGCATTGAGAGGTGGAGGTGGCTCAAGCTGGGAGATCTCCAGTTGCTAAAGCAGATAACCTTTCAGATCTGAGGTCAAACATTTTGTCCAAGCCCTTGGGTTATGACCAAATACCTAAATAACTATTGACCTCAGCTGAACCTTTTGTTTAGTGCTTGTGTCCGAGCTGCTTCTTTCCTTTGACTTATATGCAACAGCGCTGCGTCTAAAATGTCCCGCTGACAACACAGAGTTTGTCTTATTTTGAAATGACTTGGCTCAAATGTTTCAAACTGTTGTCAGAGAAATAAATACACATGTGAGAAAAAAAAGGAAAGCTGCCTCATTGAGGATGCAGCACATAAGTGGACACTCATGCTATATGGAGACATTTTGGTCCAAAGAGCTGCAACTCATGCAGATGTGAATACTTCCTCCCCCAATGGTGAAAGCATATTTTGAGAGAACTCATTTGCTAAAGTGGACATTATGTCAGAGTCCGCTCCGCTGAACGATAATGTACATAGCTACCAGAGAGGACACAACGGGCAGCATCTGATTTGATGGAGCCTGATGACGCTTCATCACCAGTACTTAATGGCTTCTGCTATTTCAACCAGATCTCTCAGGGCTAAATGAAAAGCTACCGAATCCCTCAAGTGGCCGGCGTCTCTGCAAATCCGCCCACAAGCCAAATAAAACTCCCTACGCACGTCGCAGGAAATAGTTTTAATTAGCGCTCAACTGGAATAGTCTGTCTCAAATGAGTCAATGTGATGTGAGTCTGTGAGTAAAGACATAAACGTTGCTTGTATTTGAAGATAATGGAGAAATCAGGCCTCAAATTAGCTATTTTATTTCGGCCTTGTGAGAAAATCATTATTTTGTTGAAGCACAAATCAAGGACATGTGAGACATGTGATCTGTTAGACAGCATAAATATCCGAGATTACATTTTCATTTTGCCAACATGGCGATCCAGAAAAGTAGCGGTCAGTTTGCAAACTGGGAATAAAATATAAAATCTGATATCGGCCATAATATCTTATTTTTAAGATGCAAGTGCAACTCCACTGATACCTTTCAGAAGAGACTGTCTTGTAGTGTGCACTATCCGATACATCTCTGCTTTAAAGTTGCATTTTGTCTCTCAACACAGTATCCCGGGAGGTTTGTTCATTGTGGACAAGCAGAGGCTAGCGGAGGTTTAAATGTACACAGCACCAATATAAGAAGGAAACTGAAAATAACTTTAGAATTTGACATTGATACTTTTGCGACATCATCTTACGAAGTTATATTGTCTCAAGAAATTTCTATTCGCCTCCAGGGTGTAAAAAAAATATTTATACATCCACAGCTTATCTTGCAGACACCAGCATGTTGTTTCCCTCCAATTCGCCACCCGAGAGTGTCGATTACACCGAGGCCCAATTCTTCTGCATTTGAATGGATTGACCTTTTTCAGCAGCCCGAGGCACCTGCAGACCTGCAGGGACTGAGCTCAGACAGGTGGAAGACGAGTTCTCGGTGTCCTTGACGAAATCTGTGAATGTGACTTAAAACTTTTGAGCAACCAATAACTTCGTTGTAAGGGCATTTAGTTCCACCGTTAAGTTGTTTTCAATGCCGATAAACAAGCAAATTATGCTTTACAGATGCTGCAGATGTGCAGAAATACAACCAAATGGAATGTTCTCCAGTTCATTATCAAATACTGATTAAATGTATGATTTGGCGTGTAGATTGTTTCGTGTCATGGATACAAAAAGCAAGGGTCCATCTTTCAGAAACTGCTTATTTTTTGGCGTCCAACAAGGTTTCGCTGGAGTTTTTCTCACCCTCCCTGAAAGAACACAGAGCTGAAGGCTCCGGGAGGTTTTGTCAGGACGGCATCACACACACACACACACACGGCGGGCGTGAAGCTTCAGTGAACGTACTGCTGGTGTGATTGTTACACCGGTTAGACGACGCTGTCGTGGGAATTTAAACTCATCATCCAGTTCTACTATCAGACAGTCGAACACACAATCCTCCATCCATTCCTCCTCTGGCTCATCTTCATGCATGTTCCAAGAGTCTAAATGAGACGACTAAGCGTCCTCACTAGAACACTAGTCCTTTAGTGGAGGAGACGTGAAGTCATGTGACCGTGGTGGAGTTCCTTTATAGCCTAACGTTAGCTTCTTACTTCTGCTGATTCTGAAAGAAGAAGTAGCTAAATGGACCAAAATCTCAAAAGTGACAAGTGCAAGAAAAATGATGTTTGCACCTTTAACGGCTCGTCTTAAGGAAAGCTGTTTCATAAAAGTAACACATCCTGTGTTTCTTACAAGACTTATGTTTGTCATTGTGGCCCCATGATGGAGGGGAAACTAATGTCACCATACGGAGAGGAACTCTTTTGATCACATGATCTTATTTCCCTTTTATTTAGTTCCTGAATACCAATCTCACCTATAGATCCATTCAGCAGCAGTTCTGGTGTTTTCAGTCACATCACATCTTCAGCTTACGTTTCTTACTGAGAACATCTGGACTCTAGTGAATGAAGCTCAAAGTCATTGATCATGAAGCTGATCTATTTTATCTTCTTTCATCTTTTCCACAACATCAATTATATGTCTTCTGCTACAGTTCAAATGTTTAGTTAAGCCAATATCCCATAATAATAATACAAGATTCTGTTCTTATGGTAAAAATGCAACGTTAGATGATTAAAAAAACGTCTTACCTCCTCTCTCCCCCTCTCGTGCTCTCGTCACGAGCTCGCTCCTATAAGAAGCAGCGCCGGTCTCAGAGCGACTCACACTTTATCCGCTCAGGTGCGCCTTTGCAGACCCGAGATGCGCGTTATGGAGCGCACCTTCCGAGAGCAGCTCTTCTTCCTGGTGCTGTGTCTGTCCGTCCTGAAGGGAGACTCCAGATACATCGAGGTGAGCACTTCAACATTCTTATTATTCACTTCTGTAAACATGCACATGTGAGGTCAACTTTGTACTTCTTCTTCTTCTTCTTCTTCTGCAGAACAACGAGATCTCCAAAGATGAATTATTTTCATTTTTCAACTCGGAACCCAAGAGAGAGACACCTGAGGAATTAATGTACCGCCGACCTTTACGTAAGTCAAATACAATCTTCTATTTGTGCCTGAAAGCGAGGTAAAGAGACACGTTTATTTACTTTTAAAGAAATAAAAAAATCAGTCAATTTGAACAGGACTACTCTCTCTTTCTCTCTGGTTCAGTTTTCAGTTTCAACTTGTTTTATTTGCATATAAAATAAAATAAAATGAAATAAAATAAAAACTTGAGTAGCAAAGAAACAAAAGAAAAAGGCACAGTAAAATAAAATGCATGAACCCATCTCCTGCATGCTGTTTTCTGGTGGTTGTGTGTATGAAACGTGTGTAAACACACTGCTGTGTGTCTCAGGCTGTCTGGACATGGTGGCGGTGGAGGGTCAGTTCACCTTCACAGCGGAGCGTCCTCAGCTCAGCTGCGCTGCTTTCTTCATGGCGGAGCCCAACGAGCTGATCAGTGTGGATTACGACAACGTGGACATCGACTGCAGCGGAGGAGACTTCATCACGGTAACTCCACAAACACATCTTCCTCAGATGAACATTTTAACTCATAGATATCACCATGAAACTTCTGAAATGTTATGTTTAAATATGCAAATCAGGCATTATGTTTTTCTACATATTTGCATAAATCTCCAGAACATAAATGTGAACATTGAAGGAAGCAGGTTCAAAGTACTTGTTTCATGTTGATAACATATTAGAGTCAAAGGTTTTTACACAGGGAATATTGGATATCTCTTTTTTATCACTTCATAAATCAGAAAACACTCACAACAGCCATTAAAAAAACATACATTCTCAATGAATGATATCTGAACAAACCCATAAAAACCTTCAAAATAGAGGAATGAAATTGGAAAGTTAAGAGCTACTGAAGTGGAGAAACAACTCATTTTAAAGATACGTTTAGGAGAAATCTACAGATGTAAATAGACAAAGTATTAAAATCAACACCTAATTGTGTATTTTGCATGTTTTCTTTCCACTAGTCTGAAAAAAAGAAGCAAAATCTTAAAATGTATCTGTGCATGAAAAAGTATGTTTTTGCCTGCAGGGTTTCTCCTCTTAATTGTACCATCTTTAACTCCTGTTGCATAGAAACAGCTCCGTAGGTCTATAATTATGTATATATTCAGTAATCACCGCTGATGGAATGTGAACTTGTGATTGTTTTCATGCCTTTAAAATGGGGCCATGTAACTAGCTTGAGCTTAAAAACGCTTCCTGATTAGACAGAAAGCTCCTTTAACATAGAGCAACTGTACTTAACTTATAAAAGCACCACCTCCATAGTGTGCTCCACACTTATCATGATGGTCTAAACCTCCAGCAGTAACTTCAATGTGTTCCCCACAGAGTTCAACCAATGCACATTCATTTTGGGATTTAAAATAAGCATAAATCCTCCGTGACTGTAACCGTTGTTGTATCCCATGAAGGTGTTTGACGGCTGGGTGATGAAAGGAGAGAAGTTCCCCAGCTCCCAGGATCACCCGCTGCCTCAGTACGAGCGCTACGTGGATTACTGTGACTCGGGGTCGCTGAGGAGAAGCGTGCGCTCCTCTCAGAACGTGGCCATGGTCTTCTTCCGCATCCACAACGCCGGCAGCAGCTTCACCCTGACAGTCAGGAAACACATCAATCCTTTCCGTGAGTGAAGACTGTGTCACATTCATAAATAAGTCTGTGGGGATAACAGAAGCCTGTAGCAGGGAGCTTTGGTCATCAACTGCACCAAACAGGGGACAGTTTGCCACCACTGTGTTTCTGGACCGGGACCAGGAGCACATGGAAGACCCTGTCCTGCAGTAACATGAGAGGACAAGACAAAAAAAATGACAAATTGAACCCAAAACTTGTTGATTTCTCTATGAAACCAAAATCACTTAATTTGCTTTCATGAGACCAGGCTTGAATTCCGTCGACAGCAACCTTTGCTTGTGTTTCAGATTGATACCTTTGAAGCTGTAGCTCAAGTAATTAGTAATAAAAGCATCACTTATAGCACCATTTGAGTTTTGTCTACCTGCTCTGACAGACCAAGCGCTCATAATTAAAGCACCTTTACATTGTGTTGCCGTCATGTGCAATAAACAATTTGTGCTTCTCTGTGTAAAGTCCTTCACCTTGAGAATCCATCCAGGAAATCCTCGTGACGTCCCTCCTTTATATTTTCCTCTCTCCTATCTCCTGTCTCCTTGCAGCCTGTAATGTCATCTCCCAGTCACCAGAGGGCAGTTACACAATGGTGAGCCCGCAGCAGCACAGGAACTGCAGCTTCTCCATCATCTATCCAGTGGAGATCGACGTCTCCGAGTTCAGCCTGGGACACTACAACAAACTTCCCAAGGTGAGCAAATACATAGAACTGATTTATGTACAATATTCACTTCACTGTTTCCTCAGTGCTCTGTCTGCGTCTCCTCGGCTCATTTTTCTCAAAGTTCTGCCACTATACTTCAGTACAAAAGAGATGATTTGACATTTGTTCAGGGTGAGCAAAGCAGCCAAACAAATTAAACACGACAGCAATTTGTCTTTTCCACACTTTCTCACTCAGAACTCGTCAGATATCGAGGGTTGGTCAGCGGCCCTGTGCTTCTGGACTCTAGTTTCCACTCTAGTGCCGGTTTTGGACGTTCCAGCGTGGTTTTACTACATTTTTAGGTTTAGCAAAAGATTGTGGTCTGGGTTAAAATTAGTATTTTTCTAATGTAAAATGACTACGCTTGTTACGTCACTGGCACAAAACTATGGTAAAAAAGTCAGTGTTCATTTGGTTTAACTCAGGACATGAACAGCGGCCTCCTGGGGGGAAATCGTATGTTTATTTGAGCCGTCCACCCTCCTCTCTCAGCCACCTGATGTCCACTATTTCACATTTTATAATACGTCAGTTGCTCTGACCGTCTAATGATGATGTGTGTTTACTTTGGAGTTAGTTGAAAGCCGGGTTTGTCTCATACAGACACTGAAGGGTGCTTCTGTGCCCCTGACTAAGTGTCGGTATTTGATGATTACCCACTTTTGGTTTTAAAGTCATTTCTTTGATTTGAGTGAACTGGCTCTTTAAAACCTTAACATTGTGTGCAGTTCTTATGCTACCTTCTTTCCCCTTGATTTGCCTGCTTGCTGATATTATGCTTGCTGAACTTTACTGGTTCAGTCTCGCTGCTCTCACCAGTCGAATACTTGACGTGTATTCATCAGCTGGACACAAACTGTTTGCATACAAGTTCACCATATCAACTTAAAAGCTGATAAAATGCCAGTTTTGTGTTTACGTCGAATTCCTGCTGCCCCCCAAGTGACCAAACAATTAGTTAATGCAGGTTTAACGTTGTAAATAACATTAAAATAAGATAAAACTAAAAACGTGCACACACGACAATCCAGCTGCTCCCTCACACTTCTTACAATGTTCCAAAGACGTGAAGAAAACCACAAAACCACGCGGTGTCAAACTCCTCTGGTTGTTTTTGTGACTATTTCACAACCTGCCACCATACTGGGCTGGTTATGAAGCCATGTGTTGTGTTTCCGCAGAGGTCCAGGCCCGGCTGTGCAGAATCAGGGGATTTTGTGCAGCTGCTGGGAGGAAGCGGCATCGACACGTCGAAGCTGCTGCCCATCACAGACCTCTGCATCTCCTTCACCGGACCCAGTGAGTACACACTGATCTCCTCCCATTCCACCTTATCTAACCAGCTGAACTGAGCCTCAATAATAAATCTTCTCATCCTCCCCTCCCATCCTCCGCAGCCCACATGAAGATCGGCTGCGATAACACCGTGGTGAGGATGGTGTCCAGCGGGAAGTTCGTCAGCCGAGTGTCCTTCAGCTACAGGCTACTGGACAGCCAGGAGCTGCAGACTATCAAACTCAACAACGTGGAGGATTTCTGTTTCAATAACTGATCCCAGCAGGATCACGACGAGACAAATGTACCGTTTGACTGCAAACATTTTGTTTTTTCCTCAATTATTTCATTAACAAAAGAAACAAGAGATCCACCCGGTCGGTCCCTCTGATAAAAATAAGATATATTCAGACACAGTGGTATTATATTACAGACTTTCAATTAGTTTTTCATTCTTTTTCTCATTCTGGTTGTTGCTAAATAAAGCGTAATGAAGTGTCCTTTTGTGTTTGGTGGAACTGCTATTGTTTTAGTTTTTGCTTTGTGTAAAGTTTGTGTACTTATCAAGACTTATGATATTGTTATTATATTACGTACGAGTTCATGATCAACATTCCTGAAAATAAACGTGGGTTTATTTTGCTGAACGATGCATGATGTGCTGAGTCACATCCTGCCACAGATGACATAGAGGGCAACAGATCAATACAATAAATACAAGTGTTCATTGACATTATGCAGTTGAATTTGTATAAAACCTTTTTGTAATAAAATTATACCGCATGACACAGCACTCAACTGTGTTTCCTGTTTGTGATTTGCTCTTACAATGACAACACAGTCCTTTGTACTGGGACACAACAAAGGAAAGTCCTGCAAGTATTCCTGTCTGTTCGGTGCACTGCTCCAATAAATTACTTTCAATTCATTAGTTTCGGTGGCGAGACACATATGGGAGGTATTCGCTGCTCCTCCTTTCCAGACAGGACTGCTTCTGTTTGTTCAGGAATGCACTAAAGTACATCAACTTTCACATTATGTGGTAAATTTGAAACAAATTTGAAGCCACTGTTTTTATAACAGTCCATCTGTGATGGATTAGTCAGTATTAGCCTGTTTCTCTGCTGGGAGTCTTTTCAAACATTTCTGATATTGACAATCGAACCATTCCTGTGAATTAAAGTCAATGGATAAAATGGAATTATCCATTATTTTAGCCACAGCAATGGCTGTAGGGATGGCAGTGTTGGTTGGTCAGTTATTGGATTGCCATGAACATTTTGTATAGATATTCATGGTCCCCAGAGGATGGATCCTACTGACTTAGGTTCCCTGGTTATTCCTCTCACACAACAGTTTTAATTTGTCCAATCAGGACTGTAGAAATAGACGCTGCAGGCAGAGTAGGGGTGACAATAGCGTTAACAAAGCATATGCTTATTTTACATAAACTATGAAAACGAAATAAACTATAAAAACAATTCAATTAATTAAAAAAAGGACTTCTTATTGTCTTTGGTATTTTTGTCACATACAGATATGCAATGATGATTGCTGTATGTTGATATTGACAATGTCATGTGTGCGTGTGTGTGTGTGTGTGTGTGTGTGTGTGCTTCATAACTAGGGTGCGCTGGGTCCCATCGTGATTACCTTTGGCCACATGTGTCCGATACTTTGGTTTATCACCAAACATCTGCAAAACGAAGGACCCATCAGCCTCAGCTGCACTTTGCGTTTCGTGCTAATTAGCAAATGTTAGCATGCTAACAAGCTAAATCACCAACATCAGCATGTTAGCATCGTCATAATGAGCATGTTAGCATGCTGACGTTAGCATTTCACTCAAAGCATCGCTGTGCCGCAGTACAAACTAGTGTGGCTGAGAACGGTCTTGGTTGTGCAAAGATGTAAACATGAACAGATGACTTCATACTATAATGTACAAATAAACATCCATCCACAGATGAGACTTCAGTATATTTCAGGAAGAACTTGCAGGCTTTTGTAAACGACCAACCTTTCAGGTTGTCTGTGAAGAGCGTGCCTCTTTATCACCGCTTGAGATGTGGGATGATGTCACTATCTCTGATGACGCCTCTCACTGTCACTCCCGGGAGAACAGCAGGCGATTTCTCAGAAGATGATGGCTTGAGTGGTGCAAACCAATGGAGCGAGCAGTGATAAAAGGCCTGCAGGTGTTTTATCATTGACAGACACCTGCAGCCGCAGCTGGTGATGAACGAGCGCGTGACGACGACCCACGTCTTCCCAGCTGAAATCAGTGTGTGAGAGTGTGTGTGTGTGTGTGTGTGTGTGTGTGTGTGTGTGTACATATTGTGGTGGTAAGCACCTCTAGTGGGCTTTCACTAATGTGTATTTGAATATTACAGGAAATGAAGGTGTGGGTACAAAGCAGCTGTGATCAAATCCCATGAAAAGACCAAAAGCAACAACGTGTCAGTCCTAAATGAACCTTTGAAAACCTCCAAAGTCCTCCAAATGAAGAGACAAAATAATGTTTTCTGATCTGATTATCGGCAGGACTACATCATTTGTTTGTACAAATCTGTGCCATTCACAATCAGTGTTAGTTTTGTGAGGTTTGGTTAAGTTTAGGCACAAAAGAACTCGGTTAGGTTTAGGGAAAGATCATAATTTGGGTTCAAATGTCTATATTTCAGGGTAATGGAGCTTCTTCATCAAGGTTACAATAAGAAACATTTAGTTAAAGTTCAGGAAAGATTGTGGTCGTGCTTAAAAAACAAATGAACTAAAAAAACTAAAACGTTGACTGTCTGTTGGAAACAGAAACTAACAGCTGGCATTTTGACACATACATCCACATAGACTGTATATAAGAAGTGGACGTAGTCACCAAGATGGTTTTGAAGCATGGCCGTCGCCATCTTGTTTTTTTGCAACGAGAAGTGACACGAAAAGGTGGAGCTAAGTACAACCGAACACTGGATAAGACATTTTAAGAGTTAAAGCTGTAGGACGAAAACACAGACAACTCCCAGACCGGTAGAGACCTGTCAATCACTGTGTAGCCCCGCCCCTAAAGCATCCCCTGCTTTATGGTCTGTGTGACTCTAAATGGACCATCATTTACTAAATGAACATCACGCTGTATTGAAGAAGACTTGAAACTAGAGATTGAGACCATAAACTCATGTTTACAATGTTTACTGAGGTAATAAATCAAGAGAGAAGTAGAGTCATTTTCTCATAGACTTCTATACAACCAGAGGAGTCGCCCCCTGGTGGACATTAGAGAGAATGCAGCTTTAAGACACTTCTGCATTGGCTTCACTTTTCAGAGGCCTGTTCCCACGTCCACGTTCTTTTATACTGCAAAACAACAGAGATGCTGCTCAAAGGAAGTGTGTTTTGGACTGACGGGTTGATTGTGATGATGATGACGTTTTGTTTGAACTCCTCTGTTACTCTACAGGTTGCGAAAATCAAGCGTGACATTTGAATTTGGCCTTTCTGAGAGACAAAAATATCAATGCTTTGTCAATCGCTCAGCAGGGGCATAAAGCGGAAACAGACACTCAATATTTTATCTGTGCCCTATGAAACATCGCACTTTTATCCTCATGAGACTATTCTTCTTTGTGTGTTTATATTTTAGAAAAGTTATTCTCAATCGGTCTGCTTTTTAGGTTTTGAAAGGGAATGTTATTTATTTAATCATTTGAATCTTCTTTTGCAAATATACTTTGATATATTTACTCACTGAATGGTGCTTTTTTCTATTTTTGCAGATACATTTCTAATAATTTCTTTAAGTGAAGTATCATGTCAACTAGTGAATATATTGCAAAAGTGTTTGTAGACAGTCATGGTCCCCAGAGGATGGATCTTAATGGTGATTTTCTTTTCCTTTAGTGCCATCGCAAGGTTGAAAACTTTAGTTTACAGTATGTCCTTGATGGAGGCATTTCTATCCTCAGGATGAATTGTAATATATTTGGTATTTTATTCTTTTGTGAGGGTCTTTATGTCATGTTTTCTGGTCCTCTGGACGGCTGAATTCCTTCAAATAGATGGATTTAACTAACCCGTCATCTATAAAATACAGTGCACAACAAGGTCAGATGAAACAATGTAGACATTTAAAATGTTGCGTTAAAAATCCTTATTATAGTTTGTAAGAAATTGTGAGTTAATTCAATTTATTTTCTAATTTCTCTTCCTGTGCAGCAGCAAACTGGTATACGTCTGGTATGAATCATTAGGAGACATTAGAAGTGATGCAAAGCCCACCATAACGTGTTCTTCTTTTTCCAGTGTGGGAGACAGATCAGGCTGTACGTTGGCCAACATGAGCTTCAGGACCCCATTTTTCGTCGTCATCCCCCGGAGGGATGACCGCACAGCTTTCCGGGACAAGCTAAGCATCCGTGGAAACTCGCTTCATGACAGGATCATCCTCCATCTGCAGCTCTAATCAGCAGCACTAAAGGTGTTCGGACACATAGTGACAATTCATGGTGTTGCCTTTCTTCTTCTAGTTGCCGCCTGAAAAGACCTGAAGCCTGACTCTTCCTGTGTTGTTGTGTCATTCATCTTCTACCGTCACCGATCCGTCTCCTAAAATGCAGGAGGGGCAAAATAAAATAAAATAATTAAGAAATGTAATTCTTATTTGTTGAAGGTGCATACGAGATTGAGAGCATGTCGATTGCTTTGACTCTCAACCTGGCAACAACGTAGCCGGCGGCTTGTAGCTAACGGTGCTAACAGCGCTAACAGTGCAAACTATGGCAAACGTGCCGACAGAGGTAACAGTGTTGACTACGCTGAGCGCTGAGCAAACACCCCTCTCTGGTCTGGTAGAGTTCATTTAAAGCTAAAAATCTTTATTTTCTACGCGGCTGTTGAGGCTGGAACTTCACGAGAGGAGGTAGGCTGCAAACTTTCGCCGCTGCTGACTTCCAGCAACGGAGACTAATCAAAAACGAACTGGATCCAATTAAAAGTCAAAAATAGTATTTAATAAAAAGATAGCAGATACAACTGCAACCACGAAGGTAAACAATGCAAACTGATGCACTCAATTGCAACCTAATGTTTTACAAATGCAATCTGAAATACACCATGCATGGTAATGTTCTCGAGAACAGAGTCCACGTGCAATTTCACTCACAGATCCGACCTGGTCAGTTAGCTGAAAAACGAATATTGCCGAGAACTGAAACTTTCTCTCTCAAACATTCTTTTTATGTTCTTTGATGGGCGGAAAGCGTCCCACGCTGTCGCAAAACATAAAGGCCGTCATCCGGGGTCAGTGATTGGTTTCCGATTGATCTGACCCCACCTCTATCGATCCGCTGCTCATCTCAGTGGCTGGTTCCTTGTGACATCACCTCTGACATCACCTCTGACCTGGGACCGCATGGTGTTACCCAGGAGTCCTCTCTGTTGTTTTATGGCCGTCTGCTTCCTCATCAGTTGTCTCCGGTTCTCCTCCTCCTTTGTTGGTCATTTGTCCAGCACCTCTATGTCCCCTTTGATGTCTCTGGTCCTCGACCTATTATATGGTCGTGAAGAGCCTGTCCTCTGCATTCCTCACTGACCCTATCTCCCCTTTGATCTCTCTGCCTCATGGCTCAGAACCCCCTAACCTATGTGACTGTACTTTGGTTCAAAACTTCCAATGATTATGATTAAGACTCCTACAAGTAAACTTATTGCAAACATATAATATCTTCTATAAGTAAACATCCTGTAAACCTATATTACATTCCATAAGTAAATATATTGTGACTCTTAACATAATTTACATTCTCATCATTGTGACAATTTTATTCACCACTAGGGGTGCTATAAATTCTACTAAATAATGCTTCTTAATACTGTAATTCTCCACAGGCACAAATCTGCTCTCGTCATCCATGTTTAATCAAGATTAAAATCGATCTTTAATCTTAAAAAATTAAGCGCTGAGCTCTCCTCCTAATTGCTCCTTTTCTGTCATCTGTATGCCTCTGATTGGATTGTATTTATTTTTGATTTTCTTGCATGGTGTTCATTTTATATGCTTTCATCATGTTTCCTCTTGTCCGTCTTTATAATTGAATTCATTTTGTATTGTTGTTGTTCTGTTCGAAACAACTTTAACGTCCCTCGTTAGCGCCTGCAGCTGTCTAACCCTTGTTCTGCAAAATACTTACATCCACGAGGACCATATCTCACACACACACACACACACACACACACACACACACAGACACACACACACACACACACAGGTCAGTCCTAATGGGGAGTTATGACACAAACAGTGACGCACAGAGTGACGAAACTGTAGAAGGGACAGCATGTGGGAGATAAGGGCTCGAGGCATATTTCTAAAGACATTCGACGCAGGTAGCAGCTACAGAAATGAGGAGAAACTGTTCTACGCCTGAAACACATTATACACAAATATACTACATGTTTGTTAATCAAAATATGAAAGACTTCTTTGGTCTTGTCCCTCTTTTCTTCCTCCATCACTCTTTTCTTATTGGACAATTCTTTCTAATTGATTTACTGATGTTATCAACAACTATGTGTGTTCTTTCTGGGAACATATTTTGTGTTTGTGGCGTGTTTTAGATGCAAAATCTGTCTTTTCCTCCCGAGCCTTTCTTTCCATCATCCCCCTCGATATCCCAGCCTCCTTTTCTCTGAGGTGTCAATGACACATGAACCTCATCTTTTCTTTATTTTAACCAGGTTCCTCTTTTTTCTTCTCTGGTAATTAGAGTTTCTGATCTCCTGCTTCCAGCGTCATAAAGGAGCTTCTGACTTTTCTTTTTACAGCAATTAAAAGAGCATTTATTATAATTAATTTCTGATACAAAGAATCTATAATTAACAATGCATCTCCCATCATGCTGGGAACTTAGTTGCATGTTCACTTCAGGTGTCAGCATCTCTTAATTGCCAGTAATTTCTGCCGCCACACTCACAACACGTCATGATGAAACACACACAGCTATCACATCACGACACACGACTCGTACTTTACGATCGGTGGGAAAAGTCTCCGGTTCCTGAACATGACGTTCAGTCACAGGAAATGAGGAGACACTCACTTTAAATAGTGCATGTGGAGTGTGAGAATATAAATATCCACATTGAAAAAAATGATCAAATGACACTTGTGATTGATTGCAACCTTTTAAGAATGGGAACAAAATACATAATTACTGCATGGCTTCTTCCCGTGGGGGGATCGGGTGATTACCCTGCTCCATTACAGCCAATCACAGACAAATTGCATTGTAATGGCGAAGGGGTTTTTGTGCGAGCACCATCTGCGTGCATAGAAGCACCGCACTGTATTTTTTTTGCAGTAATTTTCCTCCAACGTCACAGCGGAGAGAATGTCATCGCAAATTAACCGTCTGGTCGGGTATTTAGGGAAGTACAGAGGAAAACCCTCAGAAAATAAAAAAAAGCCCGCTTGAGTCGACACGTGCGTCCTCCCCAAGGTGACGATGTCAGCACTTCTGCTGGAGGCGAAGACGCGTCCGCGTGATTGGCTGCTGGACTCGGGTGGTCCGTCGCACTGGGACCCGCCGATGCGTCATCGAGACATGATGGCACGCGGTCGTTTCACAAAAGCAGAGTGAAGACGTCCGGTGAATGGAAGCGGAATGACAGAACTCTCTCTCACACGTATAACTTTATTTGAGCATTTCTATTTCAGAGGGAAATTATGAACTTTTACTACATTAATTGGACAGCTATCGTTCCTAGTTACCTTTAGATTTTACATGAGAAGGTGTGAGTGTAAATATACACTAAAGATTCTTGCTTTTAACTTGTGTCCACTTGCACAAACAAAATCAAAAAACGAGTTGAGGCCGTGTCACAGTTCAGCTGTCTTTGTTGTTGTAAAGCAGGTCCACCAATAATATTATTTTGCCATAGAAGTCCTCATATTTAAACACTCAAAGTCAACTATTGTTTAAAACCATATCGGCGGGTCAGAATTTAAAAATAAAAAAAACATCAAAAAATTCAAAAAAAAAAGAAAGATTTTCACACAACATATATCTCAAAGCATTAAATGTTACAGAAGATCGCACAGAAGATCTCTCATCACTGTGATCCTGGGACTTTAATGACTCTTTGCACCAACACTAGGAACACTGACTGACAGCGAGACAGACGAGGGACTAAAATGTTTCCTACTCTAAATGCAGCATCCGGCTGCATTTAGTCTCCAAAGACTCGTCTCCAAAGACTTTTACATCAGAGGAGGGACAAACAAATACATGACGGCGAAAGATTTAAGGCGTGTTTTTAAAGGTTAAGCCTCTCAATTACTCATCAGTAATGACCTGAACCTACTGTATAATCTACTGTATAGACGAAGAAGAGTTTCTACTGTGATGGGATAAAACACAGCTCCAAACACAATAAAAAGATGACAATGACAACACCGTGGGCATTTTGTGAGATCACAAAGTCATTGTTTAACAGTATTGTGTTACAAATGATTCAACTGATGGGACATTGACTGTATGTTGTTTTTAATATGGTGGCATTTATTAAACGACGTTTTCTACGGACATCTACTTGGTTTTCTTCTTCTGCTCTTGGAAGAAGTCGTTGCAGGCGACAGTCAGGGCGGCCACCAACACAACGAACTCATTGAAGTCCACCTCGTTGTCTTTGTTCGAGTCCAGGTCGTTCATGATTTTCTCCACCAGCATCGGATCTTTCTGAGACTGAAAAACAGGAAAATAAAAGGAGAATTTTAGACCAACAAACAAGAATTTCTCCTGTAGATCTTGGACTTGTTAGCCATTAGTATTGGCACCGTTCAAGCAATAAAAATACCGTTAACACTAGATTTACGTCATTTTATAGGGAATATCAGTCTGTCCATGTAGGGTGAGTTACACCGACATAGTGATAGTTGTTGGAGCTTCGTATTGACTCAGGGCAGAAGCTGCTGCTCGTGTCCGGTGGAGAGCAGAGTGATGTTGCTGCTCAATGAGCCGTGAGCTGCAGCTGATCACACACGACATTTATGGCTTTTGCTCATTTCCTCCAGGATTGAAAGGCAAGACATGGCTTTCCTTTTACACGCCCTAACCTCCGAGGCACCGCGGATCTTTACGTCGGGACGCTCATCAAAGACAACATTTTTAGCAACGGTTGAAATTAAAATCCAGGCCACACTAAAGGCAGACTCAGATGATTGATTATATTAGGGAAACCTTGGCGCTGCTGAAGTTTTATCTCGATTTTATTCTGAGAAATGAAAAGACAAACTGCTAAACTGAATCCTGCATTTCTATCAGAAAACAATTCCCCACCAGGAATTCAAAACAAACTCTGCTTTAGAAATGTGACTTCCGTACTTTCTCCTCTCCAGCAAAGTCCTGTTAAATGGCAGCATATAAAGTATATATATATATATATATATATATATATATATATATATATATATATGTTCCTAATAACATAATATATACTGTATGAGCTAAATAAACATAAATATTTGAGCAGAAATGAAGAGCTAAATATTTTTAAATATTTGAGCTAAAATAAATTTGTCACAAAGTTTATGTTTATTGAACTACATTGCCATTCATCTCCAGCTTACAGCTGTTGTTTGTTTATATATATATAATATATATACACACACATGGTGTATTTAGCTTTAAAAGTAGGAGAATCAGTTCAGTGTTCATCTGAAATTCTGTTGAAAAATAAAGTTTCTCAAATTTTCAAAATTTCAAAATTAAATAAAACTGAATAAAAAATAAATAAAGAAGTCTAAAATAAACTCATAAGCGATCTGAATGAATAAAACCTACCCGCCCTGAACTGAGAGCCAACTAAAGCTAAACAGAATCAAAAACTACAGAAACATCAACAATGAAGGGGCTCCAGACTTGGCAGTGCTCTACAGCTATATACAAAATGTAAAGATGTATAATCAGAATCAGAATGTCTATATATACTATGTCTACATAGACACAGTAATCTATCAAGCCTTGCAAGTGTCTGTGTTTTCTGTCGGAGGGAACTGAGGACGAATGCGTCGCTGCGTCTATTCTCAGAGGTGACTGCAGCTCGAGGGGATGTGATGACATCATGGGAGCGTCTATATTTGGAGGCGATATGGGCCACTGATGATGATGATGCTGATGCGTGAGCACCTGAGGCTTCCCATTCGCATGAGGGAGGACAAGAAGATAAAATATATATATATATATATATATATATATATATATATATATATATATGTGAAGGCATCAGAGGTCTGACTCTGAGGCTTCGGCCGTTTTGTTAACGGTCTCAATCATTGGCCGCTATCACACGGACTCAGGGGCCGGGGCTTATCTTTAAATGAGCCTCTCCTTCTCCCCTCAGCCTTTATTTCACACAGCGCTGTGATGTGAGAGCCACCAGCAGTTTACACTCTGACAGCAGGATAGCAATCAATGAGAAAACCATTTCCTCCGACAAGGTCGGCATGTTGGTCTCTTTACAACATGTGGAAACGTGGTACTCTCAAGTGAGTCAGGAGCATGAAAGCATCATCCGAGGACCCTTGATGAGTGGATTACCGTAGTACTGCTCATTATAGATCCATTGAGGTAATGAGGGTCAGACTTTGGTGAACCAACACCCAGGACATCCGGGGCTTTATTAAGAGCTTTATGGATAAATGATGACATGTATGACACACATTAAAACAAGCTATATTTAAAACAAGATGAAGAAAGTCACCCGAGCCTGAGAATATGAATGAATTGTCATTTTGTTTCATTTTAATGAACAAACTCCCTCCAGACAAGCAACTTCTGTTGTTCCCCCCCAAAAAGGCTTAAAACTAGCCCTTAATTAATTCCACCTTTTTCTAACAGTATTTATTTTTTTCTATTTTCTATTTATCATACTCAATATTTTATGTTTTTTATATATTAAAATAGCTTTTACCACCATCAACTTCTTTTATTAGTTTATATCTATTGTTTTGGAATTTGTATTATTGTATTGTATTTAAATACCTGCTGCATATGTTATGAAAGGTGCAATATAAACAAAGCTTATTATTATTGTTGTTGTCATTATTGTTTTTAGGTGACATTTCTTATGGAACAATACATTTAATTAAAAAGAAAAGCCACCAAAGCGCTCATTAGAATAAGTCAGAGTTTTATGTAAAACATAACAAAATGCTCCATCTAGTTATTAACAAATATTCCAGCCACCAATAAGAGCTATTAACTGAACGGTGGTGATCAGCTGTGAGTCAATGAAGCTTTTACAAGTTGCTTAATTTTCAGCACATTAAGGCCTGAAGTCTACAGGAAAGTGTCCCAGACGACACCAGGGAGGTCATGTTTCCTGGTCCGACTCTGCTTCATGATGGAGCAACTTCTACTTAAATACACATTTACCCACGTAATCATACACGATGAAACATCTACTGTACCGTGAGGAAGTCGGTGAGCTCACTGTTGAGCAGCTCCTTTAACTCGCCCTTGTTGAGCTTCAGTTTGTCTCCGTCGTTTCCAGAGTAGTTGTAGAAAACCGTTATGAGCGCATCCATCGCGCCCTCGAGCTGGCTCGGCATTCTGCTGGGAGGATGATGAACACTTGCAGCTTCCTGACAGTGAAAACACTGTGTTAATACAACGTTATTAGAGTAAGAAGCAGAACGTCTGTGGTTGAGGTGTTCTTACCTGGTTAGAGTCCCGTACGACTGTGACGAAGAGACGCAGCGGCACAGCTTGTTTACTAGGAAATGAGGGGAAGCTGAGTGAGCCTTCCTCTATCTATTGTGCCGATAATTAATTCCACAGGTGAGACGCCCATGGTTACTCTGTCTTTCTTTCCAGGAGTTAATCACGGCCGAGTGGAAAACAAAACATGTACCAGTGTAACCCTGGAGCCCCCCTGGGTGTTCATCAGACCCTGGGCCATGCGAGGGCCTTCACACATGTGTCTGCATCACCTACATCCCTAAAGTGACTCCAGCGATACGGACAATGAAATACTACTATAACAATGTAATTGTTTAATTAAAGACACAATGTGTAACATACCTGGCCACAGGCTCCACACTCTGAAGGGATCAAGAGAGTGTGCAGGTTTAAGCAACAAAAGCACTTTAGTTAGGGAAAGAGTGTGATTTTGGTTTAAAATGATTAATGCAACAAGTCACTTGTGACTTTTTCAATATTTAAAGTTACTACGAGGAGCTTTCACCTTGTGTTGGTTCTGTTGGTCCCTGTGGTCTACAGCGGTCGTGTCTCTCAGCACCAGAGTCCCTTTAGTTTAGACAGTCGGCCCCTCTCAGTCCTGGTTCTGGTTCTCCCGTGCCTCCCTTCCCCTCCAGCGGGTCCAGCAACACGTCCCGGGTCATGATTTGGTCTGAATTGGAGACGGTGGCTCAGATGTGAAGCGTTTGGAATAGATTGAACCAATGACCTCCCAGTCACAAGCTAGACGAACATGTTGTCACTAAACATTTTGCAACATATTGTGTGTCTCCCAAAACACGTTTATTGCTGCAAATTAATATATTACGGTAACTTCCAGAAGACAAGGCTTCCCAGCCAGAACACATCTATATTCCACTGACTTTGAGTGGTGCGTACTTTACTCAACATTGAGTTTCTGATTTGTTATCATGTTTCCCTTCCAAGCAACCTCTGGTTTCACTTCCCATCAGGAAGATAAATCAAACGTATCGTGACCGGCGGCTCACCGTTCTCACAGTCTCACCTTGTGACTGGAAGTCGTCACCTTCTCATCGTGAGGGGGTTTATTTTTAGCAACAGCAGGTTTCATCCTTTGTCATTTTGTGTCCGACGGTCGCTCTCACACACGACCGCCCCTCCTCCGTCACTGTGTCACAACTGACAGTGGAGAATAACACTCAGCCCCCAAAGACAACACCTGAGGGATGTTAGCTGTCAGGTGCTCCTGCAACTTTTTCTTCCACTTGCAGCCACGGAGCCGAGAAGTTTCCATTTATTAAGGTGATGAAACGTTTCCCCCCCTCACAGCTGCTAATAGTGACGTGTTGTGCAGGAAGGTGGACCCACGAAAACCCTCCACTCAAACGGACACCACAACGCTGAGACGGTTATTTTACATATCAGCACGGGATAATGAGCGTTACCCTCACAGCTCATACTGCAATCTACCAGATAGAAAATAAAATGAAGATTTTAGAGGATAGTCGAACGTGTTTATAACATTTATCTCACTTATACACGTCTACCCTCTAACAGTAGTATTTAGAAATATTCTGAGACAAAAACACACCGGTTTGACATTTTAAAGCCCTGCTCGCGGTCTTTAATGGGATAAAAAGCTTGCCTCCTACATGATGGATGATTTATCATTTCATGTCTCCTCAGGTCCTCTGCAGCATCGAGACAATACGAGATGAGGCTTCCATTCACCCGTTCATCCATTCATCCGTTCATTTCAAACCTGAGCATTGAGACGTCCTGCTGCAAAAACAGCTCATGATATATTCAGAATGAACGCGCTGGAGCCTCCTGTCTTTGCATTGTAAGAGTTTACTTTAGATATGTAGCTATACGCCACATATAGCGTACAGCTGGATTTCATTTGTCAAGTTTTTATTACAATTTTTACAGTTACCATTTACAATAGGTTCACTTCATGTTTATGCTGCATTTTATATGTGAAAGATACTTATATTGTGTTTAACAGACAGAGAGAGAGAGAGAGAGCCTCATCAGGTTAACGACGTAGAGCTGCACCTGTTGATTCTCTTCCTTTCACTCTTTCAGTGGTGATCACATGCTGCCACGCAGCTTTCAGCAGCTTTTCCACAGAGAGAGAAGGAAATGGATCTGTTCTTATCTCCATCTCTGTTAGGTGAGCATGAACGCAGGTGATGGAAACACCAAAGTCAAGTCCGATTACAGTTGTTGATCTAAACTTATTGTTTTGCAAAGCAGCAATAATCAGACATCAAAACGCTCCCTCAGAAGTCTTTTTATTTGTCAAACGTGAATTCTTTTTGAAATCCTGCAGCAAAAGCTTTGCTAAAATCTTATTTTAACCCTAAGCACCCCTCCCTATTTAGCTCATTTATATATTGAAGGATTTACAATAGAAAATAGGAAAAATACTTATGTGTGTGTTCTCTAAGTGGTAGAGCTGTAGAGTTATATACGCAATGTGTAAAATATTGATGTGCAACAGTTCAGTTTGAAGAATAAAGTATGTGCTTATGGGGAAATAGTGAGGAGATGCATGTTATACACACAGACACATAACAATAAACACGTAAAGTGTCCTTATAGCTGCTTACAACTACATTATAGTGTGTTATAAACCATTCACTAAGGTTTTATAAAGTGGGTTTAAAATGCTTAATATAAGGAAGTTAACGTAAAGTGTAGCTTTTTTGTCAGAGACAAGTCTGTAAGGCGTCACCATAGCTGTGGCTCTCACCCTGTCAGGATCAGTGGAAACAGCCGGAGGATTTCTCACCGTCTGAACTTCACTGACTGCATTCAGAAATAAAGATGACTTCATGCAGGTCTCATCCAGCATCAGTAGCTATACCCACGAAAAAGATCATTTGCAGATATCCCACAAACTCATGGTGGGATCAGGTGGATAGGTGACCTATCAGCAGGAGACCGCTGTTCGTTCTCCATGTGAAACGAGAAGCCAACGCTGACCTATTTGTTACTTAATTTGCTTGCGTAAGTAACGGCACTTCTGGAGTTATTTTAGCTCAAAGGACGATCTTTTTCTGAACCAAACAAGGTTGTTTTGTTGCGTAATCCCAACTTTAGTTTCCCGTGAAGATGGAAGTTTATTTAGAAAAGACCGTATGCATGTAACGAGCGGAAATTGACTTGTGTTGCTGGACTTTCGTAGGAAAACGCACGAAAAATGAAGAGTAACTTTTTGTAAGATTAGAGTGCGGAGAGCAGGTGGACACTGGAGCATCAATGGATGTGTGCTCTCCCTCAGGAGTGAATGGAGGAGTCTCACACCCCGTCATCGTCTCCTCAGACACCGAGCGGTGCGTGTTAGTGATGTGCAGAGTTCCACTTCTCTTTTATATTGCCAACACTCGTCTGGCAAGTGGTGAACACAGAACCAAAAAATGGTTCGCGATCGTCCTCGTCCAATCAAACAGCTGATCGTTGTGGCACTGAAGCAACTTCTTCTGATCCTATTTGACAATGTGCAAACAGCCGCACTCTATTTCTCCAAAGGGTCGATACTTCGGGACCTGACGAGACAGCGAGTCGGTGGCCAGATATTCTACCTCAAACTAATAGTTATTTTTGACTTCTGTGACTTTCACAGTCTTTCCTCTGGGCTTGACTTGACATTAAGCCGGAGCCTGAGGCCTCTGGAATCTCGCGGGCCTTTTGCATTTTGTCTCTTCATATATTTTAATGAATGGGCTCCAGCGTAGTGGCTGTGAACTGTGAGATAAATATCATCAGTGCACTCAGTGTTGGGCTCTGCCTTGTCTCAACACACCAGGAGAACATTGTTCATGATGCACTGGTCAGTTTGGAGATTTTGGTCTTTTTTTGCTTCCATAACACGTCTTCTTTAATTTGACCAAACATCTCTTTAAAAGTACGTTTTCTCTAAATGAGGTTTTTCCTCAGACTCTGATCCACAAATCTCCACTTCAGCAGCTCTTCATACACCAAACTTCACAGATTCATTCCTCTCTATATTATTCCTCTCTAGGTTTCCTGATTTACACAATATTTTATTACTAAAAACATCTCGAGCTGTTGGCAGTATTGTTATATATATGGAGTGATACAACCTTCTGTAAAACCTCTGACTCTTATATTTTAACAAAATAAAACAATATTTTGGAACATAGTTTCATCCAATGTTCAGACTTATGTTCTGGAAATGTTTGACAATATCTAATAAGGTAATATCTAATTTGTATATTCACACACAACTTGTATTACAAAAAAAAAAAAAAGCGATATATATTAGTTAAAATCGTTCCCTGCGGTGTTTAAACGAGGACACATCAGGTTAGGTTTACACAACTAGGACAATTCTTTTTCAAATCCAGTTGGATTTCTCTTCGAGTGTCCTCTGTGTGTTTGGTGAAGACTAGATGTTTACTGCCCTCTGCTGGCTGATCAGTGGCATCAGAAAGTGTGCTGATCACATGATGATGTCTGATCTGCTCACTGTGCTGTGAGAGACAGGAAGCCTGTTTTTTAAACGTGTGTTCCTCACACTGTGTACACTACACACAACACTTCTGTGTCCTGTTCCTATAATAAGTTATAAAGTGTGTCACTAATGTCCAAGCTCACTTTAGTTTGTTCCTCTCAAAGACAAACATAGGAACAAACTATAGGATCATGTAAAGCAACCATAAAGTATTATTTATGATAATTAAATGTAGTACTGTTACTGTAGTACTGTCAAGCGTTCACACTCAGCATGTCAATGTGGCGTTTTTCAACAATAGATATTACAAAAGAGATAACTGAGAGATTTCTGGAATAATAGTTCTGAAACATGAGGGAGAAGTAGAGAAATGACTACAAACACACAGGAACAACAATGTTAGGGTAACTTAGTCGATATATTATTGCTATATTTTAAGATAATGTTTAATGTTAGTTATGACTCCCTATAACTTTCATTATCTAATATAAAACTAAATTATCCCGCATTTAAATGTCTGTTTAAAGCACGCCAAAGCAATTACGCACATCTTATGCTTGATCCATACAAATTAATAATAATAATCAATATTCAACCGTCTTTGTTTGCTGACGTGTTCAGCTTACCTTGGAGCGTGGGAGTAGTTTGTGTTGATCTTTGTCGGATTCGGCGGTGAGGAAGGTGTTCCACACTGTTACAAACATCCCACGTGTCTCTTCTTGCGCTTTTTCACTTCGTTAAGACGAAAAATACGACTTTCCGTTTCCAAACTCACCGCGTAAAAGCTGGACGCGCCTCCTGCGCCTAGTTAGGTTGCTACGAATGGATTGTATTGGACAGTTGCCGTTCAAGGGAGGGGCTTAAGTGAAGGGTCAAAACTCCATCAACTGATGAAGATCATGTGGTTTGACTGAGAGCACCGGAATGGCGATCAAATATACCGGGGAAATTGTTTTCACTTAAAAATGGACATTGAACGTCATAAATCTATTATGTTTTTGTTTCAGCCTTTTATGTTATTGTTTGATGAAGACATCTTTTATTATTGGGCAGGTGAGTGAGGATGGGCGGGGCCTGAATTGGACAGTTTCAATTGTCAATTTGCACAATTTCAAAAGTAAAATAACTTGTTGCATGTTGCTCCAATATTAGCGTGAAGCTCCATTATTGTGCATTGATCAGTGGAAGAAGTATCAGATCTGTTACTTATGTATAAGTAGCAATACTACAGTGTAGAAGTACTCAGTTACAAGTAAAAGTACTGCATTAAACCTACATATATATATAAACCAAAAAAAATACCAAAGTACCAAAAGTAAAAATACTCATTATACACAATGGCACATATATATATATATATATATATATATATATATATATATATATATATATATATATATATATATATACATATATATATATATATATATATATATATATACATATATATATGTAGTACTCATTATGCAGAATAATATATTATATGACTGGATTATAATTATTGATGCATTAATGTTGCATCTGGTAAAGATGTATATATATTTGGAGTACTTCATATAGTACTGGGTAGCTTAATCTTTAACAATATATCATCGTTTATTAGTTGATTTATATATTGTATTAATATCTGAATCTGCACAGTAACTAGTGACTAAAGCTTTAAAGTGTGTTTGTGAATGTAGTGGAGTAGAAGTATAAGGTATGGAAATACTCAAGTGAAGTACAAGTACCTGGACTTGGTATTGATTTACTGTGTCGTACGACTGAATCATTGATATTGGAATCCTGTCTCTGTAAACAAACTCAAACTGAGCAATGAGTCAAGAACAATCCGGCATCAGAAAGAAAGTGCTTTTGAATTCATGTCTCGTTTGACAGCTTTTATGATTAATTACTCTTTTGGGCTCATGCTTTGTGTGTGTGTGTGTGTGTGTGTGTGTGTGTGTGTGTGTGTGTGTGTGTGTGTTTATGTGCATGTGTTTGATGATGCGAGGGTGAGAAAGACGTAAACATCAACATGCAGATTATTAACATGCAGCAGTGAATATATAACTTCATGTAATATACGTCATGTTTTTCATTCTGCTCATGTTAACTCGCAGCTCTTAGTTTTGTTTTTTTTGTCACAAAGTCAAAATCAAACGGAGGCGGAAGCTCGCTCTCCATGATGTGAGTCAAAAGTGAGCGCTGTTGTGGCCCCGCTCCTGAGTCCTGGCTGCGGTCCTTGTGTCCATGAATTAATGAAAGGCCTTTACAGAGCGCCTTCTTTTAAAAAGAAGGGGTGGGTGGGGGGGGGGGGGGGGGGGTGGTGGTGGTGGGGGGGTAGAGGTGGGGCTTGAACATACATAAGAGGCAAAGACAGTCCGCCAGTCCAATTTGGCACAACATCACCAGACACTTTGCTGTAGCTTAACCTACACGAGGAAGCTGATTGGATCTATCCGTCCACAATAATCCCCTCTTTTAGAAGAGAAAGCCTCGTTAGTGATGAGCACAGACAGGTTACAAAGAACTTCATCCTGTATGTCGGGCGAGGACAACATGACTGGGGGCCAGTCCCGGGGCTTGGTCCTGCAGCCCGCCTGGGACTACCTCCACCAGAACCACCACGACCTCCTGAGGAGCCCTCTGTTCCCCGTGGTCCTCTCTGTCACCACCTACTTCCTCCTGGTCGGTCTGTACACCCTGCTCGACCTGCTGGCGCCCACCTGGCCCCGCATTAACCGCTACCGGCTCCATCCGGACGGGGCCGTCGCCTGGCCTAACATCTGGACCACCCTGGGCGTCACCGTCTACAACCACCTGCTTTACATCTTTCCCGCCGCGGTCGCCCAGTGGCTGTGGAGGCCGCCCACCCCGCTGCCCTGCGAGGCGCCCTCTCTCTGGAGCTTCTTCCTGGGCGTCCTGGGCTGCACGGTGGTCTTTGACTTCCAGTATTACCTGTGGCACCGGCTGCACCACCGGGTGCCGTGGCTGTACCGCACGTTCCACGCCGTGCACCACCAGTACAACCAGCCCTTCAGCCTCGTCACCCAGTACCTGTCTGGCTGGGAGCTATTCAGCGTGGGGTTCTGGGCTACGGTGGACCCCGTCCTGCTCCGGTGCCACTGCCTCACGACGTGGGGCTTCATGGTCTTCAACATCTACATTTCCACCGAGGACCACTGCGGCTACGACTTCCCGTGGGCCACGCACAAGCTGGTGCCCTTCGGCCTGTGGGGCGGCGCACCAAAGCACGACGCTCACCACCAGCGGCCCAACACTAACTTCGCCCCGTTCTTCTCCCACTGGGACTGGCTGGGGGGAACCCACACTGTGCCAACTCCCTCCGGCCACGCTGCCGCCGGGGGAGCCAGGCGAGACTAAAGAGCTTGAATTAATCTTTCATTGACTCTCATCGCCTCTTGTTTGTAAATGCTGTCCCTCCAACACCAGACCGCTTCCTCTCTTCCCCGGTGTGTCTACCTTTCCTGTGTTTTTTATATTCCCTATGTGGATGTATTCTCTCTCTAACGGAACAGCTGATTATCGGTCTAACATTTGCTAAGTTGTTGAGAAGAATTCACTTTTCCATGTCTGTTTTGTGTACATTCATCTCTTATTCATACAGATTTCTCATTCATGTTGATGTATGTCATGGTCAGCTATCTCAGGTCAGTTTCCCGACATGTTTTCAGCTCTTATCTGAGTATTCTGCTGACGGTAGATGTGCGTTGTCCCTCTCTCCCTCCTCAGCACTGATCCTCTCGCTCACACGCATGAATAGCTGCACGCCAGCGTGACGCGTGGCAGCAATACTAATCTAACTCTCTTTGAGATGCTCCTACTGGTAGAGTTCTCAATAAAACTCCCCCTAAAAAAAGACAATATCTTTTGTGATACGACTGTGAAAATAATCATTTTCATGATGTCTTATCGTTCACAGCAGCAGGTGTCTTTCTTTGACTACGAGAATCAAAAGATTTCGCATTCATTCATTAGAAATAATCAAAATGTAAAGCAGCTCATAAATAATGTGTAAATAAAATACATTTCTAGTGAAATACTGACTACTTCATCTTTGTAGAAAAGTGTGTTTTTTACTCGCGTGTCCACTTGCATTTAAAAAAACAAACCAGCAGAGGTCCCCCTTTACTCCCAGAGGCAAGCAGGCCATGTCAAGCAAACAGCCACTTCTACAATAATTCATTTTATATAAATGAGTCGCTATCAGGACACAATATACTCCCTTAGTGCAGCAGCATATCTGCTGGTATTACACAGGAAACGCAGTGAGTGGTAGTACTGTGGTGATCTATGTGGTGACTCTTCTCTTTGTTTCCATTGTCGTAGTATCAACACCAGCAGCCACAACTGGTTTGGCTGGTTTCTGGTTAACGAGGGTATTGACGGTTGCAACAGGTTGTGCTTATTTTAGAAACACAGACGCCTCCAGTAGATCCGTGTGTCTGTGTGTCTGTGAGTCTGTGTTACAATTGTTATAGTACTGGGATTAAAGTATGAATTAAATGAACATCTGGCTACGTCATAGATCTCTAATGTGCATTCTCACCATTAGTTCGCTTTTTAAAAGAATCTTAAATGGATGAAAAAAAATGTAATTTATAGGTTAAGTTAAGTTATTTCCTGTCAAAAGACTCATTTCTTAAGACGAAGGTTTGAATAACTGTGTGGTTTGTTCTGCAAACTCTTATTCTTAAAAATAAGCTTGAGGCAGCACATGTTGCAGCATGGAAATATACAACACAAAGCACCACTCAGTGTGTGCTCCACTGGACCTTTGCCCTCATCTCTTTTTACCAGAATGATCATGCAAAACACAGACAGCCTAAGTTAAATACAATCAACATGAAATCGGTTATTTATTTTATTTGCTATGGACGTCACAGAGGCATTAGAATTGTAACATACATTTATGCACAAAGTGTTTAGTGTTTGTAGCGAAACGCTAATTTACAACACCTGTCATACGGTGACAGACGTATTTTAAAGCAACATTTAAAAGAGAAGATTGTTATCATGACATGCGGGTAGCTTACGTGTAGCTTAGCATAAAGACTGGAAAGCTAGCCTGGCTCTGTCTGCAGCTCACAGAATCCTCTAAACGTTTATGGATCAAACAAACAGTTTACAACATCCAACACCGATGAAAATGCTCCAAGTTTACTATATGAGGAAACATTTGTACATAAAACAAGAACTGGACTGTTTTTTAACGTGTGTTCTGGCTTCATGTTCACCTTTTAAATAATGAATCCTACATAATAACTCGTCATGTGTGTGTGTGTCACACCCTGCGTACATGTTGAACCCAAATGTTAAAGGAACAAATGAACTGTTGCAAATCTACTAGCTGTGTGAATGTAACCCAGCCGGGGAGCGGCTCCGTCCCTACACGGGAAAGGAAGGTACTCTGAGACGAAGTGTAAGACGACACTCACAACAGCAATCATTTACCTCAGCCAGTCATTACACAGCAAGCTATCACATTCACAGTCTGGGTGTGTACCTGAGGGGGGGGGTTACTGCTTGAAACACACTTTTTATCTCAAGATAAAGGACAAGGGGCATTCACTGTGCCTCACAATACCCCTTTGTTGACAGCATATTGTCTTTTAAAAGAAAACTGTTTGCTGAATTAAGGAGATTTGAAGTTAAAATACAATGTTTGACTGTTTGGGGGAGTGAGCTGTGAACCTGGGCTGAGGCGCAGACACTGAAACTATGGTGTCATCCTCACAACAAGCCCGGTCACGCGCTCAGTCTTTAACCCCCTCATCGCTGGGTTTTACTTCAGAAAAGTATGTTTAACAACTGATCAAACATTTAAAAAAAAACAAAAAAACAGGTTTGTACACTTTTACACCTCTAAAAAAGAAAAAAACTCAACACATGCCATGAATTCCTAACATTTCCACAAGGCGACAAGTATCCCCCATGACAGTGCGTCTCCGCTGTGGTTAATGAGGCCTGATGGTGACTCCCGCCACACAGGAATGTATACCGGTTACGCAATATCATAAAAAGGAGTTTCACAGAAACTGCATGATGTTATAAATCATTTATTTAAGAAACTATGTAACAGTGCCAAACTTATCTTTCTCCTTAACATTTTCTCACCAACGCATGGAGAGAAAAACATGTTGGCTGCAGGAATGTGCCCACATAGGCAAGTTAAAACAAAGAAGAGGAATAAATATGAAGCTGTTGTTTTGACTAAAGCTGCTCCTGATATTCTCTCTCTGTGCTTCTCTACAGACGTTCATTCGCTTTAAAAAGGTCTTCAGTGCAGTGAACTAGTCAAGTCACAATTGTCAGTCAGTCTTTAACAGTCTTTGGCTTTGTCTCCATTTATATACACTTAAAAAAATTAAAATATGTATTCATGTTTCAACACTAAACAGTTCATAATGACGTCATACACAGCTTAAAATGTGCTCCGCTCTCCTCTTCACAGTTAAGAGTTCATCTGAGGTTGCCTGGTTATGACCGATGGGCCTCGTGTCCATTGTTACAGACCGGTCTGCTGTGTCTCAGCGTCACGAGGTTCCTCTACAGAGGGCAAGCGCCAGAGTCTCCGTGCTCTCCTTCTAACAGGAGCTGCTCTGCGTGTTCCCGCTGTCCGACACGTACGACTTGCTCTTCCTGGAGTACTTCATGGAGTTGAAGGAAACCCTCATCCTCTCCACGGTCCTGCTGCTCCTGCACAGCAGCGTGTTCTTCACGTGGTTCCTGAAGTCCTCGGACACAAAGTAGTAGATGAACGGGTCCAGGCAGCTGTTGAGGCTGGCCAGGCACAGCGTGGCGACGTAGAAGGCGTAGCCGTTGTTCACCACGCCGTCCTTCAGCAGGGAGTAGTGCACCACCAGCATGATGTTGCTGGGCACGAAGCACACGAGGAACGTCACCAGGACGATGACGATCAACACCACGGCCTTCTTGCGGTTCTTTCCCGCCGCGCTGTCGTCCATGCTGTTCCCCAGAGTCCGGAGCAGCAGAACGTAGGCCACGGTGATCACCACGCAGGGGACGAGGAACACCACCAGACCCATGAAGATGAAGTAGTAGTACGGGAGCTGCACGGACGGGAACGGATTGAGGGCGTCCTGTATGACGCTGACGTCGTGGCAGGTGGTGACGTTGGGGTCTTTGAGCTTGGCGGTGTGGTCGTACAGATACAGAGGCGTGCTGGTGAGCCACACAAAAGCCCAGACAGCCACGCAGACGCCGATGGCCACCTTGTTGTTCTTCCTCTGCTGGGTCAGAGGGTGGGCCACCACCCAGTACCTCTGCACGCTGAGGCAGGCGATGAAGAGGACGGAGCAGTACATGTTCCCGTAGAAGAAGCTCACCATCACTTTGCACAGCGGCTCGCCGTAGGTCCAGTCGTTGCCGTTGAGGTGGTAGGAAATCTTCAGCGGCGTCCAGATGACGAAGAGCAGGTCGGCCAGGGCCAGGTTGGCCATGTAGATGGACGACGGGTGCTTCTTCTTGGTCCTGAAGAGGAACACCCAGATGGCCATGCCGTTGGCGGGAAGCCCCACCAGGAACACGACGATGTAGACGATCGGGAGGAAGACCGTGGTGAGACTACTCTTCAGCGTGTCAGACGTCGCCTTGTCCACAATGACTTTGTCAGAGTCTGTAGGGTCTACGAGCCCGAAGAACCCCCGTTGTTTATCTGAAACAATACGACGCAATTGAACACATATCGGGACTGAAATGATTAACTATTAACCAGACAAAATATGAATCATCAACTATTTTGATAATTAGTAATTTATCAAAGAAACATTTCCTGAGTCCAGCTTCTCAAAAGTGAGGATTTGCTGCTTTTCATCATTATTAAATCTACTATCTTACAAATCGAGTATCTTTGTGTTTAGACCAGAACTAATTGAAAATATCACATCTGGCTTTTTTCATAATTTTCTTTTTAAGCTAAAAGATCAAATATATGACAAAGGACAAAGATTAATATAATGTTGTTATGCCTACATTTCCCAAAACTCCTGTGTGTTTAGGAGCGGACCACCGCCCAATGTCAAAAACATCAATTCTATCAAAAGGTATCTCTCATTATAACAATGTTTTAAAACAATTGGATGAATATTACGTAAATATTAACAGAGTATTACTGTATTAAAACACTCTTGGGTGTGGACCATTGTCTCGGTATGTGCTCGAGCTCGTTCTTCCGCACAACAAACACAGGTACTTCCGGTCTTACCTGCAGCATTTGAGGCAGAAAAGCAGCAGAAAATCAAAAGAAGCGACGATAACCGAGTTAAATCCATGTCTGCGTTGTTCACGCGGTCTCAGCTTTACTCCTCTTTAACGGTCTCCCTCCAGAGACTTCTTAAATGTGTCCTACAACCGTGAAGGACACACCTCGAGACTACCTGTGCGTACGCCCTGCGCGTCACCTGTGACCCGCCCACCTGGTGCACTCTGGTTTCAGTGGAGCTCACGAAGAAGAAAAAGAAACTTTACATTACAAGGACATTTTAACACCTTATTAATACTTGTTTTAAAATAAAAAAAATACCTCACATACCCAAAACACGCTGGAGGGATTATATCTCCCAGCTGGCCTGGGAACGCCTCGGGATCCCGCAGTATGAGCTGGAAAAAGTTGCGGGCGAGAGGGAAGTCTGGGTCAGCCTGCTTGGCCTGCTGCCACCGCGACCCGACCCCGGATAAGCGGAGGAAAATGGATACCGTTTTTTTGTTTAAATGTAATGTTAAAACGTGTCAGGTCTGTTGAATCTTACAGCAAAAGACAGAAAGATGATTTGAACTATTTCACAACTTCCCGCAGCAGAATTATTTTGGTCTGCAAGAAAATAAAGAAAAGGTTTGAAGTGTTTATCATTTCTGATTGATTATAGATTATACTGACTGCTCTACTATATGCCTTTCTTCAGTCCACCTACTAACTTTACTAATATTACTATTTTCTTTTCAAGTAACAATATGCTTCATTTCATTTTATTCACTTATCTATTATTTTGTTGTATTTTACTTTACTTATGTATATATTTATAGACAGGTTTTTTCTTACTGTTTTTTTGTAATGACAGAAAAAAATCTTATTTTCTTGTAGTTATTTTTCTCCTCACTGTATTCTTTATTTTGGATGGATTCATGTTGTATGTGATGTTATGGACTGGAACGGAAGATAATATCTTCAATAATTTTCTATCTTGAGTAACTGATATACGTACATCACAATGTTCTCAAAGGGATCTTCAGTGTCTTGTTTTGTCCGAGCAAAAGTCCAAAATCCAAAGATATTCACTTCACTTTCAGGTCGGAAAAGCAGCAAATTCTCACATCTGAGACGCTGTAACCATCAAATTATTGACATTATCTCTTAAAAACATTGAAACAATTCATCAGTTATCAGTGCAGATGAATTATCTGTTGGACTACTTCCATCATCTCTATATTCAACGTTACATTACAGAACTCACACAGAAGGAAACAGACTATTCGATTGGATATAATGAACTCATGTTATTAGACTATGTATCAGATTGTCTCTCATGACTGTTGGAACCTTTTTGGAGATAAAAGTTTCTGTGTAAAAACACCATGTGACCTCCGTCACGGAGTCTAAACTGCTCTTATAAGAGGATCAGTTGAATCGTAAAAAACACGGAGGCTAACTAGTAACCGCTGTAAATATGTAACTGAGTGATGTGTTCATATACTGTAACTTTTACTTCTGTATAAGTCTGAACCGCTACATCCAGTAAAAGCAGAGGCGGAGACCGTAGAGGCAGGAATACAGAGCTGTAAGATCAGATTTAATTCAGGTCATTAAAAGCACAAAACATGAAAAAAAACTGCAAAAAGCCAACACGTGCCCATTATAAATCAATCTAGCTATTGCAGTAGTGACAGTAAAAACCACAACAACCGTTCCTTTAGTTTATAGATGCAAAACTTCTCCTGACAGCCTGATAGTAAAAATCTGATAGAAAAGAAATAGATTAACTAACATAACTCCCTATAACACACAAAAAGGAGGATATAGCGGCATTTGTATATCAAATGTAAGACTTCTTTACACCTTCTAAGACTTTTCCAGGTTGTACATTTATTGACACACTTTCAAATGATTACTTTAAAAACGCATACACAAGGTAAACATGTCAAGCTTGCATCATGTATCACACAACATGCTAAAACCTTCTGGCACGTTGAAACTCTGACAAAAGAATTATTAGCAATAAAAACAATAGCTTAGATTAAAAGATCAGATGTATATACAAATAAATGACGTGTCAAAGAAATCAAATAACACTGCAGACGACTGCAACGAGCAGTAAATATCAGTTGTATTATCACAGATATAAAAATAAAAACCCATTTACACAAAAACAAATAAAAAACAGTAACTTAGACATTTCAAAGCTTCGGAGGAAGTCAAAGTAAAGAAACAGAGGAGTTTTTAAAGATGACGAGTCAGCACTCGGTGCTCCGCGTGTTCCCTGAAACAGACTTGTTCCTTGAATCAGACGTGTTCCTTGAATCAGACTTGTTCCTTGAATCAGACTTGTACGTGTTGTTCTTCTTGGAGTACTTGAGGGCGCTGAAGGAGACCCTCATCCTCTCCACCGTCCTCTCGCTCCTGCAGAGGAACGTGTTCTTCACGTGATCCCTGAAGTCCTCCGAGATGAAGTAGTAGATGAACGGGTCCAGGCAGCTGTTGAGACTTGCCAGGCACAGCGTGGAGATGTAGAAGCCGTACAGGTTGTTGTCCGCCTCATGCAACAGGAGGGTGTAGTGCACCAGCAGCATGATGTTGCTCGGGGTGAAGCACACCAGAAACATCACCAGCACGATGACGATCAGGACCACGGCCTTTCGCCGCTTCTTGGCGATGGCGGGGTCCGCCATGCTGTGGCGGAGAGCCTTGAGCATGAGCACGTAGGAGATGATGCACACGGCGGTGGGAGCGACGAACCCCAGAGTCCCCATCGTCAGGAAGTAGCCCGCCGCCATTTTCTTCTGACTGGGCCTGGTGACGTCGTGGCAGGTGAGGATGTCGAGGTTCACCACGCGGACCTCTTGGTCGTACAGGTAGAGGGGGACGGTGAGAAGCCAGACCGCCGCCCACACGGCAACGGAGACCCCGACGGCCACGGCGTTGGCCCTCTGGGGCCGCGAGAGCGGGTGGACCACGGCCCAGTAGCGCTGGACGCTTATGCAGGCGATGAAGGCGATGGAGCAGTACATGTTGCCGTAGAAAAACGCCACCAGCACTTTGCACAGCCCCTGCCCGTAGGTCCAGTTGTTGCCGTTGAAGTGGTACGCGATCTTCAGGGGGACCCAGATGACGAAGAGCAGGTCGGCCAGGGCCAGGTTGGCCATGTAGATGGACGACGGATGCTTCTTCTTGGTCCTGAAGAGGAACACCCAGATGGCCATACCGTTGGCGGGAAGCCCCACCGCGAACACGATGATGTAGACGATCGGGAGGAAGACGGTTGTGAGGGGGCTGCTCAGGACTTTTTTGGCTACGGAGCTGACCCACACCCCGTCGGGGGTCTCCGTACCGGTGAAGCCTCGGTCTTCTGTGTCAAAAGATGAAACAAAAACATGTGAAAAGCATAAGTGCAACAGGTTGACAGTACATGCAGGAACGTACTATAAATGTACCTCAAATACCACGCTGTGAAAATACTACAAGTAAAAGTCCTGCATTCAAAACCTCCAAGTATGAAAAGTAAACTGTATAATGCAGTAAAATGTTCTCGGTCAGTGTTTTACTATTAAACCTGTTGTTTCTGGATTAATATTACTGATGAATTCATGTGTGTGTTGCATGTTAACTTCTTTATATTCTGTTATTTAGTTTAATCTACATCAATGCATCATATTCTATAAGATCATATGTTTGTAGCGTCTCTGTCCTGTGAGAACCACGTATCTCTAAAAAGAACAAACAGCCTGTTTTCAGCTTTGTGACGATGCATTTTGCAGCTGATCCAAGAGGCTTTTTAAAGAGTTTATTTATCTGAAGAAGGAGGATTTCATTAACACATAAAGGAAACACTTCATCCTTCAGCTTATCACAAACATTCAACATCTACACATCTGGAGATATGTGGTTTTACCTGGACAGGGAGGGGATGCACAACTGTCATCTAAGAAGAATATAAAGCAGTCAGGCAAATGTAGTGAAGTATAAATTTCAATATCTACCTCTGAGATGTACAATATATACATCTGTGTTGTAGAAAGTACAATATTTACCACTGAGATTTAGTATGAAGTTGAATAAAATGGAAATACTCAGGTACAAGTACCCCACATTTGTACTTGAGTTACATTCCACCAGTGTGAGCACTTTGACCTGCTCTCTACTTATAATCAGTCCTTTGAGCATCACAACGACCTACTTCATATAAAATAATACTTCATAACTTACTGACTGAGATCAAACTACTTCTGACTCATTACTCGAGGCCAACACACCAACATGGCCTTTCGTATATTCGACGCTTGCAGCTCAGAAAACAGAACAACTTTTGGATCCTGACCTTAAAGTTTTAAGAGCTTAAACACACCACAGGTGTAAACAACCTGCGGGAGCTTTTCTTTGTACCTTTCTCTGTCACGCAGGTCTGCAGGAACCCCAGCAGGAGGAACAGCTGAAACCATCGCGTCCTCGCGGCCATGACCGTTCACAGGTGAAGAGCAGCAGCAGTGTCCGCGGGCGTGGCTGCGCTGCTTTTAACTGCCGTCAGTCATCACTCAACGGAGGAGTTTGACACCTGGGTCACGTGGTGACGCGCAGCCAACCGAGACACACCTCGCAGGGTTGATGTCGGAAGTAAGACGTCGTCTTTCCGTCAGGTGAGTTCACCGGTAAACATCTATGATTGGTTGTCAGAAAATATCGGTTTCATACCAGTAAACAACTTCTGGTGCTTGATTTAAACGACTGTTTTTTATTTGGCCAATTTTCATTTTATTTCTAATTTAAGTGCCCTTTGAAAAAAATAAAGGATTTATTGCAATCTTTTATTTTAGACAGTAGTGGAGTGTATTTAAATACATTTACTGTACATTTGAGCTACGTGTACTTTACTTGAGTATTTTCATTTTATGCTACTTTCTACTTTTTACTCTACTAGCTTCATGTATTTGGCGTCTGTAGTTACTTTGCAGATTACTAATAAAAATCAACAAATACATTATGATGTACACTGTCGTATTGCTTCTTTTACTTACGCTAAAGACACGAATACTTACTTCAACGTCTGATTCTAGATTGTTTGAGACACAAGCATCAAACTGATGAGAAGGTAATTTCCTAAATATATATAAATAAAGCCATAGTTTGACCTACTTCTGTTTTCCACCACTTGTGACCTTATGAAGAAAGCAGAACAGAAGCTGCTGTACGTGAACATATGCACACAGGTGTGTGGTCCATGTTATGTGATTATTATACTATATGGAGTGCAATATTTGAGTCTTTCATCAATGTTTCTGTTTGCCTAAGCTGGTTCAAGTGACCCTTTGTTACATATTCTTCATATTCTTTTTGTTTCTCTGTTAATTGAACATCTTTTTGATTTTGGACCAAATCAGACAGAACAAGACATTTAAAGACGGACTCTCAGGAACATGTGATGGGCAGTGTTTCACAACGATGAATCAGTTCATCAAGAAGATTAAGAGAAGTCCATTGAAAGATTAAAAAAAGTATTTATTCAGTCAGCAGCTCCTTTACACTCTCACATGACTCTCTGCTCAGACCGATATGAACAGTGAAACAGGAGGTGGAGCTCTGAGTCCCTCAGGTTTCCTTTCATTATCGGTATCGTAGCGCTTCCTGCTGGAGGAGAAAACACAGTAAAACTACAGCCTTACTGTGTATAATACACTTATAAGTACTTCACACTTCTAACCAGCAGAGAGCAGCATGGAACAAACCTGTTTGTTGGTTGTCTTTAAAACACATCACAATGATATGATAACTGTGGAAGCCAATTTCCGCCAGCAAAAAGAATAATAGAAGCAGCTCTTTGGCAGGTTACCCAACATTTGACAGAAATGTATTATGAGAACATTGAAGACTACTTCAAACGTGGCTTTACAACAGATGCAATACATCAGTTGCGTGCTGTTTCACATGGATTGTACTAAGCAAACGCACCTTTGAAAGGATTCTAAGCAAGAAACAGCTCTGGTGTAGAAAGAATAAAACCGATGTGGCTGAGGTGGCAACTTTCATTGAGCAGCAACTGGAAACATCTGGTCAGTGTCATGGTTACAGATGGATGCACCAAAATTGTTGGTTGCATGGAATTGTGACTGACGGAGAAACAGTTTGAATATTGCTGCAGTTATTGGATGGTGAAGGTGATGATCTGAGGTCAAGATACAGACTGAGAAGGCGTGTTTACCACAGCTGCGGTCCAAACTATGTCTGGCACTTTGATGGCTACGACAAGCTTAAGCCAATTGGAATTGCAATCAGTGGATGCATTGATGGGTTTTCCAGAAAGATGATATGGCTTGAAGCCTATACAAAACAAACAATGACCCAAAGATCATTACTGGCTACTCTATGGATGCTGTGATCAATGCTGGTGGGTGTCCTGCCAGACTCCGACCTGATTTAGGAACAGAAGATGGACACATGGCTGAAATGCAGCGGCTTTTGCATTTCTCTGGGAACCAAGCTGAGACAGACCAGCGTGAATTATTTATTCAAATATTTAAACAACCACAGCATACAAATCTGCACGTTTTATTTTTGTGTGTTTTCAAACTAGTAAAACAAACAAAGTGCTTTTGTAACAACAGCGGTTACGTGAACATAACAGGTAATGAAATACCTGTTATTACAAATGAGAAAAAATCTAAGTACATTACAGTCATTTTAGCAGACACTTTTATCCAAAGCGACTTACAATTCAGATTCTATCACATTGACAGACCGTAGGCACAGCCATATGCTTTTAGTGTCTTTCTCAAGGACACATCGACCTGCGACTAGCAGGGCCGGAGCCGGGGATCGAACCGCCGATCCCCTGATTGGACGACGGCCCTGGGCTCCACTTAGCCACAGTAGTAAACATATTACCAACAGCAAAATGCACTCTCTTGGTAGCCTTCTGTGCAGTTCAATACTGTACACAAACTACAGAGTGAACCTGATGTAATGTGGCTGCTTGTCCTCTGTGTGTAATGGAGGTTAGATGAATAGCAAATGCTTTCAAGTTTCAACACAAGTTGACTCAAGTTATTGGTGAAGTCTAGCAATATCAACCATCAATCTGAAACAACGTTCTGAAACTGAAAACAATGAACAAAACAAAAGTGGCAAAAAGCAGCTGGAAAATGTGGACAGCATGTTAAAGCTGTGACACTCAGTAAGGTTAACAAGGTAGCTGCAGTACATCCTTCATAAGCCAGCAATCTGGAACCCTAGAAAGCCTAAACATGAACCTCTGATGGCAGTCCAGTTCCTGTTGGCTAACATCTCTGTAGCTTAGACAATGTCCATTACCCACACGTTGCTTTCTAAAACTTTATTCATTTCATGTCGAAAAATCTGGGTAGTTGTCGTAACTGACTGGCAACTCCAAGTAACATCCACATGTGTGAGCTACAGGTCTTCTCTGAAGTTATGTGAATCTGACAGTGAAGCTCTTTCCTGTGAACAAGTCTGATCCAGTGCAAAACCTAAAGGAAAAGGGAGAGGTGCTGTGTGTCTCACTCAGTGTGTAAGTGATCTCATGATCTTTCGTGATGTTAGTTGTGGCTATATCATCGACTGCTACAATCCCTTCCAGCTCTGATCTAACAGGTACGGGCATGTTGCACCACTGTTCAATCACAAAAGCAGGCTCTTGAATCAGTTTTTGGTGAGCAAGCTCAATGCTGTCTGCTGTTGGAAGCCTCCGGCAGTTGTGAATATCCATGAATTCCAACAAGTCAACGAGGTCGACACCTTCGAAATCTGAACGACAAGATTCAAAGATCGCTCGCTCAGACACATATTTGAAAAAGCAGTCCACAAGATCGCTCTCCACAAAGCCCAAAACAGCTTGCTCCAGGAGTACAGGTGCACGTTTCACAGGAAGGTACTTCTCTTTTTGCCAGACAAATGTGATTATTCTTCCTACGTGTTCCCATGAAGTGGTAGGAGATCTTGAAGGGGAGCAGCGAGGCAAAGAGCAGGTCGGCGGAGGCTCCAACTAGAACTACAGTCCCCCTGAGAAAACCATGTCTCTGTGATGATAAAAGACTAGTTCATCATAAGTAATAAAATCCTGAGCTAAAAACAACTTATTTAGGGATCTGATGTTTAAAAGGCCAAAACTAACAGGCATGCAGACTTACAGACCTGTGGAGGTGGCAGAGGTTGCATAATTACATTTTTGTGTTTAGCACCAGAGCGGTTTGACAGAGAGCGTGCTGCAGCTCGTCTGTGATGGTGGTTACAGGAATGGTTTCTCGGGTCTGTTCATGAGAGCTGAATGGGGTGCATTAGTACAGGATGAAATAGTTGACTTGGCATTTACTACCAAGAAGGACCTCTCATGTGCATCAGCGTGCTGAGGTTGTGATGAAGAGGAAAAGGAGGAAGGGGGATCGTTTGCTGGGTGTTTGTGTGACATGTTAGAAGTCATGTGATGATGCTGGGTTATTGAGCAAACAACTCATTGAGAACATTGTCAGCAGCTTAATTGATAATGAAAGTATTTCGTAAAGTAGTTGCAACCATGAATCAATTAGATGACATGTCACAGTTTCCTCAAAGTAAAGAAATCCATAACAGAGGAGTAACAAATAAAAAACAGTAACTTAGACAATTCAAAGCTTCGGAGGAAGTCAAAGTAAAGAAACTCATAACAGAGGAGTTTTTAAAGATGACGAGTCAGCACTCGGTGCTCTGCGTGTTCCCTGAGTCAGACGTGTTCCTTGAATCAGACTTGTTCCCTGAATCAGACTTGTACAATTTGTTCTTCTTGGAGTACTTGAGGGCACTTAAGACCCTCATCCTCTCCACCGTCCTCTCGCTCCTGCAGAGGAACATGTTCTTCACGTGATCCCTGAAGTCCTCCGAGATGAAGTAGTAGATGAACGGGTCCAGGCAGCTGTTGAGACTTGCCAGGCACAGCGTGGAGATGTAGACACCGTACAGGTTGTTGTCCGCCTCATGCAACAGGAGGGTGTAGTGCACCAGCAGCATGATGTTGCTCGGGGTGAAGCACACCACAAACATCACCAGCACGATGACGGTCAGGACCATGGCCCTTCGCCGCTTCTTGGCGTTGGGGGGGTCCGTCGTGCTGTGGCGGAGAGCCTTGAGCATGAGCACGTAGGAGATGATGCACACGACGGTGGGAGCGATGAACCCCAGAGTCCCCATCGTCAGGAAGTAGCCCGCCGCCATTTTCCTCTGACTGGGCCTGGTGACGTCGTGGCAGGTGAGGATGTTGAGGTCCGTCACGCGGACCTCTTGGTCGTACAGGTAGAGGGGGACGGTGAGAAGCCAGACCGCCGCCCACACGGCAACGGAGACCCCGACGGCCACGGCGTTGGCCCTCTGGGGCTGCGAGAGCGGGTGGACCACGGCCCAGTAGCGCTGGACGCTTATGCAGGCGATGAAGGCGATGGAGCAGTACATGTTGCCGTAGAAAAACGCCACCAGCACTTTGCACAGTCTGTGCCCGTAGGTCCAGTCGTTGCCCTTGAAGTGGTACGCGATCTTCAGGGGGACCCAGATGACGAAGAGCAGGTCGGCCAGGGCCAGGTTGGCCATGTAGATGGACGACGGGTGCTTGTTCTTGGTCCTGAAGAGGAACACCCAGATGGCGAGGGCATTGGTGGGCAGCCCCACCGCGAACACGATGATGTAGACGATCGGGAGGAAGACGGTTGTGAGGGGGCTGCTCAGGACCTTTCTGGCTTCGGAGCTGATGTTCACGGAGCTGATGTTCACGGAGCTGATGCTCACGGAGCTGACGTTCACGGAGCTGACGATCACGGAGCTGACACACACCTCGGTGGTCTCCGTACCGGTGAGGCCTGCTTGTTGTTTAAAATATGAAATGAAAACATGTGAAAAGCAGAAGTGCAACAGGTTGAAAGTACATGCAGGAACGTAAAAGTATAATGCAGTAAAATGTTCTCTGTCAGTGTTTTACCATTATACCTGTTGTTTCTGAATTAATGTTCCTGCTGCATTCATGTGTGTATTGCATGTTAACTCCTCTATATCCTGTTATTAGTTTAATCTACATCAATGCATCATATTCTATAAGATCATCATATGATTGTAGTGTCTCTGTCCTGTGAGAACCACGTATCTCTAAAAAGAACAAACAGCCTGTTTTCAGCTTTGTGACGATGCCTTTTCCAGCTGATCCAAGAGGCTTTTTAAAGAGTTTATTTATCTGAAGAAGGAGGATTTCATTAACATAAAGGAACACTTCATCCTTCAGTTTATCGCAAACATTCAACATCAAATCATAAAGGACCACTTCATCCTTCAGTTTATCACAAACATTCAACATCAACACATAAAGGACCACTTCATCCTTCAGTTTATCACAAACATTCAACATCAACACATAAAGGACCACTTCATCCTTCAGTTTATCACAAACATTCAACATCAACACATAAAGGAACACTTCATCCTTCAGTTTATCACAAACATTCAACATCAAATAATAAAGGAACACTTCATCCCTCAGTTTATCACAAACATTCAACATCAACACATAAAGGACCACTTCATCCTTCAGTTTATCACAAACATTCAACATCAAATCATAAAGGACCACTTCATCCTTCAGTTTATCACAAACATTCAACATCAACACATAAAGGACCACTTCATCCTTCAGTTTATCACAAACATTCAACATCAACACATAAAGGACCACTTCACCCTTCAGTTTATCACAAACATTCAACATCAACACATAAAGGAAACACTTCATCCTTCAGTTTATCACAAACATTCAACATCAACACATAAAGGACCACTTCATCCTTCAGTTTATCACAAACATTCAACATCAAATCATAAAGGACCACTTCATCCTTCAGTTCATCACAAACATTCAACATCAAATCATAAAGGAACACTTCATCCTTCAGTTTATCACAAACATTCAACATCAAATAATAAAGGAACACTTCATCCTTCAGTTTATCACAAACATTCAACATCAAATCATAAAGGAACACTTCATCCTTCAGTTTATCACAAACATTCAACATCAAATAATAAAGGAACACTTCATCCTTCAGTTTATCACAAACATTCAACATCAACACATAAAGGACCACTTCATCCTTCAGTTTATCACAAACATTCAACATCAAATAATAAAGGAACACTTCATCCTTCAGTTTATCACTAACATTCAACATCAAATCATAAAGGAACACTTCATCCTTCAGTTTATCACAAACATTCAACATCAACACATAAAGGACCACTTCATCCTTCAGTTTATCACAAACATTCAACATCAACACATAAAGGACCACTTCATACCTCCAGTGGCAGGGGATGGATGACAGCCATCTAAGAAGAAAAAAGAGCCGTCAGTAAAATGTACACTATATACCCCTGAGATGTACAAAGCTATTTACCACTGAGATTCAGTAGAGAAGTTGCATAAAATGGAAATACTCAGATAAAAGTAACCCAAATTTGTACTTAAATACAGTACTTGAGTGTGAGCACTTTGACCTGCTCTCTACTTATAATCAGTCCTTTGAGCATCACAGCGACTTACTGACTGAGATCAAACTACTTCTGACTCATCACTCGAGGCCAACACACCAACATGGCCTTTCGTATATTCAACGCTTGCAGCTCAGAAAACAGAACAACTTTTGGATCCTGACCTTAAAGTTTTAAGAGCTTAAACACACCACAGGTGTAAACAACCTGCGGGAGCTTTTCTTTTTACCTTCCTCTGTTACGCAGGTCTGCAGGAACCCCAGCAGGAGGAACAGCTGAAACCATCGCGTCCTCGCGGCCATGACCGTTCACAGGTGAAGAGCAGCAGCAGTGTCCGTGGGCGTGGCTGCGCTGCTTCTAACTACCATCAGTCATCACTCAACGGAGGAGTTTGACACCTGGGTCACGTGGTCACGCGCAGCCAACCGAGACACGCCTCGCAGGGTTGATGTCGGAAGTAAGACATCGTCTTTCGGTCAGGTGAGGTCACCGGTAAACATCTATGATTGGTTGTCAGAAAATATCGGTTTCATACCAGTAAACAACTTCTGGTGTTTGATTTAAACGACTGTTTTTTATTTCGCCAATTTTCATTTTATTTTATTTGTACTTTTACTCCATCTCTGATGAAATAGTAATTTCCTAAATATATAAATAAAGCCATTGTTTGACCTTCTTCTGTTTTCCACCACTTGTGACCTTATGAAGAAAGAACAGAAGCTGCTGTACGTGAACATATGCACACAGGTGTGTGGTCCATGTTATGTGATTATTATACTATATGGAGTGCAATATTTGAGTCTTTCATCAATGTTTCTGTTTGCCTAAGCTGGTTCAAGTGACCCTTTGTTACATATTATTCCAAAATAAAGGGTTCAAATGTGTATAAAAATAATAATACCAAAAGCAACCTTTTTTTTGTTGTTGTTTTGACTTAAATAAAACCCAAAATGTAGAAAAGAGCTGAAGTTGGAACTCTTTGCTACAAACCTTCACATTTATTGAAGGTGACAAAATACAGAAAAGACCAGAAATCATTATTTCTCCAAATAAGGAAATATTTCATGTTCATAAGTTAGATGAGCTGTGCATGAAAACATGTATTCTTCATATTCTTTTTGTTTCTCTGTTAATTGAACATCTTTTAGATTTTGGACCAAATCAGACAGAACAAGACATTTAAAGACGGACTCTCAGGAACATGTGATGGGCAGTGTTTCACAACGATAAATCAGTTCATCAAGAAGATTAAGAGAAGTCCATTGAAAGATTAAAAAAAGTATTTATACAGCTCCTTTACACTCTCACATGACTCTCTGCTCAGACCGATATGAACAGTGAAACAGGAGGTGGAGCTCTGAGTCCCTCAGGTTTCCTTTCATTATCGGTATCGTAGCGCTTCCTGCTGGAGGAGAAAACACAGTAAAACTACAGCCTTACTGTGTATAATACACTTATAAGTACTTCACACTTCTAACCAGCAGAGAGCAGCATGGAACAAACCTGTTCGTTGGTTGTCTTTAAAACACATCACAATGATATGATAACTATGGAAGCCAATTTCCGCCAGTAAAGGTTACCCAACATTTGACAGAAATGTATTGTGAGAACATTGAAGACTACTTCAAACGTGGCTTTACAACAGATGCAATACATCAGTTGCTTGTTGTTTCACATGGATTGTACTAAGCAAACGCACCTTTGAAAGGATTCTAAGCAAGAAACAGCTCTGGTGTAGAAAGATTAAAACCGATGTGGCTGAGGTGGCAACTTTCATTGAGCAGCAACTGGAAACATCTGGTCAGTGTCATGGTTACAGATGGATGCACCAAAAGTGTTGGTTACATGGAATCATGACTGACGGAGAAACAGTTTGAATATTGCTGCAGTTATTGGATGGTGAAGGTGATGATCTGAGGTCAAGATACAGACAGAGAAGGCGTGTTTACCACAGCTGCGGTCCAAACTATGTCTGGCACTTTGATGGCTACGACAAGCTTAATCAATGTTTTATTTTTTTTTATCTGATCGCATGCTGTCAGGAGATGTTTTGCTATCTATAAACTAAAAAGTGTTTTTTGCTGCAGGAGGCTGTTCAATACGCATTTGTACCGACAGACCTGCAACTGCGAACACTGTCATTACTGCAGTAACTTATTTGGCACTGTTTTTGTTTTTTTTAAACCCAAAGATGTTTAGTTTACAACATAATGAGAAAACCTGAAACCAGAAAATATTTGTCTTTTTTTCACCATTTTTGGCCCGAGCGAGCCCCATTTGGGGTTCAGAGCAAGATATTTAAATCAAAGAGAGCGTCGTATAAATCAAAGTTCATAAAGAAATTAAAAAAAGATTTTTTTTTATTTTATCGAAAAAAGTCTCCTTAACTTAATCATGTAAACCATTTCACACACTGCAAACACCATTATAAACTATTCGACTAACTAACTAAGAAGATCCGCCACAATATCATGTATTTTACGCCACTGGCTGCGAGCCAACAACTCAAGAGAATGCTTCCAAAATGGTGGAGATTGGTGGAGCATTTCCCCCGGCATATCACACAGCTAACAGCATTAGCACTTCACACAGATTTCAGCGATAGCGTCCAAATTCCTCTCCGTGAAAACGTTCAGGAGTTACAGCCAACAAGCCACAGAAAGCACAACTTCAACACTGCCAAATATTAGAACCATATCATACCTTGAGTTGGTTTTCAGGGCGAAAACGGTGAAATCCCGAATTATTCCTTATTAGAAATGTGTTCGTCTGCTCACTGAGTACGTCTGGAACTTGAAATGGCGTTGCTCCGTTCATCTGAGCCAAGATGGAGGTCAACATGCCGGCGGCGAATCATGCAGGGGCTTGGGGGCTGATCGCGGCACGGTTTTGGAGTTTCATTGGCTGAAAATTCTGTCAATCACTTCATGGAACACACTGGGGTGCATGGAGAAGAGATATGAGAGGTCAAAATGGGTCAAAATGATGCCAATCAGCTCTGTTATGATAGATTGTACAATATGAGTGATAAAGAAAGTGAAATATAGTGAAATATATAGTTATATAGTATATAAAAGTACAATGGAACAGCTGCAAATCCTGGTTCAAAAATGAGAATTTGGCATGTTTTGTTTTACATAAACACCTATAACAGGGGTTTGCTTCACTTTATTTACACCAAATCTTTTTGTGAGGCACCTGCACCCTTTGTGCTATGAATTCGGAATGTTTTTAGGCTAACCAGGGCCTCATTCAATAAATTACAGTGCTTTTTCTTCAGGCGAACCTGGGAATTTTCCCTGTTCAGTCTTCAGGTACTATTAACCAGTAACATATACACAATATTTACTCATCTCATCAAATCTCACAATTCCTAGTGTTATTCAAGCATCAACATTTTTAAAATAGACCTTGTAGTTACAGAATTGTAGTCTCTTTTGTATGGGTTACAATTTTCGAGAAGAGGCCTAAAAAAAGGCTTAGGGTCCAAGAGGTTAAATAACATAAGTCCCTTCAGCACTCAAGAGAAACATATATGACAGTTGTATATCAAATGTAAGACTTCTTTACACCTTCTAAGACTTTTCCAGGTCTGCAGGTTTGGACATTTACATTTATTGACAAACTTTTAAATGATTACTTTAAAAAACGCAACCACACGTTAAAAAAAACATGTCAAGCTTGCATCATGTATCACACAACATGCTAAAACCTTTTAGCACGTCAAAACAATAAAAATTACAGCTAAAAGATCATATATATATGAAAATAAATGATGGCTAAATAAAAAAAAACTGCAACAAGGACTACACATCAGTTGTATTATCAAAAGATACGAAAAATAAAATCCCATTTACAAAATTAAAAAACAGTAACTTAGACAGCTCAAAGCTTCTAGGAGGCCTTCAAAACAGATGACATGTCACAGTTTCCTCAAAGTAAAGAAATCCATAACGAGTCAGTACACGGTGCTCTCCGTGTTCCCTGAATCAGACTTGTTCCCCGAATCAGATGTCGACGAGTTGCTCTTCTTGGAGTACTTGAGGGCGGTGAAGACCCTCATCCTCTCCACCGTCCTCTCGCTCCTGCAGAGGAACGTGTTCTTCACGTGATCCCTGAAGTCCTCCGAGATGAAGTAGTAGATGAACGGGTCCAGGCAGCTGTTGAGACTTGCCAGGCACAGCGTGGAGATGTAGAAGGCGTACAGGTTGTTGTCCGCCTCATCCAACAGGAGGGTGTAGTGCACCAGCAGCATGATGTTGCTCGGGGTGAAGCACACCAGAAACATCACCAGCACGATGACGGTCAGGACCATGGCCTTTCGCCGCTTCTTGGCGATGACGGGGTCCGTCGTGCTGTGGCGGAGAGCCTTGAGCATGAGCACGTAGGAGATGATGCACACAACGGTGGGAGCGATGAACCCCAGAGTCCCCATCGTCAGGAAGTAGCCCGCCGCCATTTTCCTCTGACTGGGCCTGGTGACGTCGTGGCAGGTGAGGATGTCGAGGTTCACCACGTGGACCTCTTGGTCGTACAGGTAGAGGGGGACGGTGAGAAGCCAGACCGCCGCCCACACGGCAACGGAGACTCCGACGGCCAGAGCGTTGGCCCTCTGGGGCTGCGAGAGCGGGTAGACCACGGCCCAGTAGCGCTGGACGCTTATGCAGGCGATGAAGGCGATGGAGCAGTACATGTTGCCGTAGAAAAATGCCACCAGCACTTTGCACAGCCCGTGCCCGTAGGTCCAGTTGTTGCCCTTGAAGTGGTATGCGATCTTCAGGGGGACCCAGATGACGAAGAGCAGGTCGGCCAGGGCCAGGTCGGCCAAGTAGATGGACGACGGATGCTTCTTCTTGTTCCTGAAGAGGAACACCCAGATGGCGAGGGCGTTGGTGGGCAGCCCCACCGCGAACACGATGATGTAGACGATCGGGAGGAAGACGGTTGTGAGGGGGCTGCTCAGGACCTTTCTGGCTACGGAGCTGATGTTCACGGAGCTGACGTTCATGGAGCTGACACACACCTCCTTACCGGTGAGGCCTGCTTGTTGTTTAAAATATGAAATGAAAACATGTGAAAAGCAGAAGTGCAACAGGTTGACAGTACATGCAGGAACGTACTATAAATGTACCTCCAATACAACACTGTGAAAATACTCCACCACAAGTAAAAGTCCTGCATTCAAAACCTCCAAGTATGAAAAGTGAAAGTATAATGCAGTAAAATGTTCTCTGTCAGTGTTTTACTATTATATCTGTTGTTTCTGGATAATATTACTGATGAATTCATGTGCATGTTGCATGTTAACTCCTTCATATCCTGTTATTAGTTTAATCTACATCAATGCATCATATTCTATAAGATCATCATATGTCTGTAGCGTCTCTGTCCTGTGAGAACCACGTATCTCTAAAAAGAACAAACAGCCTGTTTTCAGCTTTGTGACGATGCATTTTCCAGCTGATCCAAGAGGCTTTTTAAAGAGTTTATTTATCTGAAGAAGGAGGATTTCATTAACACATAAAGGAAACACTTCATCCTTCAGCTTATCACAAACATTCAACATCAAATCATAAAGGAACACTTCATACCTCCAGTGGCAGGGGATGGACGACAGCCATCTAAGAAGAAAAAAGAGCCGTCAGTAAAAAGTACAATATATACCTCTGAGGTGTACAAAGATATTTACCACTGAGATTCAGTAGAGAAGTATGAAGTTGCATAAAATGGAAATACTCAGGTAAAAGTAACCCAAATTTGTACTTAAATACAGTACTTGAGTGTGAGCACTTTGACCTGCTCTCTACTTATAATCAGTCCTTTGAGCATCACAACGACCCACTTCACATATAAATAATACTTCATAACTTACTGACTGAGATCAAACTACTTCTGACTCATCACTCGAGGCCAACACACCAACATGGCCTTTCGTATATTCAACGCTTGCAGCTCAGAAAACAGAACAACTTTTGGATCCTGACCTTAAAGTTTTAAGAGCTTAAACACACCACAGGTGTAAACAACCTGCGGGAGCTTTTCTTTTTACCTTCCTCTGTGACGCAGGTCTGCAGGAACCCCAGCAGGAGGAACAGCTGAAACCATTGCGTCCTTGTGGCCATGACGGTTCACAGGTAAAGAGCAGCAGCAGTGTCCGCGGGCGTGGCTGCGCTGCTTTTAACTGCCGTCAGTCATCACTCAGCGGAGGAGTTTGACACCTGGGTCACGTGGTCACGCGCAGCCAACCGAGACACGCCTCGCAGGGTTGATGTCGGAAGTAAGACGTCGTCTTTCGGTCAGGTGAGGTCACCGGTGAACATCTATAATTAGTTGTCAGGTGACATCGGTTTCATACCAGTAAACAACTTCTGGTGTTTGATTTAAATGACTGTTTTTTATTTCGCCAATTGTCATTTTATTTGATTTCTACTCCATCTCCGATGAAAAAGTAATTTCCTAAAGATATAATTAAAGCCATAGTTTGACCTACTTCTGTTTTCCACCACTTGTGACCTTATGAAGAAAGAACAGAAGCTGCTGTACGTGAACATATGCACACAGGTGTGTGGTCCATGTTATGTGATTATATTAAGTGCAATATTTGAGTCTCTTTGTTTCTGTTTATCTAAACTGGTTCAAGTGACCCTTTGTTACATAATATTCCAAAATTAAGAATTTAAATGTGTATACAAACACCAAAAGCAACCTTTTTGTTTAGTTTTGACTTAATTAAAACCCAAAATGTAGAAAAGAGCTGAAGTTGTAACTCTTTACATTTTCTACAAACTTTCACATTTAATGCAGAAAAAAACAGAAATCATTATTTCTCCAAATTATGAAATGTTTCATGTTCATAAGTTAGATGGGTTGTGCATGAAAAAATATATTCTTTTTGTTTCTCTGTTAATTGAACATCTTTTTGGTTTTGGATAGTTTGTCGGACAGAACAAGATATTTAAAGACGGATTCCCAGGAACATGTGAAGATAACGGGCAGATGAATCAAGTGGATGAAGAGAAGTAATTACATTGAAAGATTAAAAAAGTATTTATTCAGTCAGCAGCTCCTTTACACTCTCACATGACTCTCTGCTCAGACCGATATGAACACAGTGAAACAGGAGGTGGAGCTCTGAGTCCCTCAGGTTTCTTTTTATTATCTGTATCGTAGCGCTTCCTGCTGGAGGAGAAAACACAGTAAAACTACAGCCTTACTGTGTATAATACACTTAAAAGTACTTCACACTTCTAACCAGCAGAGAGCAGCATGAAACAGACCTGTTCATCTGTAAAACATCACAATGATATAACAGATTTAGAAAAAAAGAGAAAAAAAAAAAAAAAAAGTGAAAACTTTCTTTAAAAATTACAAAGTAAGAAAATATTAACAGCTTTTCAAATGTGAAACATAATAAGCATCTCAGCAGAAAAAATTAACACAAAACAGCAAGTAGTTTCCTTCCATTAAATGTAATACTTACAGATGTACTTGCAGCTTATAAGCTCTTATACTTCTACAGTGCAAAAATAAAAAGCATTTCAAAGCATCAACTGTTCAGCAGGATTCTAGAAAGCACTTGATCTAATCTCAACTTCCTTCTTCTCAAAAGGCTCTTCCGTCATTGCTCATTTGTTGCATGAAAACAAGTTATTTGTGTTGGCAGGACATCAGTCGTCCTCCCGTCTATCTGAAAGAAAAACACTACAGCTTCACTTTGAGCTCTTCGTTTTGCAATTACTTGGACTTCATAATAAAATATTTCCACCGTTTCATAACTTTAAAATCACAGGTCGGAGTCAGTTCATCCTCTCAGACCAGCAGCTTCTTGTATTGGCTGCTGAGGTTCGTTTGGAAAGAGTCCATCTTGGTGACCAGAGTGTTTATCCTTTATAGATGCAAAACATCTCCTGACAGCATGCGATCAGATAAAAAAAAATAAAACATTGATTATAACATAACTCCCTTCAGCAATCAAGAGAAACATATGACAGTTGTATATGAAATGTAAGACTTCTTTACACCTTCTAAGACTTTTCCAGGCCTGCAGGTTTGGACATTTACATGTATTGACAAACCTTTAAATGATTACTTTAAAAAACGCAAACACATGTTAAAAAAACATGTCAAGCTTGCATCATGTATCACACAACATGCTAAAACCTTTTAGCACGTCAAAACAATAAAAGTGACAGCTAAAAGATCATATATATATATGAAAATAAATGATGGCTAAATAAAAAAAAACTGCAGACGACTGCAACAAGCATTAAACATCAGTTGTATTATCAAAAGATACAAAAAATAAAATCCCTTAAAAAAAATTAAAAAACAGTAACTTAGACAGCTCAAAGCTTCTAGGAGGCCTTCAAAACAGATGACATGTCAGTTTCCTCAAAGTAAAGAAATCCAAAACAGAGGAGTTTTTAAAGATGACGAGTCAGCACACGGTGCTCTGCGTGTTCCCCGAATTAGACTTGTTCCCCGAATTAGACTTGTTCCCCGAATCAGACTTGTTCCCCGAATCAGACTTGTTCCCCGAATCAGACTTGTTCCCTGAATCAGACTTGTTCCCTGAATCAGACTTGTACGAGTTGTTCTTCTTGGAGTACTTGAGGGCGCTGAAGACCCTCATCCTCTCCACCGTCCTCTCGCTCCTGCAGAGGAACGTGTTCTTCACGTGATCCCTGAAGTCCTCCGAGATGAAGTAGTAGATGAACGGGTCCAGGCAGCTATTGAGACTTGCCAGGCACAGCGTGGAGATGTAGAAGCCGTACAGGTTGTTGTCCGCCTCATCCAACAGCAGGGTGTAGTGCACCAGCAGCATGATGTTGCTCGGGGTGAAGCACACCACAAACATCACCAGCACGATGACGGTCAGGACCATGGCCTTTCGCCGCTTCTTGGCGAAGGCGGGGTCCGTCGTGCTGTGGCGGAGAGCCTTGAGCATGAGCACGTAGGAGATGATGCACACGGCGGTGGGAGCGACGAACCCCAGAGTCCCCATCGTCAGGAAGTAGCCCGCCGCCATTTTCATCTGACTGGGCCTGGTGACGTCGTGGCAGGTGAGGATGTCGAGATTCGTCACGCGGACCTCTTGGTCGTACAGGTAGAGGGGGACGGTGAGAAGCCAGACCGCCGCCCACACGGCAACGGAGACCCCGACGGCCACGGCGTTGGCCCTCTGGGGCCGCGAGAGCGGGTGGACCACGGCCCAGTAGCGCTGGACGCTTATGCAGGTGATGAAGGCGATGGAGCAGTACATGTTGCCGTAGAAAAACGCCACCAGCACTTTGCACAGCCCGTGCCCGTAGGTCCAGTTGTTGCCGTTGAAGTGGTACGCGATCTTGAGGGGGATCCAGATGACGAAGAGCAGGTCGGCCAGGGCCAGGTTGGCCATGTAGATGGACGACGGATGCTTCTTCTTGGTCCTGAAGAGGAACACCCAGATGGCGAGGGCGTTGGTAGGCAGCCCCACCGCGAACACGATGATGTAGACGATCGGGAGGAAGACGGTTGTGAGGGGGCTGCTCAGGACCTTTCTGGCTACGGAGTTGATGTTCACGGAGCTGATGTACACAAAGCTGACGTTCACGGGGTTGATGTTCATGAAGCTGGCGTTCACGGAGCTGATGTACACGAAGCTGGCGTTCACGGAGCGGACACGCACCTCAGTCTTTGTACCCCTGAAGCCTGCTGCTGTTTAAAATATGAAACGAAAAGATGTGAAAAGCAGAAGTGCAACAGGTTGACAGTACATGCAGGAACGTACTATAAATGTACCTCCAATACAACACTGTGAAAATACTCCATCACAAGTAAAAGTCCTGTATTCAAAACCTCCAAGTATGAAACGTAAAAGTATAATGCAGTAAAATGTTCTCTGTCAGTGTTTTACTATTATACCTGTTGTTTATGGATTAATGTTCCTGCTGCATTCATGTGTGTTGCACGTTAACTTCTTTATATTCTGTTTAGTTTAATCTACATCAATGCATCATATTCTATAAGATCATCATATGTCTGTAGCGTCTCTGTCCTGTGAGAACCACGTATCTCTAAAAAGAACAAACAGCCTGTTTTCAGCTTTGTGACGATGCATTTTCCAGCTGATCCAAGAGGCTTTTTAAAGAGTTTATTTATCTGAAGTAGGAGGATTTCATTAACACATAAAGGAACAATTCATCCTTCAGTTTATCACAAACATTCAACATCAAATCATAAAGGAACACTTCATACCTCCAGTGGGTTGACGGTCACCTAAGAAGAAAAAAGAGCCGTCAGTAAAAAGTACAATATATACCTCTGAGATGTGCAAAGATATTTACCACTGAGATTTAGTAGAGAAGTATGAAGTTGCATAAAATGGAAATACTCAGTTAAGTAAGCCACATTTGTAACCTTATGAAGAAAGCTGAACAGAAGCTGCTGTACGTGAACATATGCACACAGGTGTGTGGTCCATGTTATGTGATTATTATATTATGTGCAATATTTGAGTCTTTATTTTTTTGTTACATAATATTCCAAAATTAAGAATTAAAATGTCTTTACAAATACCAAAAGCAACTTTTTTGTTTAGTTTTGACTTAATTAAAACCCAAAATGTAGAAAAGAGCTGAAGTTGTAACTCTTTACATTTTCTACAAACTTTCACATTTAATGCAGAAAAGACCACAAATCATTATTTCTCATTTTATGTTCATAAGTTAGATGGGTTGTGCATGAAAAAATATATTCTTTTTGTTTGTTAATTGAACATCTTTTTGGTTTTGGATAGTTTGTCGGACAGAACAAGATATTTAAAGACGGACTCTCAGGAACATGTGAAGATAACGGGCAGATGAATCAAGTGGATGAAGAGAAGTAATTACATTTAAAAGATTAAAAAAGTATTTATTCAGTCAGCAGCTCCTTTACACTCTCACATGACTCTCTGCTCAGGACCGATATGAACACAGTGAAACAGGAGGTGGAGCTCTGAGTCCCTCAGGTTTCTTTTTATTATCTGTATCGTAGCGCTTCCTGCTGGAGGAGAAAACACAGTAAAACTACAGCCTTACTGTGTATAATACACTTAAAAGTACTTCACACTTCTAACCAGCAGAGAGCAGCATGAAACAGACCTGTTCATCTGTAAAACATCACAATGATATAACAGATTTAGAAAAAAAAAAAAAAAAAAAAAAAAAAAGTGAAAACTTTCTTTAAAAATTACAAAGTAAGAAAATATTAACAGCTTTTCAAATGTGAAACATAATAAGCATCTCAGCAGAAAAAATTAACACAAAACAGCAAGTAGTTTCCTTCCATTAAATGTAATACTTACAGATGTACTTGCAGCTTATAAGCTCTTATACTTCTACAGTGCAAAAATAAAAAGCATTTCAAAGCATCAACTGTTCAGCAGGATTCTAGAAAGCACTTGATCTAATCTCAACTTCCTTCTTCTCAAAAGGCTCTTCCGTCATTGCTCATTTGTTGCATGAAAACAAGTTATTTGTGTTGGCAGGACATCAGTCGTCCTCCCGTCTATCTGAAAGAAAAACACTACAGCTTCACTTTGAGCTCTTCGTTTTGCAATTACTTGGACTTCATAATAAAATATTTCCACCGTTTCATAACTTTAAAATCACAGGTCGGAGTCAGTTCATCCTCTCAGACCAGCAGCTTCTTGTATTGGCTGCTGAGGTTCGTTTGGAAAGAGTCCATCTTGGTGACCAGAGTGTTTATCCTTTATAGATGCAAAACATCTCCTGACAGCATGCGATCAGATAAAAAAAAATAAAACATTGATTATAACATAACTCCCTTCAGCAATCAAGAGAAACATATGACAGTTGTATATGAAATGTAAGACTTCTTTACACCTTCTAAGACTTTTCCAGGCCTGCAGGTTTGGACATTTACATGTATTGACAAACCTTTAAATGATTACTTTAAAAAACGCAAACACATGTTAAAAAAACATGTCAAGCTTGCATCATGTATCACACAACATGCTAAAACCTTTTAGCACGTCAAAACAATAAAAGTGACAGCTAAAAGATCATATATATATATGAAAATAAATGATGGCTAAATAAAAAAAAACTGCAGACGACTGCAACAAGCATTAAACATCAGTTGTATTATCAAAAGATACAAAAAATAAAATCCCTTAAAAAAAATTAAAAAACAGTAACTTAGACAGCTCAAAGCTTCTAGGAGGCCTTCAAAACAGATGACATGTCAGTTTCCTCAAAGTAAAGAAATCCAAAACAGAGGAGTTTTTAAAGATGACGAGTCAGCACACGGTGCTCTGCGTGTTCCCCGAATTAGACTTGTTCCCCGAATTAGACTTGTTCCCCGAATCAGACTTGTTCCCCGAATCAGACTTGTTCCCCGAATCAGACTTGTTCCCTGAATCAGACTTGTTCCCTGAATCAGACTTGTACGAGTTGTTCTTCTTGGAGTACTTGAGGGCGCTGAAGACCCTCATCCTCTCCACCGTCCTCTCGCTCCTGCAGAGGAACGTGTTCTTCACGTGATCCCTGAAGTCCTCCGAGATGAAGTAGTAGATGAACGGGTCCAGGCAGCTATTGAGACTTGCCAGGCACAGCGTGGAGATGTAGAAGCCGTACAGGTTGTTGTCCGCCTCATCCAACAGCAGGGTGTAGTGCACCAGCAGCATGATGTTGCTCGGGGTGAAGCACACCACAAACATCACCAGCACGATGACGGTCAGGACCATGGCCTTTCGCCGCTTCTTGGCGAAGGCGGGGTCCGTCGTGCTGTGGCGGAGAGCCTTGAGCATGAGCACGTAGGAGATGATGCACACGGCGGTGGGAGCGACGAACCCCAGAGTCCCCATCGTCAGGAAGTAGCCCGCCGCCATTTTCATCTGACTGGGCCTGGTGACGTCGTGGCAGGTGAGGATGTCGAGATTCGTCACGCGGACCTCTTGGTCGTACAGGTAGAGGGGGACGGTGAGAAGCCAGACCGCCGCCCACACGGCAACGGAGACCCCGACGGCCACGGCGTTGGCCCTCTGGGGCCGCGAGAGCGGGTGGACCACGGCCCAGTAGCGCTGGACGCTTATGCAGGTGATGAAGGCGATGGAGCAGTACATGTTGCCGTAGAAAAACGCCACCAGCACTTTGCACAGCCCGTGCCCGTAGGTCCAGTTGTTGCCGTTGAAGTGGTACGCGATCTTGAGGGGGATCCAGATGACGAAGAGCAGGTCGGCCAGGGCCAGGTTGGCCATGTAGATGGACGACGGATGCTTCTTCTTGGTCCTGAAGAGGAACACCCAGATGGCGAGGGCGTTGGTAGGCAGCCCCACCGCGAACACGATGATGTAGACGATCGGGAGGAAGACGGTTGTGAGGGGGCTGCTCAGGACCTTTCTGGCTACGGAGTTGATGTTCACGGAGCTGATGTACACAAAGCTGACGTTCACGGGGTTGATGTTCATGAAGCTGGCGTTCACGGAGCTGATGTACACGAAGCTGGCGTTCACGGAGCGGACACGCACCTCAGTCTTTGTACCCCTGAAGCCTGCTGCTGTTTAAAATATGAAACGAAAAGATGTGAAAAGCAGAAGTGCAACAGGTTGACAGTACATGCAGGAACGTACTATAAATGTACCTCCAATACAACACTGTGAAAATACTCCATCACAAGTAAAAGTCCTGTATTCAAAACCTCCAAGTATGAAACGTAAAAGTATAATGCAGTAAAATGTTCTCTGTCAGTGTTTTACTATTATACCTGTTGTTTATGGATTAATGTTCCTGCTGCATTCATGTGTGTTGCACGTTAACTTCTTTATATTCTGTTTAGTTTAATCTACATCAATGCATCATATTCTATAAGATCATCATATGTCTGTAGCGTCTCTGTCCTGTGAGAACCACGTATCTCTAAAAAGAACAAACAGCCTGTTTTCAGCTTTGTGACGATGCATTTTCCAGCTGATCCAAGAGGCTTTTTAAAGAGTTTATTTATCTGAAGTAGGAGGATTTCATTAACACATAAAGGAACAATTCATCCTTCAGTTTATCACAAACATTCAACATCAAATCATAAAGGAACACTTCATACCTCCAGTGGGTTGACGGTCACCTAAGAAGAAAAAAGAGCCGTCAGTAAAAAGTACAATATATACCTCTGAGATGTGCAAAGATATTTACCACTGAGATTTAGTAGAGAAGTATGAAGTTGCATAAAATGGAAATACTCAGTTAAGTAAGCCACATTTGTAACCTTATGAAGAAAGCTGAACAGAAGCTGCTGTACGTGAACATATGCACACAGGTGTGTGGTCCATGTTATGTGATTATTATATTATGTGCAATATTTGAGTCTTTATTTTTTTGTTACATAATATTCCAAAATTAAGAATTAAAATGTCTTTACAAATACCAAAAGCAACTTTTTTGTTTAGTTTTGACTTAATTAAAACCCAAAATGTAGAAAAGAGCTGAAGTTGTAACTCTTTACATTTTCTACAAACTTTCACATTTAATGCAGAAAAGACCACAAATCATTATTTCTCATTTTATGTTCATAAGTTAGATGGGTTGTGCATGAAAAAATATATTCTTTTTGTTTGTTAATTGAACATCTTTTTGGTTTTGGATAGTTTGTCGGACAGAACAAGATATTTAAAGACGGACTCTCAGGAACATGTGAAGATAACGGGCAGATGAATCAAGTGGATGAAGAGAAGTAATTACATTTAAAAGATTAAAAAAGTATTTATTCAGTCAGCAGCTCCTTTACACTCTCACATGACTCTCTGCTCAGGACCGATATGAACACAGTGAAACAGGAGGTGGAGCTCTGAGTCCCTCAGGTTTCTTTTTATTATCTGTATCGTAGCGCTTCCTGCTGGAGGAGAAAACACAGTAAAACTACAGCCTTACTGTGTATAATACACTTAAAAGTACTTCACACTTCTAACCAGCAGAGAGCAGCATGAAACAGACCTGTTCATCTGTAAAACATCACAATGATATAACAGATTTAGAAAAAAAGAGAAAAAAAAAAAAAAAAAGTGAAAACTTTCTTTAAAAATTACAAAGTAAGAAAATATTAACAGCTTTTCAAATGTGAAACATAATAAGCATCTCAGCAGAAAAAATTAACACAAAACAGCAAGTAGTTTCCTTCCATTAAATGTAATACTTACAGATGTACTTGCAGCTTATAAGCTCTTATACTTCTACAGTGCAAAAATAAAAAGCATTTCAAAGCATCAACTGTTCAGCAGGATTCTAGAAAGCACTTGATCTAATCTCAACTTCCTTCTTCTCAAAAGGCTCTTCCGTCATTGCTCATTTGTTGCATGAAAACAAGTTATTTGTGTTGGCAGGACATCAGTCGTCCTCCCGTCTATCTGAAAGAAAAACACTACAGCTTCACTTTGAGCTCTTCGTTTTGCAATTACTTGGACTTCATAATAAAATATTTCCACCGTTTCATAACTTTAAAATCACAGGTCGGAGTCAGTTCATCCTCTCAGACCAGCAGCTTCTTGTATTGGCTGCTGAGGTTCGTTTGGAAAGAGTCCATCTTGGTGACCAGAGTGTTTATCCTTTATAGATGCAAAACATCTCCTGACAGCATGCGATCAGATAAAAAAAAATAAAACATTGATTATAACATAACTCCCTTCAGCAATCAAGAGAAACATATGACAGTTGTATATGAAATGTAAGACTTCTTTACACCTTCTAAGACTTTTCCAGGCCTGCAGGTTTGGACATTTACATGTATTGACAAACCTTTAAATGATTACTTTAAAAAACGCAAACACATGTTAAAAAAACATGTCAAGCTTGCATCATGTATCACACAACATGCTAAAACCTTTTAGCACGTCAAAACAATAAAAGTGACAGCTAAAAGATCATATATATATATGAAAATAAATGATGGCTAAATAAAAAAAAACTGCAGACGACTGCAACAAGCATTAAACATCAGTTGTATTATCAAAAGATACAAAAAATAAAATCCCTTCAAAAAAATTAAAAAACAGTAACTTAGACAGCTCAAAGCTTCTAGGAGGCCTTCAAAACAGATGACATGTCAGTTTCCTCAAAGTAAAGAAATCCAAAACAGAGGAGTTTTTAAAGATGACGAGTCAGCACACGGTGCTCTGCGTGTTCCCCGAATTAGACTTGTTCCCCGAATCAGACTTGTTCCCCGAATCAGACTTGTTCCCCGAATCAGACTTGTTCCCTGAATCAGACTTGTTCCCTGAATCAGACTTGTACGAGTTGTTCTTCTTGGAGTACTTGAGGGCGCTGAAGACCCTCATCCTCTCCACCGTCCTCTCGCTCCTGCAGAGGAACGTGTTCTTCACGTGATCCCTGAAGTCCTCCGAGATGAAGTAGTAGATGAACGGGTCCAGGCAGCTATTGAGACTTGCCAGGCACAGCGTGGAGATGTAGAAGCCGTACAGGTTGTTGTCCGCCTCATCCAACAGCAGGGTGTAGTGCACCAGCAGCATGATGTTGCTCGGGGTGAAGCACACCACAAACATCACCAGCACGATGACGGTCAGGACCATGGCCTTTCGCCGCTTCTTGGCGAAGGCGGGGTCCGTCGTGCTGTGGCGGAGAGCCTTGAGCATGAGCACGTAGGAGATGATGCACACGGCGGTGGGAGCGACGAACCCCAGAGTCCCCATCGTCAGGAAGTAGCCCGCCGCCATTTTCATCTGACTGGGCCTGGTGACGTCGTGGCAGGTGAGGATGTCGAGATTCGTCACGCGGACCTCTTGGTCGTACAGGTAGAGGGGGACGGTGAGAAGCCAGACCGCCGCCCACACGGCAACGGAGACCCCGACGGCCACGGCGTTGGCCCTCTGGGGCCGCGAGAGCGGGTGGACCACGGCCCAGTAGCGCTGGACGCTTATGCAGGTGATGAAGGCGATGGAGCAGTACATGTTGCTGTAGAAAAACGCCACCAGCACTTTGCACAGCCCGTGCCCGTAGGTCCAGTTGTTGCCGTTGAAGTGGTACGCGATCTTGAGGGGGATCCAGATGACGAAGAGCAGGTCGGCCAGGGCCAGGTTGGCCATGTAGATGGACGACGGATGCTTCTTCTTGGTCCTGAAGAGGAACACCCAGATGGCGAGGGCGTTGGTAGGCAGCCCCACCGCGAACACGATGATGTAGACGATCGGGAGGAAGACGGTTGTGAGGGGGCTGCTCAGGACCTTTCTGGCTACGGAGTTGATGTTCACGGAGCTGATGTACACAAAGCTGACGTTCACGGGGTTGATGTTCATGAAGCTGGCGTTCACGGAGCTGATGTACACGAAGCTGGCGTTCACGGAGCGGACACGCACCTCAGTCTTTGTACCCCTGAAGCCTGCTGCTGTTTAAAATATGAAACGAAAAGATGTGAAAAGCAGAAGTGCAACAGGTTGACAGTACATGCAGGAACGTACTATAAATGTACCTCCAATACAACACTGTGAAAATACTCCATCACAAGTAAAAGTCCTGTATTCAAAACCTCCAAGTATGAAACGTAAAAGTATAATGCAGTAAAATGTTCTCTGTCAGTGTTTTACTATTATACCTGTTGTTTATGGATTAATGTTCCTGCTGCATTCATGTGTGTTGCACGTTAACTTCTTTATATTCTGTTTAGTTTAATCTACATCAATGCATCATATTCTATAAGATCATCATATGTCTGTAGCGTCTCTGTCCTGTGAGAACCACGTATCTCTAAAAAGAACAAACAGCCTGTTTTCAGCTTTGTGACGATGCATTTTCCAGCTGATCCAAGAGGCTTTTTAAAGAGTTTATTTATCTGAAGAAGGAGGATTTCATTAACACATAAAGGAACACTTCATCCTTCAGCTTATCACAAACATTCAACATCAAATCATAAAGGAACACTTCATACCTCCAGTGGGTTGACGGTCACCTAAGAAGAAAAAAGAGCCGTCAGTAAAAAGTACAATATATACCTCTGAGATGTGCAAAGATATTTACCACTGAGATTTAGTGGAGAAGTATGAAGTTGCATAAAATGGAAATACTCAGGTAAGTAACCCACATTTGTAACCTTATGAAGAAAGCTGAACAGAAGCTGCTGTACGTGAACATATGCACACAGGTGTGTGGTCCATGTTATGTGATTATTATATTATGTGCAATATTTGAGTCTTTATTTTTTTGTTACATAATATTCCAAAATTAAGAATTAAAATGTCTTTACAAATACCAAAAGCAACCTTTTTGTTTAGTTTTGACTTAATTAAAACCCAAAATGTAGAAAAGAGCTGAAGTTGTAACTCTTTACATTTTCTACAAACTTTCACATTTAATGCAGAAAAGACCACAAATCATTATTTCTCATTTTATGTTCATAAGTTAGATGGGTTGTGCATGAAAAAATATATTCTTTTTGTTTGTTAATTGAACATCTTTTTGGTTTTGGATAGTTTGTCGGACAGAACAAGATATTTAAAGACGGACTCTCAGGAACATGTGAAGATAACGGGCAGATGAATCAAGTGGATGAAGAGAAGTAATTACATTTAAAAGATTAAAAAAGTATTTATTCAGTCAGCAGCTCCTTTACACTCTCACATGACTCTCTGCTCAGACCGATATGAACACAGTGAAACAGGAGGTGGAGCTCTGAGTCCCTCAGGTTTCTTTTTATTATCTGTATCGTAGCGCTTCCTGCTGGAGGAGAAAACACAGTAAAACTACAGCCTTACTGTGTATAATACACTTAAAAGTACTTCACACTTCTAACCAGCAGAGAGCAGCATGAAACAGACCTGTTCATCTGTAAAACATCACAATGATATAACAGATTTAGAAAAAAAGAGAAAAAAAAAAAAAAAAAGTGAAAACTTTCTTTAAAAATTACAAAGTAAGAAAATATTAACAGCTTTTCAAATGTGAAACATAATAAGCATCTCAGCAGAAAAAATTAACACAAAACAGCAAGTAGTTTCCTTCCATTAAATGTAATACTTACAGATGTACTTGCAGCTTATAAGCTCTTATACTTCTACAGTGCAAAAATAAAAAGCATTTCAAAGCATCAACTGTTCAGCAGGATTCTAGAAAGCACTTGATCTAATCTCAACTTCCTTCTTCTCAAAAGGCTCTTCCGTCATTGCTCATTTGTTGCATGAAAACAAGTTATTTGTGTTGGCAGGACATCAGTCGTCCTCCCGTCTATCTGAAAGAAAAACACTACAGCTTCACTTTGAGCTCTTCGTTTTGCAATTACTTGGACTTCATAATAAAATATTTCCACCGTTTCATAACTTTAAAATCACAGGTCGGAGTCAGTTCATCCTCTCAGACCAGCAGCTTCTTGTATTGGCTGCTGAGGTTCGTTTGGAAAGAGTCCATCTTGGTGACCAGAGTGTTTATCCTTTATAGATGCAAAACATCTCCTGACAGCATGCGATCAGATAAAAAAAAGTAAAACATTGATTATAACATAACTCCCTTCAGAACTCAAGAGAAACATATGACAGTTGTATATCAAATGTAAGACTTCTTTACACCTTCTAAGACTTTTCCAGGCCTGCAGGTTTGGACATTTACATGTATTGACAAACCTTTAAATGATTACTTTAAAAAACGCAAACACATGTTAAAAAAACATGTCAAGCTTGCATCATGTATCACACAACATGCTAAAACCTTTTAGCACGTCAAAACAATAAAAGTGACAGCTAAAAGATCATATATATATATGAAAATAAATGATGGCTAAATTAAAAAAAACTGCAGACGACTGCAACAAGCATTAAACATCAGTTGTATTATCAAAAGATACAAAAAATAAAATCCCTTAAAAAAAATAAAAAAACAGTAACTTAGACAGCTCAAAGCTTCTAGGAGGCCTTCAAAACAGATGACATGTCAGTTTCCTCAAAGTAAAGAAATCCATAACAGAGGAGTTTTTAAAGATGACGAGTCAGCACTCGGTGCTCTGCGTGTTCCCCGAATTAGACTTGTTCCCCGAATCAGACTTGTTCCCCGAATCAGACTTGTTCCCCGAATCAGACTTGTTCCCTGAATCAGACTTGTACGAGTTGTTCTTCTTGGAGTACTTGAGGGCGCTGAAGACCCTCATCCTCTCCACCGTCCTCTCGCTCCTGCAGAGGAACGTGTTCTTCACGTGATCCCTGAAGTCCTCCGAGATGAAGTAGTAGATGAACGGGTCCAGGCAGCTGTTGAGACTTGCCAGGCACAGCGTGGAGATGTAGAAGCCGTACAGGTTGTTGTCCGCCTCATCCAACAGGAGGGTGTAGTGCACCAGCAGCATGATGTTGCTCGGGGTGAAGCACACCAGAAACATCACCAGCACGATGACGGTCAGCACCATGGCCCTTCGCCGCTTCTTGGCGAAGGCGGGGTCCGTCGTGCTGTGGCGGAGAGCCTTGAGCATGAGCACGTAGGAGATGATGCACACGGCGGTGGGAGCGACGAACCCCAGAGTCCCCATCGTCAGGAAGTAGCCCGCCGCCATTTTCCTCTGACTGGGCCTGGTGACGTCGTGGCAGGTGAGGATGTCGAGGTTCACCACGCGGACCTCTTGGTCGTACAGGTAGAGGGGGACGGTGAGAAGCCAGACCGCCGCCCACACGGCAATGGAGACCCCGACGGCCACGGCGTTGGCCCTCTGGGGCCGCGAGAGCGGGTGGACCACGGCCCAGTAGCGCTGGACGCTTATGCAGGTGATGAAGGCGATGGAGCAGTACATGTTGCCGTAGAAAAACGCCACCAGCACTTTGCACAGCCCGTGCCCGTAGGTCCAGTTGTTGCCGTTGAAGTGGTACGCGATCTTCAGGGGGATCCAGATGACGAAGAGCAGGTCGGCCAGGGCCAGGTTGGCCATGTAGATGGACGACGGGTGCTTGTTCTTGGTCCTGAAGAGGAACACCCAGATGGCGAGGGCGTTGGTGGGCAGCCCCACCGCGAACACGATGATGTAGACGATCGGGAGGAAGACGGTTGTGAGGGGGCTGCTCAGGACTTTTTTGGCTACGGAGCTGACGATCACGGAGCTGATGTTCACGGAGCGGACGTTCATGGAGCTGACACACACCTCCTTACCGGTGAGGCCTGCTTGTTGTTTAAAATATGAAATGAAAACATGTGAAAAGCAGAAGTGCAACAGGTTGACAGTACATGCAGGAACGTACTATAAATGTACCTCCAATACAACACTGTGAAAATACTCCACCACAAGTAAAAGTCCTGCATTCAAAACCTCCAAGTATGAAAAGTGAAAGTATAATTCAGTAAAATGTTCTGTCAGTGTTTTACTATTAAACCTGTTGTTTCTGGATTAATGTTCCTGCTGCATTCATGTGTGTGTTGCACGTTAACTTCTTTATATTCTGTTATTTAGTTTAATCTACATCAATGCATCATATTCTATAAGATCATCATATGTCTGTCCTGTGAGAACCACGTATCTCTAAAAAGAACAAACAGCCTGTTTTCAGCTTTGTGACGATGCATTTTCCAGCTGATCCAAGAGGCTTTTTAAAGAGTTTATTTATCTGAAGAAGGAGGATTTCATTAACACATAAAGGAACAATTCATCCTTCAGTTTATCACAAACATTCAACATCAAATCATAAAGGAACACTTCATACCTCCAGTGGCAGGGGATGGACGACAGCCATCTAAGAAGAAAAAAGAGCCGTCAGTAAAAAGTACAATATATACCTCTGAGATGTGCAAAGATATTTACCACTGAGATTCAGTAGAGAAGTATGAAGTTGCATAAAATGGAAATACTCAGGTAAGTAACCCAAATTTGTAACCTTATGAAGAAAGCTGAACGGAAGCTGCTGTACGTGAACATATGCACACAGGCGTGTGGTCCATGTTATGTGATTATTATATTATATTAAGTGCAATATTTGAGTCTTTCAATATTTCTGTTGGTCTAAACTGGTTCAACTGACCCTTTGTTACATAATATTCCAAAATTAAGAATTAAAATGTCTTTACAAACACCAAAAGCAACCTTTTTGTTTAGTTTTGACTTAATTAAAACCCAAAATGTAGAAAAGAGCTGAAGTTGTAACTCTTTACATTTTCTACAAACGTTCACATTTAATGCAGAAAAAAACAGAAATCATTATTTCTCCAAATTATGAAATATTTCATGTTCATAAGTTAGATGGGTTGTGCATGAAAAAATATATTCTTTTTGTTTCTCTGTTAATTGAACATCTTTTTGGTTTTGGATAGTTTGTCGGACAGAAGAAGACATTTAAAGACGGATTCCCAGGAACATGTGAAGATAACGGGCAGATGAATCAAGTGGATGAAGAGAAGTAATTACATTTAAAAGATTAAAAAAGTATTTATTCAGTCAGCAGCTCCTTTACACTCTCACATGACTCTCTGCTCAGGACCGATATGAACACAGTGAAACAGGAGGTGGAGCTCTGAGTCCCTCAGGTTTCTTTTTATTATCTGTATCGTAGCGCTTCCTGCTGGAGGAGAAAACACAGTAAAACTACAGCCTTACTGTGTATAATACACTTAAAAGTACTTCACACTTCTAACCAGCAGAGAGCAGCATGAAACAGACCTGTTCATCTGTAAAACATCACAATGATATAACAGATTTAGAAAAAAAGAGAAAAAAAAAAAAAAAAAGTGAAAACTTTCTTTAAAAATTACAAAGTAAGAAAATATTAACAGCTTTTCAAATGTGAAATATAATAAGCATCTCAGCAGAAAAAATTAACACAAAACAGCAAGTAGTTTCCTTCCATTAAATGTAATACTTACAGATTTACTTGCAGCTTATAAGCTCTTATACTTCTACAGTGCAAAAATAAAAAGCATTTCAAAGCAGCAACTGTTCAGCAGGATTCTAGAAAGCACTTGATCTAATCTCAACTTCCTTCTTCTCAAAAGGCTCTTCCGTCATTGCTCATTTGTTGCATGAAAACAAGTTATTTGTGTTGGCAGGACATCAGCCGTCCTCCCGTCTATCTGAAAGAAAAACACTACAGATTCACTTTGAGCTCTTTGTTTTGCAATTATTTGGACTTCATAATAAAATATTTCCACTGTTTCATAACTCTAAAATCACAGGTCGAAGTCAGTTCATCCTCTCAGACCAGCAGCTTCTTGTATTGGCTGCTGAGGTTCGCTTGTAAAGAGTCCATCTTGGTGACCGGAGTGTTTATTTTAGAGCTCTCTGCACGGCTGGATTTGAGAATTGTTCTGCTGCTGGATCTGCTCGAGTTAGACGCTGAATGGCCGCCGCCCTCTGTGATCTTCTGACACCTCAGCGCGCTGGACAGCTGTTTCTGGCACTGGGAGGACCCAAAGTAGTACACCAGAGGATCCAGGAGGCAGTTGAGACTCCCCACGCACAGAAACACCAGATAGGCCGCGTAGGAGCCGTCGGGGGCCTCCCGGCTGCTCTTCACTCCCTCGTTGAACTGCAGGTAGTGCGCCAGGAGCAGACAGTTCGTGGGCGTAAAACACAGCACGAACATCACCAGCACGGTCAGAGCCATCACCGTCGCTCTTGTTCTCCTGCGGGAGCTTCCCGGGAAGCCGCGCGGGACTCCGCTCAGCGACCAGATCACCCGAGCGTAGGACGCCACGGTGACGAGCAGAGGCAGGAAGAAGAGGGTGACGCAGAGGGCGACGAAGTACACCTTGTGGTGCCGGATCAGCTCGTCGGCGCGCTGGACATCGTGGCAGGTGGTGATGTCCAACTCTCCGAGGTAGGTGGTCTGGTCGGAGAGGACGAGGGGCACCGAGCCGGCGAAGGACAGCATCCACATGGCCACGCAGACTATGTTAGCGTTGCGGGGCCTTCTCCAAGCCAGGGAGTCGATAGGGTAGACCACGGCGAGGAGCCGGTCCACGCTGATGCAAGCAATGAGGAGGACAGAGCAGTACATGTTCCAGTAGAACGCCGCGGTGACCACACGGCACATGAACGCCCCGAATATCCAGTTGTTGCCACTGAAGTGGTAGGAGATCTTGAAGGGGAGCAGCGAGGCGAAGAGCAGGTCGACGGAGGCCAAGTTCAGCATGTAGATGGCCGCCGCCTTCTTGGGCCGGATCCTCCGAGTGAAGGCCACAACCGCGCAGAGGTTGATGGGCACGCTGACGAGGCAGACCAGCGCGTAGAAGGAAGGGATGAGGACGGTGGACACGGGGCCCTTTAGAAACTGCAGAGCCTGTTCGGAGATTACGACGGAGACGGTCGCGTTACGCTGCCGGCTACTTCTAGAGCGGTTCGATTCGGCAACTTTGTCTTCAGGAAAAATGTCACTCAGATCTAACGGTTCATCTGTGACTGAACGGTCGAAGATGGCGAAGGTCCTCCCCCTTGCACTGACTGGAGAGAGAAAGACAGGTGTCAAGGTTTAACAATCCTTTTAATCCCGAACAGCGACCAAAAGGTCTTCAGCGAGAGAGTTTTGCGAAGAACAGCGTCATATAAATCACTTTTCCGAAACAAATACAAGGAATTTTACCCACATGCTATATTAACGACGAGATTCTGAGAAAGTACTATATAAACTACCAAGTTCTAGCACAATACCACGGATTTTTCGGCGAGCTACGCACTCCGAATGCAGATATCATCACACAAAAAAAAAGAGACAGTCATGGCCGAACGATAGCTTAGCAAGCATGAGAATTCCAGCCTGAATCCGCAGATAGCTTCCAGAGCAAAAAATTTGAAACGAATCGTACCTTGAGCTGGTTTTCTGGGCGAAAAACTCTAAATTTGCTTAAATCCTTTCGCTACATATGCATCCGGTCCATCGCTTTCGTTTGAAAGTATAATAGAGAGAATACGTGAACGTAGGACGAGATGGCCCGCCATTTACTTTTCAGCGAATCATTTCGACGCTCAATCGGCTCAGTTTTATTCATATAGTGATTTAAATTACAGAAAAACTATGGGAAACTGATACTTTTGAGAATCAATTCATCATAGTTTGTTTTTATCAATAATGCCAATACTTTACTGGTTCCAGATTCCAATCTTGAATATCATATTGAATTATATTGAATTAATATCTTACCTGAAATGATGCTGGGTTATTGACCAAATAATTAATTGACAAAATTGTCAGCAGCTTAATCGACAATGAAAGTAATTGGTTAAGTAGTTGCAACCACAAATCAATTACACGAGAGACAGACACAATACGTTTTGTTTGTTTTTTTTAAAGCAAAAATTGTGGAAAAAAAAGACAAATATTCTGTGGTTTCAGGTTTTCTCTGCATTATGTTGTAAACTAAACATCTTTGGGTTTTCACATTGGCTCTGTGGGTTTTTTCCCCACAAACTTTTAAAAATAAATAAAAAATGTCATTGTCGTTAATCTCTCTTATGTTATACTTTATTACAGGGCGGCAACTAACAGCTATTTTTTAGAATCAATTGTTTCCCAAAGCTCAAGGTGACGTCATTAATAGTTTTGTCTGACCAAACGCCCAAAACTCAAACAATTAAGAATCTACTTTCATTAGAAAAGCTACATCATCTTCACATGTCAGCAGCTGAAACCAGAGACAGTTTGACATATTTCACTATTTCTGCTTGAAGAAAATGACAAACAATTTATTTATCATCAGAATGACAAATATTCTTTTGATAGAAAGTAAATTAATCAACTAACCATTTCACCTCCATAGTATTTACAGTAAATCATAGCAAATCATACATGTTCTACCAAATTGTACCACGTTTGCAGTAAGAAAGGTCTTAAATCCTGATCAACACGTTGCTTTAAATTAATAAGCTGCAGGTCATCTCACCGTTATTGGCTGCAGCCGAGGCAGCACGCGCGCACACCAGCACCAACAGCAACGTTTTTGGACACATTGAAAACATTTTGCCGAAGTCTCAAAATAACAGAAACGATATAAGATGTCGACAATCCTCGTGTAGGTCGATCGTTCTCCGTGTTCGTCGAGTCTCCTCCGTGTTGTCTCTGCTGCTCTTCTTCAGCAGCGTGTTTTGTTTCCGCCCACCGCTGTCCGGCGGCTCCGGAACGCCCCGGTCCACTAATCAACGACAGGCCGCGCGCAGAGACACATTCCGATCGTCTGATGTCACCTTCCCCGTCACACAGCAGGCAAAACATGAACGTGAGAATGAGCCAGAACAAAAACACTGATCCTTTCATGCCATCTACGGTCATCTGTCCTCTGATGTGAATCTAATAGTGCTGAAAAATAATGTGAATTATGGAAAGTAGCATAATCAGAAATATGGAATTACTTGTTTTCATTCTTTAATTTAGTCTTTCATCACTTTAGTCTGAAAGTGCAAAGTAACTTTTCTGTCTGAGATTGTATTAAACGTTAGTAAACACAAAATAAAGTCCATATTTATTTACTATTATATATATATTGTTTTCAAACGTTTCTGTTCAAGGTTTTTTTCAAACGTGATTAAACACAAACTCAAGTAAATAAGTAAAGCTTCTTTTACAATTATGTATCTTTTTTTCAAAACAAAAGTTACAAAGTTCTTCATAATAAAAGCATCTAACACAAAAGCAACAACATGGAAACAACATCAACAACAAAAGCAAAACATCAGTTCAGAAAGCAAAAAAAGAAAGTTTTGAATTGTTTTATTATTATTTTATTTGGATGATCTAAACTAAACTAATTTATTCGGATCTCATTTACTTTTGCTTTATTCCTGGATTATGTTATTTGAGCCCATAAACTCTCAACAACTGAGCCAAGATAGTTTTTTAACTTCAGACGACATCAAATACATGAGAGAGCTGTCCATGAGGCATTTATTGGTTTCTGACTCTGGGAAAGTGGGAAAAACAGTCAAATTCACCAAAACTAGACTATTTACTTTATTCTAAATCATCTTTTGAAAATACTAATGTCTTTTTTTTTCTCTTGCTTCCTCTGAAACCCTTCCCCGCCTCATTATCTTGATCATCAAATGTTTCCTGTAGTTCCAAATAAGTCTGTGAGGTGTTAGAAGTGTGGTTATCTGCACCAGAGACCTTCGTGTGAGTGTTTAAAGTGATGCTCTGCTGTAACTAAAGCTGAACCGTCGTTAAACTCACATATATGATAAAAACAGTCACGTCTTCAGACACTCTAAGTTTACCTTCATGTGTGGTTTGTAATTATGCAGACGGAGGATACATGACGGAGAACGTGTGTTTGATAGACAGAAAGAAAAGAGAAGTGTGCTGGTTACTTTCTCTGAGGAGGAAGATGTCTGACTCATTCATCCTGAGCTTTGTATCCACCGGGACTCTGTATCTGAGCTCACAGACAGACAGACTGAACCCATTTCCTCTCAGACACGTTTGTCACAATCATCAGTTTCTTACTTTTGAATCACTTTTGTTCTGCTCATTATTTAAACTAAACCACATGCTGGTGTAACGTGCGTTTCTTGAAGGAATAATTTAACATTTTGGGATATATGCTTCCTCACTTTGTATGAGTTATTTCCATTCTTATATGTGTCTGTTAAACATGAAGCAGAGTGCCAAAAGACAGAGGTTATCTTATTATAAAGACGGGAAACTGCTGGCCTGGCTCTGCTTAAATGTAGAAAAACAAATCTGCCTCCCAGCATCTCTAAAGCTCGCTCATTTCACACACATTACATCCTTCCTGCAGTGTCCTCAGCGCGAGGATGCCGGGACAATGAGCGAAGACACGAGGAAGTCTCTGCCCTCGGTCAAGAAATAGTCCGGCACATATAACCCACACAAATAGCAACTATAGCTGTTTTTATACTTTTTGTGTGGGTAGTGAGCTTTAGAGGTCCCGGGCGGCGGATGTTGTTCCCTTTCAACAGAACCAGCCTATAGCTGTTTCCCCCAGTTTTTCAGTCTTTATGCTAAGCTAAGCTAACCAACTGCTGGCAGTAGCTTCATATTTAACCTACAAACACGAGAGCGGTACCAATCTTCTCATCTGACTCGGCATGAAATAAACCTTTTTTTGTCCACTTGGGGGGAAGCAGAAACAAGCTGCGAAGTCAAACTTAAGTTATAACGGTTAACCTGCAAACAGTTGTTTATTTACACATCCAGCAGTTATCAAGTAACGTTTTCATTCATTTGGAGTCGTGTTTCTGGTCCATTACTCTCTCTTTCAGCTCTGTTTTTGGTCTCCACCAACTCCCACAGGAAATATCTGTCCCGTTAGCTGCTAAATGCTCCGCTATTTGTTGCTAACTTTGCCTTTCAGCTGTTTGCTGCTGGACAGGAAGCATGCTCTGGGTTTACCAGAGCCTTTTGAGAGAACCAAACACTAAAGCTGGGGACCATAAAACCAAAACAAAAGCAGAGAGACACCATAAAGCTCCACAGAGCTCCTGCAGAGCTCTATGATAATTATCTTTTGATGTTAATGTGGAAATATTGATCACTTCCGCTTTAAATTCTCTCATGAGACAAAGTGCAGCTGGACATGTTGACCACTTCAGAGGTTATGTTGTTCCTGCAGCGCGCTGAGTTTGGGCGTTACTAAACTAACATAAGCTCATTCCTGCTCACAGGAGGAGGCAGGATGCAGACTGTGGGAGATTAGGTCCACAGAGGAGGCGGTGGCACAGTTCCAGGCCAGTTTCATTCCTGTTGTTTTCTGTATCCTCTGTGGCACATTTCATCGCTCTCTGGGCATCGTCCAGTCAGCGTGGATTTAACAATAGGGCGCTGGGGAAAAGAACAAAAACACATTGTGTTCTCAGTCAAAGTTTCACTAACAAGGACAATAACAGTATGAGTTTCGAGAGGTTTATTGCATAACGGAATGATTGTTAGATTAGGAAGCGGAAGGGGTAAAGGGTAGAGGGATGAAGGGGAGTAGGGTAGAGGGATGATGGGATGTAGGGTAGGGGTCGAGGTAGAGGGATGTAGGGGTGAAGAAATTGAGGGATGTAAGGAAGAAGTTGGTGTCCCGTTGGTGTCCGGTGGCTGGCAAGAACAGGGGGAACGGAGACTGTTAGGATGGGGGCTATCTCTTCGGAAGCTCTGGCGGTGCAGAGTCCCCTGTCGTTCCTGTAATCCTGCAAGAGAGAGAAAATAGGAAAACAAAACGGGGTTGGGGGAGGGATGAGAGAACAGAGTCGAAGAGGAAGTGAACGGGTTCGTTGAGCTTAAATACTTGTGCGGGGGAAATGAGCCGCTGAACAAAGTTTATAAAACTACATTTAAAGCTGATAAACTAAATGTCTTGTTTCCTCTATTTGAATTCATTCTTTAGAAGAAATGAAGACACAAAGGTACACAGACAGGTATCTGACTTCCCTTGAGAATCTCATATCTCACCATCTGGTGTATGATTCAGATCTGTGAAAAACAAAACCAGCGGTGAGGTTTTTAGTGTGTGTATATGTGTGTGTGTGTGTGTGTGTGTGTGTGCAGGAGGATATAATGAAAACCCTTCTGAAAGAGGATCTTTGTCTATTTTGATCCATCGGACAGAGGAAGCCTTTGAGAAAACATACAAACTGTGGTCCGTCTTCTATTTCACACCTGTCTTATTCTATTTCAGCTTGTTTTTATTTTCTATTCTCTTGGTTTGTACATAAATGTGTTTCTTTTGCACTCTGTCTTTTGTCTTTTTGATGTTTGAAGTGAAGCGCTTTACATTAGTCACTAAAACGAGGTCCATAAATAAACTGGCCCTGCCTGCACGGACCAACATGTCTCTGCTGATGAAGCTACATTTTAAACTGTGGTGCAGTTAGAGAGCTAACGATATGAAGGCTGTAATGAGAGGCTAATGCAGCCGAGCAGCAAACCTGCAGTCAAACATGCAGAGTGGAAGCATGTTCAATAAAATGTGTTTGTCGAGAGTTAATGATTTATTGGGTTGTTTTGAGATCCTTTAAGTAAAAGTAGCAATAGCACATTGTAAATATGCAAAATGTAAAAGTTTACTTTTGGTAAGTACAGAAAGTATTATCAGCAGCATGTACTTGTGCTTCAAAGGGTAGATTTGGGGGAGGATTCGTCCCGGTTTTTCCCAGGGTTGAGTTGATGAATTGAACAATTTTCTTTAGAAAACAAATCCCTGAAGCGCATCAATGTTTAAACTATTTGACCTGATCGTTTTTATTTTGTACCCAAGCACCTTTGACATCTGTGAGAAAATAACAAACTGTGCTTTTCCAGATAATTAACTGTTATATAAGATCTTCATCACTGTGGGAAAGAAAGTTGTTAGTAGAGGTCAAAGGCAAATCTTTTCGTCTAAATATATGGATGAATAGAGGAGAGCGTCGGTGCTCCAGGAATACAAGAGGCACCTTCTGAGACACAGATCATCTCTGAACTTAAGTTGACGCTTTGGGGGACGTAAACAGGAAGTATGTCACAGTTCAACGTCAAGTCGAAGTTCTAAACTTTGTGCTTCAATTCCTAAACAAGTCATTATTCCCCAGAGTAAGAACTGATAAACATCTCAGGAACATAGACTGTAAGCTGAGGAAGAGGAGGGGATTCATAGACTGTAAGCTGAGGAAGAGGAGGGGATTCATAGAGTGTAAGCTGAGGAAGAGGAGGGGATTCATAGACTGTAAGCTGAGGAAGAGGAGGGGATTCATAGAGTGTAAGCTGAGGAAGAGGAGGGGATTCATAGAGTGTAAGCTGAGGAAGAGGAGGGGATTCATAGAGTGTAAGCTGAGGAAGAGGAGGGGATTCATAGAGTGTAAGCTGAGGAAGAGGAGGGGATCAGACGTGTAAACGACATGGTGAGAGCAGAATAGATCAACAAGTCAAGTCACAGTGTGGATCAAGAGCAACTACAGCTTCCACCATCATCACCTGATATATTTGTGGGTTGCTTAATTAAGACGATCATATTTTTTAAATATGAAGCTGTAAAGTAACTATTGCTGTTATATAACAGCCCCGTCCAGCTGGCTCGGTCTGGTTATTTGTGTGTTTTAGGAATGTTATACACTAGTCCTCCCTTAGTGGAGGAGACGTGAAGTCATGTGACCGTGGTGGAGTTCCTCTATAGCCTAGCGTTAGCTTCTTACTTCTGCTGATTGTATTCACGCTTCAAACATCATAAAGGTGGTGTGTGCATTGGTGAAGATTAGCTCGATGAACATAAATATCATAAATGTTTGTTTGACGCAGAGATTATTTTCTGCAATAATCGAAAATCTACTTATTAAAAACACATCATCCGTTTCTCCTCTCATCCGTGCAGCCTCCAATCACTGAGCACAGATTTTCTCTCTCTGTTGTTTTTGTGAGTAAGAGTTTACTTTAACAAATTCTTGTCTTTTGTCGAGGGAAACATATGCTAATAACTGATGTCCATGCATTTGCAGACAGTGATTGTTTATCCAACCTGCAGTAACAGAATCTTTTCTGCCATTTAGGGGCAAGTTTGAACACTATACAGACAAATCATCCCCTTTGAATATGGCGAACTTGTTAGCAAACAGTTGCTTATTACAGATGCAGAGAAAGATGATTCATTTGGAGTTCCGTTTCTGGTCACCTGATGGATCTAAGTCCAACGTTCTCTCTCGTTTAGCTCTGTGTTTGGTCTCAGCCAACTGTCGTGGGTGATATTTGGCTCTTAAGATGCTAAATGCTCGACAGTTTTCACCAGCTAGTTGCTAACTTTGCCTGTCAGGTGTTTGGTGCTGGACAAGGAGCGTACTGTGGGTTCATCAGAGTTTTTAAAAGGCTGAAAACAACACGATGAGAGCAGAGAGAGGGGAACCAAAGCAGTAAAGCTGTGGACCAAGAAAACACAAAACAACAAGCAGAACGACACTAAAAAGCTCCGGCAGAGCTGAGTGATAATTATCTCTTGATCTGGAACTGTTATCCTGCGAGGTGATGAAATATCTGGCTCTCAATCTGCTCACCAGCTGCTCTCTGACTGTGTCTGATTTTAGTTTAGATGAATTTGGTTTCGTCAATCAGAACTTCATCCCTGTAAACAGCTTCCTGCAGCAGCCGAGAGAGGTGAGAGTGAAACCCAAACAAGCTGAGCTGCAAAGTTGGGGGATAATTATTAATGTTTTCCTCTAAAGTGTGTGAAAAACATAAATAAAAGCGCTTTTAAAGAAGAGGACTTAAGGGAAAATACAGAAATGAAGCAAGAAAGTTTTACAGTCAGTCGTGGCCTAAATTCACCGCAGAGTTGAATGTTGTTTACGCTGCAGAAAGCATGAAAGCAGTACAGGAAACCATCCAAACAGTCCACTTATCGGAGCCATCTGTGATTACCAGTAATGACAACTGTGTCCTGAGGGAGTGTGGGACGACTTGGATAATTCATTTGACATAACATGTAAATACTGTGGCAGCCGGGAGTGTTTCATTCTGAGCTGTAAGTAAAACAAAACAAAAAGAAAGGAGATTAAGTGGCGTCTACGGTACAAAAAGCCCTGAAATGAAACAGTTTGAGAGTGAAGGGGATGTCGCCCTCTTGTGGAGAAAACAGGCTTCTATCTCACATTTAACAGACAAGACGAGCAAAGAGCATGCTGGGTTTCTTTTTATAATAACCTGACAGCTGCCGTTGGCATCAGGCCCTTATAGGACTATTTACTATAAGTCTTATATATATATATACATATATATATATATATATATATATATATACAGGACTGTCTCAGAAAATTAGAATATTGTGATAATCCCCATACGTGTGATTTAGTTTACTGAACCAAGCTGAGTGTTTTTCAAGGCTCAGGAAACCCTTGCAGGTGTTTCGAGTTAATTAGACGATTCAAGTGATTAGTTGAATACCCTACTAGTATACTTTTTCATGATATTCTAATATTTAGAGATAGGATATTTGAGTTTTCTTAAGCTGTAAGCCATAATCAGCAATATTAAAAGAATAAAAGGCTTGCAATATTTCAGTTGATTTGTAATGAATCCAGAATGCATGACATTTTTGTTCTTTTAATTGCATTACACAAAATAAAGAACTTTATCACAATATTCTAATTTTCTGAGACAGTCCTGTATATATATATATATATATATAAGTCATCTCAGTTCCTCCTCACACGCTTGGTAACACATTCATTCTCTCTGAAATCCAGACCCCAAAGTCGTAAATAAGCAAACTTGGTTTCTTGCTTGTTTTTACAGTAAGAACAGAAAGCAGTGTTGTGGTGCTCGATGACTCCTCTACAGGAAACAGGTGTGCCTTCTGAGGCAGGCCTGAAATAGAGGTGTGATTTCTGTTTATTCCACTGTAAATGAATATTACTTTCATTTGTGTTCATGTTTACAAATTAATAACTGTTTTAAATTGGTAACACATGACTTGGAAGACTTTGTGACTGTTTTTGTACCTTCTGGTTTACTTCACCTCTTGGTCTTTTCGCTGCTGCTCCTCCTCAAACATGTTCATGTTTGTTGTTTCTGTTCGTGTTGACGAGCAGATGCATTTATTTATTCTCCGTTTGAGTCACGGACGCTTTCAGCTCCGTGTCAGCGATGACGTCTGAGGCGAGGGGGGGGGGGGGGGTCAAGCAGATGCTGGTACTGAAAACATCTCGACTCACGTCTCTGATAAACAGACGAGATGAAAACAAGACGAGGCTCCCATCTGTGATCAGCTGTTCCTGCCTCAGATGAAGCTTGAATAATAAAACTGGACTGTGCAAATAAAAGCATTTAGATAAGATGTATACGTCCTGAAGATAAAAATGTCTTTAAATATAAAAGTTGGGAAAAGAAACTGAATTAAAGTTACCGTAGCAGACATGTACACCCGTATCTGTAGAGGAATGTAGATATGAGATTTTTGACAAGTTAAGATTTTTTCGTGAGATTTTTGTTAAGCAGTTAAATAGTTAAGCAGCTCCCAACTTTTTAAGGGGTTATGTACCAAAATATGAGTTCTACTGAACAATATCTATGGAAGTCCATTTTCACCAATGTGATGAATAAAGTCATTATAATTACAAACCTCATTTTGACACACTAACTCATTATTTTGATGGTACTAAGTCATTCATTTTTCGATATTTGGTCAGTATTTTGACATACTAAGTCATTATTTAGTGAAACTAAGTCAAAATAATTAGAGAATACCACATACTAAGTCAATATTTTGACATAGTATGCCAAAATATTGAGAAAGCTTTTCATTATTTTGACATAGAAAGTTATATTTTTGAGATACGTTATTATTTTAAGAAACCTTTTTTTTAAAGTCAAAATATTGAGAAATCTTCACATTTATTTCAATACAAAGTCATGATTTTGACACATTAAGTTATTATTGTTGCAATACTAAGTGATTATTTTGACATACAAAGTCATTATTTTAATACTAAGTCAAAATATTGAGCACACTTCACGGCATTTTTAGATGCTAACTCATTACTTTTCGATAGTTTCTCATCATAATGACTAAAAGGATCTTTTCTTTCCATCACAGTTGTGTAAATGGGCTTCCACATATCTCAATGACTAAAGGAAAAAACAGAGGAAGTGAAGACTAAATAAAAGTGCTCGTGTTTGGACAAGCTTATCATCTTCAGGCAGACACTTCCTTGCGGACCCAGCATCCCCTTCCAGATTATGACCTCACTCTACATCCCTCCAGGCATCAGACAACAAAAACCCCAAAGCTTCCTAACGCGCCTCGTCTCCATTTAAGTTGATCTAACATACAGCAAGGAAACATTTTAGGGTGCAACTTCAAATGAGAAAGAGGCAGTAGGTCACGGCTGATAGATTAGACTCTCATAAAACAGAGGGCGTCTTGCGACAGAGTGACAAAGATCATGTGTGGAGGCGTTGCTGCACACTGTGTGCATGTTAAAACAGAACCCAAAGACAACCCACATTCCTGTTGAAGCAGCGGCGATGTCAAGTGTTTTTTTTTTGTTTTCTTACTCTGTGGGTTTGGGGAGGTGTTTGTGACGTTAGTACACCAACAGAGCCGCAGCAGCAGACGGCGGCGACAACAACACATGTGAGGCTGAGCGTGAAGTATTAGCAGAGAGAAGATTATTACAGTGCTGTTAATAAACGCTGAGGGAAAGAATGGGGAAGCTTCTTCTCTTCTTACTGGTTGCTGCTCTCTGTCTCAGTAGTTCTCTTCAAAAGAAAGGTGAGTTCAAGATTTAAACTTCTGTGCTATATATTTCACTTTACAGTGTTGATGTCAATTTAATTGTTAAATAAGACTGACTGTATGTTAATTTGCTGATTCTGAAGACAATAAGTGATCTTTGATTAAGTTATTTCTAAGTTAACGTGGAATCAGCGCTGGTGGAAAGTAACTAAGTGCATTTACTCAAGTACTTAAGTACAACTTCAAGGTACTTGTACTTTACATGACTATTTCCATTTTATGCTTTCCTTTATGTGTTGATGTTGAATGTTTGTGATAAACTGAAGGATGAAGTGTTCCTTTATGCGTTGATGTTGAATGTTTGTGATAAACTGAAGGATGAAGTGTTCCTTTATGTGTAGATGTTGAATGTTTGTGATAAACTGAAGGATGAAGTGTTCCTTTATGTGTAGATGTTGAATGTTTGTGATAAACTGAAGGATGAAGTGTTCCTTTATGTGTAGAATGTTTGTGATAAACTGAAGGATGAAGTGTTCCTTTATGTGTAGAATGTTTGTGATAAACTGAAGGATGAAGTGTTTCCTTTATGTGTTGATGTTGAATGTTTGTGATAAACTGAAGGATGAAGTGTTCCTTTATGTGTTAATGTTGAATGTTTGTGATAAACTGAAGGATGAAGTGTTCCTTTTTGTGTTGATGTTGAATGTTTGTGATAAACTGAAGGATGAAGTGTTCCTTTTTGTGTTGATGTTGAATGTTTGTGATAAACTGAAGGATGAAGTGTTCCTTTATGTGTTGATGAAAACCTCCTACTGTTTGTTCTTTTTAGAGATACGTGGTTTTCACAGGACAGAGACGCTACAAACATATATAAAGGATATAAAGGAGTTCACATGCAGCATACACATTAATGCAGCAGTAATATTAATCCAGAAACAGATATAATAGTAAAACACTGACAGTGAACACTGTCAATACTTTTACTTATCACACTCAAACAAGGATGTGAACACTTCTTCAACCACAGAAAAAAACACTCTTTCTCCAGAAAATCAGGTGTTACGACACAAGTTGGTTTATTATCAAGATCACGTATGAAACAACCGATGACTAAACGTCTTTGGTTTCAGATTGTTGGTCTGATAAATCTGTAGGCGTCACTTTGTGGTTTAGGAAACAGTTTTACTGTTATAAGTTTTATATGCTACACAAATCAATGTATTAAGGAAATAATCAACATAGTATTCACTCATGAACATCATTTTTAGTTGCAGTCTCGTTGGTTCATTATTAGTGATTTATTTAGATGGCAACATATTGCATAATAGTATAATAAATCTTATGAAAAACGTCATTCACTTTTGCATTTTCTTGTTGTTGTTGCAGGGAACAGGAGACACAAAGTGCAGACGAACAGCTCTGAGGTTGCTGTGCCCAGAACATTTTTTGGGATCCTCATCAGTCAGCCCAAAGTCCTTTCAGTGCCCAATGGGACTCAAGCTCCCATTTCATCTCATCCCGCTCCAGCGCTGCGGTCCCTAAGCAACGGCACAGTCGGGTACCTCCGCGGGCCTCTGAGCACGCGGGTCATCCCCGTCGTTTATATGCTGGTCGTTGCCGTCGGGATCCCGGCCAACGTCGCCATCTTGTGCACGCTGGTCTCCAAGATCAGGAAGGTGTCCTCCGCCATCCTCTACTGCAGCCTGGCCGTCTCCGACCTCTTCCTCCTCCTCTCCCTCTTCTTCAAGGCCCACTACCATTTCTATGGAAACCACTGGGTGCTCGGGGAGGCCGCCTGTCGGGTGGTCACGGCCTGTTTCTACGGCAACCTCTACTGCTCGGCCCAGACGCTGGCCTGCATCAGCGTCAAGCGCTACCTGGCCGTGGTGCACCCGTTCATGTACAAGAGCCTCCCCAAGAGGATGTTCACGGCCTGGGTCACGGTGGCCGTGTGGGGGGTGTTCGGCGCCGCCGTCGTCCCCGAACTGCTCGTCCAGCAGAGCTACTGGCTCCCCGAGGTCGACCGCATCACCTGCCACAACGTCTTGCCCCTGGGCCACGACTCCCACTTCTTCCTGCTCTACTACAACCTGATTCTGACCGCCTTCGGCCTCCTGGCGCCGCTGGTGGTCACGGTCGTGTGCTACGGCCGGATCGTGTGCGAGCTCAACCGCTCGCACCACGACTGGGCGATGTACATCAAGGCCAGCTCGCTGGTGTTCGTCATCTTCCTGCTGTGCTTCGCTCCCGCCGGACTCCTGCACTTCGTCCACTACGTGCAGCTGTTCGCGGACGGGACGGATAGTTTGTACGTGCACTTTCAAGTGGCGGTGTGTCTGTGCTGCCTCCATGCCTGTCTGGACCCCTTCCTCTTCGTCCTCATGTCCAAGTCTGCAGGCGCCACGCTTTACTCCAGGGGCTTCAAAGGCAAGACCCTCAGCCTGTCTGTGTAAGAGGGACCTGTACAGCAGATTAAAAGGGAGATTTTCTCTGTGGCTGGAATCCAAAGAGAAAGCAAAAGGACCCTGATTGTATTTATGATAAACAAGCAATGGACTAACGTGTGTGTTGCATTAGATGTGCTCTCTTCAGAATAAAGTTACATGTGTGTGTGTGAGTCAGAGAGAGGGAATGAGCAGACAGATGGTAAATATGTTAATGTGTGTTTACGAGTGTAAATAATGAAAAGAAAGAATGCATTTATGTAACACTTGATCATTGATGGTTTTGTGTAGTTTTTAACACAGAAGTATTTTTTTCATATTTGAGTTGAATTGTGTTGATTATGCTTGAAGTGTATAGCTGACAAAGAATAACATGAAACAGACTGATTAGAAAACTCGTCTGCTGACTTTCTGTATTCCTGTCTTCACATGTGGAGCTACGATGAGTAAAACATGAACTTCATACGTCTGATGTTGTGTTTAATGTTTACTTGGATGATTTTGTGTGAATCCCTCGTCGTACAGCCAAGCTATGTACAATTTAGAAATTGTACATATAGCCTCATTTAGCCTCCAACTCCACCGGGGGAGTTGGTATTTCCTGCCAATCAACAGGATGTACGATGACACATATAGAACTTGAAAAAACAGGTTCCTGAAATGATTTATTTGTGACTTTATCTGTCTGGAAACACTAAGTCTGAGGCTAGTGTCTAAATATATACGAGTGTCTGACACAAAGAAACTATTTTAAACTTTGAAATGGTTGATTATTGAGCAAAAGAAATCTCTTTAAGGGATTGTTACCCCTTTAATAAAAAAACATAACCCATGTAAATAATCCATTAAAAAACCTAAATAGGAAAGACACAGTTGGATTGGCTGAATTTAAAAAAGACAAAACCAACGGAAAGCCTTTCATTGTTTGTACATTACGGCGTGTTCCCATCAGCAGCTGCTGACGGGTTCAAACTTCTGCAGCTGCGAAACATTTCAGTTGAGAAATGAGTCACTTCACAAATCTTCATGCAACAGACGGATTTGTTTAGCTCATTCAAGACATTTCACAAGAAGAGACACCCTCTGTGGGGTAACGGAAGGAAAGCACAAGCAGCACAGAAGAGATTCAAACTCTCAACCTTCAGACTGTGAAGCGGCTTCTCTCCCGGCTGAGCCGTTACATCAACCTGCAGCTTTAGTCTGATCTTCTTTCTCTCTCTGATTCTTTGAAGTGATCAGCGCTGAAGCTGGTCTGGCGGTTGAGGACGTCGACGCCAACACGCGGGTTCAAACCCCGCCTGAGGTGAGCCACACTGGAGTGAATGTGTATGACTGCGGTTGCGCTTGTGACCTCTAATAAACAACAACTAAAAATATCAAACGCTGCGTTCACAAAACCCGTCCGCCAAAATGTCCCGTTTAAAATATTTGTTCCCACTTTAAATGTATGTGTTAGTGTTTAAATGTGACAGAGGAGTTGATCGTGTGACCGTCACCTTATTTGTTCTGTAAACCTGTCTTGTTAAGGCTTATTGATGGATCACCTGCATGCTTTCAGGTAAAACTGGGACAGTCCCCCTAGAATGGACAAAATAACATTACAGGTGAAAAAGAAAAGGTTCTGAAGATGCAAATAAGAGATAAATGGATCGATGAAGCCTCTACAAGAGGGCTTACATTGTTGTGATTTAATTGGGAATTGAAGTGGCCCCTCAAAAAGATCAGACCAGTTGGCCCCAGTTGGCCCCAGTTGGCCCCTGTGGTGCATGGACCAGACCAACCATGTCAAATAAAACAAACAGGAACACTCAACAGTGAGCCGTCATAATGTTAGTCACAAGTTATATAACAAACAGTCTCTGAATAACAAAAGCTCACTTACATAAATGTCGAAGCATGTCGTGGTTTATTGTATATATATTAATGATGCCCTCTGCTGGTGTGAAGGGATGCAAACACATTCAGACACTGAACACAGTGAATGAAGCCCCACAGCTGTTCAAATGAAACTCTTTATTCAACGTGTAGACACACCGGAGGAATCCACCTTTACACTGCATTCACTTGAGCCTTTTCTTATCAAAATAAATCATATCAAGGACAGGTAATAGATTGTTTTTTTTTTACACACACCTCTACATATTGTTTCACAGCAGAGAAAGTCCTGAATCTGGTTCAGAATCTAACTGGAAACCTTCACAGATTCGACCCCCGCTCTCTGCTGGAGAACGTCTTGTAGTACATACAGTCACCTCACCACGAGCATGCCCTTTCACAATGACCTAGAAGTCAACTGAGTATAATGAACACCTGTCCACAACAAATCAGACAACACACGAGAATGATACATTCACCTTTGAACCGGGAATCACATGTCTGTTTCCCCCCCCCCCCCCCCCCCCCCCCGCAGAGGAAACAGCGAAAGACACCAAAATGGAAAAAAAGCACACACACAACAGAAGGACTTCAGTAACAAACATGCAGGATCTTCTTTTCACAGGTGGAGGTGACGAGCAGAGATAAAGCATCAAACATCAGGGAAAGACAGATTGAAATGGTTGCATTCCAGTCCAAAAGGAATGAGGTCATGTTCTGCACAAATGAGCTATTCAGAAATATGGCAACAGAACATCACATTCCGCATGTTGACGCTTAATATCATCGTAAAACAGATTTCAGAAGAACTGAATGAAACAGTGCTGTATTTTTTTTTGTGTTATTTGACTTTTTTCTGTGATTGGAAAAAACCCAGAAGTGAACATTTTACAAATTATCTAATGCCTTTTTTTTTAAACATTGTAGCAGCAAGAGTTTCATTCATTAAAGGTTTTAAAATCTCTGCTCACCCAAATCACAATAAAAACATATTTTCTTATTTAGCCGAGTTGGTTTGAAGCCACGCAGGTAGTTTTAACTGTCTGACATTTCTGCTTCCAACTCACTACAATGGAGGTGAATGGAGTTTTGTTTGAGGTGCAACATTGAAAAATGTAATTTGGATAATCCACATCCTCACTCTCACTCTTTTTACTGGATCTTCTTTCTATGAAGGAAATCTGTTCACAGTGTGTTCTGTTGATCCTCCAGAGGAACCAGAACACTGTTTCTAGAAAGATCCGTCACAATCCAGACTAAAATATCTCAACTATTGACTGTTTGCCATGAAATTACAAACATTCATGGTCCCCAGATGATGAACCCTACTGACTCTGGTGTCCACATTTAGCCTACTATCTGTATGGCTGGTAAATATGTATTTTTTGAATTTGGGTGAACTGATCCTTTAAGCATGGCTTTTATTTTCACTTCATCATGTAGTTCAAATCCTCTAAAAACACTTTCCAGGTATAGAAACAAAAAAAACCCAACAATTTGGGTTTCCATACAAGACAGCCAAGTTGCCAGGAACAAGTGTTGGCAATGTGCGTTTCTGTAAACCATTGATACGTCAAAATCTTTGCATTCAGTCAGAGCAAGTGACGTATAGTATATCGAGCGAACGTTATTAAAAGTCATGTGGTATTGGAACGAGTATAACAAGCAATAATGTCCACTGATGGTGGAAGAATATTGGATCGGACAAAAAAATATAGGACTTTTAAAATACCAAACACACGACTTTCCCCCAGGAGACCATTGTTTGTGTCCAATGTTAAACCAAAAATGTGTGTGAGTCGCCCAACGTTACGCTTGTTATGAAAAGCTACGTAAAAAAGGCATCTAAGCTTATTAATAGTAGTTAAGTTGTTGCAGTTGTAACGTTACGTTGTGACGTAATGCTGTCACATTATGCTGTCACGCTGTCACGTTGTCACGCTGTCACGTTGTTACGTTGTCACGCTGTCACGTTGCGCTGTCACATTGTCATATAGTTGCGTTACGTTGTCCCTTTAAGCTTCCGCATTACGCTGTCAAGTTCAATATCACATTACAGTGTCATGTTGTTATGTCACGTTGTCACGCTGTTACGTTGTTACGCTGTCACGCTGTCACGCTGTCACGTTGTTACGTTGTTACGTTACTTTGTCACTTTACGCTGTCACGTTGTTATGTCACGTTGTCACGCTGTCACGTTGTTATGTCACGTTGTCACGTTGTCACACTGTCACGCTGTCACGTTGTCACGTTGTCACACTGTCACGCTGTCACGTTGTCACGTTGTCACGTTGTTACATTACTTTGTCACTTTACGCTGTCGCGTTAAGCTGCTGCGTTACGCTGTCATGTTGCGTTGTCATGTTGCGTTGTCATGTTGCGTTGTCATGTTACATTACGTTGTGACTTTTGTTGTTGAACTTAATCATTTCCCATTTTTAATACATATTTATGAAGCGTATTTTTGGTATAGATACGTCAACATCCAAGATGTTCCGTTGTTTACAAAAAAACGTACAATGCCAATTTCTTCTTGCGACCGGGTTTGAATTTTATAAGGTTTTGTCTGGACACACACACACACACACACACACACACACACACACACACACACACACACACTGCAATATCAAGAAATGAAAGACGAAAAAAGCAGGACAGAGCGGCAAAGCTTCCTGCAAAGGTTCGGAAGGAGAGACAGGCTCAATGGAGAGAGAGGCACGACATCTGAGAAAGGCCTTTGAGTTTTGGAGGGAGCAGCAGCAGCAAGGCAGGAGGAGATAAACGGAGCAAGAGGACAGGACACGATGAGGAAACCAAGACGGTGAGACAAAAAAAACAAGGAGAAGAGCAGAATATAACAGCAGAGTGTAAATTCTTCTTGACAAGATCGGATTGCAACGGAGAGCAAAGCCCTTCGCGGTGAGCTCGGTGCCACAAGACGAACACGACACGGACACGAGAGAGGGAGAGAGGAAGCATTCAGACAAAAAGGTTTCCAATCTCAAAAGTCTCTTACTGTAAAAAGCAGAAAATGTAAACTTCTTTTCACTTTAGAAATGTAGCTGCTGAAGTTGCCGGTTTTGACTAAACTACGATATCGTTATAGATTTATTTTTTTATTATGGCCTTGTCATTCTTGCAAAGTTGCAGCAAAAGGCTTGAACGTGTTCAACCATCAGTGGAGTTCTGATCTCAGGTGTAGAAGCGCAGGTCAAGAGCACACCGGTGAAGCAATAAATAACATAAATACTATAAATTACTAAATATATAGCTTTACATGTAAAGAAGCAGAATCACATAAACGACTGTTACAAAATGATTTGGAATAGTTCCACATTTTGTTGAACGTTATAAGAGAAGATAATAAAGTTACTGACAGCAGCCAGTTACAGAGACGAGGACTCGAGTCATTGTGACTTGGACTTGAGTCGACTCGAGTCACCGTTTTCATGACTTGCAACTTGATTTCACAGAAAATTAAATGACTTGGAAGCTTAAGACTTGTCAGGTGACTTGAGACTTGGTGACTCGGATCACTTTTCAGTTAAAATATCAGTTGTAGAATATTTAGAAATGGGAATAGTACTGTCATGTGTTGGGGGGGGGGGGGGGGCTTATTTTTATTGAGAAGAAATTAAGAAATAAATAAGCTTTTATAAATTCAAACAAAATATAAAATTTCAATAATTTCTCATACTTTTGTTGAGACTGTTTAGATATCATTACTAGACAGGTACTAATACCTCGTATCTTCTCTTTGTAAAGACAGGATACTGAAGGTAAAACTGAAATAAATAACCTGTGACTTGACTCGACTTGACCGAGAATGAACGACTTGAGACTTAGACCAAATGAATTGTGTCACATGTCTGGCCAACTACCTTAGCTTAGCATAAAGACTGGAAGCAGAGGGAAAAAGCTAGCCTGGCTCTGCACCTAACCAAGAAATAGTCTGGCTCATAAACCTCCTTAAAACCCACAATCTGTTGTCTGAACGTATCTTATTTGAAAAGGCTTAAAGGGACAGTTCACCCCAAAATCAAAAACACATGTTTTCCTTCGTACCTGTAGAGCTATTTATCAGTCTAGATTGTTTTGGGGTGTCATGGGTCTAGAAAACACTCTGCTTATGATGCTCAATGCGCCAAAAAATAAATTTTAAGAACTCAACAGCATGACTCTTTCCAGTAATCATGACCCAGTTACTTAAGATAATCCACAGACCTAAAAGAAAATAGTTCCTACATGAAACTACTCACAACAATGTCTGTGAGTCGTTTAAACAAACAACATATGACGTGTTAGTTAGTGAGCTTTAGAGGTGCTGGGAGGCAGATTTTGTTCCTCTACCATTGGCCAGAGCCTGTACTAGCACTTCCAGTCTTTATGCTAAGCTAACTGGCTGCTAGTGTGAGCTTTGAATAAGCGCGTTTTCCAAAAATGTCAAACTATTCCTTTTATCTGAGCAGGACTCCGAAGGGGACGGTTGAGGGCCGTCCGAGCCTTTTGCAGCTTTGACACATGCATTAGTGGGTCGCATGTGTGAAACAGCTGATGAGCTGCTGATATACAGAGTTTTAATCAGCACTTGTTTCTGGACTCTCTATATCTACGGCTCATTGCATTAATCTGTATTATTTACCAGGTATTTTACTCAGATAGAACATAATAACTCGTCCGGTACTTTGTTTGAGAACGTCATTCATCAAATAATTTAAAAAAACAAGGTGGATGGCAGCGATGCTTGTTTCGGTGATATTCAAATGAATCAAGAGTCCGTGACTGATTATTTATTCAGTAAGCTGAGTAAACACCTGGTGAACAACACGCTGTTCCGTGTCGAGGGTTTACATGAGGACATTGGCGCGAGTGTCTGGCAGTCGGAGCCCCACCAGCCCGCCGCCAACCAACACAGACGACGCCATCAGGATGGGGATGGCCTTGGTGATGCCAACCAGCGAGCCAAAGATCAGGTTGCCCAGCACCGCGGCCAGCTTACACATGGCGTTACAGAAGCCAAAGCCGGTTCCCCTGGAAACGAGGAGACGCAAGAGAGGGAGAGTCAGAATTTAAAGTAGTTCTGCAACAGAAGAACATGGTGGCTTTTCTGGAACACAGTGGATACATTGGATTGATAATCCTCAGCTGATTTTTCAGAACTCGTAGATGAATTATTTGACTGAAATCTTTCCCCTGGATTCATGTGATGAATCACAGACACTCTCTCCCGTACGTTACTCTGACTGACCTCCTGTCTGTTGGGTACAGCTCGGTGGTGACCACATCCAGGGAGTTCCAGGCGGAGATGCTGAGGCCGTTGTAGAGGCAGAGCATGAAGATCATCATGGACTCGCTGGTGCCGAACCACAGGAAGAAGCAGCTGATGCCCGACAGCACCATGGAGCCTCCTGCAGAGAAAACAACGCCACACGCCTGTCACGTCTCGGACGAAAAGACGCAGCAGGAGAGGAAAAAAGGCAGCTCTTCATAGAGAACGTTATGTCATACCTAACATGCTGAGACGTCCTATTTTGTCCATGAGGAGGGCCGAGACGATGTTTCCGGGCAGCACGGCCAGCGTTCCCAGGAAGTTGACGAAGTAGACCCAGTAGGCGCTGTAGTCGTCGTCGAACGTCATCTGACAGCCTGTCTTGTTGTGGTGGAAGGAGCTGTTGATCACTCTGGAATTTGTTAGTTTGGCGTCGTCAATATCTGTAAAATTGAGAGACAAGCGATCAGTTTTCATACTGCGTTTGAAGTTACTGTGAGGAACTTTTAACTGGTCCTGAACCAGTCTCAGTGTAGTCCTGATCCTCTATCAGACCTCCATCAGTAAAGAGACCATCAGAGAGAAGATGGTCTGTTTCTATAGAGTTATTCTTGATGCTCGTCATCGGGGCCACCGGGTCGGATTCTGGTGAAACCAGATGAACTCATGCAGGTTCACCAGAACCTCCTTCAGCTCAGACTCCAGCAGAGACCGGTCCACCGTGGACAGACCCAGATCCTCCAGCAGAGACCGGTCCACCGTGGACAGACCCAGATCCTCCAGCAGAGACCGGTCCACCGTGGACAGATCCAGATCCGGCTTGCAGTCGGAACTCCGGAGGGAGGAGGAGAGCTCAGCTCCCGGCAGCAGCAGCGCCTCCTCCTCCTCCAGGAGCAGAGCTTCTCCTCTCTGCTCCTCCGGTGCACCAAATTGTTGAACTGTTCCTTTAATCTCAATGCAGCTTTCCGGTTGATGACCTAAATAAAGTCTTGCACTGTGAAGGCATTTTTAAATTTAATTAATACGAATATCCCATATCAACTATATGCATATGATACTCACAGTGTGTACTAAATAATCTGAATAGTTAAAATGTCTGTGGGCTCTCTCCCTAAATAGAAAATGTGTATTAATAAACTTCAGCTGCTGCAGTGAAGAGAAAACATTCCCTGCTCTCACCTCTGCTTTCATGACGCACTCCTCCCTCCCTCTCTCTTCCTATTATGCTCTAGAGACACATTGCCGGGGGCAAAGAGACTTCATTTCCCATGGGGCATTACCGGCAACCTGACGTGCCCTCACTGTTTCCACGTTCAGCTCTTTTTCCGGAGCGCTGGAGGGAACTATTTTTCCACCGTGCGCTCCCACAAGGTCTGATTCAGCTCCGGTTCCTCTCACAACATTTCAAACGTCTGCTCTGCTTTTCCTTTTTCTTCTTGCTCTGTTTTTTTCCTTTGTCAGCCACCAAGAATGATTGAATTGCACTTTTATACCATAGCCTGGGTTTAGTAATTTGATGTTTTGAAGGCTTCTGCAGACACCGTGGTACCAAAACAAGTGACGAAGGGAGAAGAAAAAACTCACATTTTGGAGATTAAAATCCAGCTCTTCAGAGAACCATGTTCATGTTCCTCACCGTTTGAATTTTTGCATGCATCTAAAACATCAGATACGATAAAAAGCATCCCTCCGGGAGTGGCTGCGCGGTTAGAAATTGACATTTTAAAAATGCTCTGCAGCAGAGCACGCCGCAGTTTTCTTTGTTAACGCCAGTCACCTGAGTTCAGAGAGGCAATCTGTGCCGGGGCAGAGAGGTTAAGCAGTAATTTAGTGGAATAACAAAAGCACAGCCATAAACGCTCAAACCCATTCTTTCTTCCCCCAGAAGCTCGGACGTTAAACCCAAAGTGAACTGTCAGGCATAGACTGAGCGAGACTTATAAGCCACCTGCAGTATAATAGCATTTAAAGGCCTGAGTACGGGGAGGAACTGCGTGCTGTGACTGTGGGTGATTCTGCAGGCGGAGACTCACCCGTGTTGTAGAAGAAGGAGTCAACAAAGGTGCAGTTTTTGAAGAAGGATCTTAAGGAGGAGACATCTTCAAAGTAGCAGTTGAGGAAAGAGGAGTCGATGAATGTGACCGCCTTGAACTTCATACCGATGAACCTGTGAAGAGGAGAAGAGAAAAAAAAATATATATAAATGAATCAATAAAACAGGATTATATTTCTGACAGTATTGAATTAAATGCTAAATGGATAGTTTAAATAAAAGATCAAAATCTATGCAAATGACATGTTTTTTTTAACCACGCATTCTTCTCCTTTCTCAAAACCTGCTGCTTACATTACCCACAATGCAACTCCAACGCCGACAGTTGCAGATTTGAGCGTTTTATGCTCGTAGCAGCTAACGTAGCCGCCAGCTGTTAGCCTGCAGCAGAGATGAGCAGCTAGCGGTCTGGTTAGCTCACTTCTTACTAACTTCACACCTCCAGATATTCTTCATTTTTAAACTTGTAGTCTTTAGTCCCAACCAGCGCTGCCTCACGTGACCTATGATTCCAGTGAAACCTATTTTCTCCTGGATTACGTTTGTCTTTTGACGTTTCACAAATACGTTTCTAATGTCCGCGGAGGTCCATGTAGAAAAACACAAACACAGGACTTTCACCCAGGAGGCTGCTGTTTGTGTCCCGTGTGAAACCAAAAGTACATTTTGACTTTCTTTAATTTAACTTAAATATATTTTAAAGGCACTTCAATTGTACTTCACTTAAGTATTTACATTGTATACTAATATACATTTGTGCCCCACAAATATTGCACATAATTCTACATTTATCTGACTTTATCTATAGTTAGTTACTTTACAGATAGATTTTACATACAAGACAAATGATCTTATCACTAAATATGATGCATCTTTATAGATTCAACCATCGAACAGTATAAAAAGCCATCAGCACGTCATCAGTGATAAGAAAACTGTAATGTTTTATATAACGTAACAATCTGAAATGGACCATCCTGTACATTTTGCTGCTAACATTCTACATTTAAAACTTTAAATGCAGGACTTTTACTTAAAGTAAACAACTTTACTGAACATAAGATCAGTGCGTCCATCCTGCAGCACGTCTACAGTAATATGAGAGAGCTCACCAGACTGTAAGTGATCTAAATGATCTGCTGCTGTGCACGGTACGAGAGGCTTTTAACCACAACACTGTGCCGAGGGAGGCTCACGGGTTCAGGTCATTGCAGCGGCTTTTCTTTAATCATGAATCCGTTCGTCTGAAGGAGCCGGGCTCGCTGGAGAATACTGAAATCCAAATTCTTTTTTTTACCTGTCGTTTAGAAAGACCCCGTTTCTGTGGATCTGGTTCTCCAGGGTGAAGTTGAAGGTGAAGTCTTCAAGGCGTTCGTTGTTGTGGATCTTCACTCTGGAGGCGTACTCGTCGGCCTGGAGGTGCTTGATGACGTCGGGGAACCACACAGAGAGCCCGTAGTACCTGTAAACACACACACACACACACACTCCTAAATAAGCATATAGGCATCCAGACTGTAATGTTTGTGATGGAACAAAAGGTCAATAAGTCAGATTTCTGCCGCTGTTTTCTCCTCTGAATATATAACACGCAGTGTCTTACATACCTGAGGTGGTTTTGAGTAAAATATTTATATAATATTATAATCATTAATTACAAAAGGCTGAAGCTTCTCGGCGTGTATATACCTGTATATATATATACAGGTATATATATACCTGTATATATATATATACCTGTATATATATATACAGGTATATATATACCTGTATATATATATACAGGTATATATATACAGGTATATATATACCTGTATATATATATATACCTGTATATATATATACCTGTATATATATATACAGGTATATATACCTGTATATAGCATCATTCAACATGACGGAAGCAGACAATATAGAGAAGTGTAGAAGTTGTGCTGTGCAGGAAGTCTCTTACCCAAAGGACAGAGTGAACCAGACTACAGCCAGCTTGATGGTGTTGTCTTTCACTGGGTAGTTGAAGCATCTCATGAAAGTCAACCAGATCTGTAATAAAAGGGAAAATAGTTTTACTCAATTTAAATCTCATGAAAGAAAAAAGAAATCTGAACAAAACAAACCGGGACAGAATAAGCAGGAAGCGCATACTCCTCTGAGCTCAGTCTTGATCTTGAGGAGGACCTTGAGAACCGGGTTGGCCGACTCGTTCTGCATCTCCACCAGCTCGTCCAGCTGCCTGGGGGTCTTGATCCTGTTCACCTGCAGGGGGAGACACCGCTCTGTCACCCTGCCGATGGCGTTACAAGCAGCAGCAATGACGATGAGTCGTGGAGGCCCCGGCGTGTATACTCACGGTGAAGACTCTCTCCGGCTCCCCGCGGGCTCGCATGTTGGTGTCGTGGATGTGTTTGAGCACCATCCAGGCCTCGTCGTGTTTACCCGTCTAAAGGGACAGTGAAGTCACATGATGTGTGAACACACATCTCATTCGTCATATGGTCAACCGAACCGGCTTTAATCCCCCGGGGGACTTTAACTTCATCATATCATTACTCATAATACATATTTACAGTAATTGCATGAGTCATATATGCTGCAAATGACATTAATGCTGCACCTGACAACATTATGGGCTTTACATTTTGACACAAAGCATGCCGAATTAGCCGTTAGCAGTTCCTGTTTGCAATGCAGCCATGCACGTAGAGACAGCTGAAGTGTAACTTAAACCAAAGATCCCTGTGTGCACAGTTACACTCAGGAACATTAGCATTAGCTCTAAAAACCGGCAGGTTTTTATGTCACTCCAGAGGAGGACCGACTTTATTTGTTGTGTGAGCTCCGTGAAATTGAGACTGAGGTGCACTTTTTGTTTTACTGTCCTCTCTAAGACGACATAAGGGATCTATAGTGTTTAGTAGAAATGACCTCCGCTTATGTTGATTTCTTTGGGCTGGATAAGAAACTGGAGTTGTGCATCAGGAAAAGAACCTTTTTTTGTAGTTGCAAAGCCTGGGAGGGAAGGCAGAATATTATGTTTTAGACTTAGTGTTGAAAAAATATGTTCTGTAATTAAAAGAAAGGTTTTACTACTGCAGCTGCAGCTGCGGCGTCTTAAAAAAACCCACGAGGGTCGGGGATCGTTATGTGCACGACACGGAAATAAAGAAATCAATCGTTGGATAGAAAACTTAAAACATTTGATGATTCTCTGGAGAGTTCTGGAGCTATAAAAGAGCCTCTTTCTCACAGGAGCTCTGAGCAGATTTATGGACGTTTATTCAAGAGAAATTAGAGATAATGATGCGCTTGGGAAATGTTAAGTCCCACTGAATCTGAAATCATGTCCGTGTGTACAGATTCTGTGCGTCACAGCTGCAGCTCCAACTGCGGACCGTGTTGGTGAAACTTTGGTCAAACTTTATCAAACCATGTTTCTAACTTTGCAATTAAATAATGCAATTTATGACTGCATTTATTTTAAATAAAGAAAAACAAGGTTACTCCACAAAGGTTTTGATGTTCTCTGGTATCTATAAGAATCACTGTGATTAAGAGTAATCACGGTGCTGCCATGCTGCAGCACAATATCCTCTGTGTGTCTCTCTCTCACCTCCAGGAAGAAGCGAGGACTCTCCGGCATAAAAGTGAGCGCCACCACTGCAGAGACACACGGCAGCGCACACACCACCACAAACACCCTCCAGCTGTGGAACTGGTAGGCCGACCCCATGCTGAAACTCCAGCCTGCACAGAGAAGCACAAGACACACACATTTATTTTGAATTCTCATAACACGAACATAACACCACACACATGAATAAAACGAGCACATAAAAACTCATTGGTAGCTCTTTCTTCCCTTCAAGGTTGGACGAACCAGGTTTCAGTCACAGACAAAACATACATGATGTTTCTGCCACGAGCTGATGAAATGAATTAACCTGCAGGTCAACTTCCTCCCCAGTGTCTCTCTCTCTCTCTCTCTCTCTCTCTCTCTCTCTCTCTCTCTCTCTCTCTCTCTCTCTCTCAGCTTGGTAGGGGGTGTTGCTCAAAAGACTCAAAAGCATCGACTGTATGTAAGAAGTTGATGTGGTCACCGTGACGTCAGCTGTTGGTTTTGACCTCTTTAGTTTGGCATCTCTGCTTTCGCCATCTTGTTTTTTTTGCAACCAGAAGCGACAAGAGAGGGCGGAGCTAAGTGCAACCGAATGCTGAATAAGCAACCAAAATATTACATTTAACTTTCATGAGCTGAAAACACACTATGATAGCTTTAAAGTTGACAAAAACACAGACAACTCCCAGAACGGACAATGGATCAAAGAAAAGTATAGGAAAATCATAAAATATTGAAATCAGGAGGATTTAAAGCGTGGTGACCCAACGTGATTTCATCTCAACTCATATTTCTGACCGAGGGAAGCCGTCTGCGTCGTATCCTGATGCAGAAGGTTTGTTAATGTTGTGAAACAGTTGTGGTTCATTTTAGGCAACAAAATAACTTGGTTAGAATATTAAATTAAACTTAGATTAAGTGATGTAACATGTGACATGATGTCGTCAGTAAAAATCGCTACATTTTTGGTTTCACACGGGACACAAACGCCGGTTCTCTAGTCTAAATAAATCTAAATAAATGTTACACAGCGGAGTCTGTTTCATAGAATCAGCAACAAGAAAGTGTGTGTGTGTGTGTGTGTGTGTGTGTGTGTGTGTGTGTGTGTGTGTGTGTGTGTGTGTGTGTGTGTGTGTGTGTGTGTGTGTGTGTGTGTGTGTGTGTGTGTGTGTGTGGCCTGTGGTGCTGCTCCGGCCTGTACCAGTACAAACCTCATTAGGGGGATTATAGCTTTAATGGACTGGAGGAGATGGCTGACTGATTCAGATACTCAGCAAGATTTATGTTCCTATTCTACAGTAGGTGAGCACGGCTGAGACTCACACACACACACACACTCACACACACACACACACACACACACACTCACACACTCACACACTGTCCTTGGCCATTGTTCAATGCTGTGACACACACACACACACACATTTTAAAGCATTGGTGTGTTAATGAAAACACAGAAAGGCAAACTGGCAAATCACACTGACACTGCGTCACACACACACACACACACACAGAATAACACACACATAATAAAATATATAAAACACAGGCTGCGTGATTTTATTTTTAACCGTTCTGTTACTGTATCACATTCTTAACACCTTAAGAAAGACAGAATGACACACACACACACACACACACACACACACACAGTTGTCTGGCCGTCGTCCACCAATCGATGCAAAGAGCACTGCGGCGGAACCTGCTACCCACACACACCGCTGCGTCTCGGAGAAAAGAAAACGTGTTGAAACACTGACGTCTAATCAATTGGCCTCAATTATGAGACGCAGCCGGCGCTCGAAACGCTCACTCGCCTGAATAAAGTTTGTGACGACAGACGGAGAGCCTTCGTATTGAAAACTTATATCTTTAGCTACTTCAGAGCCACAAATGAGACGCTAATACTCGTAGACGTGAGCTTCACGACATTAAAAGCGTTTAACCGGCTGAACTTTGTGTGGCTTTTACTGTGAAGGAAAGAAAACACAATGTTTTTGTGCTGTAACAGCCGACACGCATCTTACGTTTTAATGGTTTTGTTCATCGTCTGCCAAACGAAATTTTCAACACAGTGAAAAAAAATGGAAAGTGTCGTGGTCATAGTTTCAACATCCTGGTCACCACAGGCTGCTGACAGCAGTAGTTTGCATCAACGTCTGCTTCATCTTCGTCTCCTGAGCGCAGAGCTTTCAGAGCAGCGAGCAGAAACAAATGAGCTGTTCTGCATTACGCTGCCCTCTCTGTTCCCATCACAGGGAGGTCATTCTGAGGCAAAGTCTACAGCCTGACACACTCTTATTCTGCATTGCTCGCTGTACAATGACGCAGCGAAAAAGAAAAAGAACTATGACGCAAGTCGACTCTGAAACCAGACTTTTTTGACAGTGGACCAGAAGGTCGATTTATTTAATGAAAACAAAGTGAGTTTGTTTGGCTGCACTGTAAACAGATACACCAGCTGCTATATGATCAACAAGTGTTTGCAGCCCACAGGATTCTGGGACATGTAGTATTTCTGTCTGTCTTAAAGCTGCATTCTCTCTAATGTCCACCAGGGGGCGACTCCTCTGGTTGTATAGAAGTCTATGAGAAAATGACTCTACTTCTCTCTTGATTTATTACCTCAGTAAACATTGTAAACATGAGTTTATGGTCTCAATCTCTAGTTTCAAGTCTTCTTCAATACAACATGATGTTCATTTAGTACATGATGGTCCATTTAGAGTCAAACAGACCATAAAGCAGGGGATGCTTTAGGGCGGGGCTACACGGTGATTGACAGGTCTCTACCAGAGACGTATACGGGTGATGTCACGACTACGTCCACTTCTTTTATGCAGTTTATGGTCATATTTTATGACGGGTGTCGTCAATTCAAGCTGGACAAGACTCCCCTGAAGCTTCTGTATTGCTATTTTGAGCGCATAAGTGCATTCACACTGCTAAGAACGGCAAAAGAAAGTATACTATGAGTACCCGGATCGTGAATTCATAGCAGTCAAAAAGCTGAGTGTGGAACGCTGGACACTTCTCACCATCAGTGGTCGCCATCGTGGCTACGTAACGGGAGAGAAGGGACCACCCAACTTGGTAAAAAGTGGTATTTCACAAGTAAAAGCATATTTACACCTGCATTCAATTTTAATACAAATGTCAAGTGAGCAACAAAGCAGATATTTTGGCTGCTGACAAATGCTGGCGGTGACGCTCCGCCCGGCTGATTTAGAAGAAGAAGAAGAAGAAGAAATGTTGCAATCTTCATTTCTGAGCACAGCCGTGTTTGAAGGAAGCGTACACAGTGTCGCCGACTACTAGAGCACTGAGAGAAGTAGCCGAACTGAAACAGCGCAGATGTTTCCTCCTGCAGAGAACGTGATGTTTTCTCTCTGGGTCATGACTTTATTCTAGATAAGGAACTTAATTAACTTGCATTATAGAGTCACACACTCCTGATGATGAACACGGCCCTGAAAAAAAAAGGCAAACAAAGAAACCCTTCCTCTTCACTCATCCTCTCCTTCACACTTTCTTTCCTGCCTCTCTCTCTCTCTCTCTCTCTCTCTCTCTTTGCTCTGCTGTGTCCCCTCACCTTTCGATTATCCCTTACACCGGCCACATAAATCACCCCCAGCCTCTCCTTCCCTCTTGTCCTCCTAATCTCTTCCTCTGCTCCTCTTTCCTCGTCCCCTACACACCAGATTGATTTCATTTCACTCATTTTGTTCTCATCCTCTGACACACACCTCCTCCCTTTCCCTGTTCATCCTCCCTCGCTACGACCTTTTATGTTTTCCTCCTCGTGAATCTAGTTTTACCTCCGACATGTTCACATAACATGAGATGAGCACTGGCTGTGGACCTCATGTGAAGATTTCAGGCCTGTTTTGGTAAAAAAAATGAAAAGTGACATCTGACAGCTTGCCTCCCCCACCCATTGAATTCAAAAGGCCTTCACGCTTACTGTGTAGGCCGACATATGCTTTGTTGCTGCTATTGTCGGAGCCTCCACCTACACTGCCACCTGCTTTGTGTTCCTGTGCACCCCGGAGGGCCGTTTCTAAATCAAGCGCCATGATTCGGAAAATGTGTTTGCAATGCAACCTGCATCTATCGTGCTGCGACTGCGTGTGCGTCAGTTACAGCAGGGAGCACCATAAAAACACCGCCGAGTCAAACTTTATTGCCGTCTCTATTCGCGGCAATGTTTTGAACTAGTGATGCGGGTGGTTCTTGACGGGGGACGTCTGCAGAGCGGAAAGTTAATGTACATTGAGGCTCAACATTTTCTGCGGCGTGATGCAGCGTCATCGTGGCCGATCAAATACATGCAAGAGCACGAGATCAAGTGTCAAGTGCTTCGTTGACATTCTCACTCCAGACTCATCAAATACCGACGTTTGGTCCGCGTCTCTAGACGCTTCCAACTACGACGCTCTAGTTTAACCTCTAGCGTCAGTTTTGGACGTACATGTGTCGTGTATTTTCAAAATAAACATTCAAAGGAAACACACAGTTTCAGCTCGTTGCATGAAGACAGTCTGTGGATAAGCCGATGGGATGTGATTCATTAATACGCTTCACCGTGTGGAATTGTTTTACTGGTGAAAGTCTGCGTTAGTTTGACTCGATCATCCACCTCGACCTCTTTCATAAGTAGACGTTGTCGCTCTTTATACTACGTCAGTTTCTCTGAGCGTCTAATAACAACACAGATGGGTTTATATTGGAGTTAGTTTAAAGCCCGGCGTGTCTCACACAAGCCTTGTGGGTCGGTATCGAACGGCAAAGCCTGCTGACCTAGAGTCAGTATTTGACAACATGCGAGGGAGGTTTGTTAGTCCAACTGGACTTCCTGGAGAAGTACCTGCATCATCTTTAAATACAAATAACTTGTTTTTATCACACGGCTTTCTTTTAACCGAGTGTAATTGTTTTTAATTGTCTCATTTAAGCTGTTACGGTTTGAATTCTATTTACTTTTCATCATATTTTTCATCCCACTGTTACCGTTTTATCCTGGCTTTACTGTTTTTTGAGAAGTGCTACACAAACAAATTCTCTCCAAGTCTCCAAACTTTAAGACCATTTGGTGAAGACGAGGAGAAAATCACATCAACACTGATGAATAAAGTCTCTAATGACTCAAGGAGTGATGTGTTTTGGCGCTGGCGTCAGTGTGACATTATCGTGACTCATGCGTTGGGCCGTGAGTTGTCGCTCACCATAGTGTGGGATGATGGCCCAGGCCATGGCTGAGGCGTAAATCCCTCCGATCATCCAGAACATGCACAGCCAGCTCAGATGCTCTCCTCTCTTCTCCCGAGCCAACACCTCCGCGAAGTAGGAGAATACGATCGGCACCGCGCCGCCGATCCTGCAAAAAAAAAGAGTCGGCTGTAATGAGCTACGAATGCTCATCGTAATTACATTAGTGTGTGTGTGTGTGTGTGTGTGTGTGTGTGTGTGTGACAAATAGTTACGGAGATGCAAAACAGATTCATGGTTACAGAAAATCATTTGTAACTTTGATCAGATCTGTGAACTCATTATCTGATGTGACAAAGCGTTGCACAGAACTATCACTCACTGTGATCGTCAAGGAGAAACAGGATTTTAAACTTTTTTTTATAAAATCTTTTACTTCTAACTTTGAAAGTGACTTTGTCTCGGTCAGCAGGCGGCCATGTGTGAACTAATACCAGCAGAAGGAATTTAAATCACGTCACAGGACAGATCCCTGCAGGAGGACGCAGCCTCCGCCTTCAGCTCCACATTTGTTTGAATGAAAATCTAGTTTTCTTCAACAACGAAAATATAAAATAGAGTGAAAAAACAAACGGTGAGTGAATTCGATAAAAAGAGGTCAATGAGGAGCTGGACCGCAGCGAAGAGGTAAATTAAAAAGGATGTTTCAGGCGTGCAGCAGACGGAGAGACGGATTCTGTATCTGTGTTTTTCATCGTTGTTGCTCATTTGTTTCCATTAAAGAGAATCTGGAGATCATTCAGCATAAAACAATACATTTCTATATCCAGAGGGAAACACAGCTTCTTTGTTTTCTTTAATTACCTCTATTTAAAATATATAGCTTTCATATATAATAGATATTCTAAGAATGAAATGTGAACATATGACCTGTGATAAGTTTTTACAACAAAGTTGCTGTAAACTCAATTTATATTTTACAAGTTTATTTAACAGAGACCAATAAACATACACCTCAATAATGCTCAACCCCAGTCAGAGACGAGCAGCATCCAGTCAAACACGCAACAACACTTGATGCGGATCGTCTTTGTTTGTATAAAAAGGTTTAAAAACTCAGCGTTTCAAAGTGTTTCAAATGAATCTCTTTAACCCCCGTCATGAGTTTACACACACATGCAGATTGAGATTTAAGTGAAATAAAAGCCAAAAGCTACTCATTAAAAAATGTAACGCAGAGCCATGAAGCTGTTTGTTCTGGACTCAGATAGAGTTTACTGGTTTACTGGTAAATAAACACAAATCAGGAGATTCTGCTGCCAGAACACAACGATTAGATTGAGAGGCCGGTGGGTTGTAATGGATGCAGATATGCAACACACACACACTCAAATAAAAACAATCGGAAAATAAAATAGCTCTCTCAGATAGATGCAGCGGGCCTCGAACAACTCGTACGAACAGATTCCTTTCCAAGTGGCTTGTACGAGAGATTCAGGAGAACTTTTCTCTTCCGCAGCATTCGAGTGGCTCAGACCTGTTCTATGAGTCTGTTATCAAAGCCTTTCACTAAAGGATCGTATATTTGATCTCTTTTTGAGGTTGAAATACGCACAACACTGTTATAATGTTGACGTTTTCCTCATGTGATTAAGCAGTTCCGATTATAGGCTAATACATGTATAGCTAAACTGTCCCCATTCATTTATATCGGCTGTTGTTGCTGTTAAATAACACTAGAATATCAATAAAACATCTCCTGTTGCAGTGATCTACTCCTAAACTAAGTTGCTTCCTGTGAGGATGGAGGTTTATTTTGAAAAGGCCGTCTGCATGTAAAGAGACGGAAACCAACGCGTGTTGCTTTTAGCAGGAAAACACACACAACATGAGAAGTAACTGTCTGAGGATACGTTTAAACTGAAGATAAGAAGAGGAAAGTGTTCTTGCATGAGGTGCAATGTTTTCTAACATTAGTTGTGGTCTGATTAATATATTCTGAAGTTCACCATAAACCTACATGAGCTCAAGTCATCACCTCTGGTCCAATTAAAAATGCAGTGGTACAAACACAATATATATATATATATATATATATATATATTGTGTATATTGTCTCGCTCTGCAGCGTGACGTTTAATATGTAGTTGACCTTTATGAGCGCTCAAACGCGCAGATGTTCATTTACTGGTTTCTGCAGAAACACACACACACACACACACACACACACACACACACACACACACACACACACACACACACTCAGGCCGTTAGAATAACCTCCTGTTGTGTGCTTTGTACTTTGGAGGAAGGATTCAAGAGATGAGAACTCACCCGAATCCGGACACCATGCGGCAGACGAGGAACATGCTGTAGCCTTGGACGAAGGAGGACAGGAAGGCGAAGAAGCCGTTGACGGACAGCGATATCAGCAGGCACTGTTTACGCCCCACCCTGTCTGACAGGCCGCCCCAAAAGAAGGCGCCAAACATCATCCCCAGATACACGATGCTACCTGGAAACAGAGAGAGAGAGTCAAACGGTGCGTTCCACTTTCTTTAGCAGCTTGTGTTGTTTCAAAGCGGGTGCTGAGGATCAATTCAGAAGTGCCAGTTTCCTCCAAACTTTTACATTTCTACAGAATGAAGCTAACGTAGCGTAGCACAGGCACCGTGATACAGTCGTACAGTAAAGAAAGGCTACATGTCCATTAACTAAAGACATTTAGTTAGATTGGTCTGACACCTGGCGGCACCGCAGGTATTCATGGTCTAGGATTGCATTAGTCTTGGACACACACACACACACACACACACACACACACACACACACACAGCTAAACATCGGCTGAAGCATTAAGTGGTGCTTTCCAAGTGCATCAGTGGAGTAACAGAGCTCAGACGGAAATTGTTTCTGTTATTTCCCAGCCATCGACGGAACACTGAGGACCAAATCAAACGTACGTCTGTGGCTGAGCTGGGATCGATAAGTTGAGCTTGGAGCACAACAACACAGTAGATCAACTGTGTACTCTGAGTGGACTGAAGATGGAGTTTTTCTGGGTTAGCAGGGTCAGTGTCTGGTAGCAAGCATTGTTGATCCACATAGCATGATAGAGCTAGAGTGTAAGGATTAGGTTACAGCTCTTAAAGGCAATAACGTGCTTCAATAGAGGCTTTATTTGACATGAGAGTTGTGTTTGCATTTCATTTATCTTATATTAGGGCCCTCTGACATCTGTTTTTATTGTCTCCCAAACTCCATGTTTTACAATGTAAGCACGTTTCGTCATAAAATTTCAATAATTCACGTAAACAACGTAACATAAGTGCAGAAAACAAGACACAAACGTCACTAATGTAACATCCAAATAAGTAATAACACCTTTGGTTTCACACGGGACACGAACGCCGGTCTCCTCAGTGAAAGTGTTTGTTTGACACCATAAGTAGTCTTCCTCACTGTTTAGATATGGCTTGCTCTTCCTCACTTGCTCTGAGCTTCACTCATTAATCTACGTCGAGAGCTCCGAGCGGAGCGCGTTCACTCGGCTGGGTTTACGTTGCAGTGAATGTTGTGAAATGACTCAAGTGATAGAAGGACTCAAGAGGTTGCCGTGTCTTTCAAAAGCCATTTGGTGAAACCTCTCTTGCGGTAAAATGAAGATTTGACTCCCTTGAAACGAGTATCTGGTGATTTAAAGTGACGGTGGAGGAAAACGGCAGTTTGTTGCAGCTTTGCTTTTTAAAGTCCAGGCATTCATCTCTCTGGCTGCTGATGCTTCTTTTACACAGGAAGTCGGAGGTCGTTTCTCTTCCTGTCCCCGGCAACGTGCAGCATAAAGGAGGGGCTGGTGGAGAAGGGTGTGTGTGTGTGTGGGGGGGGGGGGGTTGTCAGGCCGGTAAATAATCCACTTTACTCTCTACGTGCTAATAAAAATGCTAATGAATATGGAGGGGGGGGGGGTGTTTGACGAGGAAGCTCCAGAAAGAACGCAGACGGAGGAAAGGGAAGACTTCTCTATTTTTTCTTCTTCTCCCCCTCCGTGTTTGAGGTGATGGGACAGATACGCTGAAAGTAGAAGGTCTTATCAAGCTGTGCAGACATGATGCTGAGAGCAAGTGATTCATTACAGGTGACAGCCACTGGATCTATCTATGCACAGCTGCTGCAGGGAAGGCTCTGCCTTTTGGCAGCAGGATATAAAGAGCAAGCTCCACCATACAGCTGGTTTACATATATCAAAACGGCTGCATTCTGCACACACTGGTGACATCTTTTGATCGGTGTAAACAATGCATCAAGATGCTATCTGGTAGCACCGGCTCATTTGTTTTATGGCTCCCCTTTTCACTGGGTGTGTATGTGTAATGAAGGGGGAGGGTAGTGTGTGTGGGGGTGATGAGGCATCTGAGACGCATCAGGAATCTTTCTGAGATTGGATTTGTGATTTTTCCACAGGGTTCAAACTCAGGTCAGACCTTCAAACCTCCACTAGCCTCGTGATTATAGGGCTTCTAATGTAAATAAGAGAGGGCCGGTAGAAAGCAGTGGTTTAAATGTTTGGCCTCATGCAGCACACTAAAAAAAAAAACAGGTTTTTAAGGTGTAATCAACCTCAAAACAATTGCATCTTTACTTAAAAGCTCCAATCGAGGGACGTTCCTCCCGCCGTGTCTTCACATAGTGAATTCAATGGCCGCCGTGTCCAGGTCGGTTGAATGTTCAGGGTGTGTGTACGTTCTGAAAGTGTGTTTATTGGATTAAATCTAAAAGTGGGAGAAACGAGAAAACAACTCATGTCTTCGTTTTGTCATTTCGTCTCCGAGGGCGGCTCCGAGAGACGGGCCTTCAGTTAGCCGTTAGCGGTTAGCCGGATCAGCAGACTTTCTGTCGCTGCCGTTCCTGCAGGGAAACGCTCCACTGAGACTCCCGGCGCTGCTGTGGGTTCATGCTGGCTGAATTGATTAATTGGGAGTCCGTCGCTCTCCTCATGATGGGGGCGGTCTCGGGGAGGACGGTTAGTGTCCCAGTAAACACAGAAGTTGGCCGACGTTACATGAAGATTATAAGTTAGCAGTGATTTTTTGGGACCGTCTCTCAGAGTGTTAAATGTTGTTAGTTAGTAGTTGGCTTTTGTTTTTAATAACTGAAGTTAGATTGTATGGACCCAGTAATAAAGGGTCAAAGGCTATTTCTTTGGAGCAGCTTTCACATTTAAACACTTGTGAAATCCGTCCAGCAGAAATACTTTGGTTTGATGCCACGACTTAATAACTCTCAGTAAAGTTGTACTGAGCTCACCTGAAATTCAGCGTTAATCTTTTTCTTAAGCAGAAGCTCCCAGCGGGCGATGTTTCTGCTCTTTCCACCGGTACACTGTGCAGCTTTTCTGCATCCAGAGGGACCAGCTAGCTCTTAATTTGTCCAGCAGTCTCCATGCATGCTACCCCCCCCCCGCCCCGCCCTCTCTATAGTAATTAACTCGTATGTTCAAGTGTAATTCTCTCTTGACGAATTTCTGTTCTGTTTTCTCTCCACGCCGCCGTGCAGCGTCCAGGCACGGATGAGAGGAGACAGACAGCCGTCTGTAGAATCAAGCGGTAATTTCCTCAACGGGAAACTTTCAGGACATAATGTGAGAGCTGCAAGGAGCTCAACAGATGAGGGGATTTCCCAGAGGACGCTGTGTGATTGACAGGTGGGTTACAGCAGGGAACGAGAGCAGAGCGCCGGGAGCGCAGAACATTCCTTGGATATTAATTACATCGACACCTGCTGATTTGTTTTCCAAACGGTGGCGTTCACTGACTGTTACTGTACATGTTGACAACACAAGAACAAATTATAACGTCACAAAACATCTGTGATACACTCACAACTCAAGACCAGCCAGGCTGGAGGGATCCACTATCATGGAGGCAAAAAGATTCATTCTCCAATCAACTGATCAGGATCAGTCTGGGATTTAGAGACAAATTAGACGAACGAACGCAAATTATAGATGGAGGAATTTTAGTTTTGTGTTTTTATTTTAGTTTTAAATGTAATTGCATTGCAGTTAGTTTCCTGCAGCAGTAGCATTTACCTTCGACCACGTACCATGAAAAAGGAAGAGAACAGGAAATCCCCTGAAATGTTACAGCGAACACGCATCTAAAAATAGATGACAACGGTAGAGATGAACTGCTAGTCGTCAGGATGTTATTGTTTTCAAAGCTAGCATGAGCCAGCTAATGCCACCTAAACATGGCATCAAAATACTGTTTATTCAATAATTCATTGTGTGTATTATGTTCAAACTGAGACATTTAAGATTTCACTTCATAGATACTTGTTTTCTCTCAGATAACAGTAAAGACTGTAAGCCGAGCACCAGATGAAACAATTTACTAACGATTTTTTTTCGCCACTTCTGATGATTTATCAGGTGAGTTGATCAGTCAATAACTCCCCGAAATACTTTCCTTAAAAAGTTGTGATCACGAGCCAACAGAATGAATTCAGCCCCTTGTTCACGTCGCACACTAATCAACTACAGGAAACACAGAACAACTCAATCATTGAGGTTTTTTACGGTGAATCCGTGCTGAATGGTGACCTCTGTGCCTGTGAATGGATCCTGGTGCTTTGTTGTGAAGGAGAAAGAGAAGAGAAAAGGGAACTGGAAGAGGTGGAAGTGATTGTTGTTGTCCCTGGATTTGTTAATTAGCTAATGTCAGGCTGCAGAAGAGCCTTTCTATTACAACATCAGCTGTTGGTGGTGCTCGTGATTGCACTCGAGAAGCAACCGCAACACTCAAAGCAACAAAAAAAAAAAAGATTGCCATCGATTACCGAGCACTCGAGGTCTTCACTCTCGCAGGTTTTTTTAAACCGAGCAGCCTCAAGATGCTAACTGTGGTGCAGGAAAACAGCAGCAGACAAAATAAAGCCTTATATGGTGGAAGGGAAGAGAGAGAGAGAGAGAGAGGGGGGAGGTGAGTGATAGGAGGTGAGTATAAAAAGCAGCTCTCCCTCTCTTTCTCGGGGGAGCTACGTGAGCCAGTCTACCGTGGCTAAACTGCAGCGAAGCACAATGCTGCAGAGATTAACTCCAGTTCCTATATCTTCAGATCGCCCGCATGGCTGTGAGACACACAGAGAGTGTAAGAGAGGGATTACAGCAGGAGGGTAACAGAGAGGACAGACGAGGGGAGGAGAGAAGAAGAAGAAGAAAAGAGACCTGGACGTCCCGTATCTGGATAACATCTCACCTTTTCTATTATATTAAAGGGAAAGAGATTTGGGGGGGAATGGGGCAGCATTTGGAGTAGATTATGGAGAGAAATACTAGAGATGCATGATAATTAAGAAGGAAAACCAATCAAATCATGTCCAGTACATATGTTAATGTTAAAGCGTCATATTGCAGCATTTTAGTTCCTTTTTAAGAGATGGAGTGGGACATTTGTCCCTTTTATTTGGAGCCATGTATTGTAGTATAAATGCAGTGATGGAAAGTAACTAAATGCATATACTCAAGTACTGCAATGAAGTACAATTTTGATAAACTACCCTATACCCAGTAGTACACAAAGTTACACAAATGCTTTAGTAATATGAACAAAATATTATGTTATTTCATAACAATATATCACCTTTAAAATGAGCCAGTCTGCATAGTGAGTAGTTTTACTTTCGATATTTAAAGTATATTTTGCTGATAATACTTTGAATGCAGGACTTTGAAGAAGACTTGAAACTAGAGATTGAGACCATAAACTCATGTTTACAATGTTTACTGAGGTAATAAATCAAGAGAGAAGTAGAGTCATTTTCTCATAGACTTCTATACAACCAGAGGAGTCGCCCCCTGGTGGACACTAGAGAGAATGCAGCTTTAAGAAACAGGAGGTTGCTGTGTGGTACATTTACATTTCCTCTTTGCAAAAGCTCTTAAAAATGCTTTCAAACGATTCATGTAAATGTTCATGGTTGATGCATTTTAAAATATGCTCCAATTCCCCCAAATTATTTCAGATTAAAGGGTCAGTAAGCTTCAAACTAAGTGTTTGTCGGACCCTCACACGGCACATAACCCCCCCCCCCCCCCCCCCTCCCCCACACACACAAACACTTCCCGGCTGTAGTCCTCACCTCAGACTGTTCCAGCCTCACGTGGATGGAAAACCCCGTCCTTCCTGATCAATATCTATTTCTGTATAAGTTCTTGATGTAACAGAGAACATGATCCAGACAACATAAACCTTCTGCTCCTTTAGATACTCTGCTGCTGCAGCTGGTTGTGTTCCCATGAATATTATACTCTACTTCCATTATTTGCAATCATTTAATGTGGATGAATTATGCAAAGCCCCTTAATGCTCAAACATTAGATCATGCTGTGTAATTTGAGCTAAATATTGTGCTGTAATCACATTTGACTGTGCTGGATGATCTCTGTATCATTCTCTTTATTTTATTATTTCTCTCTTGAGCCTTCGTTTCAGCCAGATGTTCCACTGAAGAGGCTCTTATTGATCACTAATAGAGTCTCTGACCTTCCCGGAGAAAAAAACACCAATCAGTCATATTATGTGACCAATGTGAGCGTCTGTGGCCCTACTTTTAGTGGTGCGTCACTCTGATTGGCTGTTCAGCATAAGCGAATCAGAGCATGAGTTTATGGTCTCAATCTCTAGTTTCAAGTCTTCTTCAATACAGCATGATGTTCATTTAGTAAATGATGGTCCATTTAGAGTCAAACAGACCATAAAGCAGGGGATGCTTTAGGGCGGGGCTACACCGTGATTGAGCCGTATACGGCGTCTCTACGTCGCTCCTCCACAGTTCAAATATAACTTCCGTTCACTGGTTTCAAAGAGCCAAGATGACCACGGCCGTATCGTCATATCATTTAATTTACTCATCATTTTTCGTGCATTTGCCTACAAAGTTATGCAACTCGTATGAATTTATGCGAGTTACATGCACACATGTCTTTTCAAAATAAACTTCCACCTTCACAGGAAACAACTTGGTTCGCTTTAGGTAAAGGTCATCGACTTCAGCGGTCTCCTGGGTGAACCATGTGTGTTTATTGGCCCCATCCAGCTGCTCTGTGTGGGCTTTTGCTGTCTTTACATTTCCTTGTTCATGATTACGTGAAAAACATACAAAATGATTTTGTGGGATTTTCACACGTTTAAGTGCAACTGTTTGGCGACGCAACACTCAGTTCTTTGATGTCGGTTCGGTGTTTCTGAGTCTTAACCACATTCACAAGTGAGCACACACACACACACACACACACACACACACACACACACACACATCCTTTACTTATGCAGTGTGTGTGAGTGAGCTGGTAAAATGACTCATTCTTGCTATTCTCTCCCTCCTGTCTCCCACTGAGAGATGAGTCAGAATACGGGTGAAATCTGGGTGAATAACAAACCATCCTACTCCCAAAAATATGTAAATGGTCGGCACTCTACTTTGGGTTATAAAACCACGCAAGTCATATGGTGAAAAGACAGAAAATAAAGGTGATCTTTATTTGGGAATGGTAAATGACTAAAAGCATATCTTTTTTTTTCAAGGTTTAAAGTGTTTGACATTTATTCCAGAATAATTATTATTATTATTCCATAAAACTGTCTTATATTCCCTTTTTATTTTCTTATCTTGTATGCTTTCATAGATGTAATACCATCTTATCTAATATGTTTAATCTTTGCCTTTTCATTTTAAAGCACATGGAGTATGAAGTGTGCTCTATAAATAAACATGCTTTAATGTTACACTAAACATAGACACACATACAGTATATTAAGAAACACGTCCGGCAGCTATTTTTGATATCAGTGAGATAAATAATGAAGCTAAATCGCACATACAGACACATCAGTGGCCCACAGACACACAACCTTCCCTTGTAGTGTGGGAGAGATCCATCTACACCTCCTACTCATGTATCCAAATACCTGGTGCCATGACAACCCTCCGGTAAGCTCCTAAAGCAACGGCGTTACAGTTGCGTGTGTCTCCATGTGCAGCGTGTCGGAAACAACACACATCGTTAGCAGGTTGCTGACGATCCGACCTGTAACTTCACGTATTTGTTTGAGGATGTTTTATTTAGAACATCCCTGTTGACGTGGAGTGATTCAAGCTTTCACTCAGATAATAAATATCCAGACTGACTGTAACCTGCTTCCTCTTTCCATCACTGAACACAGGAAATTCTGATTTCCACGACTTTGTGTTTGGTTGTCACTTTAAGTTTGTTTTTTTACTTTGACTTTAAAGGCTGTCAGAAACTTGATTCAAAATCTTATTTCTCTTTAACATTAAATATACATGACTTAATACGCAACAATCAAAGAAAGAAATATTCTTACAGTTTAAGGCTTAAATCTGCATCATCGGGACTTTGATTGACACAAGCAAACAGCCCAACAGCTGTCATCTAGGGACGACAATGTCGGCCATCTTTACTCTGTGTTTTGTGCCAATTAGCAAATGTTAGCATGCTAACGTGCTAAACTTAACTAATAAACACGGTTAAACGTTACACCTGCTTAACATCAGCACATTATCGTTGTTACTGTGAGCATGTTAGCATCCAGATATTAGCATTACAGCCTCACAGAGCTGAACTATATGGCATCACCTTTTTACAACTGAGCCTCAACCTTCTCAAACCAACGAGAAAAGCACAAACAAAAATCTGTTCTAGGACCCATCGCTCATATTAAGAAGCTAATTGAAAAAACAGGTGTTTTAAAGACACCATGCTGTAAAGCAGTGTTTCTCTACCATCTCTGGTTGATGAGGGTGCCGTGTTGCACCTGTAACCACGCCCCCCCACGGTGATGTCAGCGTGCACCGGGGGTACACGTCTACATCACTGCAGCAAAAGCAAGATTCTTAAAGGTGAGACTCTGTGTACGAATACAAACAACTCCGACTGTAATTGCAAAATGCTTACCGAGCCATCCGGCGCCAGAGTTGGGGACACACATGTCCGTCTCGGCGCTGGGCAGGACGAAGCCCACCACGAAGACCTCCACGCCGTCGGACATGAGCGCCAGCCCGAGGACGAAGAACAGCTGCCACTGGAATCTCCCGTGGCCACACTCCTGCATGATCAGCTCGTACTGCTGGGCGAGCTCCTCCTCGTCCGACTGTCTCTCATTTTCCAGCTCCTTGCGGCTCTTCAGGCTGTCGGACACCGGCTGGCCCAGCGCCACCTGACCGTCCCGCGGCTTCCCGTCGTTGTGGGCCGGCACGCCTTGGTACTCCCCCTCGTAGATCTCGTCTTCGTCGTCGTGGCCCTCCGTGGCGTCGCTCGAGGCCGCGTCCTCGTCGTCGTTGGCCGCGTTGTCGGCGTAGTGGCCGTCTTGCTGACCGTACGTGTTGCGGTTGTTCTCTTCGTCGTCCTCGTTCTGGAAGCGGTTGTAGCTGCGATGGGTCGAGTATTCGTCCGAGGCCCGGTCGACGGCTTTGCTTACATTTTTGGCAGCGTGCCTCTTTGCTTCTTTAGCAATGTCCTTGGCCCCTTTAGCCAAGGCAGTCCTGTTGTTATGTGTTTCATCCATCTTCGAACGAGGAGATTTGGCACTAAAAGTCTTTTAGTTCAAATCTATTGAGATTTATTCCAACGGTTGCCACAAAGGTACGGTTTTCTTTCTGTCTGGTCTTCTAGTATCAGACTCGAAGCAGTTTATTAGTGCTAAAAAGTTAGTCAGCTGCCAGAACAGTAATGATTAAGTAATGATGTCTAATTCCATTGGATGGGAGTCGCCGGACAGCACTGGAATGAAGACAGTTGATCTCAAATTGGAAAAGATCCTCGGCCCTGTCAGAGCTCAGCACAAGAGACCACCGTCCTGAGGGGACAGAAAGAGAAAAGCAAGTTTAGCTTGATTAACAGCCGTCACAAATACTCGCCTGTAGTATTTCTTGGCACACTGAAAAGAACTTCAAAAGAGCATTTTCGACACCAAGGCAGCCAGACTGAAGCCGATGCAAAGTGCAATCTACTACTGAAGAGGAAACGCTTCACTAAAGAGGGTTCAAACAAAAGAGAAAGATATATGGATATTACAGACACCAATAATTATGATGCTACAGCCTCCAAAAAGAGATGAATGAGCACATCTTTGCCAAAGTAAGACACCTACTATGATGAGATTAACAAGGGTTAGATTTAATGCAGGGATCTTATATTTGCATGTGTGCAGCTGGTTGCACCTAATAAACTATATGTTGTGTTGCCTTTTTAGAAGAAGAGGTGCATAGTGTGTAGAGCTGAACTAAGATATCATTTATAGCCGACATGTATTCATTTGTATCACACATTCAGAAATGTGTTCGTTTTGTTCAGCCTGTATGATTGGCTCTCTCTACTGTGGCTCTGGCATGGCCTCTCAGAACACCCGTCAACACGTCAGGTCGGAGCAGTCCGTCCACCACGCTGCAGCCAGCGGTCGCCAGGCAGCTGCAGGAGAAACGGCAGCGAGCTTTGGGTCCTCACGACGCACTCTAAAGCCCTTCATCAACACTGTTATTGACAGCTCTGTTACAGAGCACGGACAGAACAAAAGCACACAAACACAACATGCTAAAGATATGTGGAGAAGGATTTTCACGGCCATTTGACTGGAAATTCTTCTTTTATTAATGTCTGGCAAATTGATTTTAGTAATGTAAAATCCTTTGATTAATGCAAATCAAGAAAAAAAGATGTTCAACAGCGTGACTTCTCTCTAGTCGATCGCTTCACATCAGTTTCAGGAGTCGCATTCTCCCAATTAAGACTTGCCTCCAAATTGTTTATCAACAATTACAAATGATAAAAGTAATATTTTTGAATCAGGGCTTTCAGTTTTGGGCTCTATTTTCCCCTCTAGCGTGAGTTTGAGATGTGTCACTTTCTGCTCGGAGTGTCTTTTCAAAATAAACGTTCACAGGAAACGTGCAGTAAACCGTTTCCTTACAAAATAAAATGTTTAAATACTTACTTTTAATTTTACTTACGCGGCAAAAGTAGTTGTTTAGTTTTAAGCAACAAAAGTACTTTGTTAGATTTAAGCAATATAAGTACTTGGTTAGGTTTAGGAAAAGATACTGGTTTAGGTTAAAATAAGTAATTTTGTTGCGTAACAAAACTACGCTAAACTGAGTCAACGGTGACTTTGTTTCACACTCGACACGAACAACGATCTCCTGGGTGAAAGTCCTGTGTTGATACGAATACACAAATAATACATATAAATGTATCGCATCAGTTTTGGTATTGGAGGTATCCAATAATAAAAGACTTGGTGTAAATGATACATTATGTCTTCACTGTTTGATGCATCTCGTTGTTGATATCAGGGAGCACAGCAGTCAGTGGCATCTGCTGATCAAAACCACTAACACAAAAATCAGACAACCCAAAACAGAAATGATTCAAACACAGACGACTCGGCTCAGTGGTTTCTGGTTTCAGTTAGCCGGTATTCTGCATAATCTGCTATTTGCTGTATTTGTATCTGCAGTCCGTGGAGTGGAGAGCACACACTGAAGTGTTGAGACCGGGTGAGTCTCCAAATAGACCGTGGCAGGTTGATGTATGGTGTTTCTGCTCACCTTTGCTCTGCTGGATAAGATAAAACATCAGCTTGGATCTGTCATTTGCACGTAAGCATCGTGGGCTCCACAGCGACGTAAAGCTGCCCGAGAGATTTTGGTGCAATGCAGCAATGAAATGAAGTAGGAAATGTGTTCTAACTAACTTTGTGCACGGCCCGATGATGAGACGCTGACTCCCCCCCCGGCCATGCAAGTGTCTGAAAAATCTTACCACCCTGTGGCTTCAGGAGAGTAAATAAAAAGAACGGCTGCCGTCGGGGTTTACGCTGCATCATTTCCCACTTCAGTTCGGTTGAAGCATGAAGGCAAAAGTGAGTCTTTTAACGAGTTTTTTAAGTCGGTATTTCAGTGAAATGAGTGCTGATTGAGCGGTCAGGTGTTTATTTCTTACTTGGCTTCCTCACCAAGTGTACTGATGAAGGCAGTCAGTGAGAAATATATGAAACTGTTCTCACTGGAAAAAGAACAAAAGCCTATTTGTTGCATTGACTAAATATATTGTCTTGCCGAGAGTTAGATGATTAGCTTAGCTTAGCATAAAGACTGGATTTATGGGGAAAAGGCTAGCCTGGCTCTCTCCAAGTTATTAAATGTAACTATTTATTGACAAATAATAATCCGTCAGTCCACTCCGTATTTTTTTGCATGGCAACCGCACAGTGTAAACATATATTTGAACTTTTGGAGAGAGCTAAGCTGGTTTACCCTAAAGCATCCCCTGCTTTATGGTCTGTTTGACTCTAAATGGACCATCATTTACTAAATGAACATCATGCTGTATTGAAGAAGACTTGAAACTAGAGATTGAGACCATAAACTCATGTTTACAATGTTTACTGAGGTAATAAATCAAGAGAGAAGTAGAGTCATTTTCTCATAGACTTCTATTCAACCAGAGGAGTCGCCCCCTGGTGGACACTAGAGAGAATGCAGCTTTAGGGCATTTCAGCGTTGGCATTTATGGAAAAGAAACTTTTAATAAGACGCAACACGACACAAAGACACAACATTGCTGGTTACCCTAAAGCCAGAACATCAAAGGAATATGCATGTTCGAAGCACAGTCCTGTTTCCAAACCTCCCTGGACTCATTTCCAGCTCCTCCAGCTGAGCACTTTGACTCTGTGATAAACCTCATGATATGCTCTGAGAGTTTCTGCACCGCATGGGCGAGAAGAAAGTAGCCAATCAACTCGCTGCACTGCAACACTGAGAGAACTTTTAATAATAGGAGGGGAAACGAATAATGGTGCATAACATGCAGCCAGGTCTGTGTCATCCCTGGTCTCACCTCCCCCATGCTTGTTTCCCCTCTATGACTGTCAATCTCTCGTCTCTTCTTCCTTTTCTCTCTCTCTGTCTCTCTCTCTCTCTCTCTCTTCATCCTCTCATCTCTCTCATCCGAGTGCGACAGGAATTTCAAAGTCAGCGTCTTGACGGCAACGTAGAAAAAAATGAGCGATATCCCTCTTCTGTTGACATTTCATTATTCATGATAAGCTAACCGCTCTCCTCCTTATGCAAATAGTCATTAATGCTGACATTTAGAAGTCTTTTCATTCCCTTTGAGCCACAGAGATCAGTCTTTAATATCTAAATGTCCAGTCCCCTCTTTGAAGCCACCTATAGCCAACACATTCTGCTGATGTAAGATATGGTTGCACAAGAAGCTGCCACATTTCAACCCACAACCTTGGCCTGCCCCCCCCCCCATAAACAGGCAAGCTAATATCACTCATGGCCGCTTTTATTTCCTTTTTTGATGGCGACTCCCCTCGCCTTCTGCTGTGATGCTGTGATTGGGGTTATTATAACGGCACCCTTATGATGTGATTTTTGCAATCAGCGAAAAAGTCCTGCGAGCTCTGAATCAGCAGTCCACGGAGGGAGAGCAGAAATCATTTCCTCGCAGTCGTGCTGTCATGGCCCGCTGACGGCATCCAGCCACGTTCATTAATCACTCACGCAAACGCACACACACACACACACACACACGCATACAGTAGATGCACGCTCACACTGTGCACGATGTTTTCTGCAGGACATTCCGACAAACTTTCTCTGAACATATTGTGTTTTTCAAAGAGGGGGAAAAGAAATACGAACATGTGAGTTACACCCAGAGAGAGATCCTGTATCTGCATGCGACACGCTGATCGACAGTATGTAAATGTGAGTGGTGTGTGCAGAGCCCTACAGGCGTTCTGCAGTGCCCACAGATGGCTGCAGTGGGCAGTCGCTAAACGCACATCGTGAGAATAAAAGTACACGCCAAGCTCAGCGGATGCCGCACGAGTGAGGTTTAAGTTTGGACAGAAATAACGCAGGACTTCCTCCAGCTTAATATGCAATGTGAGTTCTGTCCTAAATGACCAGCTTTAGTGCTGTGTACACTAAAGTATAAAAGAACAGGAATGGTGTTTGTATAAATACACTTGGAAACAGCGTTGAATACAAAATAACACAAAAGAGAATCAAGTTTGAAACTGCTGCAGTAGATCATCTTATCCCTTTCTTTCTTTGATTTTTACACATTTCCCCTAATTTAGCAACATTTCTGGTATTTATAAGCTCTAAAATGTAGATACTTCCCCAACATGTATTACGTGGGTAAAGGTACAACAACAAATGCTAATGAACACATTTCATCATGCATTCATTTCATCCTCCCACCAGTTCCTGACAGCCCATTTATTTTCTTCTTCTTTCAGTCGTAGCGATAACTCAACTCCTAAATAATCCACAAACACACACTTACATCTGGCTTTTGTCTTAAGTGTGAAAGGTTACAATGTGACTCTGCAGTAGTGACAGGTATTCATCGTCTCCAGCTCCGATCAGCAGTGATGCAAACATGACACTCGGGTGGACGCGTTGATTTTCACCACTCTGTCTGCTGTGAACAAGTGTTTGTCGTCTCAGCCACAAATTCTGCGTCTCCGTCAAAGCAGAGCTCAAATATCGTTCCAAATTAGTCGCCAACGAGCTTAAAAGAAAGACAAAAGTCACAGATATAAAAAGAAAGAAGTAACCAATGTGACATCTTCGGTTTACTAACCCTGTGACACAGCAGAAAAAGAAAAGAAATGCATACCAGCCTACTGGCAAAAGGGACGTTTATCGACCATTTTAGCAGGTTTTACAGCATTAAAAGAATCTGCACATACAAGCTCATTTTGGGGGGGGGAAAGGGTTTTAGATACAGGCTACCATGCCATGTTGAAATAGGGTTGAATAGAGTAAATACATTTGTATCCGCAAAAGCCCCTTCGTAGATCTACCAGCCGAGCAAACCTCTCATCTGTGACGCATGCAGCCTGTGTAAGTCAATGGCAAATCAGGGTCAGTGGACTGAAACACAGCAGGTAGTGAAGAAAAGTAGAGCTTAGACATGTTTGTCGTTAAGAGAAAAACTTCACACAAAAATCTGGATTTCAATGTTCAGCTTCACTGGACAAACACGTTTTCATCCCAAGTCGACTGCAGATTCATGTGAGATCACGAGCTTTAAAGAACTAAAGAAACTAAGAAATAACCTTTTCCACACAATGTGAACTAATCAGTGAAGAGCAAAAGGGTCGGTCAAAACACAGAGCGACGCCTTTTTAAAACTCACTGCAGGTCTGCAAACTTTGATTTAATTAATACCCAAATACCTAAAAATGAACTTTTCAGGAAACAAAGCTCTGCTTTCCAGAACAAAAAGGGGGACAGACAGACTGATGAAGAAGCGCTTTAAAAGCACGCAGCCTCAAGAGGCTGTTGAAGCAGCAATGAAGCATTAAAGTGATGAACACACACACACACACACACACACACACACACACACACACACACACACACACACACACACGCACACTACTTTATACAGCAGCATCATGGCTTGGAGCTCAGACATCCACTGAGCACAAACACATGAATTCATAAATTCACAAATGCATCGCTGCAAAGGGAACTGTCAAACGACGCAGCGCTTCATTTGGGTTCTCCTCCACACACACACACACACACACACACACACACACACACACACACACACACACACACACAGCTGCCTGATTGCTCGTACATAATGATGACTGTGAGCGTTTACAGGCTGCTGGAGTTTGGCCAGCTGCTTTGGGGGTCCCTGTGTGGGTGCCCAAACCGTGTGTGTGTGTGTGTGTGTGTGTGTGTGTGTGTGTGTGTGTGTGTGTGTGTGTGTGTGTGTGTGTGTGTGTGTGTGTGTGTGTGTGTGTGTGTGTGTGTGTGAATTTCTTTCAATCATTTCTTTAATCTTCCATTTACAGGAAAAAAAAATACACCTGCAGTTTGATCTTACGTGAAGGCCACCGTAGTTCTTCGACACGCATGTGAAACCGTGATAATATGAGTCGCAGAGTAAAAACAAACGTTGCTTCTAAAGTAGTGTTATTATGGTAAAGCCTGTGCGAGGCACTCAGCGGCTCACATTAGCAGTCTGGGAAAGGGAGGAGTGAGCGAGGGGAATTCAGTTGGTTGCAATCTGCAACCTCACCAAAGATGTGCCACATCCTACACACGTCGCTTTAACACGCTCAACTGCGTTTCCATTAAGAATCACATGTTCTGTGCTGTCATCTTCTGCAAACATCTATTTTTTTTGGTTTAGATTTCACATCTGAATGGCTTTACGATGTTCCCCTCTCTCCTCTTTCCAGGCTACCGATTGGCTGACAGGATGGCATCCTTCTGGCCTGGCCCTCATCATGATATGTGGTGCAGACCCACGCAAGCCAAAGCTCCTCTTTTGTGTTTTGTGTTTACAACCAATAACAAATGTTTGAACAGGCTGAAGAGATGGCTGCATTGTCATCTGCTGAGCTAAAGCAAACACTGAGGTCTACATGCAGGCCCAAGGCAAACATTCATCTACTGACAAAAGGAGCCTTCAGAGCAGTGGCCCTGCAGCAAACACCTGGATATATTTCAACATCTTTGATCCAATCACACTTCCCGTTCAGTCTGGTGGGAGGGTCAGCTTTATGCAAAACCCATCCGTCACTTTTTCCTCCTCTTTGTTCCACTCGCAGGGTGCATTCACTGCTGCAGCCGACACAGCGGCTCCACCGGCTGAGCACCAGCCCACAGACCACGCACGGTACAGGAAGGAGCATCAATCACCGCGCAGGCTGTTTGGCGCAAGTCGCGTCCCATAATTAGATTTCGGTCTGTCCTGCTGCCTGGAAATCAATCCTCTCCTGCGCGGCGGCGGCACGTGCACAGTTATAGACGCGCGCACACACACACACACACACACACACACACTGCATCGAGCTTTTTTGACTCCACCTGAAGTAATGGACGGATCTGCTCTCCGGCTATGCGCAGCTCGCTGCAGATTCATACTCTGCCTGCATGCGCGCGCTCCGCGGACGGGAAAGCTCCGGGGGTTGCCTTCGCCACGCGTGTGTGCCAACTCATCTTTCCACGATCACTGAGCACGTCAGGATGGTGGCACCCCCAACACCACCACGACCTACCACAGCACACACACATCTGATATCTGGAGAGGAAAGTCACTAATTTGCTCGTTAAATTGTGGTTCTTTATTTATTTTTCATTATTATTCATTAAAAAATTCATTAAAAACTTTGCTGTATTAAAAATAAACATTTGATAAAAAATGTAGGTGATCTTTTTATAATTCTTATAACTCTTGGAAAGTTCCCCAACTTTTCCGTGATCCACGCGCGCAGGGACTATATTCATAATTGTACTGCCATTAGGGATATAAAATAGCATTTTATTCACCAGGTGCATCCGACATCTTCTCGTTGCATATTAAATGATCCCCCATAAAGGCGGATAAAGAGGCTTGCTATGTTCCACTGTGCAGCGGAGAGCGGAGGGAGATGAAGTTACAGTTTTGGCACATTTAACAAAATAAATCAAATACTCACAGCCTGCAGAGGACCAGACGCATCGTATCCGAGCGCGACGAGTCTACACGGCGACACGGATGGAAAGCATCGCGCCGAGATCTCTCGTTTCTTGTCTCCTGCGATGCAGCTGTTTCTCTGCTGCAGTCCGAGGGAAGAGGAGAGAGGCTGAGAGGCTGAGGGGGAGGTGGGAGTGTGGTGGAGGGGGAGGGAGGAGGGAGGGGGGGGAGGAGAGGAGGGAATAGGCAGACTGAAATCAATAAACGGACAATAGTGAGTATTTTCCGTGTCATACAGCAGGATATGTGTCGGAGGCTCAGTGATGCAGGGTGTTTGGCAGCATCACAGACCGAAGAGAGAAGGAGTGAGGAGGGAAAAGTGGCATGCTGGGAAGAAGTTTACTGAGGGATGACGGACTGTTGCTGGAGCACTATACTCTGCCAAAAGTCCAGTTTAATGAAATATGATAATCTGCTCTCAATTTCATTTAATAACACCACATATTTCAGGAGTTAGTTGGATTTTTTTTTGGCCTTTTACACAACAGACATTTTAATTTGACACATAGAAGGAAAAGCTCAAGTGTTGCTTATAACATTAGGCTCTGTTCCATTCAGGTGTCACAGTTTAATTTGAATTATTTACACCTGTGACATGTTGAAATGTCATCCATGTCTTATATAATGTCATATTCGACACCCTCAGAATACAACTAAAAGCATTTCATTACAAAATGGATTATAAATCTTGCCTGCAGCGGTTCACATGTCTGCCTTTTTAAATAGCTAGAAAAAGAAAACGCAATTCAATCATATCTTTGTTGCTAATAAGTAACTTTGAGGAGCAGATAAATGACACTGAGAAGGTTCATGGATTCAACTGTTGACCTGTAACGTTAAAGCTTAATGTTAGCAAAACTTTAGTTACTGTGCGACTGAGTCAGTTTGCTAACTTGCTAGCTCTTCTGCTACAACACGGATCAACATTTCAGTAGTTTTTACAACATAATACATTACATTGTACATTACTGTGTAGCGTTACCTCAAAAAGAGACATGTTGGTTGTTTCCTGCTTGTCATCATGGTCAGGTTGGTTTCTCTTCTATGCGCTCAGGTCTTTCTCTCTGCACACGTTCTGACTTCGTCATAGCAGGAAAAAAGCACAGGTGTTACTAATAACGCTAACGATGTCTCCGTTCTATTCAAGAGTGCCAGTGAGAGTGACAGTGAGTCAAACACATGCACGATACCAGGAACCCGAAATCAAAGCAGCTAATTCATGTCACTACTTACACCTGGCAGGTTTCTCTGTAACACCTTTGGAAACTGAGGGAAATTCAAGATGCAGTTACTACCCAGAAAAAAACATAGAGTCACTTTAAAGTATTTAGACATCAAGCTCTATTCACATGTCTTGGTTAGTGATGCGGCGTAGTTGCCCACATGTTTAAAGCCCCTTTTAGTGGCTACCGAGAGAGATTAAACTGATAAACTGACTCAACGGCCTCTGTATCGGCTCATCTCTGCTGCAGGCAGGCTGCAACCTTCGGTCCTGATGGGTGAAGCCAAAGCTTCATGTGTTAAACCTGCATTCTCTCTCGTGTCCACCAGGGGGCGACTCCTCTGGTTGTATAGAAGTCTATGAGAAAATGACTCTACTTCTCTCTTGATTTATTACCTCAGTAAACATTGTAAACATGAGTTTATGGTCTCAATCTCTAGTTTCAAGTCTTCTTCAATACAGCATGATGTTCATTTAGTAAATGATGGTCCATTTAGAGTCAAACAGACCATAAAGCAGGGGATGCTTTAGGGCGGGGCTACACAGTGATTGACAGGTTGCTTCCAGAGACGTATACGGCGTCTCTACGTCACTCCTCCTCAGTCCAAATATGGTCACTTCTGTTTACTGGTTGCAAAAAGTCAAGATGGCGACGGCCAAATCATTGAACTCGAGGCTTCAAAACATCAGTACTCTTACCAATGGGTGACATTACAATGACTATGTCCACTTCTTATATACAGTCTATAGGTACTAGCGTAACACACCTACATTTACGAGCTAATGATGACACCTATGCACAGTCTGTATGAAATGTAAGTGTATATGTGAGTGTATCTTTGCACGTCTGAATCCAGCGTCTTTGTATCTGCACCTTCTGAAGGAAGCCAGCCGGCGCCAAACTTTGAGGCTAAAAGTGTTCAATGCGGACGTCTGGGCAGAGAGAGTAAGCAATCCCCCAAAAACCCATCCCATTCTGCATGGCTGCAGAAGGGCCATTATGAACCCCGGTGAATGAGCACTCCTCTCCTCCGCTCTCAGAAATAACCATTACAGGAGAAATCTCAAGGAGCGAGGAAGGAAGCCTGCGAGGACGTCCCTCTCACTCAGTCAAATAAAAACGCAGACACATTTGCATTTCTATCGGGCAGCTGTTGTTTAATTTGAGGGTTGAAATGAATAAAACCAAACACGCACACACACATTATTCATATCAGGACATGCCTGCACACACACACACACACACACATGTGCACATAACTCCTGCATTAACATTAACATAACATGAGCTCTGTTCTGGGCATGCAAACTCAATACACCTTCAAATAATATCATCTCTCTTTGTCTTTTTTTTCTCTTTTTTCCATAAACCATCATTCAAAGCCTTTGATCAATAAAGAATATGCTCCAATGAGTAAATAGGAACACGGTCCCAACAAGATGAGCTTTAATCATTTAGAAACCGTTCAATCCAAAGAATGAAGATATTGGACCATTCTGCAAACCCCTGGATTATATTCAATAGTAATGTTTCAAATTCATATTCTTGACACAACTGACACTCCGGAACAAGGTCAGTGAAAAGAGACCAAACGTGAATCGCAGGCCTGTGATGCAAACTCTTCTCATCTCATGAAAATCAGACGTGCTACACAATCATCAATCTGCAATATTGTGCGACATAAAGGACGCACTACTAATGTTGGCATTGGATGTAAATCACAAGGTACAGGGGCCCACTTCAGAAAAGCAATTTGTGGTATACACACATCTGAAAACGGTGGCGGCGTCATGTTGATTGTTTGATGATTGTTTGCAGATAGATTAAGGAGTCCTACAGGGCTCTCACGTGCTTATAAATACATGATGGATGACTTTTATTTATTTGTTTGTGAAACAAGATAAAATGAACACAAGAAGAAATTTACTTGCAAATCACAGATTGCATTTGATGTAACGGACCCAGGATCTCCCAATGTGGATTCAGTTCCTCGGGATGCTCGGTTGCTACAGATAAAGACACCATCAAGTTGTGTGATGGAAACTGTCGGATCCAACATCTTTGGAGTCTAAAGGCGGGTTTACACCTAAAAGGTCTGGTTCCTGAATCGAAACCAATGCAAAGATGATACATGACAAGAGTGTGTCGAAGAACGATTACGTTTTGGCTCAATTTGGCTCATCTAGCAGCTGATGAACAGTAAATGTATCACATTCAGTGGCAGCAAATGCGCAAATAGGCCAGTTAACCGGTCACCAAAACAGGAAAAGCAAAACGTCTTTTCCCCAATGAAAGGAGACATAAACGATACGCTTCCTGCGATTGGTTAGAATGGTGTTCACACCAGGAATTAACTGCTCCAGAGTTCACATGACACACGGTCCGAGACCAATACTACAGGGCCGACCAGAGAGCGGTAGTTTAGTTCACACCGACCCAAACGAATCTAACCGTGGGGGGTCATCGCTCCAGTGTTTGGTTCAACCGGACTAAACCAGGCTGGTGTGCAGTGCAGAGCTTTTCTAACTGTGTAAAAATCACCTGATTAACCAACACAAAAATAAAAAAACGTGACAAATCGTGTGCGTATCTGCATGACAACTTACTGTCACACAAGCATTGTAACAAACACTTTAGTTTGTAATATTACTGTAAACAATAGTCACTTTAAAAGCATTCATACAGACACGAACACACACTCGTCACTGTCCTCACATCCTGTTCACTGCTTATGAATTAACTTGACATTTTTTTGCAATCTTCTCCAAACCTCTCACTGCTGCAGCCTTTGGGGAGAACGCTTAGACGATATACTGGGAAATTGTTTTTGAGCAGTTTAGTTGGATGTGTGATATGGAGTTTAATTGATTTCTAATTACACGCTCCGGTGGGCGCATAATTTCATGCGTTAAAAAAAACAACAACAAAGGGGGTTGTTAGCAAGGTCTGCTTTAGAATGCATCAGGATGCACTGCTTTGTTTTCCCTGTAATTACACACTCCACTCATCTTCCCACTCACACTTTGCGCTCACACACCTTCAGAAAAATGTATTTTGAGAGGCAGGTAATTACTTGTTTTTGCTATAACTTACAAACCGCTGAGTATGTACTCTGGAAAGAGACTGACGGATTCAAACTAATGGACAAACGATATTCTGGGCTGGAGTTAAGGGGAGACGAGGGGAGTTTAGTAAGAAACGTTAAGAAAATGATTTCCTGTATTACAAGGTTTGTGTAAAAATGCAACTGTATTATCTAATGCTTACTTTTGGTGAATTTAAGGGAAAAGAAAGTAGTCAAATAGACACTAAATGTGTTTTTTATTCTCAGAAAAAGAGCTTGTGAGGGTCGAGCTGCAGTTGAGTCGGTGTTTAGTAACAAGAAAGAAATGGCCTCTGGAAGATCCCGGCTGTAAAGGTTAATTACATTTCTGAACACCCGGGGGTGAAGGGTTTCTGAAGAGGAGACTCCGGGAGGATGACAGGAAGTAGAGACGACAATATTCAAAGACAGAAAGGAGGAATTATAATGAATCTGTATTCAGTTAAATAGCACCGGGATTCACAAAATATGTGAAAAGAAATTGCAGCATCTCTCTAGTAGAAGCAGTCCTCAGCAGCTTTACTTGAAATGTGATGTTGATAATAGCGACCTCAATGTGTTTCTGTACAACACCTTTAATGTAACACTGTTATTTATGTGTCCACGAACAAAAACGCCCAAATAAAGACTTTGGGTCAGTGGTCACAGGGATTGTCGATGTGCTGTGATGCTATTTTTTTGGACGTCTGGTTCCATGACGACGGCCTGATGCGTCTTCGCCCTGTGATCTTTTACGTGTCGCGTCTCCGACCCCCCCACGGGGAGCACATACTTTTTGTCTACAAACCTGCAAATGCCAAAGCATCGATTCATTTAGCTCCTTGGAGTCAAAAATGACGCAAGCGTTTATAATTCCAGATTTTACTGTTTGGATCCGTTTATTACCTGAAGCTTTGGTGCAAAACCTTTAACGTGCATCATTATATTTATATGTTGACACTGGGCTTTTTAACTATTATGGTTTGATTGCGTAGCTGAAAAGAGAATCTGCAAGCACAAAGAATGACTATCGTGCTGCTTACCCTGAACCTGCTATGACAGCTCTTACTATTATCATTTTTCTCAGTGTTTCAAGTAAAAAATACAGTATCACAAAGAAACAGGCGGAGCATTAAAGGATGATGCTGGAAAATGCTTCAGGGCTGTAACCTTCCTCTGTTCTTTCAATTTATTTTCCTGTCACAGGAACAAATGGAGGACGGAGGATTAGCACAGACTACCATCTCTGAAGCTCTCTACGCTTAACCAACGGAGTTATTTACAAGCACCGAAGACGACGTGTGTGTGACCCGTCTGGAAAACAGGAAGTCTGGACTATTGCTAACAAGCATCGGTCATTACCATCCCATGCTTGGTCAGTATTTACTCTTATTGACCTGCAAAACTCACTCAAACCATTAAAACGCTCGTCTCAAAATGAGCTTGTTTGACATTGTCCCTTGAGCTGGGTATCGGTCCTCAATACCTTTAAAGCATCGATCGAAATAACCCAGAAGCAAGTATCGATACCTGCATTTAAACCTTTTTTTCTATTTGTATGTTTTGCTCAAAGCCAATCACAGCAAGCATTCTTCCATGTGTCCATCGCAGCAGCTACAGCCCACGCAGTCTGTGGAGAGGTGGAGTTGAGCGCGGTTTGGGTGCCGAGGTGCCTCCGAAACGTTGGAAAGTATACGGCTTATTAAACACTTGCTCGGGTTTAAGCAACACAACCACTGAGTTAGGTTTAGTAACAATGAGAACGGGCTGATGCTGCACACCTGTGGCATCAAATAAAAGTAGAGGCGGAGGTGGCAAGGAATGCCTCCATTTACATGAAGGTTATTGAATTAAGTAGATAATAAACATATACATTAAAGTACTATATTGGTGCCGGAATGTACGTTTAGCAAAAGATTGTGAAAAACATGTTTATGTTCAAGCAACAAAACTTCTCTGTTAGTTTTAGGTAAATATCTTTCATTCTTTCATTCTTGTCTTTCATTCTTGTCCATATCTTTGCACATAGTGCATCCTCTTCTCAGTTCATTGTCCTTGAGAAACACGTGATCGCTCTCAGGGCTTTGAGTTGACGTCTGGACTAAGTAGAGTACGTGTGAGAGCAGACAGGACTGATGTACACGTAGAAGAAACATCCTGTGGAATAAAAAGGCCACGCTCGATGCGGAATCAAAGACATGCCGAATGTTAAGTGTGGAGAAAGAGACGGAGCGAGTGGAGCGGCGAACGAAGAGAGAGGGGGAGGAGGCCCCGGAGCCTGATGGTCCCCAAGATGAGAAACAGCATTTTGTGGTCTGCACCAAGAACCACAGAGTGCCCGAGGTAAAGTGGACCTTTCTATTAGTGGAGAAATGAACACTGACTCAGTTCATCCCTCAGGTACAGAAGCATCCACTCGTATCTCAGTTACGAGGAGATAAATAACCCGACGGTGGGGACCGGAAACCGCTGCCTGGTTGAGGGGGTTCAGCAAAACTCCAAGTTGATCTCTGATCATGTTGTTGCTGCTGGACAAGTCTGTTGACTTGTGATTATAATGTTATAGTGGTAATACTTTAGCTTTACGTCGAGCTCTTGATTATGTTTAACACTTTTATGCGGTGCCGATGACAGGATAGTCATCATGTGTTGCTTAGTGTTCATTGATGCGGTGCTGCTGACTCCGTGTTTCTCTGAATAATTAAACTTCCCTCCGAGGGACAAAACACATGATGAAGGTTGAGCCTGCATGTTCTGTGCCAGACACCTTTAAAGGCATAGATCGACTTTCATTTATCAAAAATGCAACATTTACTTTCTTGAAAGCATGGATGAGAAGATCGATATAACTCTCATGTCTGTGCATTAAATATGAAGCTCGCGGGGAAAAAAACTCAAGCGACAAAATTTCAACGTTCTGAGCTTTTTAAAATAGGCACATCAGCAGTCGCATGTCATTCCAGAAACAGGATCCCCGTGGCTCAGGGATGATCTGTAATCTGGATAATAAAGTGTGTATTAACGGTTCTCATTGCTCAAATGGTTGAAAATGTAACAGCAGCAAAGTATGAGCTGAAGCTCTCATGAAGACTTCACAGTAGGCGTCACTCCAGCTGTGTTTTATGACATTGTTCCCTGTCAAGCTCATGTCCAAGGTAATTTGTAAGTCAGCGTGCGGGATTCTGATGACATTTTACGTCACGTGAATCAGTGAAAGCTGATGTCGTTCTCCATCCCTCTGTAAGTCAGTAATCACAAACTGCACAGGCCGAGGTTCTGAGTTATAGACTCACTCTCAGGGTGAATGAGGAAACTACTTTACCCCATTCTCTCTCTCTCTCTCTCTCTCTCTCTCTCTCTCTCTCTCTCTCTCTCTCTCTCTCTCTCTCTCTCTCTCTCTCTCTCTCTCTCTCTCTCTCTCTCTCTCTCTCTCTCTCTCTCTCTCTCTCTCTCTCTCTCTCTCTCTGTTATCCACCTACACACACACACACACATACAAGGGAGTAGGAGGTGGGCCACGGCATCCCATATTGCGCTCCATAATTTGTCATCTTCCATTAGGACGGAGGATAATAGATGGATAGTGACAGTGATGTTAATTGCTTTCCCCCTCCTTGTCAGCCAGAGGTTGGGTGAAGAGACAGCAGGAGAGGTAGAAAGAAAGTACTTCTCTGTAACGTCGTCCACAAGAACAGATAATGCACCGCATATTTATTCTTCTCTTCTTCCACTTCTTGTTTTTCTGATTCTGTTTCAGCCCATTAAGTCGTGTCTGGCCAGCCGAATCCATCTACATGAGTGCTGTTCCTTTGTTTTTAATCCCATTGTCACATTACTGATCACTGTGCAGGACTTCTCTACATTTCTAGATAGTATATGTGTTCTGCTGCCGGGAGCTGAGCTCTCCTCCTCCCTCCGGAGCTCCGACTGCAGGTCCAAGGCTGCAGGTGAAGCCGGATCTGGGTCTGTCCACGGTGGACCAGGTCTCTGCTGGAGGATCTGGGTCTGTCCACGGTGGACCAGGTCTCTGCTGGAGGATCTGGGTCTGTCCACGGTGGACCAGGTCTCTGCTGGAGGATCTTGTCTCTGATGGTCTCGTTTACTGATGTAGATCATAGGATCAGGATTAAACTGAGACTGTTTAAAAGATCCTCACTGTAACTTTAAACATTGCTCCCTCACATGTATTATCTTTGTACTGACACTTCACAAGCACAAGAGCTAATAATGATATATGTAATTTATATCAATCATTACTGAATAGCCTGCTCAGCAGTCGAACAGATTCCATTTTATGGCCATGATATTATTGAGGAAAGATTGGTGGAGAAGGCCGCTCACCTCAGGGTGAAATATGGAGCGCGAAGCGACAGCAGCGCCGTGAAGTATTGAGCACGACTCGCAGGGATCCACGCAGGATTTATGGTTCAAAGGCGACAAGAGGCGATACAAGAGAACCTAAGGTGAGGGTTAAAGAAGAGACTACAAACATCGATCAACGGGCGGGCTGGTAAACAAAGCGGGGGCAGAAGACAGAGCGATATATGACATCAGGAGTGGGGAGAGAAGGCACTCGTCGATCCATTACTGTCGGCCTTTTCTTAAAGAGATTATAATGTTTGGTTACAAGCAGGTGTGTGTGCGCATGTGTAGTTGAATCAATGCACAGTATTACAGTGCAGAGCTCCTCCATAACTATAACAGCAGATGACGAGGCTAATCCTGCTACGATGCCTCGCGGCTCCAGCTCAGAGGATTGACGGGCGGAAATCTTTTCCCGTCCTCGCTGAACGGTTTCCTGGTCGCTGTGACTCAGCAAGAGGTGGATGCAAAAAAAAAACAGTCATCTTTGAGGATGACGGTGCAGATAAACTGATAATCTGATCAGCAGAGTCATTGTTAGCACTTCATTTCTAAACAATGGTTTCTGGAGTTCAGACAGAGGTAGACAGGTTTTATCTGCCAGCTAAAAAGAATTAGTAACACAAGCTTTGTCTCCTTCTGACTTTTGAATGCTTCGAGCTGACTGGATTTACAAACAAGAACTCTTAAATATGCACTTTCTGCAACGGCTACCTGCATTATATCGCTCTAAAAGACTAAAGCCAACAGGTCCCATGAAAAGAAGATATTACAGTTGTAGTTCACTTACTAACTGATGTGCTTGACAAACGTAATGTCGGTGTTGTGTCCATGTAAAAATCCCCAAATCTAACAAGAGCAGAGCTGCTAACATTATTCCAAACTACAGTGATTATCATGTTATCATCAGAGTGGAGCATTTATGAGTTTATTCTACTGCCAGTTTCCCACCAACGTCCAATTTTCCCCTTTGGGATGCCTCTAATTTATATTGACTTATTCAACCATTGATATTTTGAATCCTGGACAAAATGGCAGATTAACAGCTTCACCACATACAAACACAGACAAAGACAAACATCCAAAAAAACACACATCCAAAAATTCACATAAAAGAGACGACAGACTTAAAACAAACCAGCACACTGTATCAATCATGCAGTGATCCTTAATCCTGTTTTTTTTAAATGTCTCACCAATAATTTATCAACAGAAATGTGATCCCTCATCATTACCTGCAGCGTTGAACATGTGATCCTTGAATATAAATCCTAAAATCTGCAGACTCTGATCTCTTAAACATTCCTTCAGGTCTAACGAGAAAATCTCTGCAGTGATTTTCAAATCATGGTCAGAATTTCTGGGCTGACAGAGACGCCTTCTCTTCCTGCTGCGTTCTCTGCTCCTCTTTGCATTCCACCCTGTTCTCAGGACGCCGTCATTTCTACTGAAATAAAAGCGTTGGCAGAGGTCAGCGGGGTTGTTAGAAAGTTCCCCAAAGGCAACGAGCAGGGGGCGTCCTCAGATGCTGGAGGGTGTGTGTTCGCGCCAGAAACGGAACGGATACGTGATCTATGTGCACAAGTAGCAGCTGGGCTATTCAGGCCAGAAGTGCATTCCTACATGGTCCGCTAGTCAATGCACATTACGCCCAAGACGGCTGTATTTACAATGTCCTTCAACAGCTGGGACAACATCAGCCCCGTGTCTTGTCTTTGCTAAAAAAAAATAGCGTCACATAAATGATTGGATGCGTCAAACCTCTGAAGGAGGTTTAAGAAAGGAGGAACAAACTACAGTCCTGGCTGGTCTCATCCAGCATTCGTAGCGATACCTATACGAAAAATAATGCACTGTAATTTGGTATTCCACAAAATTTCCTATTTTATCCCCTTAATCATGAACGAGGAAGTATCAAAGCTGCAACACACATGCGTGCAGGAGGAGAGGTGGATGAGTCCAAAAAGATTTGTTTCAGCCAGGAGAGAAACAAGAAGTCAACGTTGATTTTTTTTGTCATGTAACTTGCCTGATGTAGTTAAAATGACGATCTTTCACTGAACCTAACTAAGTATTTATGTTGCCTAAACCTAAATAAGTAGTTTCCTGTATGCATGTAACCAGCTGAATGTGTTGTGAACCGTTGTACGAGGATACGTTGCAGAGTTTGAGCAATAAGTAATGTACTTCTTGACAACGTCATTTGTTAAGATCATTTCCCTTTTTTTAAACCTGCACTTTTGTGTAATAAGTGTGAAATAGAATACTTAGAATAATGTCAGCGTGACCGTTTCAGAGGTTCAAAGTGCTGCAGAGAGTTGCAGAGGGAGCCAGTTGTGCCATAAACCTGCAGACATGAAGAGAAAACAAGCAAAGGAAGAAACAAAACCTGATCATGCGGTTAGAAAAACACACACACAGACAGACGGGAGAAAGATGTGTGAAATAAAAATATTGTCTGTCTTTCATATCGTCACTGACGTTGATCAGAGATGATTTGCATGACACTGAGGATCCGACTGTCAGAAGAATGAGGCGGAGGCTCAGTGAAGGGAATCAAAGAGACCCGCAAGGCGGCTTTCCCTCCCACACACGCCCGCCTCCCACAACAACAAACCATCCGATGACTCACAGCCGGGAATCCCTCGGCCGGTGAATCCGGCTGCTACAGTATATCCTCGGGCTCAGCACTTTCATCTGGATCGAAGCTGACAGGTTAGAGCCATAAATGAATCCCTGTCTTTTAATTACCTCCATAACAAGCAGCCATTGGTTTGTGCGATACAGAGAGGACACTGCTTCGTCCTTTCGTATCCATCAGGGCTCTTTTTTTTGCTGCAGTTAGTGTACGATAATGTGCTGCCAGACCCACCGCAGCCAACCGGCCCGGCGCAACCCACCGGGCCCAGCCGAGGTACCGCAGAGTATCAGAGAAAAGACACTGAAGAAGCATCCTGTTCAGCTCTGGAGAATATTTTTGATCCTTCCAATTATATCCAGCAAAAAAGCTCGGACACAAAATATCTACATTAACACAGAAAGATACCCAGCTCAGCAGCTTTGTGAGCCTTTATCCCATCCTGCGTTCGTGGCATTATACAGCAAATAATGCGGCGTATTTAGAATATATCTCCCAAAAATAATGTTGTGTGTTATCCACGTAATCATGAGCAGGGAATCCTATCGATGACACTTTAACAACAATATTCACAAATGTGCCTCATTGAAAAGCAAGAAATGCAGCAACTGCAGCCTTTTCAGCCAATGACTGAGCCAACTGCTTAAAACAGAAACTGTAAGAATACAAACGTAGAAGAAATCATTTAAAATGCTGCTTTTCTTATAATAAAACATGAATCTAATTTATAACCGTCTTCGTTTTCCCCATTTGTGGAACTAGTTTTTTATCCTTATGTTTGAAAATGAATGGAGGAAAGAAGGTAACAAAGGTAAAATAATTGTTACTTAAAAGGAAATGTAATCATCATCATTAAGAGCTGACGTCGTGGCGTCGTGGCTGAAGCTCTCCTCACGCTGTCGGATGGCGGTGGACAGTTTTATCCTGATATATAACCAGATTTATGACCCTCCTGGTAACAATCCAGCACCATGTTCCTGAAAGTGTCACCGCCTGCCCCTCCGACTATTTGTCTTGCTCCTCTGGGTAGTTTAATTAAGATTAGAAGTGAAAAGGTCTCCCTGCAGACTGAAGAAAAGCCTGTTTATCTTATGGTATCTCCTACCGGCTGCAGTCAGCAGAACACACGGGGGGAACCGAAGCTGTGGCTCTTCTTCTCCTCGTTTCCGTATGAGCGCATGTGAGGAGCTGTGATCTGTAAACTCTCCTCTTATAAACTGCTGGCGGCGCTCTGAAGGTCAAGATGCACCTCTAGTACACACTCATAATGAGAGGAGTCAAAACCGAGATCATTGTTATGATTCAGCATTTCATCTGTTCTCAGTCAGTCAGCAGGTTTCCTGCAGACCTGAGTGCTGTCAGGACTTTACTTTGCGACTCTTGTTCACAGCCTGCATCGTCCACAGAGAGCCGTAGAATGAACACCTCTTTTCTGATATTTAGATTTAGTCGTCTTCTACTAGAATATACACCGAGCTCACGACTACAACAGAGCTCATCTTATGTAAGCAGCACTTCTCCTGTGAAGTGCAGCTACAGACGTCTCTATAACACACAATAACTGATTCCAGGAATAGTTTGACATGTTGATGCACTCTTATTTACCTTCTTACTGAGAGTTAGATTAATACAACTCTCATATTTGTCTTTTAAATATGAAGCTACAGCTTAGCTTAGCTTAAATACTGCAAGCCAGTGGACACATGTAGCCTCTAAAGCTCACTAACATTATATATCCAGCCAAGAAATCTGGCACATAATCTAATAAAACCACACGTTGTCGCTGTAACACGTTGGTTTTTTAAATAGTGAGTCTGCCCCTGTTTCTTTATGCTAAGCTAAGCTAAGCTAACCACCTGCTGGCTGTAGCTTCATATTCAACAGACAGACGAGAGAGGTTCAATCTTTTCATCTAATGAGCAAATAAACGCATTTTGCAAAAAACCGTCTGACTGTTTGTTTTCTTTGATATTTATGTAGCCGCATATATTTCTACTTATTCTTACGGAATATTTCCTGCTGACTGTGCTATTATTAGTCAATAGACCTCTTCTTCACACTAGACAGTTTGACATGTCACAGCAGTAGAAGAAGCCGTTTAATGAATGTAGCAGTTTATTGTGCGTCATGCAGACTTCTCAGAATATCTAAATGTAGCAGAGCAACATTTAGCTGTGCTTCCCTATAAACGTACCATCAATCTATTTAAAACACGACACCGAGTAGAAGAAGAAGTGTTTAGTGAGAGGAATGTTGTTTCAGCACCATGGACAGAGACACAGAGAGACAATGAGCCTCAGACACTTTGACCTGTTAAACACAAGTGTAATAAATAACATTACAGCTGTGCATTCATGCTATTAGTAACATATGGGCTTTACTTGCTATGACAAGTAAAAATATCTGTGTATAGAGAACTACTGTACATAAATACATTATAATGTAAAAGTGTCTTGTGTGTTTCTTCTTGTTTGTTCATTTCAGAGTTTGAGAGTTTGTTTGTTTTATCAGTATTGACGGTGACCTCAAAATAGTGCACAAGCAGCCTGAATAACGGCAATAATAAGACAAATATATGTATATATGTGTCCCTGTGCGTCAGTGATCCTGGTGACATCACAGCACTTCATAAAACTAAACAAATGATGTTTAATGAGCGAGAGACAGAAAAGAAGGAACACGATATCTGAGGGCAGTGCAGCAGTGTAGCCTACTGGTTGCTTCTGTTTAATACTGATGGAAAGTTCATGTATTTTCCACTGCTGTCATGTGTTATTTATGCAACCCTGGCTCTCAGTACAACTGACTATAGTTTGCACAAATAAGCCCCAAATCACAGATCCTCCTGAGAGAGCTTTACATTCTGACCACACGACATCCTGAGACTCTGAAAATGAAAAACAAACTAACTGGAAATATATGAAACATTTCAAAATGAACAATTTGTCCGTTCACAGTGTCTTCAAAGGCAGGACAGCTCTCCGTGTCGTCTCAGTAAGATACTTGATGTGTGTTCTGGTCTCTTTGCTCTCTGGAGACAGAAGTGAAGAACACATTGAGCTTTTATTTTCCAGTGAAATCCACACAAAGTGTTGCTCTCCCCAGCAGACCTCCTGCTTAGCCTCAGCTGGGGACTGTTATACTGCTTGTTGTGTACGGGGGGAGCCGTTCCCACTCATGCGGATGACGACTGTAATTCGGCTAGAAAGAGAAAACCCGCTGACTCGGCAAAGCCTGCCTGTCTTGGGAAGGTCAAAGCGTTTCCAGTGTCGCTGACAAATGAGCTGCATTTCAGGCCGCCGCTCGCCGGGCGTTCTGCTCTGTCGTCTTTAAAACAGGGATGGAGGGAGGAGAGGACACACACACACACACACACACACACACACACACACACACACACACACACACACACACACACACACACACACACACACACACACACACACACACACACACACACACACACACACACACACACACACACACACACACACACACACACACACACACACACACACACACACACCCAGGCGTGCAGCAGTAAACTGTATGCAGAAACCTAAACATTATATTCTCCTTTAGCTTTAATATGCAGAAATATGCAGTTATGCTTGCTTAACGGAAGAGGCTGGACTTTTTTGGTCCCTAGATTAATAAAAAAAGTATTTATTTAAATATTTAAATATGTATTTATTTCTATTTGTTATTTATATATTATTGTTGTTATATACAGTGGCTATAATTATCAGTTTCTGCATTTCAACAGACACATTTCACTCTTACACCGTTAGTAATGTACAGTATATGTACGTCAAGTGACTTATTATGAATACATCTTCAAAGGGACAAAACTATTAGACAACTGCACACAACTACTTTAACACAAACCTGCAGTACGTTTATAGAAATACAAGTTGCATCGCTAAGAGTAACCGTAACGGCGTGGTTGGTGGCGTGCAGGCTGTTTCTTCTGTATGAGGTGACACGTGACATGTGATATTATGTATTTTCATTACCTTTAAATGGACCGCGACACTGGGACACTCTATTACAAATATGAAAAGGTTGAAGGGCAAACAACATTCAATTATAAAATGCTGTGTAAGCACTCGAAAGCCGCTGCTGAGGAACTCCATTTGAGCCTGAAAGTCTGTCACTGTTTGGCCTCTAACGATGTAGTCCAGACCTGGATCTGGTTGGCCTCTCTCGCTCCATTTTGCAGGGCTTTAAAGACAACACTGTCGCTGGAAGGGCCGTTTAGCTGGCACATTTAAAATGTGGAGGAATCATTTCATTTAAAGGGGACACATCATGCTTCACATGTTCATGTTCATAGTTGTATTTTGGTTTTCCGCTAGAACATGTTTACATGTTCACATGTTCTAAACACACTTTTTGTTCTCATACTGTCTGTTTTAAAATACCTGTATTCGCCATCTGTCTGAAACGCTCCGTTTTAGCGCCTGTCTCTTTAAGAGCCCCTCCCAAGAAAAGCCCAGTCTGCTCTGATTGGCTAATATGGTCTACCTTCACCGAAGTAGACCTCAGGACAGCATGTGACGTAAAGGGGAACCGAATCTGAACGTTTTGTTGATTCACCTGTTTTGTTTCTAAACAGCTCACAAAAACATGATATGTGCCTTGAAGAACAATAGTTATTGATGCATATATATATGTTCATTATTAGAGACAAAGTCGAGTTGGTTGTTAAAGCAGCAGTAAAACCGCTTATTTGCTTTCTTGGAGAGAATTGTTTTACTGTTATATTAGATAACAAAATACTGATATACAGTAGTCACACTGCCCCCGTGTTTTCATGCTGTCAGCATATTTGGACAGAGTTTGATTGTACTCATTAAAACAGAGAATTGTAAAAGTCTTTTTTAAGCCTTTCGACTCCACTTTACTGTGAATTATAAATGAGTCAGAAACAGAGGTGTGTGTTGTAGCAGCACATGACAGGAGCTAAATAAGAGTCTAAATGTTGCATTGAGTCGTCGTGCTCCTCATGTGAGACGGCTTCAAGACCGGAATACTTTCCAGGCTTATTAAGGCGGCGCCGTGAACGGGTTTCCTCATTATCAAGCTTCACACAGTTCAGTAGCTCAGTGTGGCGTCGTCTTTCCTGAGACAAGGCTGATTCTGTAAATCAATTATGGGAATAGCTTAGCAAGTGTGGCGTGACAAAGTACTTTAACGGAGGACTGCAAGTGTGCGTGTGTGTGCGTGTGCGTGTGCGTGTGCGTGTGCGTGTGCGTGTGTGTGTGTGTGTGTGTGTGTGTGTGTTGATACCAGTCCATTTCACTCCCAACTCGTCAAATACCGCAGCTTCTCGGCGTCCGATACAAATAAAAAAAAGGGGGGGGGGTACAGAAGATGAAGGAGACGATTGAAAAGGGATCATGAAGCAAAACAGCACACTGCCTTCTACTGGTCACACTGGATTCAGAGTTCTGTAGTTTTCCTCCCTGTTTCTAGAAGAGCATGAAGTTCCTCACAAAGCTCCAGCTCTCTGTGACTTTCTGTTACCAGTCCTGCTGCTAAACAACCAGAAACACTCCTTCTACCGAGGGTTTTATACCACGGGTCCCTCTGTCAGTCAGTTAAGCGATTTCTCAAATGTGTGTGTTGGTTAGATGTCTGAAATAAGGTCTGTGTTTTTTTTTGTTTAAATTTGTATTCGTCCAAACAAACCAACACCACACACAGATACAGACACTAGGCCTATAAAAATACAAATAAAACTGGTGGAGCTCCTTTATAGCCGAACGTCAGCTTTTTAATTTACACTTCAAAAATCATAAAAGTTGTGTTCATTTGTGAAGAATTATCGTGCTGAACAAAACCTGGAAGTATCATAAACTTTTATTTCCTGCAATAATCCAAAATCCGGTGGAACAGTCCCGTTGGCTTTGTGTTGGAGAGAACCAGTGTGATGCTAACTTCAAGGCCCACAAACACATCATCCCTGCAGCTCTATTTCAAGTAGAATTACATTTAATTCATTTGTAGCACTCCAGAAAGAATTGATTCATTCACAACTCATCTGCTATTTTATTCATCTCATAACTAAAGAGCACAAACTAATGAGTTTGGGATGTTTGCTTTGTGTGATGATTATGACCTCTTCAGTACTTCATGTGTGATTTTTATGTCTCTGTGTTGTTTGATAGATTACACACTTTATAGGACTGCCTGCTCTGTTGAGATTAATGAACATTGATAGTAAGATTATATGTGGAGAGTGTGTGAGGATTAGAAAAGATCATTCAGACGACGCCTGTTGTAAGAAACATGAACAGTACGTCTTTAAATTAAATATATGCTGGCTTCATCAAATCCCTTTTAAAGTTCTTAAAGTGTTAACAATGACTAATATTCATTTTTCCACCTTTATATGGACAACATTTATGGACTTAAATAGAAAAACATATTGTATTTAATTTAGTTACACATAATACATAATTGGTTTTGAGTGTAAAGTTTGTAATAAGTTTGCCGAAGAGGAAATTCGAGCCACTCAAGGAAAATATTTTGTAGTCTGGAAAAGACAAAGTGTCTGGACATCGTTCTGTGTGAATCTCTTTATTCTCTCCTCACACTGCTCCATGGACAGTCAAAGACAGACTATATCTGTGTATGCAGCTCTGTGAAGTAGCTGAAGTACTATTGAGAGTTTTAAACGTTAAATGCTTTATTGATTACTGCAGCATTAAGGTTTGTACTGTGTGTACCGGCCTCGGCCAGCAGAGGGTGCTGCCTCCTCTTTATTCTGTCTCTGTTTTAGTTTTTACTGTAAAACATTTTTAAAATGTTGTCTTTCAAAGCCACAATATCAAGAAAGTAATTAATTATTATTATTATTAATATTATTATTTCTATAATTAAATACACTGCAGACAAAATGGACTTTAGGTAAAAGCAATACACTGTCCTATGTGTATGCTTTATTTTCAACAAGGAATTCAACTACACTTAAAAAATGAAATACAATAAAACAGAATTCATGAATAAAGATTATTAAAAGACTATCACAGTGTACTCAGACAGTAATGGTCGAGTATCTGACTCAAATTGTACTTCCTTGTCTTTGCAGCTGTTTTGCATCTTATTGTAATTGTTTTGTGTCTCTTTGCAGTTCTTTCATGTTTCGTTGTCGTCATTTTGAGTCTCTTCCTGGTTGTACGTTTTTCTCTTTTAGAGACATTTTGTAGGTGAGGGCCAGGAAGGGGCCCTGACACTCTGGGCCCCTGGGCCCCTGGGCCCATTCAGTAATCCATCCATGCTGCTATAAATCCTTGTGTATTTCTTTTTACCACATTTGTCCGTCTGTGTATTTCTGTTTGCACGCTTCAATCCTTGAATTACCCCTTAAAGGGACACATAAAGTATTCTGAATGGAACTAAATATAGTAAAACGCTCTGCCGTTAAACTGAAAAGCATTTGCTGCCCTCTGATTTAACCACACTCGTACACACACGACACACACAGCCTGTAAACATTTTAATGCCTCCTCCTGGTTTCCTGGCAACAGTTTCCAAGTCGTCTAGTAAAGGCTGTCATGGTGTCAGGATTAGTGTCACAGCTGTTTTACCTTGATGAGATAAAACCCACACACGAAAAACAACTTTATTATGGTCTACTACAGAGTGTCTCTCAACAGCTCGGAGCCGCCAGCAGAGGGCACAGCGATGAGACGAGGCAGGTCACACACTGATCCAACCTTTCCTGAGGTTTCTTATGCAAGACTTTTCCTGAGACTGTCCTCCCTCACCCTGCTGCTCGGCAGTCACGTCCACATGCAGCTGGTGTAAAACAACCTGTTACCACAATCAGTGAAGCCAAACAACTTGAAAGAGTGGCAGCAAATGCCTTAAACTAACAAAAGAAATACTTTCCCTGGATTTACTCTATCGTTATATCCACGAGGAGTAAAATAATCCATCCCAGTGAGCCAGCTCCTTCCTTCCCTCCTGCCCACTTGGAGCTGCTGACCCATGTGGAATATGCAGCTCGAAAGAGGATGTGATTTAATCACATTACAGCCTGATCAGCCCTGCCTGAGTCATGGTCCCTGACTCCAAGGCCTCCGGATGAATCACAGATCCACTTCAACATGGGACGGTTTGTACACCACCGTGATTAGATCAGCTGCTTAAATCCAATTCAGTCCAACAACAGGTTACGTCCACGCCCTTCCCCGGGCTGCACCTCCATGTTGCACAGTGACTGTCTAGATTTTCAGGTACTTAATGTGAAATGATGGGAACGGCTGGGAGTGGTCTCACTAGTATCGTCTGAGAGGTAATGACCTCACTTTATTTTTTTACCCACTTCTATACACTGTACTTCCTTCTCCTGCACGGTGTGTTTATCACATCTGATTAGTCTTAAAATAAAAAGCTTTGATAGAGGAAATCATCTGTCAAACAGACAATATTTCCAGAAACAACTAAAATTCTTGTGTACACGTTCTATAGTATAGTTTGAATTAGTGAGTGGCTACAGCTTTCAAAGACCTGTTAACTGAACTCTCAGCTTCCTGTCGCTCACACTTTTTCCTTTCGATGGAGGAGAAGAGTTTGTGCAGCTAATAGGAGTCTTGTGGTTTGTTTGCTTTCAGGTCTCATGATTTCATGGAGCTGCATCCGACTCACAAGACCCATGACACGGGTAAAAGCTCTCCTGTAACTCACTGGAACACGGGTGTTTGGATGTTGTGTGTGTGTGTGTGTGTGCGTGTGTTTGTGCTAAATCGCGCAAGGATTATCACATGACTCATGATTCACATAAGTACAGTCCTGTTATAAAGGCTTATGTCAAGGGAGGCAAGGAGACGGAGAGAGGGAACATTCTTATTGAATAAAAGTGTCACGGCACTTATTAGGATGTTAAATATCTTAAAGGGGACATATCAGGATCATTTATAGGATCATACTTGTGTTTTGGGTTTCTACTAGAGCATGTTTACTGATTTTTACTGATTTTTGCTGGTTTGCTGATTTTAATAAAGTTAGTTTTTCATGGTATGTCCCCTTTAAAATGTTAAAATATGGAGTATAATGCATCCCCCCAATACATCTAACCACACAAGGCTGTTTATTTCATGGAAACCTTAAACTATTACTCATTATTTAAACCCTGACTGATAAAAAGTACCGATGCTGCAAATGCTGATGCAACAAAAAAGGTCAGTGCTGTTTATAAGCATTAAAGCAACGTGGTAATGTATTCTGATTTATGAGTGCAGACAGATAAAAGATGACAAACACAGGAACATAAAGTATAAATAGATTTTTCAGTGGATAATATATCTGCCTTTGCCTTGCAAATGAAACCCTCTTTGACCTCACATATATTTGCTGATGTTCCTGTGGCCAGGCCTCATAAATGTCTCCACTAAGTGCTGATCCTGACTGCTGTGTTTGTTGGTTGGTAAAGTGACTCCCGAGATTGAGAGGGGTTGCGCCGGGGCTCCAGAGGCCCTCATTATAAAGAGGAGGTGCTTAATTTCAAAATAATTTAATTCACTAAAAATACTTCCTCCCCTGTGGAGAGGTAGCAGATAATCTGTTAATCGGCTACAGTGCAGTTACACTTTCTCGGGACAAATTTTAGCAAACTAAGGTGCACACTAATGAGAAATGTGTCCAGTTATACAGCTTTTATAGACTTTGAAATACTGTTTTCTCAATAAAGAGTTTGAATTATTTCACATGACATTTCTGTATTTGTGTCTTGACACATGAATCAATATGTCTGGGTCAGTAGATAACCAGACTTCTTTAGGGTTTAAACTCTTGATAAAAATGAAGGTCAGACGTTTTAAGGATTACAGAAATCACTATGTTATGTGGAAATGTGTATCACAAGTATAACTAATTTACAAAAACAAGTCAGTTGTTTTTGTTAATTACATTATTTGTTCGGGAGCATAAAACCTATAAGGCTCAATATCAACTCAAATGATGCAAGCCTTCAGTAAAAGTATAAAAAATAGCATACGAAGCAAACAATCTACCCAGCATTATATAAAATAATTGTACAAATTAAGGGATCAATAATTATAATCCGTAACAATGTTTTGGTTGATCGTACTTTGTATTGTTAATCTGAATCTGCAAAGTAACTTAAATTATGGAATAAATCTAAAAATCTGATATCTAGTGGAGCAGAAGTAGCCTTTAAAGTTGCATAACAATGGAAATACTAGTGTTTTGGTGTAGGAATGGCATTGTAAAGGTAACTAAATCAAGTTCAGGGACTCTCTTCTGGTATATTAATGCTAAATTAGGTTAACAGTTGCGCCTTCAGTAATCTGGAGCATCAGGCTGTTGCACTCCTGCTCTATTTTTCCTGTACTCCTGGTCTATTTATTACTATTATAAATACACCATATCATTATTATATTTTATATTATTTATTTTTTTAAATTTATTTATTTTATTTTATTTTATTTTATTTTATTTATTTTATTTATTTTATTTATTTTATTTATTTTATTATATTTCATTGTATCTATTGTGCATTTTTTATATTTAATATTTTTTACTCTGTTATTTGTATTGTATATATTGAGCATTTGATACTCAATATTTATTTGTTATGTATCTGTCTGTCTGTCTGTCTGTCTGTCTGTCTGTCTGTCTGTCTATCTATCTATCTATTTCTTTCTACTTTTCTCAGTCTATTTACAGAGCCATAATAAACAGAGGGGGGGAGGAGCCTGTCCTTCCTGTCGTCGAGAGGAGTGGAGATTTGGTGACGTCAGCGGAGCCAGCGCCCCTGCGCAGCACACAAGTTGGAGCACGCACGCGCTCACAAGCTCGCTCACCCACCCGAGAAGAAGAAGGAGAAGAAGAAGCTCCGGGGAAACGTCAGTTGAAACATGGCGTTGGTTACAGGCTTAGCTAACGTTCACCGGAATTATTAGACCTACAAAATGTGTGCCGACTTATTTAGGTGCTAGCTAAGCTAAGTTAGCTATCGATTCCGTTAAGCCTTTAGCTATCTGTGCTAACTCCGTGTGCACTCACAGCTACTAGCACAGTCGTCTATGATAACAACATGATTTGGTGAACGGTTTGCAGCTTCGTATCTGCTGTCATATGCTGTTGTTATTGTTTTTTCTACATACTAAAGCGTTAGCCTAAATAGCGTTAGAGGAAAATGTCAGACAACCAGAGCTGGAACTCCTCCGGTTCCGAGGAAGATGCAGAGCCCAGAGATGAGTCTGGACATCTGGTTGGTATGGTCGATTTGAGCGGAGTCCTCAGTAAGGTAAGTCACGTGTTGGGGCTAACAACTACATTTCCTCCTAAATCCCTATTGTCACTGCTGCCAAGTCCTGAGGGCATAACTGTCAGGGAGGTGGTAAAATAATCCTTTATTCATTTACAGGATTACAGCAGCATAGTGGAAAGTGCAAACAAGAGACATAGTAAAAAAAACAAGTATTATAGATAAGTAATAACACGGTAAATATCCTTATGATAAACCAGTGAATATCCTTATAATAAAACTGTAAATATCCTTATGATAAACCAGTGAATATCCTTATAATAAAACTGTAAATATCCTTATAATAAACCAGTGACTATCCTTATAATAAAACTGTAAATGTCCTTAAGATAATCCTTCATTAGCAGAGCTGGTTGCGCAATCCTGTGAAATGAGGATAGGTAACATAGGTATGAACAAATCATGGTAATGTCTATTTTGAGAGTCGAGTTATATACAGAATCCTTTGCCAGAATCTGTCAACGTTTCCTGCTCAGGAATATTAGACCGGTAATCCTCCACTGAAGCGAAAGGAAAGCCCCCCCATAGAAACTGAAATTGAACAGCGGGGTATGTAATGCAGCACATAGCCACACTAGCTCACAGCTGTGACTTATGCAGACTTAAGTGTTTCCTTATCAGAAAGAGTAAAACATCTAAAAAGCTGCTCTGGTGATTAAGGATCACTGGAGGGCTCATTTCAGGCTACAGTAGTTCTGCTGCATGTTCCTTTGATAACACCGTGGATTCAGCAAATGGTGTTGGTTTTCTGGGCAAATATCCAGTGATACTGTAAATATTGATTTGACAACAGTATGCAAGGTGCAGGGCAAACATTTGGCAGAAGTAAACAATGCTTGTGAACTGAGTGCACTGTGTAAAGAACACTGCACGCTGTTAATCACTTCTTTTGGTACACAGACAGTTAAGTCTCCTGCGAGACAGATTCTTGGGAACCCATTTTGCCAAACGCTTCTGTTCACTTGTGCAAGATGTTGTTTGGGCCAAATTGTACCACAGTTTTAATTACTTAAGCTGCTGGCAAGCTAATGTGGTGTTAATGTCACTGTACACTGGTCTGTCTCTAAACAGATTGCATGCTGACCCGCTAACCAAGCATATTGTGAGATTAAGCAGCTCTGCATCCACAAACCTTCACCTCTTCAATCATACTAAGCCCTGTTCACGTCACAGGAGTGAGGATTAATGTGTCCATAAAATCCCACATGTGGACTAATTCAGTTTTCCCTGAAGTGCAAAAATACACATATGATTTTTATTGTAACGTACACTGAGTTACCAGTAAAATAGAAACTACTCCAGTTTAACAATCCATAAATCCAACAGTCCTTTAATAACGTCTGTGTATCTTTAGTGGTCTGATGGATGAGGCTGTAGTTTGTTGTATTGCACGGTCAGGTGTTAAATGTTTCTTTGTACATCAGGCCGACGGTGTGAGCTGGACATCTTTTAAATAACACAACCACAAAGTGCAGCCTCTGAACCATTTCAATCACCGTACAAATACAACTGACTTTTAACCGCGGTGGTATTCATTTAGATGCTTAGATATTATTCCTGTCACTCAGCATTCAAAGATATTGATTTAAAGTGCTTTTATGTTTCAGTGGACAAACTACATCCATGGCTGGCAGGACCGTTGGGTGGTCCTGAAGAACAACACACTGAGCTACTACAAGTCTCAGGATGAGACGGAGTACGGCTGCCGGGGTTCCCTCTGCCTCAGCAAAGCTGTCATCACTGTGAGTACCGCTGAGTTCCTGTACTACAAAGCTTTCTGCCAACCGCGCTTCAACATTCCTCGATCTTTTGAAGCATTAGAGCGTATTTGAAGACAGTTCTGCGGCCTTTCTTTTGTGCAATATTGGCCTTTTCAAAATGTCTCACAAGAGTGAAGGCTGTTTGTTTGTGTAAGAGGGACATTCTGTGAAGAGAGGGGAACCGTCACTCCTGCTATTAGGTAACCAACCAGTCAAATTTACTGTGGCACACATCCTGTGCTATTCAAGACCTGGGAGGATTCTCTGTGGATGTTTATTTAAATTGCAAATGGAGCCACACACACACACTACACACGACCCTTTTCGGTCTCTTCGCCGACAGCTTCAGCTGATTTCCTCCAGAATACGTGTTGCTCTAGTTTGACCTTCCCTTCAGAAATAGGCCAACCAGCCGGCTGGTGCTCAGGTTCAGCCTGTGATAACCACAGTGGATATATGTGGTGAAGAGTTTAGAGTCTTGACCTTCTCCTTTTCTATGTGTTGGCTAGCTGCAATACGTAGAGGCTAATCAGTGGAGTCCCGCTCTATTATTGCTTTCTAAATGTTTTCAAAATCAGCAGCAATTTGGGGAAATAAGATTAAATTATTACAAATCAAATCAACTAAAGAGTAACTGTTGCCATCAGCTGGTCAGCGTCTACACAAACTGTGTTATCTGCCTAAATGACGCGTGGACGGTCTGAACTGTGGAATCAACTCCGTCTGTTTTTGGTCAGAAAGTTTCACCGTCGGCCACGATTCTGAATCTCAACATGTGCTGCGAACAAATCACCTGCTTGTCTTTGATAATACGTTTTAGTTGTGTTGGATGTTACATTTGCTTTGACTTGCTGGTGAAAACAACTCAAAAGAACTTTGAGCAGAAACAGAAACAGTTTTAATGCTTCACCAGTTGTTGCATTTCTATCTTAACTTTGTAATGAAACAATCTTACCCCACTAAAGTTGCGGTAAAGTGTGTTAATAACTCAGAGCCGTGATTGAACATGAACGGGTTAAGTCGATCACATGAGGAGCACATTTAGCAGAAATGTGAAGAGCAGAGAGACCGTTCTGTTTCCCATCAGCATTCTCTCCACCGCTCTCCCTTCCTCCCAGAGCCTCCCACATACTTTTGAGAAGTTTATGATATATTAGATGTGATTCAGATGTCAGGCATCCACCATATGTTTCCGTTTAATTCATATAGTGGATCCATGTGCAGGCCTGAGGCTTGACTCACTGTTGACTGTTCTAATCAGATGAGGAACCTTTACCCTGGACTTTCTCAGTCTGGCTCTTGATCGGCTGTGATAACCTATTTTTCTAAAGAACTCCTGATCATGTCCCACGTTTTTGCTCGAGGGTATTTAGCTGGTCAGGTGACAAACGACACGCTGTGTGGCAACGCTTGACCAAGAGCGCTTCATCATGAGACCAGTGAGGTTCTGGACTGAGACAGCAGAGCTGTGCTAGCAGAGACTCCCATCATGCCGAGCAGGCTTTCATTAACACCAAGAGATCCTAAAGGGGAAATAAACCCAAACGTGTCAGCCGTGCTGAATGCTGGCTGTTAGCATCGTTTCACCTTGCGCGACGTTTCAGTCAGTCAGTGACTCTCTCCAAACAGTAACGAGGGAAATGAATAAGTCACTGTTCCCATGCGGCATGAAGCAGGAGTTGCTGTTACCGGTATTTGTTCAGCTTCATCCATTCCCAGCTTATGTAAATATTAACCTGCACGCGGTGCTCTACTGTCATTTCTCGTTCCACTGGAAATATGCCTCAAACGTCTGGTGCGTAAATATTTACGCGGTGTAGTTGGTGATGGTCGCGGACAGACAGAAATATTTGATGTTGTTTTCGCAGTAACGCTCAGACTCCGATGTTCTCACACATCCCACTTCCTGTGTCCGTGTGTTTCCACGTCTATTGTGGCAACATTTGAGTGTGGCTACAAAAATAGTTCGTACTAAGATCTGCATCTTTATGCACTGATAGCGTGGTAGAGACCGTCTCTGCGTTTAGGGTTACACCATACTTCATGTTCACAGTTTGGAGGCTTCATACTTGCTGTTTTAATTTGGCCCAGAGGCTGTTGATACTGTGGCAATAGAAACGATTACAATTCAATTTACTATGACAAGAAAAGCTTCCAATGCTCACACCTGAGTAGCTGCTACCAGCAGATATTAAGCACTTCTGCTTTAAAAATTACCAAAACAATTATTCGACTTTCACAATGTACCGACTCATCTTCTGTCGATTGACTAATAGATTAATGGACTTTGCAGCTCTGGTGTGCAAACACTTTGCATACATGTATTTAGTTCAGATAGAAGTCTGTGGTTTAAGTTGCACTGTGAGTCATTCACGGGTTGGCACACTTAAGTTGTGAAACTTGGGTAGACCTGTTAGAGAATGTGTGATTTCTTTCTTGCAAAACAACCCGAGCGAATGCTCGGAAGCGTTGCTCAAAAGAGCAAAATGACGGCGTGTTAAAGCCCGAGATGAGGACTGAACAAGGAGCTCGCTGCTGGTGGCCCACCGGTCCCTTCAGGGACTGGTGTCCATCAATCCCAGCACACCCAGCAGTGTTACTGGGCGGAACACTGACTGAACTAATTAGCCACAAAAACAGCTTACAATCAATTAGTTTAACGCAGACGCAACCAAAAGGGAGGATTCAGTTTGGAGCTGCTGGATTGCATTATAGGCTGCTCACTCCTTTGTGTCTACACAATAGTATAGGTAGGTCAGAGTGTGTTCACAGCAACGTCTATCACAAGGGAACGTGACCATGAAGCGTTACAGACAACATGTTTGATGAGCACAAAGAACTAATGTTAGACGTATAGCTTTAGCATTAGCACTTGGAAGGTTTCAACAGTAGATGTAATGTCTTGTTAACATAACATGTGTGTGCGTATGATTGTACGGTTGTCTGTATGAGCGAACGGGCTGCTGACAATAAGGCCTGGCCTACTTGCTGAGTGAGTCTGTAGTAGTGAGGTATCGGATGCTTTCTGAGTTCTGCGACAAAGAGAAAGGGAAGGACATGCGTCCTGAAGGTCAGGAGGAGGCTGAGTAGACCACTACCAATGACGTCAGGCTTGTGGTGGAAGTGTCCTCAGCCAGGAAAGGAGACTCTTCCTCATAGCATGTGACTTCCTCACCATTGGTGGTCATGAGGAGGACTCAGAAGTGCGTGCCTGTGGCGTGTTGCTCTCACCCATGTTTATTTAACCTTTCCTTTCCTTGTCTTTACTCTGACCGCTTCGGTGAGTCAGTGTTTCCTGTTCGGGATCCCGTTTCTTGTGTACAGAAGGATGTTCTTGGCTCCAGACCTCGGTAGTAATGCTGAAGGAACTAGAGAGTATATTACTCTGAATCTGAGCATAATTATTAGGTTTAAAATGCACAAATGAGTAAATACAGTTGGGTCTGGTGCAGCTTTTGTAGGGTTTCCCATTGCTTGCTTTGGTTTAATCCCTCTTTGTTATCTTAGGTGTTGAGGTTCACATGTGGTGTTGTTTAAAGCGGAGCTCCCATTCACTCGGTTCTGTAGACTGTGACCGAAAACACGTACACCAACTGGAAACGGGTAGGAAGGGAGAGGACAGAGGCTTCTTTTTAAGCTGAGTAGGAAGTTTGTGTTTGAAGAAAATAAAGGCAGAAAAGCTGTTTTGTTTAGCGCCAAATTATCTCTTCTTTGTTTCTCTCGTTCCTCCTCCTCAGCACGCTCCCTCACAGGACCGTACACTTGGACTCTATCCAAAACAAACAAGATAAGAAATATGAGTCTCTAGAATCAAACACCTTGAATCTGATGGTCTGTGTGTGGTGTGTAATTGCTGCTGGGCCTCACAACCAGGGAGGCCTTTGACAGACATCTGGAATAGTTGCTGTCAAAGGCTCCTCACGCCCAAAACCAAGGAGGATTGCATGACCAAAAGATGCGTAGTACGAGGTACTTTTCTTACGGGGAACTGAACTTTAAAATGAAACGTATCTAAACTTTCAAGAGGTCATAGATAAGTTTCACTCTCGGTTCAGTTTTGCATTGGAAAGGACTGTCTGCCGGCAAGAGAAAGTGGCGAAAATATCCTGAATTTAGTCTACACATAAACGCATATTGATTATTTTTGGCCGTTCTTTCGGGTGCTAAAATGCATTCTGCTGCTGCTCCGTCCAGCGGAACATTGCTTTGCCAATTTGTCGGTACTTCTGTCTGCTTCTCCAAGCTGCAGACGAGCTTACCGACATCCAGTGTAGCAATACGCTGACGATGGAACAGTACCTCATACACCCCCACATCAAACATCCAAACTACCCTTTTTCACTCAGCGAGATAATCGAAGCATTGATCCCGGGTTCCAAAGTGCTTTGCTGAGATCACATCTAAACTTTCCATGCGTGCACCGTGCATCAGACATTCCCATGCTCTCCACATCGACTCGCTTCTACACTGACCTGTGTTAAGTTGTTCATTAATCAACCCACACACACACACACACAAACCAAACACTCCTTCCGTCTGCTTGCCTTTCACAGAGGGTCCAGGCTGAGCTCAGTGTCGGCGTGTCGTGTCATCTTGTGATGTGCGCGGCTGCTAACTCGACCTTCCTGTGATGGATTATTGTTTACTGTTGCCTTGGATTCCGGTGACCTCCTCCGACCCCAGAGAGGCTTTCATTCCTCCACCCTGAGTCCCAGTCGGTGTGTCCGTGACCCCGTAGTCCGGAGGTGATGAAGAGGAATCCACTTCCTCGCTTTCCTAGCAACCCACTGGCCCTAAAGTCTACCATCCAAATGCTCGTTTCTCATGGTGTTCGTGTGGTTTAATCATACGGAGGTAGAGATCATCCATCCAGAGGGATTTTAATTCCTAGTTTGCAGATAAGCGCTGGTAGTTTCAGTGGGTTTTGAGGTTGTGATTTGAAACTTGTCGGTGTTATCCGCGGTTTAAGAGAGAACGAGGCTGTTGAAGTTATCTTTCTCAGAACAAACGGAGAGATAAGGATGCAACACGCTCGTTTCCTTCCTCCCTCTTGCTTCCTCTTGTCGTCAGCCTCTACCCCCGGTGTTGATCGTATGCGCATGCCGCTGATAACTTTTGAAATGAGCCTCTGGTTTGGCGAGCTTTCAGCATTCGGCCTCATCTCGTGCATTATTGACGGGGAGCATCTGTTCTTGGCCGCGGTGCCGTCCAGGTGTCGGCCAACACGGCCGAGTTGCGCTCCTCCAATGAAACCTCCTTTAACGACGCCAAAGTGGGCCATTTGTTTCCTCTGCCAACTCGCTGAAGCAATACAATCTTCAGTAATGGTTTGGTCTCTGGCTGTTCTCTGGGAGATATTAGGTTACAAGCTGGCAATTATTAATGATCATATGGGCCTGTTTTTATTATAGCTTGTCTCAGTGAAGATAACATCTTTTATAGGTTAAATAGAGCCGGACAGGATTCATCAATAAAGTATATTATTATTTAAACCATGGTAATGTTTCAGTGGAATCATATCGTGATTAAAGCCATAAATCGTGTAACACAATTCCGTTTCTAAATTGATCGTAACAAGCACCAACTCTGATTATTGTGCACTAAAGTTCTTCATAAAAGGAGAAAATACTCGAGTATTTAATTCACACAAGAGTCTACGAAACCATGTGGTTATTTCATAAAGACTACAGAAAACGTGCTATATCTTTATACAGTATATGTCCTGCTCCAGATATGAAATGACTTGTATCATAAGAGGATTTGGTTCATATCACACTCAGAATACCATATTGATATAATGTGTAAAGAATCCATAAAAGCATTAATCGAGCTATTTCCTCCGCTAATCCTTTCTCTCTGACGGTGCTTATGCGTGGAATGGCTCTTGGCCGTCTGATTGTGCTTATTGTGCATTTCAAATATACCATAAATATACCAAGACATGGATCCCAGATGTGTTTACTGTGTTGTGGCGCACAGAGGAATGCAGAGGTCTCGTCTCTGATGCGGTTTCTCTTTCGCCGGCAGTTTAACTGCAGTCTCTGGCATTCCTGCTCGATCCGTCTCTCTCTCCAGTTCTTTGTCCTCGTCTGCTCTCTAACGAGCCAGACTCTGGATCAGCCCGTCCCCCCTCGCTGTTCCACCGGAGAGCGGTTCAGCATGGAGACTCACTGGAGAGGTGGCTCGGTGCATTTGGTGAATACTACACAGGTAGATGCCATTGCTGTCACCGCCATTCCCTCCACCGCCGCCCTCTACCAGCGCACACACACACAGTCCCTGGTTGCAGCCTGGCCATGCCGACACAGCAGTTTCACAGCGCTGACAGTGCTCTGGAGGGCCATTAGGAATATGCTCCATCCTGCAAGTTGCCTTAAAAGGCCAGTTATCCTCCTGCTCCTCTGGGACGGTGTCTGAGAAATGGAGGCTGTTTGTGCGTCTGGTGCACTCTCCTTTGTGCTCTGTGAGAGTTATAGATGCAGGCCGACACCGAAGAGCTTCTCCTCCCGTCACGTTGACTGCGGTGGATCGTCGTGTTCCAACAGATTGTCTCCCACCGCGCAGCGCACAGTAGAGAGATGAGCAGTTTGCTGTTTTCCGTGTCATTTTAATATGTGTTTACATGGATCACCACCTCTCACACATGCCTCTCTTTGCTCTTCCTGAACACTAAAGACATTTGTGTTTCCTCTTTCTGTGACAGCACGCTAAGAAATGTATGACACAGTATCCCACCCTCCCTCTGCTCCTATCAGACGAGAGGATTTAATAATAGAGATACTTGAAACATCAACAGCTGTGTATTTTCAATGCACATTGACTAAACGTTGTGTCCTTTGTCCCTTTTTTCAGCCTCATGAGTTTGACGAGTGCCGGCTGGACATCAGTGTGAACGACAGTGTGTGGTACCTCAGAGCACAAGACCCGGAGCACAGACACCAGTGGATCGACTCCGTCGAGCTGCACAGAGTAAGTCCTGCACACTGCTCACACACTGCTGCTCTCACAAGAAACCAAACCCGTGTCACCTTTGCAACAAATACATATCGTCTAACACCAGGTTGGATTTGTGGATGTGTGTGTGTTTTTTATTGTATGCATGCATGTGTGTGTGTTTCTATCAGACTATCAGAGAGGGGAGGAGAGAGAAGGGAGGAATCCAGGGGACAATATTCATCCCTCCACCACTGGTGCGTTTGTTGGCAAGTTTTGCAGGACTAACGGAGCGCTTCACTCGTCTTTAGCACAGACGCTCTGTAGCAGCAAGTGCGTGTTTGTGTTAACTCGGTCCTTAAGTCCGAGATAAGATGCTTCACAACTGGTGCATGACTCATTTAAAGGCTTTTAACAGAGGGCACGCTGAGCTGAGAGTTATCTTAAACCTTGGACTAACAATTGGCGCAGGGTTCGGATAATCCCTTTTCATTGGCGGACATTTAACACACTAACTCTGGTACCAGACTTGCTGAGAAAGCTTTTTTAAAACCTTTAAAAAGCCGCCCTGTTTTTAGACCTTTGCTCGAAATTGCATACCCATACAGAAAAGACTGTAATTATGTAACTACAGGGTCTATTTTAATAATTTTGATGTTATAATAAAAGGTAACACTGGTGAGATTTGATCAGCTGTTTAAATATCAGTGTATATGTTACTGGTTAAGAGTAAATTAAGATGGCACACAGCTCAAAATGAAGTTTCAGGGTCGCCTGAAAAAAAAGCACTTTTATTGTTATTATTTTTCTTGAAATGAGGCCCTGGCTAGCCTAAAAACTCTCAAATCATAGCACAACATGTTAGCAGTCTTTCTGCAAAGTTTGACTTTGATAAAGTGAAGCAGAACGACATGAGAGATTTTAGTACAGAGAGTTTAGGCGAGGTTTCCAAAATGTGCATTCGGGCACATTTGGGCACCATGTGTGCCATTTGAATTTTCTCATGTACCAAACTACATATTTCACTTGTATATTACTAATGGTGTTCAATACATCCCAATACAGCAGTTTTGGGCTTTTTGGGGGGTAAATTCAACCAGACATCCATCTTTTCCCATTCAAAATAACACACAAATCAACTGAATATTGAATCCAAATGGAACAACACCCCACCTACAAGCAGACCATGATTATGCCAGGATTTTGGCCTGAGAACGCTAAAAAGATCGCAAACTCCACAACAATAAATCAAATCCATTTATAAGAGAATCCATACAGTTTTATGCCTCCATCTCACACACACACACACACACACACACACACACACACACACCCACGCAACGATGCCAGGATTTTGGCCTGAGAACGCTAAAAAGATCGCAAACTCCACAACAATAAATCGATCAATATAACATTTATAAGACAATCCATACCTTTCAGATGACGGAAGACGGTAATCCGAGTCACTCGAGGAGTCCTGTGTGTTGGCCGAAAACACGAGGTCTTCGTTGTCCGACGAAGAATCAGCCGACTGCTGGGATCTCCGTGCAGCAAATCCAGGACTTCCTCCGCGGTGAAACGTGTCTTGCCTCCTCGTTTCGACATCTTCGTAAAATGTAATGCCAACGTCTTCAAACAAACCGTAAAAACGAGGCTAAAAAAAGTCGCTGCGAGGCAAAAACAGGCGGAAGCGGCGAGTCAACAACGTGCAGGTGCTGTGAGACAAAAGGTGCTGCGCGTACCTGTGGTAGCGTGCGTAATCGCGATTCTCGTCTTGCTGGCTATTTTATATTTACGCGTGGCAATATCTCCCGAACCCATTGGTCGAGCTCCATGGTACATACCTCCCTTGAATTGTTAGAGCCAATAGAATTGAGTAATCCTGTTGAGAATGACTGACAGTACTGTCAAAATCAGCAAATCTCCGTAAATTGTGACGTGATGCTCCGAAAGCAGGGAGAAGGTTCCTCCCATCTCCCTCGCTCAAAATACCCCTCCCAAGGAAAAAGAATGACGAATATATTAGACAGGAAGTCCGTTGAACTTTTACCGGCGAAAAAATGCGGCGATATATGCTTTTTCTTCATGAAAACGCCAAAGTTGAGGGGCATTTATATAAGGAGCCCCCCATCTGGACGGCCCGAGGTTTATTAAGTTAAAACACACAATCGAGAGATAAGCGTTTTATTGATTTTCTTTGGGAGTAACCTGTCCTGGAGAGCAGGTTTGACTATCGTCAGGGTTTTCTTGCTTTGTTGTTTGCTTTAAATATCACTACAAAGTGAATTTACACACGGCGGAAAATACAAACTCAATCTGAAAGTGCTGCGAAGAGCAAAAGTAGCACTCATTGTACTCAGTCAGTGTGAAGGAAGCAGGTTTCAATCCCTACTGTTGACTGAGTACAAGACAATGGAGGCAGTGGAGACCTATAAAACAGCTCATAATGTTCATAAACACACAGCAGCCAACCATCAAATATGTAAATCATCTTTTGCATTGTCGATGAAAAGAGTCCCGTGTGAATATCATCCTAGCCTGAGAGGAAATGCTTGCACAACTTCCACAAAGAGAAATGGATCCTGATGCGTGTGTGTGTGTCTGTCAATCTAAGGCGAACATAATCCAGAGTCTGTCTGCTGTGGATGAGTAGAAGGCAGCCACACCTTCAGCCCGCCCGCCAAAGCACACGCGTACTCATGGTCCTTAGTTTGGGAAATCCCCCTTCTTCCCTCCTCACTGCTTGTCCCAGCACCGGGGAGCCACCATGACTCATACACACACACACACACACACACACACACACACACACACACACACACACACACACACACACCCCTCCATCCCACTATGACTCACCACTTCTTCCTAGAAGGCTCCGCTTCCCTCTCGAACCCAAATTACTCACGGCATTTGACGGCCCGGCGTTTCCACGGAGATCCAAACACACCGCAGAGAGAACACTACAAGTTTTGAGAGACGGTGAAAACATCTCAAATAAGACAACACTCGTTGCTAGGATACCCTCTCTGTCAAAGGAAGCTGCGCTGGTTGTGCGGTGAACAGCCATGTGACATAAACTCCAGCAATGTAACGTCATCGTTTTATGGCACATTTACAGCTTTATTTTGTGACCTGGATGAGTCTGTTTATGCTCAGGGAAGCATTTTCTTTTGTTTTCTTCCTCCTGTTGTCCAAAGCCAGTCATGCGAGTGCATTGTGCTTCACTCAGCCGACAGACACACACTCGTACAGTTTACTCAGTGTGTGCCGCGCTGCATGCATCTTCACAACATGTGTGTACTGAGCCACTAATACATCTTTATCTGATTTATCATGGCTGCAACAGAAGCTTTGCTTGCTTCGATTACATAAATATATTTATTTATATATATTTGTTCCTCATCAAACAAGATGTAGCAGCCGGCGTGCAGACTGAGATAGTGCAATCTGTGCTGATGCAGTCAGTAGTAGCAGTTAGCAGTATGTTGGTTAAAGGGCAGGCAGCACTGACTGAAATCCATGCAAATGCAGGCGGAGTTACTTCCGGCTGTTGACCGACAGTAACCCCAGCCTCCTGCTAACTGCCAGTCACGTGCATTGACGTCTCCTGCCCCCTGGTGGTGGACATCAGAGGTGTCTCTTAAAGGGAAACGCACCTCTTGTTTTCCACCCCGTGTGGTTGAACCGGTCCTCTCTGCTGTCACGGACCGTCCACTTCGACGGCCGTCATGTAACAGGAGAGGGGGAACCAGTCGGCTTTACAGGAAGTCAGTCGATGTTTGGTGTTGTGTTGCCAGGGTCACTGGGTGTGTGTCATGTTCTGTGGCTTCTGAGGTCACAGCATCGTGTGAAATGTTTCATTGCAACATCACAAATATTATGAAGGCTTTCTGCAAAGCTGTGCATGTAGTTTCTACGTGGATTCTAACCTTGTGTACACATTTCAAAATGCTTACTGAAGGTGATACTTCAGGGGTAGAGAACATACCGATTGTGATGCGACTGCTGAATTATGGCTGTTCTTTCGGGGCTTTTTTTTCCTCTTGCATGCTATTTTGGTTTGATTACATTCTTGGTTTGAATTAATAATGTATTTTATTAAGTTTGTTTGCTCTGTGACGACCTCATTAACGGGTCTCCGTGTCCTGTCGGTTTCCTCGTAGGCTGATTCTGGTTACGGCTCAGAGTCCAGTCTGCGGAGACATGGCTCCATGCTGTCCCTCACCTCGGCCACCAGCGGCTTCTCCGCCACCTCCACATCCTCCTTCAAGGTGAGTCCTCTGCTTAATGTTTACTCATCATGCTGCCATGTGTATGCACACACACTTTTAGTGGAATTGCAGGTTGAGTTGTGGTCCGTGGAAGTGTAAAGAACGCCCCTAACCACTGTGTTGCTCTGCTGTTCCTCAAGAAGGGCCACAGCCTGAGAGAGAAGCTGTCGGAGATGGAGACCTTCAGAGACATCCTGTGCAGACAGGTGGACACGCTTCAGAAATACTTTGACGGCTGTTCAGACGCCGTGTCCAAGGACGAGCTGCAGAGGGATAAAAGTAAGACCCACAGACACCGACGCTCCTTCTAACCACGGACAGTGTTACTCTGCAGGAGTCTGGCTTTTGTGCTTGAAGACGAGAAGTGAAGATTATTTCATTGAGGAAAAAAACCTTTTCCTGCACTTTTCCAACAGCGGTCCAGCTTTATTCTGTAGCTGAAACAACCAATCAGTTAGTCAATCGATTCAACATAAGAAGCAACTATTTTGACAATTTCTTCAGTCGTGTGTGAGGATTCAAAGCTTTTCATACATTTGGTAGTAAACTGAATACCTTTTATGTTTGGAAGTCGGCACATTCAATAAATTATAATGAGAGTTTTTCACAACTTTTAGGCATCTTATAGACAAAACAATGGATTGAGAAAACAGCCAGCAGATTAATAATGAACGTAAGTTAGTTGAAGCCTTGTTTATTTGGTCACATCATGGAATACTACAGTGTGACACGAAGATGTTTAAACAAGATGCATTTAAGTAAAACCGGTGAATTCTGTAGAACGCTGGTACGTCTCAGAGAATATTTAGTTTGCGTTTTCCATATCTGATGAAGATATTTGGAGTTTACAGACTCGCTCTGAGCCTTGTGTGGAATGTGTCTGTGTGTCGTGACTCAGACAGCAGTGATTCTACAAACCCACTCACCCTCGGCCATCTTGGCTGGCTGAGCATCTGCAGCCTGCACTGGGCGCCCGTGGACGACCACAGAGGATGAAGCTCTGCTTTTGTTCTCCTCACCTCCCTCTCTTTCTCTCCCCCTCTCTCCATTCTAAAGATGAAACCAGACCATTGTCATGTTGTCCAGTGCTGCAGCCTGAGTTGTGATTGGGCCGGTTGACTGTCAGCAGGATGCTACGAGGAAAGGCTCTGGTTTTCTGTTGAGACTTGATTTCTCTTTTTCTTTTCATTTCAGTCGTGGAGGATGATGAAGATGACTTCCCCAACACCCGGACAGACGGAGAGTTTCTGCACAACAACCACGGCAGCAAAGAGAAATGTGAGTGATGCAGAATTCTTCCTCCAAAAAGTCTTTTTCTGCAACCTTGAATATTCATAACTATCAATCTTTACGTTTAGACAAATAGCATAAATCAAATGAAAAAAAAACACAAATCATGTAGGAGATGATTGAGCAAACTGTTAATGCAATATAATATTAAGTTTGTGATGAATAACTTGACATGAACATATAGAATGTTACGTTAGGAACCAACACTCGGCTCCTCTTTTGTGCAGTGTTCCAGACCGTGAGTCCCAAGGGAATCAATGGCATAGACTTTAAGGGGGAGGCCATCACATTCAAGGCCACCACAGCTGGGATCCTGGCCACGCTGTCCCACTGCATCGACCTCATGGTGAAGAGAGAGGACAGCTGGCAGAAGAGAGTGGATAAGGTGGGCGTCACTTGGATCTGATTACCCATGTTTCATCTGTGTTACTCACGGTTTAACAGAGAAAGTTGTTTGATTTGTTTTAACGATCGTGTGTTTTTGTGTTTGTAGGAGATGGAGAAGCGGCGTAGAATAGAGGAGGGCTATAAATCCGCCCTGAACGAGCTGAAGAAAAAGTCTCACTTTGGAGGTCCAGATTATGAGGTGCAGTATAAAAGTCATCAGCAATGCAGCATGAATATTTGTGGTTGTGTTGAGAACTTGTGAGGTAACGCTCCCCCCCCCCCCCCCCCCCCCTCCTCTCCGTACGCAGGAGGGTCCAAACAGCCTCATAAACGAGGACGAGTTCTTCGATGCAGTTGAAGCTGCTCTCGACAGACAGGACAAGATAGAAGAACAGGTGAGCTAAAAGATCACAATACAGCATTGACTTTTAAGTTGATGACTGTGACGGTAGTATATTAACATAATTCTGTGTGTTTGTGTCCAGTCTCACACGGAGAAGATAAGGATCCAGCGATCCAGCCCCGTCCCTCCTGGAGACGTCTACTCCAGCATCGGCACACACAGGTTCTCCGAGAAGGTAATTCAACCCTTCACCTCTTAACCGTCCACACCTACGAGCTACCTTCATTCCACCTGTTGCACCTCATTTCTTCACGTTCCTCAGTCTTTCATTGTTACATCTCACGCCCCCTTTTGTCTCTTCCTCTTCCTCCATCGTCCCCCTCGGTTCTCACCTTCCCTGTAGCCTCGTAGTCAGCCCTCCCCCGCTCTGATAGTCAGCGCCCCTCACGACGTCCACAGATTCAGCGCAGAGGTAACTCGCTGTCGAGGCTCAGCCGGTCCACCCGTTCCTCTTCCTGTCTCACACGTCTAGACTAAACACCGTGTCTGCATGGCCGTCGGCTTCATCGTGGATCGACTGGAACTCACTGTTAGCAGCATGAAGCATGAGCTCCCGTTGTCTCTGTGTCATATTAATAAGTGCTAACGTTTAAAGACCTGCTACCAGGTCTGTTGTGTAACATAACAGTTCAAACGTAGGCCTGCTTACATCGAAGCTTTGTGTTCTCCTGTGTTAACATTGCCACCTGATTTTTACTAGATTTAGTTAAGAAATGTTGTCTCTTGTCCACTAAAACCAGAGCGTGTAGGATGAATATCATTAGGCTGTTTCTGGAGTTGTCATTGTGTAACGGATTCTCTCTCTCTGTCCCCGGCCTCGTGCTATAGGTGGAGGAGATGGTGCAGAATCACATGACCTACTCCCTGCAGGATGTTGGTGGAGACGCCAACTGGCAGCTGGTTGTAGAAGAGGGAGAAATGAAGGTACGAGGAGGAGTTTCTCTGACTGTAAATCACATTTATACGGAATACTTGTGCTGAGTCACACACTAAAGTAGGAAATGATTTATAGAAGTCTTCAAGGAAACTGTATCTGGAATGTGCTTATTGGACCGCAGCGTTTTCCTTGAACCCAAATTGAAATCTACAACATGAACACACATTGGAAAATGATCTTGCCTAACTTATCGTGTGTGTGTGTGTGTGTGTGTGTGTGTGTGTGCAGGTGTACAGGAGAGAGGTGGAAGAAAACGGGATTGTTTTGGACCCACTGAAGGCCACCCACTCAGTAAAGGGGGTGACCGGGCACGAGGTCTGCCACTACTTCTGGGACACGACGTACCGCAACGACTGGGAGAGTGAGTCCTTTAACTCTCCGCTCCGGTCTATTTATCTCCAATAAAACACTCCGTCTCTGTTCAGATTTAAGGACACTTTTTTTAAAATCCTCCCACGTTCTCTGCCTCTTTTAGCCACGATTGAAAACTTCAATGTTGTGGAGACGTTGTCGGACAACGCAACTATTGTATATCAAACGCACAAGGTAAGAGCTACAAGATCACAAACGACACCACCTCACCTGTTGGATCTATGTGATTTGCACGTGTAGACTCTGACATGATGTGCGTTGCAGCGGGTGTGGCCGGCGTCTCAGAGGGACGTGTTGTACCTGTCGGCCATGAGGAAGATCTTGGCCAACAATGAGAACGACCCGGACACCTGGCTGGTCTGCAATTTCTCTGTGGATCACGACGACGCTCAGGTGAGCCATCGGGTCCATTTCAGACACCAAGACGAGGAATTTATTGAGGTTCTGAACGATAAATCACGCTTCTGCTTTTCTGTCCCACAGCCGTCCAGCCGGTGTGTCCGTGCCAAAATCAACATCGGCATCATCTGTCAGACCCTGGTCAGCCCACCAGAGGGCGATAAGGAGATCAGCAGAGACAACATCCTGTGTAAAATCACCTACGTGGCCAATGGTGTGTATCCAGCTGTGCTGATTCAATTGAGATTAAACATCACGTCATAAAAAGCATTGAACATTCTTCAGAAAAAGGCTTTTGAACTCCAGTTTTCTTTTGACTTTTCTGTGACATTTTACCTAACAGTTTTTATGACTTTGTACGACATTCTACACAGATTCTTTACATTATTTAACATTTTTGACATATTATACTTTGACTTTTTAGTATAGTATAACACAGTATGTCATTATAACATAAAAATGACTTTATATTATATACAATATCATGACATTTTTACAACATACCGTACTATGACTTTGTATTAAATACTTTGACATGTTTATGTTCTTGTTATGTTCTTCTCTGCTGTGACCTTTTTAAATAAGCAGTCAGCAGCTCTGTTGATGATGATGATGATGAGCTCCGTATATCAAACCTCGCTCAGTAAAGCGTGTTCTCGTGTCTCTGCAGTGAATCCAGGAGGCTGGGCTCCGGCCTCCGTGCTCCGGGCCGTGGCTAAGAGGGAGTACCCCAAGTTCCTCAAGCGCTTCACCTCCTACGTCCAGGAGAAGACCGCTGGCAAGCCCATCCTATTCTGAGGCTCACAGGTAGCTTACTAATCACCGCTGCACCTTTTTTATTCAGTACATTCATCTGCAACATGATGATGTGAATCCTCTCTCATCTTTCCAGTGTTGAGGCATGAGGACAGAACTACACGCGAGGCTTTGAGGACCCGCCATCTTCACACCGACTGCTGCTGTGACCAGTCGAGCTCCTCAGAGTGGTTTTTCCTCCTCCCCAGTTTTTTTTTTAAGCTACAAGTGAGATCCAGTACAAGAAGAGGGCTCATGATGGTGTCTACTGGTGTCCACTCAAACACCCGCGAGAGACATTCATAAGAAAGAATACTCCCGAGTTGATCTAAACCCGGCAGAGATATCATCATTTATCATAATCATTTCAAGAGAAATTGCTGCTTGTTTTCCCCCCTTCATTTTGATAAAGTACTAATTAGCTTTTATCCAAAAGGAGATTATTTGCGGGTGTCATCAGAGAGTCTCCTGTAGTGAATGCTCCCAGCAGGGGGGCCGTCTCTCTTCCTGCCCCATCAGCAGCTCCCAGTGTCACAGCTGATGCCATCATCACTGCTCATGTAGAAGACTGACTTGTCATGTCTCTATTTCTTACAGATATATTAATATATAAATGTATGTATAAGAAGTTTGTAAAAAAGGAAAAAGAAGAAAAAAAAGAAACCTTTGCTAATAGACTGAAATATTTTATTCTTACCATTAATAGCTCCTATTTTGTGTTGATTTCTTTTCTTCGTTTTTTTTTCATAATTAGTCATTTCTTCAGCTTTATTTTGAAGCTGCTAACTTGTGCTCGTTAAATATCGCTGATTGGTTTAAGTCCAGAGGGCCGTCATCAGCGCGTGACCCCTATGATGTCAGACTTGACGTCTCTGGCTCCGCCCCTCTCATGAAAACGCCTCTCGCTGGTGCTGACGGAGGAACGAGCCGAGAGCAGTTCGGCGTATATTTAATGTTCACAACAGAGTTCTGTGTACATTGTTTTTTTTTGCTTGGCTTTATGTTAGTGTCACTGTAAAATGTTGTCGTGTCACAGCACATATTTTGAATGTTTAACGGTTTTGTAAATAGCGTCACTAACATTTCTCTAGGAGGTCAGACTGTTGGTGTGACTTGAGCCCAGATGCCTTAGTGTTACACGGATATCTAGTGTGTGGAGCGGCTGTTAGTGCACCTTTTTGAATTCACTAGTAAGTGCCTCGTGGCTGAGTTTCCCTTTTCTTTATCTCCTCTAGGAGTCAACTTCAAAACATGTCCCACAATATATTTTACTGAATGAACCAACAAGGTGACCCTTCATCTGGGTCGTCCCACTGAAAAGCTAGTTTTGTAGTATTATTGCAGCCTCAGCATTTCTTGTCCGTGTTTCTGATATTTGTAAAAGTTTAAAGTACTGAAACATTCTGTTAATATAGTTAAGTTAGTGCTTTGTTTCAGTCTAAACATGTTGCTGATGCAAAGTCCAGAGTTTAGTAAAGATCGACTCTGTTGATGTACTTAAGTTGGGTTTTCAGCCGTGTACTTGTACTTCTTTATTCGATGTTTTATTTGCTCATGCTGTTGTTTAAATACACGGTAAACCTGTTACTCTGGACTTTGCAGTTCTACAGTTTCTACAGGCTGAAATGGAAACTACCCCAAAACCTTTTTAAGAGGAAGTTACACAATTTGGTTTCATTACCTTAATTTTCCAGACAATACTTTTCGAAGTACAGCATCAGTACTTCTACCTGCATCCATGCACAACATGTTGTTCTCGGGTCTCTGATGACGGACCTGCAGCAGAATGACGTCGGTGAGAGTGAAGCCAGATGATGCTCAGCCTCGCGGCTGAGTGGAGAAGAAGCCAGGTTGAAGCTCGTTCACCTAACGCGGACATTTCTGATTCTAGTGAAAGTATCTGTAAATAATTATAGAGACACGTTTGTGTAAATAATGCTGCGGGATCAACTTACACATGTACTGTGACAGCGTCGCACTTCATCTGCACCGTTTTAACAGTGAAATAAATAAGTTTATCCTTCAGGTTTCCTCGTTTGGATCCATTTGTTCATGTTAGATTAGGGAACGTAGTTTAATTCATGTAAACGTAGTTTCTTTGCTAATATACTATGTTATTAAAATGTCATAGGATAGTATGCCATTAAAAAAGCAAAGTACAGTAAGTAAAACATGTATTTTTATAGTCTACCGTGAAAAGAATGAATGATATAATTATGATATACACTATATAGTGATTTTTTTCGACATGCTTATATGACTTTTTGACAAACAAAAAATCATAAAAGTCATAGTATATAAAAAATGTCTTAAGTAAAACATCAGTACCTTTTACTGAAATACAGAACAGAATGTTGTTCTTGGGTCTATGATGATACTTATTGTAAGTGCTTTAATGCTAAATGACTAATGTAATGTAGATTTGTAGAAGAACCAGATGATGCTCAGTGGAAAAGAAGCCAGGTTGAAGCTCGTTCCCCTAAAGCAGACTTTTCTAAAAACTAGTTCAAGTAACTGAATAGAATTATATTATATTATTATATTATATATAGAAATATTTATCGTAAAACAATGCTGTGATCGACTTACAAAAGTACATTTTTCCACGTTTAGAGTTATTTGTTCACGACACAGTCAGACATGAAGATGGAACATAATTTAATTCTCCAAGAAAAAACAAAACGGAGCACAATCTTTTGAAATTAATAGCTTAAAATTAAATATTCTATCTAGAAAGTTGTCCTTGACAAACCGTAAGGCCACAACCGAGGACAACACAAGAACCTGCAGACTCAGCGATTCCTTTAACTTCCTCCAATCGTTCCACATATAACAGTGTACCATGAAAGTGTATTAAATTAGTTAATATGGCTTTAAGTTTACAGTTCTCTTCGTCCTATAACGCCTGCCTGTAACAAATGTGTTCAAACCAGTTGGCAGGTCCTCCTTCCTGGAGCCAGCAGCCTCAGTGGTTGTGCAGAATACACAGTATACACAGTATACGGTCGCTTAAATCAGGAAAGGGTTGTGCAAGTGATGTCCCACAACACTGATTCAGTACAGCAAACATTCAGGCAGAGGGTTGAAGTTTTAAAACATGAGCAAATATCACCTGCAGCGGCTGTTTGAAGATCTTGCTTCAAGCGTTTTAGATGAAAAAGAAACAAATAGTTTTTCATTAAGAGGCACACAGGATAGCTGTTCAAGACTTTGCAGCATGGTGGGTTTTTACTAGACCACATGGATAATTCACAGTCTCCTCAAAGATCAGGTCCAACGACAAAAACACTACCGCAAAGGTCAGGTGCAGGCCAATGGCACAAATGAGGAACAGCGACACGACATCCCCACAAAGCGCGCACACGTTGGCTGCGGTCTTCGTGGTCTTCATGATGTGTTGGGTCTGGTTATCAGACCGCTAGCCTTCATCGTCTGGACGTCCTCAAACCCACAGCCCTCCCTTCAGGAGTCATCAGGAGACCTGTGAATCTTCCCGGTTCTCGCCGTGAAGTTGTGTTCCGTTTAGTTTAGCGTCTGTTCGCCAACATGTCGACGTCACGCAGCTGTCTCCGACTTTGACGAAGGCGTTTCCGACACGTTTGTTCTGGATCTGGCGGCGAGAAAACAAGACAAAGTCAGCAATCAAAAACAATTACAACATTGACGTCTGCAGTGATCAAAATAGCCAACCTGTTGTGGGCCATGTGGCTCTTCACCAGGTGTCCGGCTGCCAGAGCGGCCATCAGGGAGAGCTCCCCCGCCAGCACGGTGGCACAGACCACCCGGGCCAGCTGACGGGCGTTCTCACCGGGCTCGCTGGGACTGGTACCCTGGACGCCGAGCATCTATAAGACAAAGACAAAGACGGATGTTTCCTTATTCATCACACAGCTCCTCTCCTTTAGACATCTATCAACAGTCTCACTGTCTGCAAATCACTGAATAGTCGAAGCTTGTACAGAAGTGAAATGAAACGGTGTGTTGGTGGTTTTACCTGCAGACAGGCCTGCTGAGGCGCCAGGTTGGTGCCTCCCCCCACAGTGCCCAGCTCGATGGAGGGCATGGTGCAGCTGATGTACAGGTCCTGCCCCTCTGCACCAGCTAACTCCATCTGAGTGATGCAGTTGGAGCTCCCCACCGTCTGAGCCGGGTCCTGAAACGAGCAACACAGCAACTTCACTCAGCAACACGCCCACCACTAATATAAAGAGTTACCGCCCTGACGTTTATGTCCAAGTCTGTCCAAGAAGTCTTAAATATATTGCTTTTTTGTTTCTGCATATATTTTGTGTTTGTGTTCTTCTTGTTGGTCATTACGTTCATTTAATGTGTACATTTTGATTTGTGTGCATTCCTTTGGGAGGAAACTATACCGACCAATCTGAAATAAAATGAAGACAGAGAGTCAAACTGTCCCAGTACGTTCATTAGAAAATATTCTATAAGTTGTTATTTTAATGAGGAATTATTATCATTTCACCTCTCATACTGACTGCTTCTCACACACATTAAAAATCAAGTTTTCAATACAAACATTGTATTTTGTTTCGACACGTTATCTAGGTCAAATATTACGTTTGCATCCAAAGTCACTACTGAGTTACACCAGGAATTTGTGCAGTTTCACCATTTTAAACATACTGTATGTATTTGTGTCTTCATTCTGAACCATCTGGAGATATAGATATATATATATATATATATATATATATATATATATATATATATATATATATATATCCATCCAGTAAGTAAAGGCTGAAGCATGTTGGCTGATCTCCTACCTGTCCACAGGCGATGTAGATGGCTGCTACAATGTTGGCAGCGTGAGCATTAAAGCCTCCGATGCTGCCGGCCATCGCCGAGCCCACCAAGTTCTTGTTGATGTTCAGCTCCACCAGAGAAGCTGAGCTGCTTTTCAACACCTACACACACACACACATTAATGGTTTAGTAGGACATGTATGATTTAAGAAACAGAAACAGTAAACAAAGACTGTAAATTCAATGAATAAATAAACAGAGTTTGGTTTTCGTCGTCTTTACCTCCCTGACCACGTTGGCGGGGATGGTAGCCTCACACACGGCGGACTTTCCCCGACCCAGGACCCAGTTAATGGCAGCAGACTTCTTGTCGGTGCAATAGTTGCCGCTGACCGACAGCACCTCCACATCTGGATACTGCTGTTGGAGTCTGTGCAGAGCCTGCTCCGTCCCCTGAGGAGACGCACACACACACACACACACACACACACACACACACACACACACACACACACACACACAGGCAGGTTTACAGCAGACAAGCAGACAGCAAAGTGAGCCGGCTAGAAACAGAAGCGAGAGTGGCATTGGTACCTTGGAGAGCATGTTCATGCCCATGGCGTCTCCTGTCTGAGACTGGAAGCGGATGTACAGGTTCCTCCCAGCTAAGCCCACCAGCAGCTTCTCCAGACGAGCAAACCTACCAAAAGCAAACATTAAAAGAATCTGTGCGATTGCACCGCAATAACACATTGTAGGTGAGACAAACAGGAAACAGGGAAACCCTTCAATCATTCTATGAGTGTTTTCTGACCTGCTGGTCTGGTCGAAGGCCTCCCGGATCAAACTGAACCCATCAGAGGTCTCGAGCCACACTTTGACCTCAGCAGCCCGGCACGCCGAGGGCAGCCTCACCACAGGACCCCTCGTCATACTGTCAGCCAGGATCCTGCTGCTGCAACCTCCACTCAGCTGAACAGGGAATAATATACGGGTTAGAACAGGACACACACACACACACACACACACACACACACCCATAGGCACACACACACACACACACACACTTACAGAAAGCGCTCTACATCCTCTGTTGGTGCTGGCGACCAGGCATCCCTCTGTGGTCGCCATAGGAACATAGAACTGCTTCTCATCCAGCAGAAGAGGACCGGCGACTCCGACCGGCACCGGCATGAAGCCGATCACGTTCTCACAGCAGGTACCCATCACCTACGGGACACAACACAGAGCGGGGCAGAATAAATCAACAGCAAGCAGCCGCTACACAGAGGCGTCTCATTTAAAGTGTGAATGTGAATGTGCTCATAGATTAAACATAAGACGGGTTTTCATAGACACGTTCCCGGTTATTGTAGTTTCTAGTAGAGCTGGAAAATATATTAATATGAGTATCATCTTAGTTATCATCTTAGATTTTGGATATTGTAATATGACATTAGTGTTTCTGAATTTACCAGACTATCCACATTACTGATGATTATTTATCAAAAACATCATTTTGTATTATGAAAAAGCAACACGACATAGTTTCTTATTGCTGCATAGTATTTAGTGACGTACGAAAATTAAACTTTGAGTGTCTGTTTTATTATTATTCCTTATTATTAAATCAGATTTTATAGTGTCTTATGTGTATTTATGCTCTGGTTTTAGTATTTATACATATTTTATTTCTCATTTTTTTTTACTGTTTAACCACGATTAATGTATTCAGTCTTTTATGTATTTGTATATTATTTCATAACTTAACTGGGTGTGCATTGTTCTCTCCGTCTCCGTCTTGTCAATCATGAGTAAAGCTCTTTGAATTGCATTTGATTAGTTTGAAAGGTAGAATATAAATAACACTTGATTGATCAAATGGTCCTAAATCAACACGGGTGTATCTCTTGTTCTATAAACGAGCCCAACACCGAAGGTTTCTGTACTTTTCAAGAAAGTCCTTCCCCCCCCGACCAGAGCCTCTTAAAGGGGAAATGTCACCAGAACTAAACTTGGACATCGGTCGCTGAGGTCAAAATGCAACGAGTTCCTCAAAAAGGCTTCTCCAATCCTCCTGGGAACGTTTCTGCGGCCCCAAAAAGGGGATATGGACGCCATCAAAAGTGAAAGAAAACATGCATGTTGTGAATACCTTTGAATAGTCGTAGTCCTTATAAGGAAGAGAAGCCAACGCAGACACAACCGGCAGTTTGGGTGAAAGCATTTCCCTCCGGATGGCCACGCCCCTCTCTGGAGTCTCCAGGACGGATTCCAGTTTGTAGTTGAGGATGTTACGAGAGGTTACCAGGTTCATCACCTCTTTATCGCTTAGAAAACGGGTCCCCCTCTGGAAAGAAACATTTATTAAACCTTCAGACAAAATACAGAACTACAGACATCGTCTGCGACAATTCCCAGCTCACCTGAGGATCTGAGAGGACGGCCATACATTCCTCCAGCGTCCGGGCCTCTGACGTGCAGCCACTTTGAGGAACACACGGTGTCTGAGCAAGAGTTTCCTCAAAACAGGAAACACAGGGGCCGTTCTCCACCGGGGCTGCTGGAGCAGCCTCTGTTGTGGAGGAATCATGTGAGACAAGTGTCACGCTAAGCAACAAAGCAAATTACATCAGAGGTTTTGTTTTTCCATCTGCGAGTACCGACATCACAGAGCGAGCGGTACCAATTATAAGCCTCACCGTTCCGTCTGAAAGCCGTGTCAGTCTCAGGGGGACGTTTAGAGTCTAAGACAGCTGGCGAGGCAGCGTCGGTTACTAAAGGACCGTTGGCGGTTGTCTGGGGTTTCGGGGCCGGGAGGTCCCTCCTGCAGCCGTCTCCTGCCACCCTGGGCTTCTGGGTCGGAGGAGAGCTGGTAATGGGACTCATGAGGGACAGGGAGGACTCCGTCTCCGTTTGCTCAAAGAAGACGTACTTCACAGCCAGCAGCAGAGCGAGGCCGAGCGTTATCACCTGCTCCAGGTCCATGCTGGGCGGAGGTGAAGAGAGACAAAGTGGTGCATCAGTAAAGCTCAGTTGATACTCGCCGTGGTGAAGCCGGCGCGAGGCGCGCTGGGTCGTACACCTCGGAATTTTTGTAACTGTCACAAATAGTTCACTGATATTTACTATTTACACGTCACAGGATATTACAAAGAAGGCCAATTCACTTTAGAAACAGGAGCTCCTAAAAATGTACATTTCAGAACATTTTGTAGCCAAATCAAATAGTTTACAGGATATTCACGTCCTTCTTTTCTTTCTAACGCATTTAATACTTGACTTGTTTCTTTACAGGACTTTTACAAAGGCAATAAAGTAGCCCAAGAATATGAGATATGAGTTTACAGATGATTACAATCCCTCCTCTGCACTGTGGAGGTTGGTTTACACAGACAGTTTATGGGCATATTTATGGGTTACACTCGTTCTTCACAGCTCATTTAGTTTCTGCGCTCTCTGGCGTTTCGGAGAATAAAGCAAAGAACAGAGCATGAACGCTTGTGTTCCACGTAGAGACAAAGCTGAAGTTAAAGCAATAACAGTCAATAACAGGGAAATGTATTCACGGAATGAGGAATCTTTTACCTGGTGAGCTTCAGAGGCCTCATGGTATCACCAGAGTCCAATCCCGCAGTCATGGGCCCGTCCACCGAGCGGTTCTGACCCGGATGCTCAGCTGCTAGTCGAGTGTGAGCATGAACCAAAGCCAGGCCCAGAGACTGAGGAGGATATCAAAGAGACAGATGCTGAACATGCTACATAACTCCACCTTTAGGCTGAGGTTTAAAACCAGTTCTACATAGTGGAGCAGTAATCGCGTTCTCACCATGATGATTTTGACCCTCTGGGTCACAGGATTGGGCTTGTTGTCCTCTTCTTCAGCCAGCACACGAGCAAAGTGGCTCAGCTGCCAGATCGGACGGCCCTCACGACTTTCCCTGGACAGCTGTTATACACACACAGAGATCCACTGTGAGATACAAAGCATTTCAGACCATAATATAGATGCATCGACACTGATATCGGTCAGATTCTGACTCAAATAGCTGGACCGGGTATCAGATACCATCAGCGGTCGATACCCAAAGCCCCGGTATCGATATTGATCAAATCAGAGAATCCCTACCATGACTCTCCCTAATGTTTCATGTCATCCTTACCTCCAGCACCAGGGAGACACACGCAGGGAAGAAGGTCATGAAGACAAAGTAATTGGCCAGGACGGACATACAGCCAAAACAACACATGATCTCTAATTGAGGCACACCTGGAAAACAATAGAGAAGAGTGATGATTTAATTTCACCACCATCGTAGAGTATTCAAAAATAAAAACATAAATACCAGTGTTCCTCACCTGACATGGTGCCAACCCCGATGACCAGACACTCCACCAGAGCGTCCAGGGTGAAGGTGGGGCCCAGGATGGCCATGCCCTGCGAGATGTTCTCCCTCACCTCCTCCTGTACACAACACACAGAGCCACAGCACTAGTCAGCGACACCTCAACTACATCTTTCTTATGAAACAACACAGATCTTATTTCAGCTCACTGACACACTCAGACGTGGTGTGTGTGTGTATGTGTGTGTGTGTATGTAGTACCTGAGAGTTTGAGCTGAGGGCAAACTTGGCCAATGCACAGGCTTTGGATAGGTCAATGAGCAGGAGAAAGAACGGCAGAGCTTCACTGCAGGAGAGAGAGAGACAAATGTCAAATAAAGGAATGTCCTGGTGTCTACATTGTTAAAAAGCCAAAGAGGTCCACAAGTGGCACTGACATTCATATGGGTCATAGTGTCCTCTGTGACAGTGTTAAGATCATCTATTAAACTGTGTTAACTGAGGTAAGGGGGACTGCATGAATCTGTCTGCTGAACAATAAATGTCACTGCATTTGAATCACTTACTTAAGACCTGTCAGCTCTTTCCCAAAGAAGTGGATGACCACTGTGCTGAAAACAAAGCTGGAAAACACGGTGAACAATCCCGCAATACCTGCAGGAAGAGAGGATGTTCACAGTTAAAATATAAACTGTGTGTGGTATTTTCATATAATAATAATACATTGAGTTTGTATAGTGCTTTAAAAGGGTACTCAAAGGCACTTTACATGGTAAAAACAGAAACAATAAAAGCAATTACAATATGAACAAAAGAGATGACAAAACAGTAAGAACCAACACAAAAACATACATAATATAGATTAAATAGATGAGTTATAAGTGCAGTTATATATAAAGCGGTGGCCATTACATTTCCATGCTGAACAAACTACAACTGTCATACTGACCCAGTATATATTTGGAGCCCAGTTGTCTCAGATTCTTGAACTGGAAATAGATGTAAACGATGGCCATGCAGCGTGTGATTGTTAGGATGATTACGTCGCTGCTGTGAATCTTCTGTAAGAAAATAAGCACAGACATATCTTTTCGTTAACACCACTAAATCAATTCCTCCTTGTTTGCATTTGAGATCACCTGCCAGACCCAAGTCAGCCCCCCCCCCCCTCCTCCTCCTCCTCCTCCTCCTCCTCCTCCTCCTCTGAGGCTCACCTCCTCGACTTTGGGGCACTCATTCCAGCTGCACATCTGGCTGCTGGTTGCCAGGTTGTTGTTCATAGACACCAGGCAGACAGTGAGAACCAGGGTGCCCACTATTACCTCCCACGGGTGGGAGGCTACCAGCAGGCCGTGGAGCCTGAACAGACGTGCCAACATGGTCACAGCTCGGGTCACAGGCGCACCTGTATTGAAATAAAACGTGATACAATATATACCAATCAAAAAAGACCATAATATAGCTTCATCTTTATGGCTAGCTATTGTGAAAGATAGGCATTTAGTTCAAAATATACAGACTCACTCAGCTGTACTCTTTAAACATTTATAAAGACAGAAAATATCTGCGTTTAAGGTGACAGTTTCGTTTTCTTTGGTTAGCTAACACTAGCTACATTTAGCAGCTAACTAACAGGGGCTAGCGTTAGCGTTGGTTAGCATTAGCTACATTTCTAGCAACTAATTCACAGAGGCTAGTGTTTGCGTTGGTTAGCATTAGCTACACTTCTAGCAGCTAATTCACAGAGGCTAGTGTTTGCATTGGTTAGCATTAGCTACACTTCTAGCAGTTAGCATTGCTTAGCATTAGCTACATTCGCTGTCTTAACAAGGTCACTCCGTCCCTCGGCTCTTTACGAACACTTTCACAGTTACTAACTAAATAAAACATGTTGAATTCGCGTACGTTTGAATGTTAGCTTCCCCGTGGTCAGAGAGTCCTTTCCATGGTGACAGCGGTGCCCCTTATCCAGCACTCGCTCCGCTAGCTTACTTTACTACACGTAACGACACAAACATGGAGGTGCGGAAATCCCGACGTCACCGTAAACGTCACTTAATGTCACGTCAGGGGACCCGGTAAGGGGCGCGGTGAAAGGTGACGCAGAGGTGAAGGCTGTGGAAACCGGTGAAAGTGACAAAATATAGATATATACATATGTATACAAGTACAGGATGTTTATGTAGCCTACATATGTTCTATATATAAATATATATATATGTATATTATATATACATATATATATATTGAGAGAGAGAGAGATAAAGTAGTAATAATAAATATAAATATAAATAAATATATTTTATATATACATATAATAAAGTAGTAATATTCTATATATATATATATAGAATATTAGTACTTTATTAACCACTGCACATAGTACAGGTATTGCAACAACAAAATGCAGTAGAGTGTGTACAAGCATGTACAAAATAAAATATAGAATAAACAGAAATATGAATACAGTACAAGCAGTGCAGGTGTTAGTATACAAAAAGTACAGCGCAGAGTGTAATTACAAGTATTATACTAATACAATTTTCCCAAGTAGATTATCCAACCAGAGATCTAATCAACTATAATCATATAAAAAGTATTGCTCAGCAACAAACCCTGTTACTTATTAAATTTGATTCTCTTAATATCTGTCAGGTTTCAACAAGTCCATTGTGTGTTCAGTTTCACTCAGCAGTCAGTTTTGTTGGAAAAGTTGTTCAGTCAGATTCAGACAGGTCTCCATTATCATTGAGCCTTGAGGCAAATTTAAATTTTGTTGTGTTGTTTCACTCAAAGAGCTGCTCTGTGCTCTTCATGGTGTTTAAATTAGAATCCTATCTCTGATCAGTTTAATCAAATCAAGCATGTCCTGTTAACGTTGACTGTGAACTGGCTCCACAGTTCAGTCTCACAGCATCACATTGTTCTCCGGCAAAACACAGCATTTGGAATTTGGAACAAAATACATTTGAAGTTAAAACTTATCTTTAAGAACAAATACTTCTGGAAGTTTGAAGCAAACATTAACGTATAACGAGACAAAACATCTTTCTCTCTCATAAGTGGCTACATGGAAATCTTTTATGAGCAGAATATTTATTGTTCGGTGCTATGCTGGCTGTAAATACCAACAGTTTAAATAGTCTTGAGGTAGTAAAAGCCACCGGTCCCCTCTGAGTCTGCAGGTGATTTGCATATAATAAAATGACACCTCCTGTTTTATTTTATTTTGTTTATTTATTTCCGGATACCTGTTGAGTTTGTGTTCCTGTGTTCTGAAATGACTTTGCAGAGACAACAAACTTTAGATGCATTTTAAAATATTTAATTAATTTCAATATTGTCTTAAAAATGCTATAAAAAACAAACTTTGAATAACTTTGGATAACTTTGAAGATAAGTTTTTATCCAAATGTTTTGTTCAGTCACTGAAGAAATAAAGTCAAATAATGTTATTCCTTGTCTGCCTTATACAGTACTGCCTCTGCTAAAACTTTTTAAATTGCATTTCAGAGATCATTTTAGGCATTCATTTGTATTGTTTAGTGTTTATTTGCTTGATACATAAATCCCAATTTCTTTTCTGTGCCAAAGTCAGAATGGGATTTGCCAAATTAGGACCCTCAGGTGTTTGTCCAGACGTGCCCGAGGAAAACTGCTGTTATAGTCTCATCATTGGAGGATAAGCTTTTGTTTATGACACAGTGGTATCGTTGACCCCATTGGATCCAGCAGAACCAGACGCAGTGTGCGCGTTCTCCTGCTTGTATACTTGTACCTCTTGTGTGTGTGTGTGTGTGTGTGTCCCCCCCCCCCCCCCCCCCCCTTACCTCACGAGACCAGCAGAACCTTATTACCCTTTTAACGTCGTTATGAGCTGCAGCTCGTGAGTCAGCCCTCGTGCCTTCAGTGTGATTCGTGTTGATTTTAAATTTCAACTAAAGTAAAATATGTTAATAATAAATGTATTTGAAATATTTGTGGCAAACGCCTTTCATGTGACCCACTTATTGGGATTAATTTAAACACAAACGGTGACGGGATTAAATGACTCTGGACATTTCCTGATCAGATTAACAGAGGATCTGGTTACTGAACCTGTAAACAGGTTTTGCTTACTTCTTTCCTCCAAAGCCCTCTTCATCCAGAGGCCCGAGTATCATCTTACGACATAAGACAGAAGAGTGTTTGAGTTTAAGTGCCATAGTTTTTCTTGATATTTTGCAGTTCTGCCTCTACTTTAATTTAAAATGACACATACCACTGTGTTTTCATTCATCCTCTTTAATCAGCTGCATGAACGGTTTGTTTATGGGTATATCAGTCATTTACGCACAGCTCCATTCGCGCTCTTTAATTCCTTTTTGATCGTGTGCTACCTCTAACAAAAGCCTAGTCTTTGTTCATCATCAATGGTGACATATGAAACGCCAAAAAACACTCTTTTTTGGCAGCTCATGTCTGTAATTTGTGCAGTTAACAGCTTCTCTGAGCCCCTCCCTCTTTCTTTCCGGGTTATTCGTGAGAGCGCAGTCCTCTCCTCACCTACAGGAGACTTAACGCAGGCTGTTCAGAGCGCGTTGTACTTATTGACCCTCTTTAAGTTTTGGATTATATTGTGGCAAATTAAATCTCGGTCTGCTGGCTAATGGAGCGCTGTTTCAAGTTGGTATTGCCAACACATGTCGCACCATTTGTGCGTAAAAAGAGGAAACTGCACTAAAGATCAATGTCCACTCTTACCATTTCTCCTGCAATCGGTAAGTTTCTTCTCCGATTTTTGTTTTGCTCTAGGATATGATTTATTTTTAAATAGCTTTATTACACAGAAACCGATGCAAGGATACTAAAATCATCCACGTTTTGACTACTTTTAGGGTGTAACTTAATGAAACGGTTTCCCGGGCGTCTTGCAGCCCGGTACCGGCATGGAGCAAGGTGAGCGTGTATTCAATCATTATAACATCTGGTTTTCATGTTTCACGTGAGTTTCTCACTTTAAATGTTATGTTAATAAACAAAACCAACAACGTTAGTTTTGGTTTCCTCTCTCCACAGAATGAAAACAAGATGTGCCGTTTATTCCTTCCTCCTCCTGACACTGTGGACTCTCTGTGTCCTGCTATTGGTCAGAGTGAAGCACAGCGACTTCACAGAGTACTTCCCTCCCCCAGCATCTTTAGAAAACGTTCAAATATTTCACAAGTACAATATTAACTGCGTGGCTATATACGACATGGACCCAGTGGAGGTGGGAAAGTCACTGGTCATCAGGCGGAAACAAGTTGTGGAGGATAAGGAGGAACATCTGGTTAACCTCACGTCAAACTGCCCATTATTTATCAAGTCCAGGGGTTATGATGATGTGTGTGTCTCAGAGGAGGAGAAAGACTTTCCTCTTGCTTACTCACTGGTTGTGCATAAATCTGCCCTGATGGTAGAGCGACTCATCAAAGCGCTGTACACCCCCAGAAACATCTACTGCATCCACTATGATCAAAAGTCTCCGGCTCTGTTCATCTCAGCCATGGAGGGATTGGCCCGCTGTCTTCCCAACGTCTTCATCGCCTCCAAGCGAGAGTCCGTATTTTACGGAAGCGTCAGTCGACTGAAAGCTGATCTCAACTGTCTGTCCGACCTTTTGGTGTCAGACGTCAAGTGGAAGTACGTCATCAACCTCTGCGGACAAGACTTCCCCCTCAGGTCCAACATCGAGCTGGTGTCGGAGCTGAGGAAGCTGAATGGAGCCAATATGCTGGAGACATGCCGACCCATCGAGTCTAAGAAGCAGCGGTTCACCTTTCACCACGAGCTGAGCAACGCCAACATCGAATACGAACTGCCCGTGAAGACGGAGCAGATGAAGACCCCACCGCCGCACGACATCGAGGTGTTCACCGGCAACGCCTACTTCGTCTTGTCCCGGGACTTTGTTGTGCACATGGACTCCTCGGTCGTGGTGAAAGATTTGTTGGCCTGGTCAGAGGACACCTTCAGCCCAGACGAACACTTCTGGGCCACACTTGCGCGACTGCCGGGCGTCCCCGGAGAAGTGCCCAGATCGCAGCCCGACATCACCGACCTGATGAGCAAGACCAGGCTGGTGAAGTGGCAGTACCTGGAGGAGAGCCTGTACCCACCCTGCTCAGGGAAACACGTCCGCAGCGTTTGTATTTATGGCGCAGCGGAAATGCGTTGGTTGCTCAACTACGGTCACTGGTTCGCCAATAAGTTTGACCTCATGGTGGACCCCATCGTCATTCAGTGCCTTGAGGAGAAGCTGGAGGAAAAACAAAAGTTATTCCAGTCAGTGACATCTCATACCTGCCATGAGGATTAAAGCAAAAGCTACAGAGATATAGTCCATTTATCAATTAGTGGATCAAGAGAAGATGAATCAGCAACAATTCTGATGATTGAGTAATCGTTTGAGTAATTCTTTGACACATTTAATGGTTCCAGCTTCTGAAATGTAAGAATTAGATGCTTTTTTAGCTTAAATTGTCCTTTCCCTTTGGATTTTGAACTGTTGGAGACATTTGATGTCATCATCTAGGAGTTTTAAAAGCAGGTTTAAAAAAATGATTCAAACTAAAAACACAGCAAAGTGTTGGCAACTCTTTTCCAATGGAAAAAAAGTTGCCAAATGTAGCAAGCCATCAACATGAGGAAGTCTATGAGAACATGACTCTACTTCTCTCTTGATTTATTACCTCAGTAAACATTGTAAACATGAGTTTATGGTCTCAAGCTCTAGTTTCAAGTCTTCTTCAATGCAGCATGATGTTCATTTAGTAAATGATGGTCCATTTAACAAATATGGTCACTTCAGTTCAGCGGTTGCAAAAAAACAAGATGGAATTTATTTTTTCATTTTGTTCTCGGAGCATTTGACTTTCAGTGATAAGACGTTCAACAAAAATGTAAAAAATGTTTTTGAAGAAGATTACCAACCCCGCTATATAGTCGACGCTGCCAATAGTGTCGGGCTCATTTCCCACAGTTTTCTGATTTATAAACATAAAGCAATAATAATAATCAATCAGAGTTGCAACCCTACGAGGGTTCTCTGACATTCAGCCTTCAGCCAGTTTCAGAGGCTATATTCATTTTTTGAGCATTTTTAAATGCATTTTAAAGGCCAACATGAATGTTGCGCCGGCCTTTTGTATCATAAACACCCGTCTCTTGAAAGGGTCGGATTACACAATCTCACATATCTCTAGTGGGCCATGCATATTTTGTTGGTTTAGTAGATGAGATGTTTTTCTCCATCTCCTGCTCAGATACAGATGTAAATGAGCTTATCTGGTCAAATGAAAAAAATAAATAAAAATGTCTCCAGACCAAAATTCAATGGAGGTGAATGGAGTTGTATTCATGGTGCTCACAGCATTTACAAATATCTTTGACAACCACCTCATCTGCTCACTCTGCTTCAAGCCACTATATATAGATCCCTGCCTCACACTCACACTTCACCAGATCATTGTTGTGTCAACCCGCCCGTTTGGCTCGCCCTGCTCCCGGGTACCCAGTCTGCCTCACCCTGCCTCGCTCTGCCTCACCCTGCCTCGCCCTGCCTCGTCCTGCCTCGCTCTGCCTCATCCTGCCGGATTTCCCTGCTGTGTTTCTGTATGTTTCCTGTTGTGTTCTAGGTTCATTACAACCTGTATTCTGCTTCTGGTCATGTCTGCTTTTGAGTCCTCCACCGTCCACGTGACAGAGCCGGTCAGAAGGAGTGTGCCAGAGAAGCGCTTCATCCCGAACGTACCGGACAAACCACATAGTGACCAACTTCAATCAGAATCAGAACTGTGTATTTGCCACAGTATGCTACACATACAAGGACGTTGACACGGTGGGTGGTGCCTAACATTAAACAACAATCAACACAGTGCAAAAAAATAGAAAAATATTAAAATATAGTGCACAAACAAAACAGTACTATAAACAAGTAAGATGTAAGCGTAACGTAAAAGTGTGGAGTGTATTTAAATAAGAACCTAGAAGGGATGTGCAGGAAACTGTCCTGATGACAGTCAGTGGGGGCTTTGTTTATGAACTGCAGATGGAAAAAACATCTTTGTTGCCTCATCATTTACATTTATAATTAGTTTCAAGGTTGTATTCAAAAGACTGGAAAGCTAAGTTTTACATGTTGCACATTGAAGTGAATGTTTCCTGTCTTTGTGTCAACTTAAAGCTCCGGGGAACTTTCAGTTTGTGTCGATTGTTTTGGTGTTTTTTTTCTTTCAATAAGAACTATTTTACAGAAATAAAAACATCATAATTCAGACTCAATATAATTCAGTTTGGGCTCAAAATGATTCAAACTTCCATGTAGTCAACGTCCCCAAAGTGTTACATGACGGGAGAGAATACTGTTGGACTTGGATTATGAATTTGTCCAAAAAAGGCATAATCAGAAAAGCAATGTATTTGTGTATTTACGTCTTCTCTGTCGGATTATAATCTGCTCCACAGAAGATGAGACGATGGTACAAATATGTCTTTTGAATAAACTCTTATTGTCCAGGCTAACATGCTAACCACTGTGCCTTTAAACTCTTAATAAATACCTAAAGATACGTTTTCAAAACAGTATTTAGTTATTACAACTTATGTAGGCATTGATATTCAAAATCTATAGAGAAATACTTGAAGTTGCTTTTATGCACGTTTAAGATAATCAGTAAAAAGAAAAGGAAATATGACCTTCAAAGGGATTCGAACACATATCAAGTTGCAAAATTAACTCAACAGCAGACATTTCTGATACTCGAAGAAAACCAATAATATGTTCTGAGTTCGTCTCCGGGCAGTTGGTTGCAGCTCAAGATAAGAGCTGCTTCACTACTTCTATGACTTTCTGCAGACAGAAAACAGATCCGTACGAGTGTGAGGGAGGCCAAAGTCAACGTCCAAAGAAAAACAGAAATCTTACTGGAGAAGATAAAAACACTCTTGCTCCTTTTAAAATGCATTCTTATTGTAGCTGGTTGCACGTCAAAGACATCAGCCTTCCTTTCCTTAAACATGTCACTCACCACCGTCTCTGTTTAAAACGGAAGGATGTGGTAACATCGCTATAGAAGCTGCTTCACAACACAGATACGACCCTAATACAACAGTGTGCATGAAGACTTTAGGTGGTGAAAACATTCATTTGTGAAACACACAATATCAACCACACAGTGAGGTTTTCAGTGCCAGCTGGTGGACTCACCACATAAGTAAATAATAGCAATGTTAGCTTCAAATTAGTTTAAATAAAAAGACCCTGAACCTTCAACGTGACTGACAGAGCTCTAATTCTTTGTCCTTTCATGGTGGACCGAGGACGGACCGGACAAGACAGAGACTCTCTACGGCCTCTCAAAGTGCACGTGGTGCTGCAGCACAGGTCTCTGGTTAGACTGGTGTAGGGTTGTGGTTTATTTAAACCTGTACTTCCTCTTCACTCACTCTTGCTCTTCATTATAACATGAAGCAGTCAGAACTTCAGGAAGTAAAGTGGAAACCAGATCCAACCTCTTTGAGTCATGAGACTAGTTCAGAAGAACGTCAGGTTTTGACGTCCGCTGTTTGGAAGAAAAAAGCCCGCATGAAAAGATGCCACAATCTCTAAAAAAAAAGCTGTGTGCAACAGAGATGACTAAGCAGGTGGATATGGGACCGGTGGAAGGGTTTGAGGGTTTGAGGGTTTGAGGGTTTGAGGGCATCTGCTGGACGGATGGAGAACGACACTGCAGAGCCGCTGAGGAGGTGAGAACGTGTGTTTCTTCATGAAGTTCAGATCTCACTGAACGAGGTTGATGAAGAGGTTCGTGTTTATTCAAAGTAGCAATCTGTCATTAGCTTATCATGTTCATACTCTATGGACACTGTCTGTGATGAGCAGGCAGCGGAGGAATGTAACTAAGAACGTTTACTGAAGCTCCATGTTGAGGGACTCGTACTTTACCTGAGTGTTTGCGCTGCACACTTAAGTGTGCAGGAACATTGCAGTAACACGTCGTAGATCTACTGCAGCGTTTCTCTACGAGGATGAGGATGAAGAGGCTGCAGAGGGAGACGAGGAAGTTTAGGATTAAAACAGAAGGTGACAGACGTAAAACACTCCTCACCTCATCACTCACTCGAACCTAAATCTCGACGAAGTGTCTCGTGTTCTGTTTCTTCACATTTCTACCCTCGTTAGAATATTTGAGCCCTCAGCTCGTCCCAGATTTAAAGTTTTTTACGCCAAGTTTAAAGAAGAGACAAGCTTAGTCTGAATGAAGTGTCCATCTGCTGTGTATAAATATATGTTCAGTCATTTTATCAATGTGTTAACAGTTATTTTATTCCATCATGTTGAGTTATTTTACTGTGATATTCAAATCAATAATCCAACCAACCTTCTGGAAAGATGACCGTACCTGAGAGTTGTAGACGATCCTTTTTATTGATTTACTTTATTTTGTATTGTATTTAATTTACTTAAAACAAATGTAATTACACGTTAGGTTTATTATCAGCAGTGTTATACATGTTATTATCACTATTTAGCTTGATTATATTGTAGAGAGGATGACATGCAGCCCAGTACAGACTGACTCCACGTCTGTGTAACAAATCACACCTGGAGGTGAATTAAGCATCATTGTTTTATTTTTCAATAAAACAAATCATTCTGAATATCCTCCAGTATCTGCAGACAATGCTGACGCTGTGTTTGTGTGACATTCAATACGAGTTGAGTCCCTGACTGAGTCCACAGAATTTAGTCAAGTTGTATTTTTTATTTTTTCCTTTTTTCGCTTCAAGGCTGAAAAGTTAGATATTGAAAAGACAAAATCCTGCATGTACAAATACAACAACAAAGAAAATGATTTTATTTGAGATGCTCTTTCAAATGAGCCATTCACAATGTTTTGGTGCCATTGTTCTCTTGAAAAAGCTTGTTTTTATTTGATTTCTTCCTCTCGCGGCCTTGACACAAAAATATAGTTCTTTGTAAAATATTTACCTTGGATTAAAAAAAACCCAAATTAAAATACACTTGAATTTGAGCTCGGATGTGTTCATTGAAGCTGTTTTCTTGTTGCCTTCCTGAGTGAGGTCATCCCGGTGTCAGAGTCTGCGCAGTGACGCTCTGAGTCCACTTGGTGGCGCTGTGGCTGCGCGTCACACACGTTCCTCTGAATCGCTGCTTTCTCTTTTGTCTCATTTCAGACCAAATAAATGTCACATTTGCTGGTTTCACTTTCTCAAGCTCGAGTCTGAAAATGAAGGAAACTGATGAAAAGAAAGTCATGTGATCGCTGAATATTAAAAACATGTATTTTATATATACATGTTGCTATGATATTGTTTTATTGTGTATACTGGATAGATTGAATCTATTCTACCAGCTTGAGCTTTTTGATAGTAATTTTAGATTATTAATTTAAGATAAAGCCGAGTGAAGCGGTGGTTATTCTGCATTTACTGAAATATATAAACATATTTAGTCTATTATCTGCATTTCCTTTGAAGCCGATGAAGTACAATCATTTGAAGAACAGTTCATAAAACAAAAAATATGATGTAAAAATTATATTTGAAAAAAAAAGACATTAGTTTGAAGTCCCATCACAATCTGAGTCACACTCATCTTTTTTATCCTGATGATGTTTTAATACAACGTGCCAGCGTGTGAATCACGTGTGTGTGCGTGTGTGTGTGTGTGTGTGTGTGTGCATGTGAAGTCATCTGTGCGTGTGTATTAATATGCTCAGCTACTTTTTGTTGTATTCATTCATTTATTGGTCTGTTTATTTTGCAGCTGTTTTATCAATTGTTTTGTATCATAAAGACAGAAAACGATGACCAATTCAAATCTCCACATGCAATAAATGATGCGACTCATCATTAAAAGCTGTGAACATTTGTGTCCTCCTCACTGAGGTGGAGCCGGGTTGTTTCCATTTTTTTGCTCGGACAGCCGTGACTTAATGTGTCCTTAAGGTGCCCACCTGGGTGCATATAAACACTCGCCCTGACAGCCCCGGCTATGCATGGCTTACTCCTCCTCTGTTCATTTTATAGCGTGCATGCATCACTTTATGGCACCCATCTATCTAGTAAACCTTGAAAAGGCTGTCGA